>NC_135688.1:8727429-9327429 GCF_964276395.1 Gasterosteus aculeatus | reverse complement strand
ACCCAATTATTTCCAGGTATTATTGATTTTACGGCATAATTTAGTGAGCCATAGCGAAGCTAATTTAAATTATCTTTAACATTGGATAATGTTTTATCAACTCATTACAAGTTACATGCCAGTCACTTTGAATGCGGGGGACTAAATGTGCCGTTCATGTTATTATCATCTTTCTCTATTCCCCTTAAAGCTAATGCACTGCCCATTAAGTGCACCGTGCAATCTATTGTATGTAAATCTCTCCTTCCCGTCAGTCTCCCCACCACCAACTCTCTTTTCCTCCATGCGAGCCTGCGCTCCAAAAAGGCTTCCAGTGGCCCCACATGTGTAAGGGGATATCTCCTCAGTCAGCCCACAGCAGAGACCTCAGAGAGCAACTGGCTGCTGCCCAGCACACTGCAGGAGAAAGGAAGGTGGGGGGGGGGGGGGGGGGGGGGGGCTTACTGGGGAAAATATCATCAGTGAACTGAAAAGCAGCTTGATTTCAGCTCCCGCAGCCCTTATGTAAATACTGTACACGGCGCACGCACACGCGTGTACACACACAAGCTCTTCATCTGGAGGGGAGATAAACTCGATCCGTGTGCAGAGATGAAACATCATCAGCTGATTGCTTTTGGAAGTTTTTTGAATACGTCTGAATACCTTCTCCAAGCGAACCCCCATGGAGCAAAATATCATGCCTTTTTAGCAAATATTAGGGTTATAATTGCTTAGCTGCATGAGATAACAACCTATAATCCAGTAAAGGAATATGCTGTTCATCCGTGATGCTTCATTAATCTAACATACAGCAAACATGTTAATAGGCAGAGTAGTCACGGCTTTTTGTTTGTGTATGTGTGTGTGAAGTTAAGGATCATTTTATCACCATCTCCGCTTGTAGAATGACTTAAAATATTATTTATTTTATCTTCTTGTAATCTGATTTCCTAGATATTAACTGATCGTATTATTATTGTATTGCACTGTTTCATAGTAATAGAGTTAAGAAAATCTAAACGTGTATCTTCAAATGTAAAACAGACATAAAATACATTAAAGTCCTTTCATATAATTGTGTTCAGTTCATGCAGTCGACGCATTGCTTTAAAAACGTCAAGATGTCAAGATGACCCCGTTCGGATAATAACACTTGGGCAGCTGTGTTGTTAGAGTGAAAAAGCAAACACATCGAAGGGTCCAGACGCACCAAGCAAGGCTTCTAGTGTCCATTTCACAGGTTGCGCCTTCAGGAATGCAAACAGCTTCTTTGCTGTTCAGCTCAAACACTAAATATTCTAGAGCATGGCACAACTATGTTAAAAGTAAAACAGACATGATGGCATTTCAATTATATTCCATCATTGCCTGACACGTCATACAAATATAAAGTGTGTGGTTTCCCCTTTCGCTTCTTGAGAAAACGTATTTCCTCACTGCCGTAGTCACTTCTCATCGTACGCGCGGTCATTGTGGGGCAAAGCAATTGCTAGTTAATCATCGACGCCTCTGTACACTCCAAGCTGGTTGTCGCTGCGTGCGTCACCAATCTCCTGCACTTTGGAACCCTCATGTGTGTGGCAACGGAGCCCGCGAATAGCCGGTGAGGCAATTTCAACAAGCAGGCACATGATTTTGAAATCCCCGTCCTTAAATGAATGGATGGCGCAACATTTACACGCCCGGCGAACCCCCATCTTCCACTCTCGGGCCGCAGCTTTTTATTCTCTGGCTCTAACTAAGATGTAGCCTGAGGCCCGACTCCGTCACAATGTGGTGTGTTTGCCTGACCTCCACTCCCCCCCCTCGCCCCGCACCTCCCCAGTCTATCGGGGGGGGGGGGGTCCAGGGGCCCCGTTTGGTTTTTCCAGTGCCCCGGCTAACGATGTTTGCTCTGCTTTACACCCGCTCTGTTTGCTTTCCCCTTCAATGGAGCATCCACCTCTTGGTCTCGTCGGGCACTCAAGTCCCGTCAGATTTGAGGGTCAACAGACGGGGAGGAGGGGGGGGGGGGGACGCGACCCGGCCCACCCCCAAAAATGCAGTGTGTTACCCCCGCAGAGGTAATACGACTGCTGAGGCAGTTTAGCGCCTTGGATGTCACCATGAACCTGTTGGCAGAAGCCACACAAACACAGTGATTACCCAGCATTGTTGTGACTCATATGGGCAGCTTTTGTTTGTTTTAACAGATCTCAACGCTGCTTGACAAGCTGCGACTTGAGGATTGTCGTTAAAAATTAAAGCGCATGCCAGGAGAATAAAGGAGTGACTGTATTTTTCCTTTAGCTGGAATCTGTGAATCCCCTATATGTTGTCATCAAAGGGGACGGCTGACTGATATTTATTTCAGAGGGTATCGCAACACAAATAGAGGCATGTTTTTTTTAAAGGTTGTAAATTCAACTGAGAAAACAAAAAGAAAAAAAGAGTGAGTTCAAAAGGAACATTGTTCTATGGCTCGATTATGAAACAACTTTTGTTCTTAAAACTGGTACAAGTAAAAGTCAGCAAAGGTCATTTCGCACACCTGTGATGAAATGTTAGAACAACTTATTAAAAATGATCCTTTCCAAGATGACATGGTGAAACCAACGTGTGACATAACCCGTGTTTAACTTGACGCCTCCATGTTTAGCTGCATCGCTAATAACAAGTATTGTTTTAAGCAGCAGTTTATAAATTCATCCCGACACGACAAAGGCAGCAGACACAGGCTGTGATTTACAAATCCCGACGACACCTTTGTCAGAATTGTTGGGGGTATTATTAGTTCAGGCTGCTCGCCGGCGTGCAGTCGGCTCACATGAGGCCTTTTGGGGGAAGGGGGGGGGATGGGCAGAGTTCTCCAGGGGGGGGGTGGGAGGGTGGTCGTACGGCTTTAAGAGTTTACTACCATCACCGCACTCACTCACTCACTCACTCACTTACTCTCTCACTCACTCACTCACGCAACAGAAAGTTTTGGAGGCCAGGCGAGCGGCGGGATACCGACGGAGAGGAAGTGACGGGACCGCGCGAGAGAGAGAGAGAGAGAGGGGGAGAGGGAGAGAGGGAGACGGGGATATAAACACAAAGCTGAATTAGAAGCAACGTGCGATCGCCGGATTGTGGAGGACAGGAGGGAGGGAGGGTGAGTGAGCGGGGGAGAGACGGAGCTGAAATGCGCATGATCTTAACAACGCCGGAGCGAGAGACTTTCAGTGGAAGTGAACTCGCGTCGGACGAGTGAAGAGCAGAGATTTGAAGACCAGATCTCCATGCCCGGCTTCGCGAGTCCGGAGGGCGCCCGGCGCACCGGGGACCGTCTGGAAGCGCGACCGACAAACTAGAACCCCCCCCCGACCCCCTGCACTTTGAATATGAAGGAAAAAGACTTTACGTAAAACAACAACAACAACAACAACAACAAAAGCCCGAGATCTTCAGTGAGGGGATATGAACGCGGATCGGTGGGACTTCTCCCGGTTTTCTTTTCCCACCTCTCGTTCGCTTTCGCGTCTCCGGGGATGTTTGCGAGTCGCGTCTCCGCGGCTCCGGTCCGGACGCTGACGCGCCTCTGCGCGCTGCTGCTGCTGCTGGTCGCCGCGCTGGCGCGCGGCTCCGAGCTGCGGGTTCGGGTCCGGCTCGCGGACGGGCTGGTGACGGAGGAGGTCCTGGAGGCGGACAGCGACAGGGACTTGATATCGGTGGAGTTCAAGCAGGGAGACGGGACGCTGATCACGTTTGTGGCGGACTTCAAGCAGGTGAGAGGAGGGCGGGGGGGGTTTAGTCTAAACTGAGTCCAGGTGTCTTTCGTGCCCAAATGATATGTGGGGCCCGTCGGTGCTCCTTGAGAGGCCCCCAGGGCTCTTAAAGTGTAAAGACGTGTTTCTAGCATGTTAAAGGCTCAGGCAGACCCTCAATATCTCCGTGGGGTCGCTTATTAGTATCCGGTCTTCTCTTTTTCAACCACTGATCTGATTTGATTTAAATCAAACCTCAACATCAGAAGGGGTTGTGTGTTTCAACATGGACCAGAAAACAGACCTTTTAACAAATCACAGTCATGTCCCCCGGGGTTAAGGTCCAACAACGTGTGGTTGGTGTGTGGATCCTACTTGAGACCCTCCCTTAATTCATTTCACCGCACCTCCATATCTCATCTAGACGTAAGACGAGCTAAGGTGTCTTTAAACATCCCAAAGGCCTAAACCCCCATGTGGCAGACTCGCTCAACAACTAAAGGGAAGCTTAGCAGAAGTTTCATTCATCCTTTTCCCTTTTTAGCTGAAGTTTCACTGAGGTCAAGGCAGCTGCTGCTTCTTTAGATGTGGATGTCCACTTACCCCAACGGCCTTTAGACCCCTGCTGCTGCTGATGGGTCCAGCCCAGAGAAGATCATCGGGGGCCTTATTTAGCATTCTTCTAAAAGTAGACAAGCCGATCGAGTGTCTCCCCCCACTGACTCCCCCACATTTTTCTTTATTTTCTTTTGACTTTTGACAATGACTACACAGGGACAAACACGTTTCAGTGCTGGAAGGAAAACTTCAAGTGCATGAAGCGGGTTTGGGCTCACAGAGCATGTGTCTGATGGTTGCTGTCACACAGAAGCTGACAGGCTGGGGGAGATGTGAAGGGGGAGATTTACCAGGATTAAGTGGGCACGTCTGACCTTTTTTGATCTGCATGTCTGGTTGACTAACCAAAACAGCTAATTTAGAGTTGAAAGAGAAGAGTCCACCGGCCCCCACCGGCCCCCAATCACTGGTGACACGCTGTTCTAGAGAAACGTACACTGATCTGCGGCCATGGAGCCTTTTCCCGCTCGCGTTGGGAAGCAGCGGCCGTTCACACGCGCGCGCACGCGTCCATGCATGCGCTCGTTTGTATGCACATATGGTTTTGTTTATTTGAACGAACGCTACAGAACCCCTCAGATCACTTTTCTTTTCTGTTGGCTGACCCCCCCCCCATCTCGGCTCCCTGTAGGTCTCAATGTCCCCCTGACCCTTTCTGTCTCTTGCTCTCTTCTTCTCGCACTCTCCTCAATTTCTCCTGCATGTGGTTTTCATTGGTTTTCACTTGTGCAGTATCTCCAAGATTTATGGAAAGTTGGAAGAGACGCCACTTCCAGCTGCCACGGATATACAGCTTGGATGAAACGCATGGGGAATGAAGAGTGCTTTTACAGGGATGTTAAACTCTGGAGATTTCTAAATGACCATAAATCCAGTGTTGGATAGGTAGAGTACAAGTACTCATTATTAAGGAAGCAAGCTGGCAAATTATTTAGTTTTTACCATTCAATTATACATGATTGAGGGGAATGTTACGATCTTTGCTATCACTAGGATCTTTTTAAAAGCCTCCTATGAATAATTCTCATGACATGAGCGGTTCTCTCTCTTGTTCTTCTTTGTGAATACGTGGCAAAGATGTGATTGTAAATGCTGTAGTCGTTAGACGCTGGCCGAGCGCTCTGCTGGATGTGAGAAGGAAGTTTAGTCGAACTTGTCCAAGCAATGAATCACTGTGAGAATCAGCTGTGCTGCGGTTTGGGGGGGGGTTACGTTTGCTCCGAAGGCATGCAGACATGTGGAAAAGATGATGGGGTTTAGCTTTGCACATGGCACCTCTATGTCATGTTGAGTATGTCTTTTCATGCAGATCGCAGTAATGATTAAATCTTTTATTGTTGCATCATTGTTCTTCTCTTCCGTCCCTTTCCCTGGTACTGAGCTTCCATGCTGTACCGAATAATTGCCAACACTTTTGAATGGCAACAATTAAGCATTTAAAAAAATATATATTTTGTTTAATTCAAGGCACTAAAAAACTTTGATCTATTTGATCATGTTTGTGAAAAAGAGCTTTTACGGTAGTGAATCTGTAACTGAAAGGTTGTCTTAACTTTCTCATGTCTTTAGGGACTGAATAGTAATCTAAATATTTCCGTATTTACAGACAAATCCGCTCCAAAAAGTAATATCCTGATGACATCCTCTATGTCGGTGTACACTCATTGAAACACGAGACCGATCCCTCTCACTGTTGTAGCCTAATATAGACGGCCCCTCTTCAGACAGACGTTTTGCTTCAAACAAGCAAAAACGAATTGTCCCACTCGGTCTAAGACCTTGAGCTGAACCTAATCCACGTCTTGGAAATGTATCACACTTTTGGGGTCTTTCCAGATGTAGAAACTTTGTCACAGAGAGGCTGATCGCTTTGTAGTCTGTGTGTCTTGCTTTCATGGCTAACGACTGGGTTTGATCAATGCAGGAATGTAAGTGACTCCACAGGCCTCTCGGCTCAGTTAACACTCGTAGGTTTCATTTTGGGGATGCAGTGGTGCAAAGCCCCCGTGCATCTGTAGTCCCATGCTCTATGATATAACCGCTGTGGCGACAGTTTTTATTCTGTTTTGATTGATTCAGAGATTGAGGGAACATGTAGTCCAATTTCTGCAGAATGTAAAACTGCTGCTTTTTATTATTTGGAACAAAACAGAGAAAATGTGCTTATGCATTGTCTTGTGCCGATGCATAAGCTGCTTACACCAGTAGCTTTATAACTGAGGACTAAAATTTAAAAAAACAGTTGTGTCCTTAATACAAAAGCAAACAGTTTACAAAGAAATCTACTTTTAGAGAGTATTTTAAAGTTTTAAATGTGTCAGCGTACACACAGCATGAGAGTGACCCCTCGCTGTGCTGATGGTTCATGGGAGCACCAGATGTTGGAGGTCACTTGACACACCGTGTCTCACACCGTCTCACACTATCATGTTAAATGGGTCTAGATTTAGTAAACAATGGCGCCGCTGTGAGAATGTTTTATTGATTCCTTTATTTTTTTCTTATAAACAAGATTGTGTTTGAGCCGGGGACTCGTTTACCCTCAGGTCAATTCGCTCCTGTGTATATTGTGATTGTCTTCAAAGCACGGAGGCTTTATGGATACGCCCAGCTTGCTGAAAGAATGAATTTGAGATTCTTCACACACCCTCATGTGCTCCGTCAAATACAGGATCTGAAGGAGTCGGGGGTGGGGAGGCAGGTTGGTTGGCCTTTCTTTGCGGACACACAGGAGAGAAACAGTGTTTCAATTTTGCCTTTCTCTCTCGCAGCCCTCACGTACTGCTTCACATGGGGAAATAATTCCAATGGCTTTGGGTTGAGGCTTTATTAGCTATTAGGCAGACTTTCCTGTGTGGGAGGTTTGCTGGCAATCCATTATCCTCCTTTTTTTTCTCGTTTTGTGAGAAAAGGCGCTGTTTGCCGCACGAAGCCACTGACGGTTGTTTTTCCCTGAGCGCAGCGCGGCCACACCTCGCCTCCCACTCTACCCTGGAACACAATCGCACTTTGTCACTTGCACAAACTTGTAAAGTCTGTTTTTAAAGGTAAGTGTCACCTGATGAGGAACATGTTGTCGTTTTCAGACACCGTTTAGGACGCCTCGCAGGGGCACACCAGTTCTCCCCTCTGCCGATGTCAAAGGTCACGGTGATTCAACTTCTGGTCACCAAAAAATCATCTTTGTTGGACAACCGTCTCACAAAATATGCTTGTATTTGTTGTTATTTATGTTCCACAGTACCTTTTTAGAATAATTGTAGTCTCCACATGTTTCCCTTGTCATGCTATGGCTCCTTTCAATGTAGGAGAGACGACTCTTACTTCTGTAAAAAGTGACTCTACTGTACATTTGAGGACATGAATATCCGCTTAAGGATTACTCTGCGGGGAGAAACGAATGCACAGATAACGTTTTATACCTGAAAATGATTTCAGATGTGGGTGGTTTGTATTGTGCTCACTTTGTCCCATTGCAATGTGTGCAGACAGTGGGTCCTTTCAAAGTCAAACTCACGCACTTAATCTTTCTCCTCGTCAACCTTTGTTCCCTGCAGCAAACTTGCTTCTTCTATGGCCTTATTGTGGCCCATCAAGGCCCCGTGTAGGCACCCGGTGGCCTCTCGCGGCCCCTCAGACCCTCTTGATGTCTTTATCCTATCCTCCTCCTGCCAGCAGGCCAGATGTTCGTCTGTAATGCTGCCGATAAAGAAAAGGCTTCCCATTCACACAGCCATGCAGGTATAGAGGATATAGCAATAAAGAGTTTACTTTTTGAATATATATATATATATATATATATATATATATATATATATATATATATATATATATATATATATATATATAATAGATAGATTGGGGACAGATCAGGGTGTATGGCAACGGGCCGTGTTTGGGGCTTGCATTGTGCACAGTTGTGATCATTTTTATTTACCTCAGAGGATTTCATTTTGCAGTTGGTGACAAAACAACCAACAAAAGGTTTGGCTCACTCCTCTAAAGCTTCGGTTCTGCACTGAAATGTCCATTTGTCAAATTCATGGCCGTGTCCTTTTTTGCATTTTCAACTTGCTAAGATTCAAAATAGATGCTTGATCTCACTGCGCAACCTTTGTGACAGTTTATTCAGTTCTGGTGCATAAGTTATGTTTCCACACCATGGAGGGTATTACATCATCCTTTCTCTGTTCTGGTTCTTGCTCTTGTTTTTAAAGAAGATTCTCCAAATAGTTCTGTAAAAAGGTCAATAAAACGGACCTCCCCCTTTCCTTGGATCACGCATACTAAACTGAAACTTTTAGAAATTAGACCATTTTAAATGCATCCTCATTAAAAAGCTATTTGTTTGTCCCCTGCAACAGGATATGAAAGCTGTGGGACAACAGCTCACGGCTGAATGAGGCTGTAGCCGTCTCCATTGTTTACGCCTGATCCATATGCCTCATTTCCTTCCCTGTTAGCACCCACTGTTTGCGGCCCTCTCATTTCCTGAATGCAACGTCCTCAAAAAAACAGTTGTGTGGGTGTCTGGTTAATTGCATCCAGATTTTTTTGTGAATGAAAAGTTCCCTCATTGCGGTCCTCCCATACTTTGCACAGGTTTTAAGACTTTCAAAGTCCACACAAGAGAGTGTTTTGTGTGTGTATTTATGTTAACACCGGTGAGTTTCCATCCAATAGCCAAGGGGGACACCTTTTCTCTCTGTGGCCTCTAGTGTTTTTAGTGTCCATTCAGTGCCACTGTTTGCTAATTGGTCGGCTCTTTGGACAGCCAGGTGTGACCGGCTCAGATGTGACTCCACATTCCTTCCTTTTGGAGCCTATGTAATTAGCTTCAACTCAAGCATTTCTTAGCGTAGCGGCTTTTCTCCCACTCCTTTTGTCTGCGTGAGTGCGTGTCACCCTCTCTCCCCCTGCGTCTCCCAAGATGATCTTTAATCCCCCCCCCCCGCCCCCCACACCTCCCCTACACCTGTGCTTTTGGACCGGGCTGCCCAGGAAAAAAACATCCTCTCCATCAAAAAACAGGGTAAATCCGCACGCTGTTCTAGCTTGTCTTGCTCGGTAAATTGCAGAAAGTCTTTAAAAAAAAAAAGAAGAGTCATCAGGTTGTTATTAAACTGCTGTCGGCTTGCTTGAAAGTTGGCCGACTCAAATACCCACGGTGATCCCAAATGAGCCATCAGAGCGTGGCTGACCGACGGTCCTCCGCAGCCAGCCATCAGCCTTATCAACAGACGGGGACTTAGAGGGGATTGAAATACAGGAAGGCCCTCCTGCACAGGGGAGAGCTACTGGCACACTGTTTGTTTTTGTATGTGTGTGTGCTGGAATGTCCATTAATGCATTGGAGTGTGAGCTGGCAGTTAGAATTGTGAGTGGGACGTGCATGTGTTGTGTTACAGCGGCTCTCTCACTAGATTAACTGCTTTTAATAGAAAATAACCTGATAATTCTCTCATTTTAGGGCTCCGCGTATCTCATTTCTGCAGCCTGGAAACCAGCTAAAAGTGTAGCTGAGATACGGATACACTGATGAAGAGCGGTCACTGTAAATGGCAGCCTTTCAGTGTGTGTGTGTGTGTGTGTGTGAATAGGCTTTTGTGCACCTCTTAAATAACCTGACCCACCAAAGGTAACCACCAATGAAACAGCCTCCCAGCCCTCCTCTGTTTAGCAGGTCGTAGTCTTACCCACAGACTTGTGTTTGGCTGTTGGCCAGTGGTAGTTTGTCTCCAAACGGACTACGTCCTGGGTGTCAAGGAGCAATGCTTAGGAATCTGTACTTGTGTGAATTATTTATAGCCGAGCTGACATTTACGTTACTCTGGTAGGAGGTGAACTCAAGGCCTCGATGTCCTTTTTCATGATGGTACTACTCGCCTTTTTCTAGACCGGCAAAGGTCAGCCTTTTAGTTTTTTGTGTCCGTACCTGGTGATTTTCTCTAAATGTTGGTGAGCGAACCTTTTCATTTCATGTAGGTCTGTTGAAATGCATTTTTACTGGGTGACTCATTCTCCTGATATAGGCTTCACTTATTTTAAGGAGTAGTTGTGAATTCAAATGGCCTTACTCTTCATATTCCAGCTCTTGCGGGCCCACTTGACTATGAGGTTCTAAAGTAGAATTAGTGTTTTCCTATTCAAATGTCTAACTAGCATTGACTCTGTCATATTTGGGCATTGTTGAGCAGCGCGGATGAAATCCCGCATGGGAATTGATATTCCCTCCTGTTAGTCCACAGGAACTTTGACGCCTGCCTCTGTCATATTTGTCTGATCCTCTGTCAAATGTTTTTTACATCCCAATATATTCAGTCTTCATAATTCCCTGACAAAGAAATGATCCCACAGATTTTCTTTTTCTTTGTTTCCTTTACCACACTTTTCTAATGCGTCTGCACAAACGAGTCAGAGAACGCATACGCTGCTTTCAGGCAGGCACAAGTGTGGCTTGTCTTGTTCAAACAAACAGTTGAATCCAGCAGCTTCTGTCTGGAAGGAGATGTGACGATGATGTCATTGTTTTTACTGCATTTTTCTTTTTAAATCACAGTAGCACATAAACTGCCTATACATTGGCACTGGTTTGTTATTGCAATTTAAAGGCCAAAATTAAACATTTATTTTCTTTTATTATTTGACTGGTGACTTTTTGACTGTCTTAACTTTTATTTCGTTCTACCTGGTGTGATTCAATTATTGGCACCGAGGGTTACAGATAGTTGGTGGATAACGAGTATCTATTGTGTGCAGATGACGGAAAAGCTACAGAAGAAGAAGCCACACTACTTACGACTGATCTCCTGTTGACCTTTTGGCCTAAACACACAAATGCTGCTCTGTAGAAGTAGACAATCATTAATCTGGACACATAATGACACGAGAGGAGGAGGAGATCTCGGCTTCTAAACATTGCCCATGAGGAAGATCCAAAGAATCGGGAGTTTGTGGAGCTACTCGGCTTCTCTGTAATTACCCAGGGAGCCCTGGGGCAAATCTATGTGGCTGACACAAATGCCTTCCCCTCGTCTCTCCCTCTCTCTCTGCACACACACACACACACACACACACACACACATGCACACAATGTCGTAGCGCCATGTGTCTGCAACATGGGAGGTCTTAAAGTCGTCTCCCTACACTTGAGGGGAAAAGGCGCTCTGTGCAGTCGACGGGGGGTGTCGTCTCGGGGCGGTTCATCTCTCCCGGGGTCGCTCGTGCGCCTGGAGTGAAAGCCTTCAAGCTGCTACTCCTCTGCAGCCGGTTTGCTTCAGACGGGTGTGTGAAAAGTGGAGGAGGGGTGTTTGCGACCGTGTATCTGTCTTGAAGCTGTAGCCAGCAAGGGGAGGGAGGGGGGTGTCTGGTGAATTTGAGGACAGGTCTGCGGCTCTGCTCCCCCCCCTCACTGTTGGAGCTTCCCATCATGCCTTGCATGCCCTCTCACAGAACTCTTTATGGCCTTGGGTTTGGCGCCAGATCTCTCACACACTTCTCAGCAGTAAGTTTTTTTTTTTTTTTAGGTGGGGGTGGGGGGGGGGGGGGGGGCTCTCCACTATCACTATTTTCCTACCTCCGCAGTTCCACATGAATCAGTGTGGTAAAATGCGTCTGACTTTTACAGCATGCAAGGAAACTCTTGTAGGTTTGTCAAACCGGAGCCTTAATTTGACGGTACAAATAACCAGAGCACGACTGCAGCGACGTCGTGAAGAGCTACAGACAAAAGTATCAACAAACTGTCAGAGGAGGCCGACGTTTGTCCCTCTGATCTCCACGTATTGAATTACTCTGTCTACATGAACTGCCGGAATGGAAAGAATATTTGTTGCAATCTGGACGCGTCTGCAGAGACATAAACTGTACCTTGTTACAGCCTGGCTTCATGCAGCACTTTAATGTCTTCTGGGAATCCTCTGTTTACCCGTCCAGCCAGTCATCTCTGATCTCCTTTATGTCTCGCAGGATGTGAAGATATTCCGAGCGCTGATCCTGGGCGAGCTGGAAAGGGGGCAGAGCCAGTACCAGGCCCTGTGCTTCATCTCTCGCCTGGGCCGCAATGAGATCATCCCCAGCGAGTCCATGGCCCGTCTCAGACAGGTATGATGTCATGGCGTCAAGCAGAGGTTATGCGCCGTGTCTCCTGTCAACGATTTGCAAAAATCTGCGCTTCTTTTGTTTTTATTGTGTTGCTTTAGAGCAGCTGTGCGTGTGAACGCTGATCATTTGTGTTGTCTGCGACAGAAAAACCCTCAGGCCATTCGCTTGGCAGAGGAGCGGCGAGGATTGGAGCAGCTGGAGATGAGCGCCGCCGTCAACATAAGTCGGGCCTCTCAGCTCAGCGCCCACATTCACAACATGTGCAGTGAGGCCGGGGAGGCCATCTACACCAGGGAGTCTGATGTCAGGCACTGGCTGGACAAAGGTCAGGGGTCATCTAGTGTTTGGCATGTCATCGAAAAACAACCGTAAATTCTGTGGTGGCATATTGGCACTCCGATGTCTTTATTTTCTTTCTCTGTTCACCTGTTTGTTCTCGTCTCTCTTGACAGCGACCCCCCCCCCCCCCAGATTGGCTATCCGCTCTATCTCTTTACTGTCAGTCTCTATCGACCAGGTGCTCTCCATCGGCCCTGTTTATATCTGCCAAACGCCTCTTCCCAACTTCATTTTGGTGATCTTAGAGCTATCTCCTGCTTTTTCTAGATAAGGCTGTATTACTGTTCCTGCTATCTGTGTTTACCCTCCTCTGTGTCTCTTTACATTCCTTTCGGTCTTCCACTCGATACGTCGTAAATCAATCGAAATATCCGGCAAACATTTAGTACAATTATCACACTTGCCGAGATTAGAACATTCCCATCAACAGTTTGCCGTTAGCGGCCTTTTTCGAAAGCGGCACCCTGCATTGTAACAGCAACGGTGTCCAAATGATTCCGGCTGAGGAGAATCCTAATGACAGCGCTATTGTCCACCGACGGCACTGTTACAGGGGGAAACAATGTCGACGGTCACGGTTCACCAGGCGCTCCGCGCCATTATCAGCTGAGGGAATCGCACCAGCATCTCCTTTGCATAACAAAGCTGCCCTTTCACCGCGTTAACGCCCTCCTTTTTCACCACTTTGTCCTGCTCGCCTCGATTTCGCACAAACTCATCGGTGATTCGCGCGACTCGTCTGATAATCCTGCCACGTCTGTCTGTTGCAGGAGTGGACGGCTCCATGTTCGAGGTGCTGCCCCAGGCGGCCGAGGCGCCCGGCTTCCAGGCGTGTCACTCTACTAAAGACTTGTGGCAGGCCTGTCTCTGTACGTACAGCCTGCGCCTGGAGTGGTACCCGTGTCTGCTGAAGTACTGCCGCAGCCGGGACACCACGGGAAAAAGCTCGACCTACAAGTGTGGCATAAAGAGCTGCAGCAAGGGCTACCATTTCACCTACTATGTTCCCCAAAAACAGTTGTGCCTATGGGACGAAGAGACCTAGCATTTGGTTCCTGGTGGTTTAGGAAAAGAGAAGTACTTTTTTTTGTTTTCTCCCAGCCAAACTGATCCGATCGAAACTCGGTTTGTGTGGATCTGAAGTTAAACTTGCTCAGATGGGGAGATGCAGATGTTCAAGCTGAAACTGAAATCATTTCAGGTTCCAATTAAGACCAAAACGTTTTGAGGAAGGAGAGCTGCAGCGCGTTGATCATGGAGGACCCACTGACTTTAAGCCTTTTCTGGAAACAATACATATCGTGGTGAACCACGATGTGACTTTGCAAAGGAGCGGTCACTTTTGTGCCTTTTTTTTTTTTCTGAAGTAAATAATTGGAGCAGATTACAGATGTCAACAACCAGAACCTCCCAAACGAGCTACGTTATGCACAAGGATGGACGGTGCATTTCTGGTCAATGAAACGCCAGCAAAGGGATTACAGAGTCCCACCGTGATTACAGGAGACGTGCTGGACAAACAGAATTGACCATCCTGGTGAAGGAAAACATTCGATTGGGGAAGTTTTCTTTCCTATGAAGCTCTGTGAAAAACTGTGTGTAGCCAGTTTGTTTGTAACCGCGTCAGCTGGTAGGTAAAACAGGAAATGCTTCTTCGATGCTGGCTTTATTTATTTTGGTTGCAAAGTGAAATTATTGAGGACTTTTGTATATTTTTGCATTAAATAAGCTCTTCCAGTCAAAACCACAGGCCCTCAGTAACATGTCAGAACATTTGAACCTCTGAGTTTGGGAGGTCGTTTCTAGACTCGTCCTCATTGGACGCTATGTTGTTGACAACAAGTTTTCATGGTTGACCGTGAGTTTGGATGGACACATTTATTTTCTTTTTAGATATGATAGTTATCAATCAATATCATTCATGCCCACCGCTTTCATTCTAGTTCTGTTTTCCAAGTGCCAAACAAGCCAAAGTCGGAGGCATTACTGTCAAAAGAAGGGTCCAACGTTTCAGTGTCTTGAACTCTTCTCTGTGGTTGTTTTCCATGCTGGTATTCACTAAAACTTCAGCATGGCCTGTTTAATAACGTATGCTGCCATCTTCTGGTTAAACCGTTCTTCAGTTTACTAAATGCTTTTACTTTTCAGTTTTGTTTGTTCATCTCAGCCGTTAAAGGGCTATAATTTATATGGCTCAAATCCCTAATAATATTTCATGCATAGTTCAAGAAGCATTTCTATAACTTGTGGGACCAAATTCATTTTTTGTCAGTTATTAAGAGAAGTAGAATAAAGTAAATATATATATTTTTCTTCTTACATCCATCTTCACTTTACTGCCATATCTAAACATTGTTTTGTAAGTTGGTATGTCACGCTAACTAAAGAACCAAATGAGTGGAATATTTCTATTCGTGACCTTTACTTGTGAAAAAGTGCCTTAACATTTCTGCTGATATCTTTGCTTTGTTATTATAGATTTTCTGTGAAAAGAGAAATGTTGTTAAAAAGCTGGATACAATTAAGCAGTTAGGTAATGTACCATATAAGATTTTTACAGAAATTTAAATAAAGTCTTTCTTTGCACTGCATTCATCGTCAGAATGATTTCTTTCTTAATATTTAATGTACATTTCATGTCTTTAATAGACAATTTACAGATGATGGCTGACAGAAAATAAGGGATGGTAAGAGAAAGGCCATCATTAGAAAAGATTGTAGGATACACTCCATGGGGAATGTTAGGGCAACATAATCAGCATCTTAAAACCCTCGGCAACCAAGATGCCCCCGGATGTTCAATTTGTATTAACTTGAAAAACAATTGTGCTAATGTGTAAAACATTACCGACCCTTTAGGCTGCAGCAACGTGTGTGAAAGCGTGAAAGTGAGTCATGAAGATAAGCTCTGCAACCGTAACACTACTGTTCAGCCCCTTATCACATATGTAAGACCATTAGTATTGTAAATAATGAATGAACAATGCCTTCCACCCCCCCCCCCCGCCAGAGAAGGTGTTTGTAGTTCCTGTTATTGACCACACGGTGTCGCCACTGCTCAAAGCAAGATGAGGCGACCTCCCACTGCTTAGCAGGAAGGATGGAAACAGGTCTTCTTTAAAAAATAAAATAAATGAAGCCGCTGTAATCTCTCTGCCGCAGTTTACTCCGGGGTAACAGAACAAGGCACATCCCCACCAATCCGACTCGAATGAGTTGCAACATCCGCATGCGGAATCCGGCGAAACGGGCAATAAGGGGATGCTGAAGAGGGCTGCGCGTTCCAAGGGCGACAAACAGCAGTCACCGGGTCCGCTCCCTGAAAAACAACAACAACAACAACAACCTTTGACACCTTCCCTCAGAGACCCTCACGGAAAGATAGGCTGACGGGAGAACGTCCACGCAGGATGTGAACGAAGAGGCCGGTCACGTGTCCACGAACCAGAGGTAATGGTGTCCCGCTGCGCCGGTGAACGCGCGACGGTTCTCCGGCAGAAAGAGGAGCCGTTAGCGCCTCGAGCGCTAGCTTGATGCCGCTTAGTCTGTGCTAGCATAACTGACGCAGCTACACCGGGTAACGTTACCGAGGAGAGCATCCCCTTTCACGGGTGGGGGGGCCCACCCATTTGGGTGCTGTCGAATTAGCGAAGGGCCACACATGAAGACGACGTGATGGTTGAATGTCCCAGTTACGTGTCTTCTTGTTACCTGTGACCTCCACGTTTCTCAACCACAAGATGTCAGGAATGATTCTAAGCTGCTGCGGACATATGAAATATGTGAACTATGGTTTCACTTTGTATTGCTTTATTTATTCGTTGGTTAGATTCCATGTTGGATTTGTTTGTGTCTTTTTGTTTGTTTTTGCTTTGGACAGAACACACACATCTCCAACTCACAGGAGAAATTCTAAATACATTGTGTTGTTGGATTCATCATTCTTTTTCAAGCGAACGTAAGACGTTCCATGACTCTCCAATTTGATTAATTAATTAAAAATATAACCAACTATCTGAGCTTTGAACTGTTGGGTTGGTCAGAACAAGCAATTTGAATACATATTCACTATTATTTGACGTTTTAAAATCTTTAACAGAGTAAACATGTTGTAGTTGTCACCCTATTTTGAATGTTGCCAGAAAATTAAAAACTGGCTAAATGTGACGATGCCACCGTGACATCTGCACAAATAGTCAACAGCAATACATTTTATCATGATCACGCGTGGCGTTAAATTAGAACAGAAAGAACGTCCTCTGGTAAGAGCGGTCTGAGGCCTCGCACCCACTAACCTCTTACCTACTTTTGAAATGCTTCGAGTCTTTGACACTCAAGTGAACATCTTGTTCCAGACCATCTGCATGGTCTCACCTCCTAGTACAAACGTCATGGCAGACGAAGAAGAGACGTCCCCCTCACCCCACCAGACCCTGGGCCGGCCAACTGTAGTGCTATTATAGTTCAAGCAAAGGCGGATTGTTGCTCTCTTACAAAGGATTGCACAGTCCAAGACCGAGGACGGTAATGCAGTGTCTTCCTACTGTAAAGGGATATCACAGCGCAAGATGCGCCTTTCCGAGTAGCGCCGTTCAAAGTTGGCTCGATGACTTCTGAGGAGACGGCTTTTCGCGAGTGAAAACGCGTGGGTTTTAGCGTTTGTTCCCCCCTCTTTTGTTTTGTCCTCAGAAGAGAAGATGGCCGTGGTTGTGCTCGGTGCTCTCCTGTGCATCTCTTGTTGGGTTTCGCTCTACTTCATCCTGTGCAGCCTGAACGGGTCCAGGAGCTACGAGTGGAACTGTCGCCTCGTCACGCTGGCACACGGCATCCTGGCCGTCTGCATCACAGGATACATTGGCTACGTGGACGGGCCCTGGCCTTTCACCTATCCAGGTAGGACACCTTAACCCCGTGTGGACTGAAATGATCAACACAGTTAGGGATAGTTGCAGATGCATTTATTGTCAATCGTTTCAGCTCCACATTGTTTAGCACGTCGAAAAGGAATGGTGCTTGAAACTGCTACATTTTGATTCAAACCAATAATTGGAGGGATTTTCAGACATGGGACCAAATAATTTGACCTCTCCTGTTTGTCTTTCGCTATGTAACAAACGTCTTAATCAGAAGGGCTAATTTTCAATGTGTTGGTATCAACAACGATGTGCTCCTGTAACAACTGTGCGTTTCACTTGTGACTGTTCTCTCGTGTTTAAGATATACCCACTAAAAGCAGTTTTATTTCTGTTGCCAGGTACTAAGAACACTCCCCTGCAGATCAGCGCCATGGTGGTGAGCCTGGGATACTTCATTTTTGATATGGCCTGGTGTGTGTACTTCCGCACAGAGGGACCCGTTATGCTGGCCCACCACACCATGAGCATCCTTGGAATCCTGCTCACCCTGTGGTTGGGCGAGTCTGGCATCGAGTCCTGCGCGGTGCTCTTTGGCAGCGAAATCACCAACCCCCTCCTGCAGGCCCGCTGGTTCCTCAAACAGACGGGACGCTACGGGACGCGGCTGGGGGACGTCGTGGACGTCCTGTTTGTGCTGCTGTTTGTGTTGATGCGAGTCTTCGTGGGAGGCACAATGCTGTACTGTGAGCTGATCTCCCCGAGACCCCGATTCTTCATCAAGTGCGGGGGGGTGGCCATGTACGCGCTGTCCTGGGTGTTTATGGTGGACATTGTTCGATTTGCCCGTCGGAAGAGCAAGAGCTGGCACAGACCCAAGACGGACCAACTAGAGACGGTGGCTGCTAATGGTCACGAAGGGAAGAAAGAGTGATGGCTTTGTGCTTCTCCCAAGGAGATCTGTTTGTGTTTTTCCCCTCTGGACGCGCAAGGGAAAGCGCAAAGAAATTCAACTTTTTGTGTGTTGAATTGATATTGAATAAAGGCATATTTCAAAGTCTTAGTTTTCCATGTCGAGAAAAACTTGTGTGACACCTGTCTGTAAAGGGCTCGCACCCGTTTTTTTGAAACGACACATTTTTACGCAGCTATCGCAGCTGAAAACACGTTCGTGTGAAAATCGTGTGAAATGCGCAGTTGAAAAACAACAGCGATGTAGTTTGTGTCACTGAAAACCCAGGAACTTTCCACTAACACGTGAACACATGTCACTTTCATGGCCTGGTCGCACGCCGCGGTGGCGCTCTGAAGGAAGGCTCAATGCTGGAGAAGAGGCAGTTTACAACATTTTCAGTCATGTCCAAATGTTAGGATTGTGGTAGAGTTGTTCTCAGGGAGATGAAGTCACATCAGACGGTTGGGATGGACTCCTGAGAAAGTGTGTGATGTGTCCAATTACTGTGTTTAATCTACGTCATAGCAACTTCTGTACATTTTGGCTTGCGGTCTTAAATCTGTTTGTTCCAGAGCCTGCGCTAAAGGATTTGCTTAATTCGACTTCCCTTGTGTAAAGGGATACGCGGAGAGGAACAGTTTGAATTGCGTAACTTTTACGATTATGCGATTACCAGTTTTAAAAAGTATAGTGTTGTGGGTGTTACTGCACCAATAGCTCCCAAATAATATGAGTCGTGTTTCAGGTCTCAGAGACGAGATGATTGAAGTCAATTGTGAGCTGTCTGTACAGCGTCCTCATCAGCTCACTACTGAAGTTACATTTATTTTGTCCAGCAGCATAAAATGTTTTTTTTTTGGAGATGTCTGTTCTCTTTCCTCTAATTCTTTTAGACAAACACACGTGACTGTCAAGAACAACCAAGTGGCCTCAGACTCGGGACAAAGAAAAAATCTGTGAAATCAAGCTTTCTTCTTTTGTTTTTAGCACCTAAAATGTCAGACTGTTATCAGTTTACCTTCAGTAAAAAAAAATATGGAAGAAAAAATCCCATTCGGTGTTTTTGCAAAATAATTTTAAACTCATTCCAAAACATATTGTACAAAATACCTGTATTTGATTTATGGATCTAAGTGTGAAGAGTTTTGTCAGAGTTGTTATATTTATTGTGGGAATTAGCCTGCATTTCCCATAAATCAATATTTATTATCAGAAATATATTCATCTATTTGGTATTCACATACGTATCTTGTCCAGGCAGAAAACACAAGGGAATTTTTGGACGACTATGTGCTCAGACTTTAATCGATTGTTATCATAGAATTATTTGACATCTGCAGTGGCGTATTTAATTGCCTTTATTTTCCGATATATTTGATGGAGATTTGATTTGCAGCGCTCATACAAGGTCTCTTTTCTAAGCATTAACGTTTTATCGTTTTAGCAAAAAAACGAAATGGTGTGTGCCTTAGTTATCTGAATGTACTTCCATTATGTTTTGATGTTTTTTTTTGTATTGTGCTGTTCTGTACACCCTCCACCATAAGCATAGGAGTAATAGAGAGATATTTGGAGTTTGTGGATTTCATAATTTGTCTTTGTAATCTCTGAGTGAAGTCAAATCAAGATGTGATCGATTGTTAATACATGTTTAACTACATAAATCAAATAAGAACTGAAGAATAAGCCTCATTTGCATCATTTCATGTAAAAAACACTATTGTATTGTACTATTGGACTGAGACTGAAGTTACCTCGACCGTCCACACGATGGTGTCACATCAATTATATATAAATAATAAGCGAGGAAACATTTGACAAAGCTAAAATGAAAACATTAACAAACACTTTTACAGCAGTTTACGCTGAAAATAGTGTCCTATTTCACAAAATTTGTATATTTATTTCATCCTGCAGTTTAAATAATGCTGTTATGCATTGAAGTACACACAGTTTAACATTGTGTATATTTCTGTATGCGATGATGAATAGAAAAGACAGATTCATTTAAGTAGTGGAGAAGATTTCCCTTTGAACGCCATTAACTACATCATTGTATCGTTCTTGATCTCAAACACCTTTACTTTTCTTGGTTTTGTAAAAATACAAATATGCACACGTACATTTTCCGAAATATTACCAATGGTCTGCTACTCGGATCAATGAATATTGATTGTAATTGTTCCCTTTGAGGATGGATGTCTTCTGGCACTTCAAAAGTTTTTTGCTTAGCTGTTTTGCTTTAACTTTTTCCATAAAATAATCTACAAACTAGTCGACTCACTCCGATTAGGTATATATAGGGTACGGTAAAAAAAAATATATATATATTTTTTTACCGTACCGTATATATATATATATATATATATATATATATAAATATCCATAAATATCAGAGCTTTGTACAGACAGTTCTTTAGAAATAAACAAGAATAAGTAAAGATTAAAAAGAAAAAAGTTTTAAAAGAACATAGATCTAGATATAAATGTATATCCAACAATATATACATGCAAATATATTTTTTAATATATCAGCATCCGATTTCTCTTCCCTCTGGGAGTCGACTAATCGGAGTGAGTCGACTAGTTGGTGACGGCTCAACACCATTTGTTTCATACATGACCTAGTAACATAATGTAAATGCCCATGCATAAAAAAGACAACCGCAATACTCCGATGCTACTATCCATTTACAATAAGTCGCCGAATCAGCGGCATCATAGTGTTGTTTTTATTTATCGTGTTGTTTTTTTCCAGCCGTGCTCCCCGACATGCTGGAACAAAACGAGTTTTCCCGTCTCCCGGCGGAAGTGGCTCGTGGACGCGCTGCTGGACTCCAACAGCTAGCTGGCTAGGGCGTTGCTAGCGGCAGAAAGTGGGATTTTCGGTACCGCTTTTTTTCTTTGGTCTCGCAAGTTATATCCTCGTAGCAAACAACGCCTCGCGTTTGAGGAAAAACGGCGTTTTTTATATTCGCCAAAAGTTTCTCCGGTGTATTTTTTTGTTTGTCGTCGCCTAAGCGGAGGACCCGGTTGTTACTTTCCGTCCCGTTAGCTGGCCGCGTAGCTAGCCCACTCCCATCCACGGGAATCCTGCCGAGAAAACAACTGAATCCTGGAAACATGGAGTCAAGGAGCGCAGCGCCGTGCTAACCCCCCCCCCCCCCCCCCCCCGACTTCACTGGATGCTCTTTCCCCATGGAGACTTTCTGAAGGACATACCACGGAGACGTTACCGCAACCCAGTCAACATTCACGCCGTGTTGTGTGTGTATGTTTTAGTCGTTGGCTGGCTCGTTGTTGTGAACGGGCTTTGCGTAGTTTGCACCCGAAACAAGAGCATACGGAGCAAAGTTTTTTTCTTTTTTTTTTTTTTTTGCTGAAAGGGCTCATCTGTTTTGTTAGCTGTTGAGTTAGCTGACTAGATTCACGGCCAGCCAGCTTTCCGTGAGAAGGATTTTTCTACAAAACAACAACAAAAACCCACCCATTGTGCTTTATTTGACCCATCGACCCGCTGTAGGCTCGTTGTATCTGACGTCTCACGCCGGTACGACGTTAGCTGCAGTTGTTGCTAATTCGTAACACCGCGTCGCTTTTAAACACTCGGCGTCGACCTCCTTCTCATGGTCACGGGAGAGTCCTCTCCTCTCCACGGCCACGGGCCGGCATTTCTTCTGCGGAACGAGGGACACCAAATGGGACTGGCGGAATCTCCAGCGTCTTAAAGAGATCGTTTAGGAACCGAACCGGGGGAACAAGGTGTCGGTTACATCGGAGTGCGCGTCGCGTCCACGTTTCACTCTGGGATGTGAATGCAGAGGATTCTCTCGCGGAGTTCACGCATGCACGACAACTTGTGCTAGCTGACGCAGTATTTATTATTTTGTCCCAGCGTTTTGTTTACAGTCGGGGTGGTATCTCATCCGACTGCACAGCTAACAGCGGCATAGCCCCCCCCCACCACCCCTCCATTAATGTTTAAGGTATGCACTGTAGACTCCTTGCTGTGTAATCTAACAGCCTATAGGTAGTTATTTTTTGCAACAACCCAACTGAGTCCTGCGAGTAATCCACCTTCAGCACCATTGTCGAGACCCCTGCCTACTTCAGACTTATGCCACAGAAGGACGCGCCAGGAAATCGCCTCATCACACTCTGGAAAATGTTAATAGGATATCATTTGCTGCAAATCTAGAACCGGAAGCCCAATGAGTGACACACAGTCCAGCTTCACTGACAGGTACAGTATGCCAAGGCCTTTACGTTGTATACGTGCACTGTCTGCGCCCCATACGCACCAGGTCATGCAGACATTTTTGTAAAAGTTTCGTGAAACACAGTCCACGCTATGGTGGAAACACGTTCTACACGGTCCGAGTAAAGCAATCCTTGGTCGTGCTGTGCTCAGTAATAACTATGTTATACAATCTAATTACTAAGGAAGGACATCAGATCTTGATGGAAACTCTGCTGATCCCAGCATGGGTAATGGGAGTTCTCTGCAGACACCAAAGTGGTACTTGTCCAAGGATTGAGATGGCCTGCCTGTGTGTGTGTGTGTGTGTGTGTGTGTGTGTGTGTGTGTGTGTGTGTGTGTGTGTGTGTGTGTGTGTGTGTGTGTGTGAGACCCTGTCTCTGCTGTTGTGTGCACGCGCACACCATGGATCCATGTGCACCTTTCAACATCCCCATTACAGCTAAGCCTTTAACGTCAACCTGCTCCTACCTCTATTAAAACGATCTCTGGCTTTAGACAAGACTGCAGCTCCATCAACTAATCACCTTATGTAAGGCATCCATCAACTTAAACTCAAAGAGTTGACACTCGACCAGCGGGCAAGAGGATGGGACGATATTTGAAGAAAAAACAGTAAATGGTATAATCCTCTGCAATATAAGTGTTATGTTAATATTCTGTTATTGCATCTGTACAATAATTAATTCTCCTATGTTTTCTGGAGAATTATGAGGTTTTCTATTCTCAATGTGACGTACTCTGGCGGTGAAAAGGAGAAGTATTCCATCAAGCTTTTCTACCTGATTCCCACATATTTGAAAGAAGAGCAGGCCAATACAGTGGAATGTGGTCAATAGATTCACTGCAGAAAGGAGCTTTATTGCAGGTTGGGATCTGAAATATCCTCCTGGCTGGGGCGTGAGCTAGAGGCTAAAGCCCAACCCTGTTTTAAATGACCCCCCTCCCCCACTGCAATGATGGCAACAGTAGCTGACACCAACTGCTATTGTGGTGCAGTTTATCGTGCATGATTCAAAACGTATATGTGTAGTTATATACATATTTAATCAACAGTCCTGCCGATGGCATGATCAACTAAACTCGCGCAGACACTATGATGGTCAGTAAAATCAAGGGGGTCCGATCCCTTGTCTCTCACTGCGATGTACCTGATCCCATGAAGCAGCTAATATTAGGTTCCTTTTACACAGTGATGCCACACAATGAATTTGTCATCCCAGATGACCGCGGCACATAAGGACTCCAGATTTGAATTAGTTGTATATTTATTTTCCCTTATTAACAGTATATTGGTTGGAATATGTTATTGTGAATCTGTGTCCTTAAAGTCCCAATTGTTTTTCTACAAATACAACATGATAGGAGCCATTATGTTAACGTAAAAAATGATACATGGTGATAGCCGCGTACCGTGCAAACACAACTAGCTCTGTGCTTTTGTTTCACAAACATATTGTCAGGACAGGCAGCTGATCTCAGGGGTGTTTTTCACAATGGTAGATAATGACGTTATTGATTTTAATTTCTCCATCTCTCCTTAAGTCTGCTTGTATTTCCCTGTCCTCGCTTACTCGTCCTCTGTGTGTGCATTCTGTTTTGGCCCGTTTGGCTATGGTGGGAGCATGCGCCCGATGTCTATTGGGGCTTGGCCGCCGGCCGATGGGTCAGTTTAGTGTGCTGTTAGCCCTTTGTCATAGAGTTCTGCTGATCCCCACGTTTTTCCCACCCCCCCGCCTGAGGCCCTCTCGGGAAGTGGTGCTGGTGACATCACTAATAGTAAACAATAGTCTTTAGTGGGAGCAATCTGTCTGTCCCCCGAATGCTCCTCCACCAGTGCAGGGCAGGTACTTCCAGCGAGGCTGGGTTGATGGAGTATGCGTTCATTGCTACGTTGCTTCAGTACAGATGTGACTAGTTAATGCCAAACTTTGTTTGTTGCAACCCAAGTTTGTTATATATCGATTCATTATCAATGCTACGAACGTAACCGTTTGGTCAGGGCGACAAGTTCCAATAAAAAGTGAAGGGTAGCCCAAATTTGAGATTTTGTAACTACCAAACGCTTGGTGTTAAAACTGGTCAAGTCAAATATATATATTCCAAATGATCATCTATTGATTCTCAGCTTGATTGATATCCTGATATTCATAATGAATTTATTGTTAATACCATCAAAATATCAAAACGGGGCGCTGGAGTTGATGTTTTGCGGTCCTGAAAAAGGAATCCTCATGATGGATGTTTTCACGAGTAGTTCTGGCTGTATGCGCGTCTCCTGTATTTGGCATCCCTCCCTTATAATGCAGCATGCTCCTACTCTTATCTAGTCAGCACTGACACTAGGGAAGCTGCGTCAGCGGCAGCTCTGGACTTTGCATTAAAATGAGTTTCCAGGGGGCATTCTAAGCTCTGATCAGAAGTTTAAAGGCCCCAGAACAGCGTGCAGTGCAGAATGTTATACACTTGACAGGCGTGCTGCTACTGGAAGATACTGTCCATCCTTTGCAGGTTGGGAAATAACTCAAGCTCATGTTAAACAAACTTCTAAAAGGATCTTTTGTTTTGTTGAAATGATGGTCAAACAAACAGTTGTCTCCTTACTTTAAAAACCCTTCATGTTGTAGCCTGAAGGCATTTTTTTCCAATAATACTCTGTTAAAGCAATTTCAGGTCACGGGAAGCTCTTGCCGACGTAAATCTTGCCAGGTTGTTTGTATCTAGTTCATTTAGATTATACGACCTACGACAAAGGTGATATCTCAACCATATAGATAGCAGCAGGCTGTGAGCAAGTGTGCAAGCCCTGCATCTTTGTAGCCTGCCGCAGGGGGCCCTGCTTATAAATTATAGAACGCAGAATATGCTTGAATTTATTAGCTGTTGAATGTTTTAATTTAAATTCAAATTAAGGGCATTTTTTCTACAAGGGAGTAGAACAACACATTTTATTTGGAGGAAGGCCTATGAACAGCACAAATTGTACATCCATTGCCACCCGAAACAGATGCCATGATGCAGCATAGTGTGCACAGAAATAGCCGTTCATCAGGAACATTTTCATGCCTTCCAATCCATTGTTGTCCATGTAAACGCACTGAAGACGAGCTCAAAATTGAGCTCAAACCAGGAGCGGTGCCGCTTCGGCGGCTGTTTTTCACGGCGCGATGGCTGCGGCCTGAGATCAACATCGTTAAACACATTAACGAGCATGTCATGTGACGAGGAACAACCAATCACAGCCGACAGATATTTTTCATTTTATTTGGCAAATATCAGTCCTTGATAAATGGGTATAAGCTGAGCTTTACAATTTGTCCCACGGACGAGGTTTTAGGTGATGTGATAGTGTCGTGTTATTTCTTTACAGTTGCTTAGCAGCCGCGGGCGCAACCTGTCTCGGTGCTCTGGAAAGTTGGCACAAGAGTAGGCAGCCAGTTCCCGACCTACATGTGTAACGTTTTCCAGTTGGTTGAAGACGCAGCGTGGGTCCCAGACCTTACACACTCCCAACGCAACGGCTGTGCTCTGAAACCTACCTCTTCACCCTGGAGTTATTCTACCGCTGCGTTTACAGTCCCCAGTCGTGTCTTTAACGCTGTGCTCTGAAAAATAGTTTTGTTTTCGGTAACATGGTGACGTTTGGGTTCAGGTGATCACTCGGCTGTCTATTCTCTTTGCAGAAGTTGTCTGCAATATCATCTGACAAAAGGCTGGAAATCGAAGCATTTCTTTATCACTTGAATTGTGTCCATTGTAAATGAATAACTCCTGAGTTAGTCTGCAAGGAAATTGCCAACCAAACTCTTAGTTTTGTTCAGTTTACAGAAGGTGAATGAGGAGCTGATGAAGACTCTGCTCACACCTGGATGCCACTTTGGCAGACACACACCAGCTCTCACCACACTCTGTTCATTCATGCCAGCTGCCATTTCACTCTTTTTCACACACACGCTCTCTCAATGGCACCCATCGCTTGTTCCATTCTTTGCTTCGGCCCGTCTGCGTCTGCCATCATCACATGTTCATCGTGCCCAAAGGGAGGGAGTATTCAAATCAAATCTGCCTTCATAAATTGTACAAATGAAAAGTGCAGAGGGTGCAAATGTTCTGTGGTGTGGCCTGCGTCTTTGTGTGGGTATTCATAATTTTCTTCTAAGTTATCTTAGTCAATACAAGCCTGGCTAAAAGGAAATACAGGCGCACTGAGATAGCAAACGAGGGGGAGATAGCAGGGTTGGGAGAAGAAACAGGCGATGCCTCTGGGGTCGTGATGTTGGATTGTGGGTAAAGCCTCGGCATTGCCCGGCTCTTTTGAGTGCAGGGGGGAGACGGGGTTTATCATCCAGCCCTGTGACGGTGATGCTTGTGGACACCCTCGACAATCGTGCCCCGTTAGACCGACAGAGCTTCAGGGCCCAAACGTTGCTTTCACTTCACAAAAGCCGGGATTACAATAGAGGGAAACAGGGGGACAATGGTGGAGAGTGTCATCCCTCCACATGTCCATGTAAGGGTTTTCTTAGCCGGGAACTAGGCTAGTGCCTCCGAGCTAAGCGTGACACTTGTGAAGCCACGATATTCTGCAGAGCATGCCGAGAGATGTGATGCTTGCGTGTCTTTCTGGTTAACTTAATTATTTCACACTAAATTGATTATGTAAATTAATATGCATACAATACGGATTTGTTCTTTTGTGCACAAATATGTCTGGGAAATCGTTGTCGGAGAAAATGGTACGGTTAAAAGGGCGTAGTAGCTGATTGGGCGTCAAACCGAGGCTGTTAAGAGTGAGGGTGCTTCGACTGAATGTGGTGTCTGTGTAAGAGGAGGCCGTGTTGCAGAGGAAGAGCATCAGCCTGCTGCGGCACTGTGATTAATCTTAATCTAACTGCCTGTTTCTGCCCATTCTGAGATGTATCACTCACGTGCTTCAAACTACAAGTTGCAGCTGCTTAAATGTCATCATAGGTCTGCTTTCAGCAGCCAATAACACATTTTTGGGATCACCACAGGGTATCAGATCAAGTCCGGTCATTGTGCCTCTCGCGGACTCTTACACATAAGTTATACAGTGGATAAGTTAATAACAGCTTAATTGAAGACCCTCTGTACAAAAAAAGTGACCCGTGGATGAGAAAAGTTCTTGGGTGTTCGTGACAAGCCTCGTGACCAGCGACGGTGTAGACGGTGTAGCACGTTGAACCACCTCTTCTCCTCTGCCGGTGCTGCAGGACAGCGGACAGCGTAGCGTGAAGAAATGTCTATCCCCGGCCCTCATGTCAGGAATCCTGATGAGGTTTATTGGGGCAGAAAGGGCACCGTCTTCCCCCCGAGGCTGTAGCTTGAGCTCCAGAGCTATTGCTCTTGTCTCTCCAACACACACCACACCTCTCTGTCTGTCTGTCTCTCTCTCTCTCTCTGCCTGCCTGTCTGTCTGTCTGTCTCTCTCTGTCTGTCCGTCAGTGTCTGTCTCATACACTCACTTCATGTTCTCCTTCTTTAAATCCTGAACACAGCATTGTATGTCGTGTCATTAAACCAGCTCAGGCTGCGCGTTGAGAGGCGGCGAGGAGGCATTGCTGTGTTTCGGTATGATTCTATTCAGGCGGTGGGTTAAAGGAGCACCGCTGAATGGGTGTGTAGACTCACTCGGTGCAAGGAGTGGAAGGCAGTGACGTAATCCTAGCTCTGTTTTTGTGCGTGCACCCACATTGTATGACTCAGGTATATATATATATTAGATAACAAGGAGTGTGTCTGTGTGTGATTCCTTTTGGGAGGCTGCAGCCATGAATCAGGCTGTTCAAGAGACCGTATCATTACATGCTTGAGGTGAGATCCCAGACCAGCTTGCAAAGGGAGGCTGAAAAGCAGACACACTTCGATGGATTATGTGGCATGACTCAGCTATCCAATCCCACCCTAGTTTCAAACAGGCCCCGCCTCTTCGATCCCCGTCAACACCTGCGCTCAGCGCGGCGTCGCTCGACTGTTTAGGAGACTCTGGATTCCTGCTGCAACTCTTATTTAGCAACGTCAACATTGTCTGACTGCAGGAAGTCACTAAACTTCACTTCATCAATAGTCCACCTGATCCTTGCCCCATGATCCGTTTTTAAGTTGATCTTTTGTTTTTGCTTTTATTAAAATATTCAATCAGCTGCTTATAATTCAATGTTGAGGAACACTTCTCTTTATATATGTCCCCTTATCTGCCTGTACTGAATCTAAGAGGAACTAAAAATAACCTGAAGTGCTTCCCCTGTATCTTGCACGAGCGGGTCTAGTTTCTATTCCTTTACTTTGTGTTCCTTCCTCTTCTGTTTGGGAGACTCGTTCACAGAAATGGCTGTGTGTGTGTGTGTGCGTGTGTGTGTGTGTGTGTGTGTGTGTGTGTGTGTGTGTGTGTGTGTGTGTGTGTGTGTGTGTGTGAGTGTGAGAGAGAGAGTCCTGCTCCTCCAGGACCTCCCTCACTACTTTTTTCTCTCTCATGGTCTGGTCTCGGGCCTCTGTTGCTGCGACTTTTGCTGCCATTGGCCCGGCTCTGCCACAGTTTTCCATCAAAACACCAAACCTCAATGGAGCATTCAAGCCCAGGCCCGCTCCAGTGCTGCCCCTCCCTCCCTCCCATCCCGCTCCGTTCTGACGCTGCCCTTTTTTCTCCCTTTGCCTCACTCCCCGCTCATTTAATGGACCAAGTCAAGAAAGAGGTCAGAGCTCGGACGTGGAGACTTTCTTAGCTGGATCTGAAGGATCAAACGAGCTGAGGAAAATTTAAACTCAATCCCGGCATGACGTCCCGGCATGACATGATGTTTTTTAGGGGGAAACATTAAATAGCGTGTTGTCAGAGGGGGGAAAAAAAGTTCAAAGCTTAGATACACACAATTGGCTCCGCTGCAGTTTTTCTGAAAGTTTTCCGATGTCCCCAAAAGTTATGTATCTATATTTAATAAGTTAACATCTCAATCATTTAGCTTCCAAACTGCTTGTTTTTTTTGTCCAAAGATCCACAATTGTGCCCATTTCTGCTGACAACAGTTGCTGACTGATGAATCAACTGTTGTTTATTGTTTTTAGTAGTGTCGAGAGTATCATCGGGACATAGAACAGTCATCTGTTGTCTGCTGGACTGAGACTGATGTGGAGCCATTATGAGGGTCGACCAGAGATGCACTGTGATGTTATGTGAGCTATGACCGCGTCAGCAATTCCTCTCAGTGAAAACTAAAGAGAGAACCTTCTTATTATGACCACTCAGCTTTGCAGTGACTTTTCTTAGACATGACCACACAATGGCATTTTTCCAGTGGCACATTGTGCATAAAGTATTTTGCCAACCTCAGCCGAGGTGCCGTAGTTATTGGAAGCAACCATTGAAACGTGTCCATCTGAAACCGACACTTTGACGTGCAATTTGTGTACAAATAACTTTGCCTCTACGCTGTTCTGTGTCAAAAACTTTAAAAACCATTTTAAAGTACGGTTTCTATTATAGGTTAGAAATAGCCCTCTCTGCCTCTGATGTTTTTGTTGTGGTTTTTCATTACGGTTCGGCTGTCTCCCCATCAGTACCGTCTTATGTTACAGTCTGATGCTGGCGGATCTTTGTATTATTATTATTGATTTTCTTTCCTGCACTCTCTTTTGCGGTTCAAAAGCGGATATCAACACGACTGTGGCGCTCTCGTTCACCCAGGCGGAAATTAAATTCAAACCTAACATCTTTTAATTGGCCATTAAATTAATTAAAAATACTCCCTACACTTTGAGCAACATGTTTTAGGCCACGATATATTTATTGTTGTGAGAATTAAAAAAAATAAAAAAAAATCTATTGACCTCAGACAACAATCAAGCCTCATCACTTTATAGATGCTACATTTTAAGTTGTGTTGAAATCCTAGCTGTTGTGTGCTTTGTTTAAACGGTCGATCCAAGGTCTGTGTTGTTGTTGTCGTCGTTTGCACTGTTGCACAGCTCCTGTCAGCTCCTACCTGCCGATTCACCCCAGATATCATTTCTAAATGGAAATTATCCCCCTACGGTACCTGCGTCTGATTGCAAAAAGAGATTTTCACCATTACCGCTTTTTGACTTAACTTGCAGTGTTCTGGGAAGTAAATCTTTAATTATTCCATTGCGTATAACCTCCAGTATCAGCAATGGTCGCTCCTTCACTCAGTTTTTACCTTCCATCTGGTGCCCAGTGTTTCAGTCTCTTGCCACCTCTTCGATGTCTCGTTCCCTCTGTCCTCTTCGGTCTGTCGCTGCCGTCTTTCTTCATCACCTCCTTCGTCCTTAAATGCGTCTTAGGCAGATCACCAGAGCTATTTGAACTGTAGATGCTCAGTGATATTATACTGGACAACATTCCTTCTCAGTTCTCTATTAACTGTTTTAACATGAATAAAACATGTTGTAGTCACCCAGCCCCTTAGAGCTGAGTTTGCCTATCACGTTTTATTTTTTCCTCTATGATCCAAGAACAACACCTGCATTCTCAGTTTTGCCATCCATGAGCGCGTGTCCTAGTTCAGTGTGTGTGTGTTTATGTGCTGACTTTTCCATCCCTCCAATTCAGAGGTTTCTAAGGGAGGGGGGCTACTTAAAGCTAGGTTTTTTTTTCAGCTAGAGGCTCTGGAACTTATTACAGTCTGAGGCATTTTCATAAACGGGCCATTCAGCTGCCCCTGCGTGGCTCTGAATGGGACACACTGTCGCCAGGAGAAAGAGTTAATGTGGGCTGGTTAGTCATGAGTCCTCCCTAAGACTGGTTCAGTGACCGTACTACTGATTTGTATTATAATGCTGTGTGCATTTAGATTTGAAATAATACCATAATAATAAGTATTTGACACGTGTTACCTCCATCCCAGCATATATTTACTCACTTTTATTGTTTATTGTCAATAAATTATTATTATTTGTTCTTTGATTATTTATGGTTATTTACGATTGACCTTACAATAAATACATAAAATCAAAACTTAACTATCTTAACGTAGTCTTTATGGTAAATTGGTAACAGTACCACTTTTTGTGATATAACGGTTCTCCTTCACACTACACAAAGGATACTAGCAAAACATGTCTCCCTCCATGCGGAACAGACCCCACCAGGAATAATTCAGAGCCGAGGGGCCGCAGAGTTAATTAGCAGAAAGTGTTCAGGAGATTTTCCTTTCAGTGGAATGTGTATTACAGATGGAATACATGATTAATGTTGACCCTTTAAATGTATTCAAGATTTCTGGAAATCAGCGAGAATTAACACAGCCGTGTCTCCCAAAATCTAAATTGACATTTCAATTAGCGTCTGCTAAAACAGCAAGTCAATATATAGATGCAGCGCTCTGCTAATCTGTCTGTCATTTCTGTTTAACGGTACAGTGGCGTTTGGGTTTATAAGCAGAGAAGCATTTACGTTTCCTACAGGTTACGTTGCATTCGAACGGTCGCTCAGGTGTTCACACGGGGGGAGCCATTTAGAACATGGAAGTGGGGGTGGGGGGGTGTTACGAGATGGAGAGAGGTGTTGGATGTCTAACTTCTTGGAAAGCGTGACCTTTTCCCATCATTAGACCGACAGCACTTCCACTTGTTCTCACCTCTCCCTCACTCTGGCCAGGCTGCCTCCAGGGAAACAAGGATATGATTATTACAGTCAAATCGGGAGATGTCTGAACTAAATCACATCACACACACACACACACAGCTGATCTCTAAGAGGCAGAGGGCATTTGACCTGGAAAAGGCTTTAATCTGCAGCTAAAGAAGTCTGATGTTTGATCAGGATTATCATGTTTGCACCAAGAAGGGTCTAGGGGGAAGCTGTCAGCGTGGCTTCAACTTTTGCATAAATGCTCAGCCGTTGTTTACTAAATCACATGCTGCGAGATACTGATGAGCCTTCTGTTTTATCTTGCAGGTTTCCCAAGAAAGCAAACAGGTAAGAGTTTGTGTTTTTCCCCTAAATTTGATTGCAATTATATATGCATGTTTTGGGGTTTGAACCCCCCCCACCACACACACACACACACACACACACATACACATACATACATACATACACCAGTGGTTTACATCAACAGAGTGCCAGATGAGGGAAATGAGGCAGGTATAAGTAGGAACTGCTGTGCTGCAACAGAAGTCTTCAGAGCTTAGACCCCCCCACCCCCTCCTGTCTCACTCATGTACACACACACATACTGAGTAAGGGACAAAGGGGTCCCTCTTCTGAGGGCGGTCCGTCACTGCCTTTCACTGTGAGCAGAACAGTGGCCTTTCACAGTTGGGGCCGGCCTGGGCAGAAGCAGCCTCCGAGGTCTAAGCCTGGGAGTCTGGCCTCGCAGCGCCTCCTATGAGCGGCGGCTTTCCTCCGGCCACTCAGCAGAGCGACTCCACATCCTCTGGCTGTCACATTATACAGTAGACACACTCGCCGTGATTCATACACTAGGAGGTCATCTTGCCACTATATTCCCAATGCCGCAGTGAACAATGGCCGGTTCTGTGTGCTGGTGTCATTCCTCCTGAGCCTTCACTTGCCTGCATCTTTTGCACACGCACGGCAGCACTACAGCAAGACGCAATGAATGACACTGCTTATAGTAAACGGCACTTACAAAAGACTACAGTGTTGCATATGATAGTACATGCCGGGTGAATGCCTGTTTTTTTTTTTGTTTTTTTCCTCTAGAACCAGCAGCATTCTCAGTAAAGACCACCCCCCGGACAAGAAACCCAAAAGTGACAAAACCTCACTTCCCTCCAATGAGTTTGACCCTACAGGTAACTTCCTGCTTTTGTTCTCAGGCTCCTATTCCTTATTTCTTTTTAAAAAAATGTTTATGTCATTTCTTTCTATTCTGTCACTTTCTCTGTATGCATCACTTTCTCTCTCTCTCTCTCTCTCTAACAAACACAGTCTCATGACACATTTTTGGTGATGATAGTTTGCACAAGGCATGCTGGGATGGTGAAAGGTGGCGGTGTGTGGATCCCGCTATGTGCTTTGAGCTCTCTTTGAGAATTATACATTCATTTGACTTGTGTGGTCTCATCTAGATAATTGTTTGAGTCTTACCACTGGAGGAAAACAACTTATTTTAAACAGTTGGAATTGCCTTTCATTTTTTGTGTGTATTGTAACTAATAGACAGCATGATATGTGTTTATTGGCTCAGTCTTCCTTACACTGAATTATACCAACTGTTTGGCAGAAGCTTATATTGCTTTAGATGGTGCAGGTTTTAAGCCGATATGCAGAGAAAGGTTTGATTAAAGGACTCTGAAATCTGCAGCTGCATGTTCAGCGTCCACATGGCTCTTGTAGTTTAACATGAATCGGTGCCCTGTGGGTTTTGTATGTTAAGAGTGGCTGGGTGGTCTCGATGCGTACTTGACAGAAGCAAAAAGCCATTAAGCCTGTTACTCACTCCAGTTTCAAGTTTATTGCAGGGTGACATTGTTCGGGTTCAGAATTCGACCTGTTTGATATGGTGACACTCCCGCGATATGACAACATCTGTATTCTCAACAAAATAGAAAATACTCTGTACCACATGGCAGCTTATCTCCGTGTGACGCAACACCACATAGACACGATGTGCTTTCTCAGTGGTTACACAAGACATGCACTTTGTTGAGTAGAGCCCAACCAAAACCTCTTCTCTTGTATTTCTCTCATGGTCTGTTCCACTTTTGGGATGGCGCAGTGATTAAACCAAGTGCAGAGTAACCACAGAAAGGCCAATTAGCCTTTATGTAACTAATCTTCGGGTCGCCATGATAATATTATTTGTCAACCTGTTTGGATTTGCATGCCTGCATGGTGCTGTTCTATATTTCACACACTTTTAGTTTTCTGAAACTTGCATGAGCTCTTTGATAATATTCCTAGATGTTCTCCTGGTGTCGTCTTTTCTGTCACAATTTCAAACTTGGTGGAGTGGATTAAGGGTCGGCAGGTGCAGTCAGATACTCTGATAATGAATTTTACAGCTGGCCCCCAAGACCGACATGTTTCCAAATTAATAATGTGCAATGATTATGTTATGTGGTGCAACGGATTATTAAACTCTTATGAACGTCCCAAAAATCATCAGTATAAACAAGTCAGTTTAAACGATCAGCAAGGCCAAAGGTTATCCGTTTACTTCAATTGAGTATTCTATAGTGTTTTGCCAAAGACCTTTTCTGAATATTGGTGGATAACGACGTAAAAATTAATCGGGGGGGGGCTGTACACATCAAGGATCCGAACAATAAAAGCTTTTATCTTTAAATGTGTAGAATATAAAGAACAATTCTAAAAGGCTTGGACCGAGACCGGTTCCTCCTTCGTTTTTAGCAGGAACTATGTTTTGTTCATCAGGACTTCTTCCACAACTTCCACCGTCTGGTCTTGACAGACAGACCTGAATATAATTTCACCTGCTGCAAGCTCTGTTAGGTAAGGCCATTGAAGTATTGCCAGAGTACCTTTTGGATCCCAAATCCTGTTTATTTTATTAAGATCCTGGTGCATTTTACAATCCAATCTGGGCTTCAAAAAACCTCGGAAAATTAATAACGTAAGATTCTTCCAATTTTTCCAAAATAGGACCACTATCATTGAAGTCCCAATGTGTTGGCAGATTGTCCCCAATAGCAATGGAGGCACTATTCAGCAAATATCTAGCTGGTTCATTTTCGGCCACTGCAATCCTGCCTGTCCAGATGATATGTTTTATTTAACTACCCGCTTGTTCATTTCATTTTCTCCTCCCATGATTATTTCTCCCTCATGATTTTCTCTTTCCTGTGTTTCCTGTTCCTTGTGTTGGTTCTCGTTGTGTGTATGTGTGCGTGTGTTTGTATACTGCTGTGCTGTCTGCCTTGTGGGGGCTCTGGTCAGAAGCTCTGGTGGTGCAGAGGAGTGGCAGCAGCAGTTTGCTAGCAGAGGGGAAGCCTGAGTCCTGTGGTAAGATGCTCCTGCTGGAGTGGCCTGCGTGACAGCTGCATCTATAATGGCTATAGAACACGGTGTGAAATTGCCATTTGATGTTTTTTGTTTCACATATTTTTAATCATGGTGGTTCAAAGGTCTGAGTTGCATGTAGTACTGGGTGGTGTCCTGATTCAACTGGTACATGGATATTAAAAGGAGTTTTGCCATTTCTATATAGTTTCACAATGTCGACACAAGGCTTGTGGCCAAAGCATCTAGTCAACATACATTGTCATTATCATGTGGAGAGGGCCAAATGTTGGCTCAGTGTACTTGTTGACCACAACAACTGGTACAGGTTGTGAGGTATAAAGGGTTTTAAACTTTTAAAAAGTGACACATTTTTTACACTCGCTCACAAAATAGTAACATTAAAGCCATTTCCTTTTTTTCAATTGAGGGACTTCTATCGTATGCCAGACCTCTCATTCTTTAATTAAAATAATCAGAAATAAAGTTATGCAGATGTTTACTATCTAGCTACATCCACACACTACATACTTTTCCATTTTTATTCAGGGTTATAAAACAAAACAAACGTTACATACTAGCAAGCCCAAAAACAGATATTCACATACACTGGGTGCCCAGGTGCTGGTATGAGCATCAGGAAGTGGATTGGTAGCTTTATTACAGACAATATTATGGTGATTATTAATAGTATCGCAATGGTCTTGAATATTGAAAGATAATGCTTAATATTTAAGATCCCACGCAAACGGATAAATTGTGTGGAATGTTTTAGAAGTTTTATTTGTCAAACTTAGTTAAAAGGCGGCAGGTCTCGCCGTCGTCTCTCTCACACACATACCTGAGATTTGCTTTAATACGAACACAAATTATTATAGTTCAATAGACGTGGTCAACACACGTCTCTCGCTAGTTTCCTCCGGTTGAATGTTGTCTGCCGAGTCGCTTGAAGTCTCTGTCGTACGGAGGAGCAATCACTGCTTCTGTTCCTTTCCAGCAGTTGTGCAGAGTAAAATAAGCATTAACAAAAAAAGTCCCCTTTTTCGTGTCCATTGTCTTCGACAAAGCTGCAGACCGTGACTTTGGCTGCTGCTCGCCAATCGCTACAGTAATACAGTACAGCGGTAGCTTCATGAACAGCATAACAGCTGCCGGCACTGACGACACGGGCAGTAATGCTTTTAATCCGTTATCCATGTTGAAACGGATCGCGGGTAGACCTGGCTGTTTGTTTTCATGTAACAGGGCGTGGCGATTTAGTGAAGGACACGTCTGAACTGGGTCGGCCCAAACACGTAGTGACGTAATTTCCAATCGTTTGGCCGATCCGCACACTGGGACGCAACTCAGACCTTGAATCTCAGACATTTAGGCTTCTGCATTTAGGGAAACTCGTGTGACCTTTTGTACGCAGTATTGGAATTACCTATTTTAATGGTTCCTTTTTTCTACAATTGCGGTGCTGAAAGTGCTATGTCAGTATTAAAGGTCAGTTTATTATCTAGAGATGTGTTCTTGTGTTTTAGCAAAGGGTACTGATTTCAGATCAATCAAACCGTTGAATAATACATTACTTTGGAAGCGTTACCCGATCAGTGAACCTCGCATTTTATGAATACCAACCAAAAATCTCTGTTAGAACACAAGCAAAATATCAACATCTAGAGGCATTTTCACACCAGTTCTTTAACCAATATGGCTTGATCTTTTTCCTTGACACCCCTGCCCTCTCCCCTCTCCCTTCCCCCTGCCCCTGCACTCTGCCTAACCCTCTCAATCTGCCTGACCCTCCAGCCTGGGGCGTTTGCTTCCCCTAAACTGTGTGTGTATTAGCTCCTGTTCCTTCCACTCTCCCAACCACAACATTGATCTAAATCGACTCACTTCTCTGTTGGATTCTGCTCACCAAACCGGCTCTAGGGCCACCTTTTCAGAGAGGTGTAAGAGATAAGCAAGGAGGTGATTGCACAATCTACTCATATTTTACAGGCTGCATTCTACGTTCTTTTGTCTGAACTAAGTCTAGTCAGTTTCAGCCAGGCATTACATCATTAGCTCTAATCTCTCACACTATGCAGGACCTCATAATAAAAAACCTGAAAAGTAACGTTCCTCCTTGCCGGCGAGACTACAATCAAACGTCTGGGATTCCTTTTTCAAGCATTATCTCACAAAGAAGGGCCCTCCTGACTAACCTTTACGTTTTTAAGCGTATTTCTTTAAATCTTTGTCACTAAATAAGAGGGAAGACAATGTGTGTAGGATATGTTACTGGCCAACCTCACAGCAAAGGTTAATAACTTTACATGCTCAGGTTGTAATGTTGTTATCCTCATAACAGAGTCCTAGACTATAGGAGATGAGTTGCGTGCGGAATGCGGATGTTATTGTCGGCCATTTGCATCCAACCCAAATACATTGTAAGGTTTTAGTCCACCGTGAGGCTCAGTTGTATGTGTGATGTTCTGGCTGCATTTTCTTTATTGACTTCCTGATCCTTTTGAAGACACTGCTGTGTGTTTCTGTCTCACTTGCAGGTCTGGTTCAACGATGTGTAATCATCCAGAAAGATGAAAATGGCTTCGGGCTCACTGTCAGTGGTGACAACCCAGTGTTTGTGCAGCTTGTCAAAGAAGGTAAGGTGGAGTCTCAAACTTAAAAGAACAAAAAAATATATGTTTTTAGACTACCTACTTTGCAACAGATAAATGGGCTCTCTTTTTCCTGCACTGTCATGGCAGTTTGCTACAAACTCATGGACATGAAGGGTAATTGGGACTCGGTAAACACCAGCACTCTGGCACTTACTGATGTCATGTCTGAAGCCATTGACTGTATATTTCCTGCTCTATAGTTTCACAGTGGCTGCAGCTCCTGCTTCACCACGCTGTCTTTTAAAGAGGGACCTTATGACAGGATACTTATGTGGTCTTCTCCGCGGTCTGTCTCTTTCGGCAGAGAATGACGTCGGCTGTTATCCGATCACAAAAACCTTTTGAGTCTGTACAGTAGAGGAGAGAGACAGCAAGGGGATGAACTGAGCGAGGGCTTAAGTAGGTTCGTCAGTGAATGGGAGTGTTCGACAATCTGGCTTCCCATTTGTCCCCGACTCCACTCATCTGACTTAGTTTCATCTGAATAATTTATCCAACCTATTTTTTATCACTTTGCTTTTAAATTAACAAAATGTATTCTTAGTGTCTTGTTGCAGCTTTTGTTGTTCACACTTCGACTTTCAGTTCATCTGATAAGACAACATTATGTTCTTAGTTTAGTTTAACCAGTTAAAATGTCCAAACTAAGACAAAATTGAAGACTCAAAATGCAAATCATAATATTGTATCTGTTCTTCAGCTGTATGTTGGTGACTGTAGAGTCCGCCGTGGATCTCTTAATAACCCGTCTCCTGCTAAAATCCCTTTGTTTTGGGTGGAGCTGTGAAACAGGTCCTTCTTATAATATAACTACTGTTATGGTCTTTCAAAATGCCACTCATATAGTCCCTTTGCTACACCTGTTCTGTCAAGGTGACTTCATCTATTTATCATGTGCACGAATATCAACAATTACACCATAAAGCCGAATGTCAACTCATTTCATTCTTGCATTTGTTCTATATCTTTCCTCCCCTCCTGTGTTGCTTTATCATTTATTTTCCTGTGCTGTGTTTTTTCAGATGGGGCTGCTATGCGTGCAGGTGTTCAGACAGGAGATAGGATTATCAAGGTACTGTGTACATCTTCTTCAGTGTCTTTAGATTAGATTCTATGGCCACTGTTCTCGTGTCCAAGGCAAGTGCAGAAGCTTTAGGCTGCCACCTTCTGGTCTGTTTGTATGTCTCTCTCTCACTCTTTCTCTCTCCCTGAGGAATAGAGTGAAATATCAAGCTGAACTGAGAATGGAAACTTTCAGAAAGGTCTCCGCCACGGTCTTCTCAATTTTCCTCACACGAGCATTGCTTTCTTCCAGGTTAACGGGACCCTTGTCACACATTCGAATCACATCGAGGTGGTGAAACTTATCAAATGTAAGTCTTACTGTCTTTATTCTAGCAAAAACACAAATTCAACAAGTAAACCTTGAAGTAAAGCCGACTCTTTGCTATGATTTCTCCTCTCCAGCGGGCTCCTATGTGGCCCTCACGGTGTTGGGGCGTCCTCCAGGGCTCGCCCAGATCCCTCTGTCTGAAGCGGAGTCTGAAATGCTGGGGGTTAGCATTTCCTCTCCAAACTCCCCAGCAGCAGAACGCCCCTACAGTCCTCTGGACCGCCTCTCCTTCACTCAACCAACATGGGTACTAAAGACATTGGTTGACTTCGGTTTCTCGCCTCCACAAACTTGCTTTCCCTATTCTCACCCCCTCAACATCTTGACTTGTTTCATTTGGGTATCAATGCCTCTCAAAATTGTGGCTGTGGTGTGCACATTGACATAGTTGTGAGATTCACCCACATTGCTGTTCTGTAAAAAAAAGGCATGGACAGGGAAGTGGGCACCAGGGTTGTCACAGTTACGGCGTCAGCGGAGGCGGTAATAGTCAAATATACTACAGGCTCACTGCACACCGACCCTGGTGGCACGCTATCTAGAATAACGTTGAATTGTTCAGTGTCAATCCTGTAATGGTGGATCTTCTCCACAGCAGAATTAAGGAATCACTGTGCTCTCGTATTTGGTTTGTCCTTTTGATACATCATCCTTTGTAACATATTTTCTGTTTATCTAAACATTTGTTAATGCACCCTGATTGTGTGTATGCAAGCTTTGCTGATGTCTAATGCACGATTCCTCTGTTGCTTTTGTTTTTTCCCACAGGATGAGAGCAGCAGTGTCTGCAACCAGAGGGTTGACATGTTTCAAAAGATGCTCACAAAAGGGCAGCAGGAGCTACAGGTTAGCATAACAATCCCTTCCACTTACGTATTTTTGTGTTTTTCTTTGCAATATCTAAACCCTCTTGAGGATAAGTAATTTGGGGTTACTATCTGTGTTGAAAATGAAAAGGATCGGCTGTCATCCATCTTGTAAATAGAACACTGTGTTGGGTAGGAGGCAGGTACTGTGTCCCCTTTACACTTTGGTCCAACACAGGCCCTGTTCAGACATGTAATTATGAAACGTCTATATACAAGTGTCAAACTCTGAATACGTCAGTTCCCACCTAGCATTCACTCCGTTGTTCATGTGACAAGAGAAATACTACTGGTAATACAAATTTTTGAAAATACAACCCAAAATGCAGTGAGCTACCGGTAGGTGCTCTAAGTAGAAAATTCACACTACATCCTCGAGGAAAAAAGAAAGACTAGTGCTCTTCCTTGTTGTGTACTGGGCAAATTAAATTGTCCAAGATTTGACGGTTTCATTAGATACCTCTATTGGCTCCAGTGTATTCTCAAATTCTGCAGAGAGAGCCGACGAGTGAGTTTTCACCGCCACTCACGCGTTCGCCTACACACCTCTAAAAGAACGTGGCCGCCGCTGAATGTGATGCAAGCGATCGGACCTCGATGCTTCTTCTTGGTGCATTCACACTTTGTGCTTGGAGCTTTCGCGCTGGTGATCGCTCACCCGAGGCGCATGTCAATGCCTGGTCTGAATAGAACCGTTCCATACCAGAGGCTTGCTACCGGTCCCGATTGCTTATTTTGATTTCACCTCTTTTGCTTCAAAGGCCATGAAGGAGGAGTACAGCAGGAACCCCTCCCCCAAACTACTGAAAGACATCCATGAAGCTAAGAAACACATTCCTCAGCTGCAGGGTCAGCTTTTCAAGGCTACTGGGGCAACACAGGTAAATCAAATACCCCACTGATCGCCGTGCACTCGCATACCGAATAGGGTGTCAAGGGACACTGGTCGTACCAGCAGCATCCAAGCAGTATAAAATTGTGTGTTTAGGGATCGCTCCAGACAAACATTAATCCTAATCTTATCAGAGGATTAGACTGTTTCTGTGGGAAGCCTCTCTTTTGTGTCTGTGTGACAGCTTATTTTATTTACATCACTTACTAAACCTTGTGTTATGTATGTCAACATAATAATCCGCTCTCTCAATTTGAAATGTCCCTGTTTTATGAGAATACTTGAATACACTCACCTACTTTTACAAACAGTTAGCCTTATTTCTCCCTAAAAATGTTTCACTCTGTAATTTGTGACGATTGTTGTTGTATTATGTGGTTCACAATTGATAACATCTTGGTTTTATGTGGATCTGTAGGAGGTTTCCCCAGGTGGAGATGCAGATAGCATGTTGGACACGGAGCACGATCTGTCCTGGAGCAGCTCTCCTGTAAGTTGCCGGTACTACTAACCGACATAGTTCAAATTACCCCTCCCTCAACGCCTCCTATATGGAACCTTGATGCCGGGACTAGACAAGCTTTAGGACAATAGCTGCATGTCCCTTTTGCGTTAAATCAATCTTAATTAGCCCGGCTCAGCTTTGGCTGCACTAAGTTTATGTATTGATTCTGTATTGAAATTCCTGTTGGGTCAAGTATGAACACTGAACACGCCCTAGTAGCTCATCTTGTAGTGTGGAGTCTTTAGCAGGAACCCCGGTTTGCATCTGATCCACAGCCTTTTGCGAGCCTTTTAACCGTGTGGCGCATCCCTCTAGTGGCTCGCAGTAGTATTACAAGGTGGGGCGCATGAGGAAATTCAAAATTATTTTATTCCAAACACTTAATTAACTTTAATTAACAGCTGTTGCCTCTCTCAAAATGTAAAAAGTATGCAAGCTAAACATTGAGCATGAATTGAGAGTGAATTGCAAGTCCGCAAATCTTTTTCGATAAGACAAGTCGAAAGCAGGCTTATTGCTGTAATAAGGACAAAATATGTTTGTTGCACAGGTCGCCCATTATTGCTGTTTTGAAAAGATATGCTGCGCAAAACGCTTTAAATCTAAATATTTCAACTTGTTTTGTTTCTCACAGGTTGAACTGCATTGTTATTATCTTGAAAAGATGTTGTGTGCAAAACCGGTTAAATACAGCCACAATAAACTATTTTAGTTAGGTTTTTATTTTTGAAGATGAAACTTTTTGATGGGGCGGTGGGGCATGAAGATTTTTCAAGTTTTGAGAACCACTGCCCTAATATTACGAACTGCTTTATTTCCCATCCTTCTTACAGATATCTCGTGTGTTTGGCCCTGGATCTCCAGAGAGCCTTTACCCAAGAGAGTCGTCCTGCAACAGCCCAAAGAGCACTCCCAGGAACAGCTTCAACTCATGCTACTCCCCAGAGGCAGAGGATGCCACCGACCTGGTAACTGTGCTCATTGGCCTTTTACTTATTCACTCCCTGTCCTGGTGTAAACTCTGACAAGAGATTATTTGACGTGTGTTTTTTCGAAAAAAAAAAGATGTTGATGATTAATCTTTGTCAGTGCAACTATGACCAGATCAGATCAGTTGAACTATACGTATGGAGAATTAGTTTGTATTTATGGGAAAGTCTGATTCCACATTTTATCCCTGTCTTTTCCCGCAGGATTCTCTGTCCCCTTCCGCAGTCAGCAGTCCCTCTTCATTCCGCCTTGTCTCGCAAATCATTGGAGCTGAGGATGACTATTTTGATTCAGACCAAGAGCAGGTATTTTTCCTAAGTGTAGTAGCAGCATCTATGTCCGTGGTCAAAGGTAGTTAGAGCAGGCCCCGGTGAACACTATTTTGAAGGGCCCTTATGCACACTAGTTAATTGTTAGGAAGCACACACTGGGTTTTATTGTTCATGTAGAATACTCGTATCATTAGGGACATTTTGGGAAGTTAGTTACTGAGAAAATGAAACCCTTGATGGAGATGGGTTTGCTTTAATGGCCTGCACTCTCTGTGGGCCTCCCACATTACGAGTCCTTGTGCAAACTCACAGTCGGCGTCTCGGGTGATCCGATCCCGAGTGGACCGTTCAGAATACCGGAATGACTGCAAATAAGACTCAGGGAGGAGTCATTTAGACACATTCAGCGTCGGTCTGTGCCACATTCCTAGCATTGTCTACCGACCCGTGTCTGGGTGTGCATTACTCACCGGGCCGTTGATTAGGGGACTTAACTTGCGAATGAGGTAATCCTTTGCGCTGTTGGAAGGGGTGTTGATGTGGATGCGAAAGCCATTCATTGCTTCCTTCATCTCATCTTAAAGCCATCCATCTTCTCGCACGCTCTTGTTCTCTTGAGGAAAACTAATAATTTCCCTCTGAAGTGTGCGTATAAGACGACAAGCCTCCCAAACACAATAGGACACTATTGATTTGTGTGGCTGCTTCTCGCCGGTTAAAAAACAACACATTTGGTCCTAACAAATGATGTTTGTATTAATTTGCATATAAATCGGGGGAAGTGAGATCCGATCACAAGTGGCCACGGGACACGCGTGGAGACGCATTCTAATGCTAGGTGTGCGCTGGGTGCTACTAAGAGCTGTGCACTTGTCATTGAGTCACCCAAGATGCACGTTACATGGGACAGGAAGAAGTCACAAAACTGTCTTATTTAAAACATTTTAAAATAGCTCGATGCTGTAAGAATACATCTTTTTTTGCAAGAAAATCTAGAAATACTATTCGAATTCACGTTTCACGAGTGGAAACTTTCTCACTTATTTTGTTCCAGACAAATGGCCAGTGTAACAGCTTTAACAACATGGAGCAGCTCAAGTCTCGTCCCGCCCACCTCGCCGCCTTCCTCCACCATGTCATCTCTCAGTTCGACGCTGCTCCTGTGGTAAGACGCCAGCTCCCTCGCACCGTACTGTATTCATCTCCTGTGCGACCAGGCGGACGGCGCCGCTCACTCTTAATACATCTTAATTGTTCGTCCTTAGCTGTGCTACCTCTATGCTGACTTCTACAAGCAGACCAACTCCAAAGAGACCAGACGGGTGTTCATGGACCTGCACACCTTTTTCATTGACCGTGGAGCAGTAAGTGCCGTTATTTGTTCCCCACTGTCAAATATGGGCAACACTACACGTCAGACTCAAACACTTCATCATCCGTCACGCAAGATGCACACAGTACATCACCGATGCTAATTACGCTAAGCACAGCCCCAACATCTGTGGTTCTTGTTTATAAGTCCGAAAATAATCTAAAAACATCGTAATGAGGTCTTTCTGATAAAACACGGAATGATCCGCTAATAACTCATAGTTAACACCAAATTGCCCATTTACAACTTAGAACAAAGTGATTTATGTGCCACTGATTGACTATTTCATTATTCATAGGTCATAACGTCATTTTGAGTGCCTTGATTAATGATCTGTGCTCCCATTGACATTTAATATTATTTGAAAGGGTTTTTCTGGACATTGGTATATCTTCTCATTTCTTTTTTACAGAATTTGAAAGTTGCTGTCCCTGAATCCGTCTCTAATGATCTCGGTAAGTAGTTTATGCTTTGCTTTTGATATATTTGGTAATTTGCCGGGTGCCATTCTGAGTAGGCCATTCATTTTGTTAAGGTCACCTTTAGTACTTCTGTTTGCTCACTCCTTATACAGTCCCTGTAAGCCATTCACACTCCTGACCGAGGTGTTAAAGAAATCAAATGCTCTAATGGGTTGGAAAATATTGCTTAGCCGTAATAGGGAATTTTTTAGTGTGCACTTGACTTAATCCTGCTAGAGACTCTGCCTACTGTATATGTGAGTGTCTGTGCCTGTCTTTGCAGACCGCCGGCGGACAGAACTGATCCCCGAGGAAATAAATAGACAACATGTTCAAACGCTGCAGGAGTCTCTGCTCCCTGACATCCAGAAGAACCTTGAAGATTTCAGGTGAACTTGACACTCAGATTCTTTATTTTTTCATGGTTTAGTAAGTTGTTATAAGTTGTTGATTTTTGTTCTCACATCAGGGAAAATGAAAACGGGCATTATCAATCTTAACAAAAGCATGTGACTTGATGTGTTGGCACACGTAGGCAGAAGCGCAGTATGGGCCTAACTGTGGCCGAAGTAGAGCTGGCCAGACTGGACCAAGAGCGAGTCAGAGACCGTGTCGCTCTGGAGAGGGAGCGCTCCTATGCTGAGAACATCATCACTAAGATAGAGGACATCCTGTAAGTACACATGCCGACACGGTTAGCTGACACACAGAAACATGCTGCTCGCAGACCAATTTCTACTAAAAAAACTTTTATCAGTCACTCAGACAGCTTGTTTTTTTCCTTTAGGTTAACTACTCAGCCCACAGAGGAAGAGAAATGGTAAGCAAACTTACATTGTCGAGCATTCTGTTGATTAATAGAGAGTATTTCTTAAAGCATATGATTGGGATAGTTTTGGACATTGTCCCATATTAATCTTAAATAACTCTGAATTTATTACTTTATTAGATTACTTGTCTCCTGTAAAAACATTTTTTTTAAAACATCATTATTTCAACATTTTAAAGTGTAGTTTTTAATCGTTTATTGAAGAGCACATAAAATTCGGATCCCCCACAGTTTACAAATCAAACAGGCAGGCAGTCCCTTAAAGAGAACATGTAATTTATGCAGTGTGTTTATATTAAATAATTCAAACGTGTGACTGATTGATACAGTCTTGTTTGAAATGCCATATGTTCGCAGCATAACCCAGATGGTTTGTGTTGAAACTGTAGAGAAGGACTTGTAGGACATATGGTGCAAGTCACAATGTGGACACTCCGGATCTTAGCAGCCTGTTGTTTTGTCAGATGTAATTCAAATGGAGCAACTAAACTAAAGCGTTGTTCCTTTTTGTTTCCATTTAGCACTACAATGCAGTATGTCATCTATACATACATGAAGCACCTTGGTGTCAGGGTGAAGGAACCTCGAAGTCTGGAGTCCAAACGTGTCAGGATCAACTTTCTTCCCAAAATCAAGGTACCCAACATGACCTTTGGTGGTTTTTCCCTTCTTTCTCTCTCTCGCTCTCCCTTTATCCTCCACCTGACACTTACCTTGTTGTTAATACATTACAGAAAAGCATCAGGACAGAAAAGGAAGGAGAAGAGAAGGTGAAGAAAACCCGATTTCCCAGTATCCTTGGACCTCAGCGTCGGCCCAGCCGCATTGAAGCAGCTTCTGGTGAGACATGACTCAACGAATAAGCCAAAGATAAGACACTCCCTCTAAAGCTTTTTCAGATTCTGACCCCTGTTTTCTTTTTTTTTTCTTATTCAGTTGGTAAAGCTTTGGATGGTCGCCCCCGGCCACAGAAACAGTTGTCACAGCCCTCACTGGGGGCAAGTGATCACATGGAAGCCGGTCGTCTGAGAGGCAGCCAATCCAGCGAGGGCTCTGAACTCACACACTCCATGTCAATCAACAATTCGACGCCGAACAGCGCGACCTACAGCTCAGACGCCAGCCGAGACGCCGATACGGGTGAGCGACTGAATCAAACGCATCGGTGGAAGCGAGAGACTGAAGGGGGCAGCATTTTTTGACTCATTTCTTGTCTCTCAGGTGGGACTCCGACCTCAGGCCCGTCCAGGCTGAGTGACGGCCTTCAGATCGACCCCCTCGACGGGTTACCGTACCCTGCTTCGCATTTCGACCTTTACAGCCTGGACCAGCTGCAAGAGGATGACAGAGAAAGCGACAGGTGCATTCACGATCACATTCACAGTCACATTTGCAACAACAGTTTTGATCCTCTGAGAAGAGAACTCACATCTGTTAACATGTTCATACCATTGATATTTTGGCAGAGCCCACGAGGGAACACCGAAAGCCATAAGACGGTGAGGATACCTGATCATTTTACATAGTGACACAGCATTCTTCTCCCGAGTTGTCTGTTTTGATGAGCACAAGTTCTGTCTGGCCGTAGGCTTGAGGGACTGGGGGCAGCTGACGTCCAGAGCGAGGACGACCAGGGAACAGACTCTGAGCACGACCCTCCGAATTGGCAGCAGCTGGTGGGGCGAGAGATCCTGGCGGGTCTCCGGCCTCAAGAAATCAAGAGACAGGAGGTCATCAATGGTGAGGGCTTCTCACGTCACGCTATTTTGCAATTCATTTTCACCATTTGTCAAAGAATATAAATTGTTCCACCTCAGTGTACTTACTCAATGTAAAACAACACTTGTTGTAAATGATGTAATGAGTAGAACGGAGAAGAGAGAGACACACGACAGCAGATGGGTTGCATCCCATCGGAGGCACTCAACAATCATGTTGAGTTGTGCAAATGATCCGCCATCTTCAATGAACATCTTGCATTGTGTCTGCAGAGCTGTTTTATACAGAGCGTGCACATGTAAGGATGCTGAAGGTTCTGGACCACGTTTTCTACCAGAAGCTCTCCAAAGAGGCCATCCTGCCCCCTGCTGATATCAAGAACATCTTCACCAACCTGGATGAGATTCTACAGCTGCATGGTACGCAGACTCAAATCGTATCTAAGTGTGACGGCTCTTGAACCGTTACGATTCAGTGGAATAAAACACCAACTCGGAAGTAAGGTAGTGACTAACATAATACAGTTGAAAGTAGAACGAACCACAACAGCAGTGCACAGCAAGTTATTTAAATTTGTATCCCCCATCTTTGCCATCTTACGTACAACAAAGCACGCTGACTGTCCGTTGTGGCCTCTCTTTTGACTTTCAGTTTCAATACTGGAACAAATGGCAGCTGTTCGGAAGAGAAATGAGTCTTCGGTAATTGATCAGATAGGAGACGACTTGCTCTCCTGGGTAAGTCCAATTCTCTGGCTCAAATTGTATTTCCCTCTTTAAAACATTTTCTGATATTGAATACATTTGAAGATTACGGATGCAGAAAAAAGTATTATTCACAAAGATATTCAACCGCTGCCCAAAATACGTGGATGTTTGCATCAGATGGCTTTCTTCGGTCTCCATTCTGATCATTTTTTAAATGTCATGTATACACAAAAATACGGGGTTAACATCGCATCCTTAAATCCAACAGTAAAACATTAGATGAGACACAAAGGAGAAATGGAAGCCCGTTTCTCAGTAAACGGTTATGTCAGTCAGTGCCCTAGATTTGGCAGACATCTTGATATCATGTGTCATACATTAGATGTGAGGTAGTTCTATTGCAGCTGGCACTCTTGTCTAAAATGTCTCTATGGGGTATAAGTAGGGTAAACGGTCCCCTGAGGGTCCGGGCATTGATCTCGGCTACATTTAAACTTAAGCTGTCTTTGCTAGGAGGTCCTAAGCCATGCCCCCTTCTGGGAGTTGCTGCTCATTGTAGTGGTCAAATACCAGACATTTCCATAGCAACTACCCCTGACCCAGATTGACTGATCTCCGTCTCTGTCCTGTCCTGTCTCGGGTTGGGTGGTTACAGTTCAGCGACGGAGAGGAGGAGGAGATCAAGAAGGCGGTGGGGACGTTCTGCAGCAATCAGCCGTTTGCTCTTGAGATCATCAAGACCAAGCAGAAGAAAGACTCGCGGTTCACTTCGTTCGTCCAGGTACTGACTTGATGATTTCCAAATTGGGTCTGTCTGACAAATGTGTGGTTGGCTACTGAACTGATGGATGCTCCGAATGTGTCACAAAGAAGAGTTCAACGAGACATACAGCTGCAATGTCGATTATTTGAGCAGAAAACAACGCTACATTTAGTATTGCTCAGTCACGGTTAATACTTAGAGGTGTATTTGGGCTTTTTGGCAGCATCGTAAGTCCCCCCCCCCCCCATACTGATTTCTTTCCCTCACTTTGCAGGAGGCAGAGAGTAACCGACTGTGTCGCCGACTGCAGCTGAAGGACATCATTCCTGTGGAGATGCAGCGGCTCACCAAGTACCCCCTGCTTCTAGAGAACATCGCCAAGTACACAGGTGCTGTAGTGTTGTCTTACTAAACAACAGTTTGCAGTGTTTTGTGCATGTGGTTATTGCACTGCACACTTTGCTCCACTTACTTTCTGTGTGCATGGTCTCTCAAAACGTGTATTTTGTTTTAATTGCATGATAGAATCGCTGAAGCTAAATATGGATTTTGTTTTAGATTCGTTCTTACATGTTTTCTTTATTCATATATTCATTCTGTCTTTTAAAAAAATAATTGTATCGATCAGACATTATTATATTAACTTTCTGCTGTATTACTAATTGCTGCAGCTTGATAAAATAGAAGTATATGCAGTGGATATTTGCACACAGATGAACCCTGGAGGAAGCCCACATATCTGTAGCAGGAGACACGAAACAGATTTGAACATCTAAAGGAAACCACTTACAGTTCACAAGTCCAGTAATATTCACACACTTCAAAGTGTGTTCCACTCAGCCACAAATACGTAGTCAATCTTTTATTCCATCGCTGGGAGAGAAACTGTCATCTACTGTTTATCCACTGTTCTACTTAGTCGCTGCACTTTTTCAAAAGATTCTAAACAACCCAAACTTACTGCGAAAATGACACTCCAGCAATTAATTTAGATCCTATGAGGTATTTCCATTTATTTGGAAACAAATGTACTCATGTTGTGAGTAACCATGGGAACCAGTAATACAGGAACAATACGTAGTCTGCATTTAATATTGTAATATGTAATGTAATATATTGAATTAGATAAAGAAACTGAATAAAAATGAACAAAAGTAATGTCTTAAGCAAGGTTCTCTGTGTTTTTATGTTACCAACAAGTGAATTACAGAGACAAATGGAGAGATTAGAATTGTAATGGTCATGGAGTGGCTGTGCACAGTTTGGGAAATGTCTCACCCATTATTTGGGCCATCATTTTAGTCTTGGCTGGGATTTGGGGTCACGCAGAGAGAACTCACTAACGATAAAGTATAACCAGCTTTCACAGGATCGTAATGTCCCTCGGCTTCTTCTTATTTTTTTTAAATGCTAATGTTTGCAAAACCGTGGAGGCCTTGCATCTTTACTTGATGTCATAATATATTTCAGACAACGCAGTTGAGAAGGACAAAGTGAAGCAGGCAGCCGACTGCTGTCGAAAGATTCTCAATCACGTCAACCAGGCAGTTAAGGAATCGGAGGACAAGCAGGTAGGATCTATTGTTCTGCTTTTGATTTCATGCCATTCCCTTGACTTTTCTCTCTCCTTTCCGTTCAGTCTCAGTCCTTTTTTCGTTCTTTTTTGTCTCAACCACAATTTATTTTGTTCACTACCTCCGTTGCTCCCCAGGTAGTGGCTTCCTCTTTACAGAGCACTTACTTATCCACTCTCCTTGGTCTCCATCTTTTCGTCTTTTCCCTAGAGGTTGGAGGACTATCAGAGAAGATTGGACCTCTCCTCTCTGAAGCAGACCGACAACCCCATGATCCTTGAGCTAAAAGTGAGTTCTCTACATGACCCCCTCAGCTTCATTGAAAGCACACTCGCTTGCTGTACACACACACACATGCTGTGTAAAATATCTGCTCGGTAGAAAATGTAGTACTGGCAGAGAAGCCTCTAAGGACCACTAGCAAGTACTTAAAAGCTTTAAATTTATTTTCCCATTCTACATCCTTCAGAACTTGGATTTAACCAAAAGAACGATGGTGCATGAGGGACCCCTGTCATGGAAAGTGAACAAGGACAAGACTATTGGTATGGACTCGGCACAATATAAGACTGCTATGAACTTTAATTTTGCTGCCAAAAACTAAATATAAGTAACTTCCGTCTCTTTCCAGAGTTGTACACCCTCCTGCTGCAGGACATCTTGGTTCTGCTACAGAAACAAGATGAACGTCTGATACTCAAGTGTTACAGCAAAAACCTGACCGGCACCGCGGATATCAAACATATCTTCAGCCCCATCATCAAGCTCAACACTGTGCTGATTCGCTCTGTGGCCACAGGTCAGTCAACAGCCGATGGCTCTGTCTGTTTTGCATTTAAAGGAACAGCGGTACAGTAATGTGAAGAATCGGGATCAGATCAAGACAAAGGAACAAAGAACCCCTCACCATTCTCTCTCTCTCGCTCTCTCTCTCTCTCTCGCCAGACAACAAATCCTTCTTCGTCCTATCGATGTCCGATAACGGAGCCCAGATCTATGAGCTGATGGCACCCACAGTCTCAGATCAGAGAACGTTAGTCCACATTTTAATTGATTAATTGAATTTGAGCTGCTCCACTTGTTAAATGGGCTAATGACAGGGTTTTTTTCTTTCTCTTTCTCAAGGTGGCAGCGTCTCATCACCCAGAGAGCTGATGCCATCAAAGAAAAGCCTCACAGCGTCATACCATTACCTCAGACTGAGTAAGTAGCTTTATCATCCTATATGATCAAATCACATTGTCCTCAGGCTTTGATCTTGTTAATAACGTACAATGTTGCTTGTGTGCCAGTGGGGACAGAGACGGTGTGGAGATCATCACAGCAGGTGGTTCGAGGTTGAGTCGAGACCCCGACCGCACATCCACAGGCAGCACCCAGTCCACAGGTAGCTGTAGAAACACATTTTTCATCTGTATCGTTGTAAATATTCTATCCTCGTCGACTGTGCAGATGATCCTCATCTGATTACTACACCCGCAGATAAAGAGAGCAGTCCGGCTCCGAGAAGTGGGACCCAGACTTCTCTACCAGGTAGCAATCCATTTGAGGAAATGAAGGCGGAGGAGGAGGAAGGCTTTGTGGACCCAGAGTTTCCTTACCAAGCGGCCGAGGATGGCAAAGAAGGAGACTCGTTTGACCTGTTTCCCTCCAGAGCGGACGAAGCACTGAAAACACGTAAGCAGCCAACACGGACGACTCCGAGTCCAATCGGCTACACGCAGCTATTATACACGGACGGAATGACCCCCCTTTTCCTCACCTTTCCCCCAGTGGCAGCGTTGAAGCAGGTGTTGGTGACCCAGCTGATGTCCCAGGAGGCTTTGGAGCAAGCCAAACGCTCCACGGGGGTGCGTCTCCTCAGGACCACCTCCCTGCGGACGCCAGTGGACAGCCGCGCTCGGGTGATGGTGCACAACGGCTCCGATAAGAGCAGCTCCCGGATAGAGGAACCCACTCAGGACCTGGGCTCCGGGGACACGGGCTTCTTTGATTCTCCTGAAGATTATGGTGAGCCTGGACAAGCTTCAACAATTGAAATAGGTTGTTGTCATAAATGAATGTTTTCCTATAGTTTCCATTGTGCGGTGCAGCTTTCTCGGCGCTCTTTGTCTCTCCCTGATCCTGCAGCAGTGGTACTAAATCGCATCGTTTGATTCCATCAGCAGGGTATTTAGTCCTGGAGGGTTACGGCGGCACGGGGGAGAGCAGCACAGATGATGACATCCTGGCATCAACCACAGGAAAGCAGCTGAGATCCTCGCAAGGCTGCGCTGCCGACTCCGGCATCAACTTGCGCTTCTCGTCGACGTCACAGGCCGGCAGCCTCTCCTCTTTTAGCAGACAGGTCTTGTCTTACCTTAGAAACCTTCAGGCCAACCTCAACTACCTGAAGGTATCAAACAGCCACCGAGCGCTCCAACACACATTCTTGTAAAAACAGCGTGACTTTAAACGTCATGGTCATTTTTGTTAACTGATCTGAGTGTGAATTGTTTGTTTCTGTCAGGAGGTTGAGGCCAAATACAACAATCTAACACGCCAAAGGCCAGAGACGTCAGCAGCAGACACGAATGGGAACAAAGGTATTTCAAGTCATGCTCAGTGTTGATATGAATGACTAGATTTGAATATTTGAATCAAAAATCTGTCTTTTTTTTCTGATCCTGCACATCTATCTTCCCAGATAAGAGATAAAGGAAGACGGCACCGCAGCTTTTCGCTCTGGTCCCAAAGAGGATGTACCGACTTGTGGGCTGTTCCAACTTCCTGAGTCCTGGACATTCAGGACACCCTATAAGCTCGTCCTCTCACTGCTGAGCTCCTTGTTTTTTGTTTTTTATCAACCCTCGCCCACAGTTGCCACAGAGAATGAAAGACTGAGTGTGAGCAGAGATGTTTGAAGGGTGGAGTCATCTTGTTGATACCTTCCATCAGCACAAGGCAATCAGGAAAGTGTTATTGCCCCCAAAACCTCACCCCTCCACCACACATCACTCATTTTCCCCAGACCTTCCTGCAAGAAAAAGAGAACTTATACCAAAATGTACAAAGATGTGTGTTCTAGAATGTGTATATATATATGAATATATGTACATATATATTCATATATATATATATATGAAACACAAAACAAGAAAAGGAAAATTTTAAGATAATGTATTAAGATTTTTTTATCCCAAGATGTATTTATTTTCTTTCTTTTCATTTAAAAAACAAAGTGTTTCCAACATTGCTTGCATGCTTTTGGCCATGGTGTTACTGTTTTGGCTGCTTTTCCTGTTTCAGTCAACCAGGGTTAGTGTGAGTGTTGGGTGCACGCTGGCACACAAGCACGCTAGTCTAGCGTACCCTGATGAAATGGCAGGATTTCTTCAGACTTATAGAGGCCAGACTTGCACTGGTAGATCCCTTTGTGTTTAAAACTCTAATAAATGTCTAGAATTTCAGATAAATTCTAGTTAAGGTGTTAACTAGAATGAAGAGTCTGAAGGCTCTGATCTGGTCCTGTTGCATTTTTCGTGCTGCCTCTTTCTTCTCCTCCTCCTCACTGAGGGGCATTTTGTCCCTTCGCCGCTCCTCTTCTGCTATGCGTGTGGCCCTCCCTTCTTTTTCCTGTCAACACTTACGGGTGTCATCCTCTTTTTCCTCGCAGCCCGGTGTCTTTCATGCTTATTTATCCCCTCCCACACTCGACACGCCATACTTCTTCATTTGCATTCGGGCATCTTGCCCCCTCCCCTCTATATGCAGCTGCTTTCTGCTTTCACGGCGATACTGATCTGACTGCCTGATATTCTAATAATGTCTTGAAGTTCAACATATGTACAATTATCAAGTTGGAAGGTTATGCATAACTTTAATAAATAAATGGTGCCATGACACATTGAAAAAGGAAAACCTGGCTTTTTTCCCCCATTTACGCTTTTATGTGCAGTTGATTTTTCTATTTAATAACCGAAAAAGGTGGTTCGTGTAACATGTTACTTGTACAGGACAAATTGATGGACAAGTTATGGGATGGCGAAATGATAAAACAGTTTTTTTTCACTTAAAACAGGAGAAAGCTCAAGGACACCTGAGCATTAGTCATGATGGATAATGAAGAAAAGCCTTGAATTATTCAATGAGACATGTCAGTATATTTGAACCTAACATTGTCTGCTGGTCATAATATATCTGCATGTACTGACCTCTTGTCCTTAGCTGTATCAGATAGTACACATTTCTCATGTCAGTATGATCATATTCCCTTCTGTGTCACCTCCATACGATTTAATGTTAATTATTTCTGCTAATGCTAATCCTTGAGTCATTGGTACCAATTCATTCCTCCCGTAACATTTTCGGCAGTTACACGGAACAACAACAACATCATCATTCATTTGGAGTCATGTTCTGGTCCGTAGTGGTAACCACTCACATTTAACCTTTATGTTTTTTTTTTTTTTGTCCCCACTAACTGTTAACTATGAGGACAAAAATCTGTCTCTCCAACTTCCCAACTGTGTTTCCCACCCAGCGAGCTGTTTATTGCAAATAAAAGTTTGGTGCTCTGAAATGATTGTAAGTGTTTTCCATGAAAGCGGCTGCCTACTGAGGCCAAAAGCACTGCTATGCTTAAAAGTACGGCTCCTTAAGTTGAGCCTCTTGGTTTGATGTCTTGAAATTCCACATTTAACAAAAATGAAATTCTTTGTGTGGGCATTTGGCGGGCCTGAATGCCAGGAGGGTGAGTGAGGTTAAAGGGATCCTAACTAGAGGTTTGATCAAGGACACCGGAAGAGGATCACGACCAGCAGGTGGCAAACTTCCGCCGTTAACCACCCAGGCAAGAAGGCCCACCCTGAAACCTGCAGTGACATCAGTTTTCTTTTTTTCTTTTTTTTTTTTAAAATAACGCAGGGTAGCTAATGAGTTTCCGGATACATTTGACTCTGGTAACGAGTTAACGGAGGGAGAAATCTCTCCAGTTTGCCACCGTGATGCAACAGGGCTGTGGTCGAGAAGATGCCACAGAAGACGCCCGCAGCATCCGTTGGACCGGCTGCCGCCTCCGGCAGTGCCGTTGTTTGGCCTATTGTGTCTTGAGTAGAAAGCCAGAGGACACCTCGCAGTCTGAGTGACATGCTCCTTCTTTCTCCTCTCGTCTCTCCTGTCACCCCCGACTCTAGGCTTGCTGCAGTGAAACGGATAGTAGAGAGGCGGGGGGGAGAGAATATGCTCTGAGGAGACAATGAGAAGTCAGCCACGGTGAGGAGGGAAAGAAAGAATGAAAAATTAAGAGTAACAGAGAGGAAGAGAAGGGGGGGAGCAGAGTGCGATGGAGTCAAAAGGGAGACGAGAGGACGAAAGGGAGACGTGGAGGTGGTTATCGATCGCCTCGTTTCTCCACGTGCACCTGTCGCCGAGCTGATTGGAGTGGCGGGAAGGAGAGAGGTGTCCGTCACTTCCGAGCCTTTCAGAGGGGGGGCAGCTCGTGTCAAGCTCAATGAGACGAGCTTTTCCCCTCCAGGCAGCCGTGCTGTGAGTCAGGCAGGTTGTGAAGCTTCATCCTTTAACCAAAGGCAAAAATCTCTCGTCTTGATCTCTTCTATTTTTTCTTTTCACCCAAAAGGTTGTGTCATATAAATATGTAGCATGGAAACCAAACGGAAAACATTCGCCCCCACATATTGTCAGAAATTTTCTGATTTGCATACGTTTTGGATGCGGCTGAAAATCAAGTTGAGGATTTGATGTGATTACCTGATGCCATGTACCACAAAGAACTGTTTCGGGTGATTATGGTGGAGCGCATCATTATGGTTGTTGCCATGGGGCTTAATTCCGAGATAAGGATGAGGGTGCTCGACTAAATAACTCACCTGTGACAGGAAATAAACAAGGAGAGTTTTCTGCAGAATGTGGGCTTGTTCATCCACATCTCCCAAAAAAAAGCTTTTGTAATCACCAGAACATTCAGGTGTGTGAATGTTTCAGTCCCCAAAGCGCTCCTCATCAATATGCTGGTACGTTCACAAGTGCATCTATTGCCATTCTAATGTTTCGTATCTTACATATTCATGTCAGCCTACATCCACTGCATAGAACTGAAACAAAACTATGTTGCTCGAGCGTTACGTGGTACTCGGCGTCACTGCCCATGTTGAAAAACTTCATGTTGTCACTCGGCGAATCATGACCCGAATGTGGCCTCGTTCTCCACTCGGCACGCCTCGTTTTAAGGGTTTGGTGGAGTGCGGCGTTCATCAATATTCATCAGTGTGTTTGATGCCGCCTGCACACACGCAGCATCCTGAGCCGCTGCTCTTACCAATACGCAGCCAATTGCCAGTGGAATAGGCAAGCGTGTGTGAGGTCAGATCAGTCAACTAAATAATTAGTTAAATCTTTCATTACTTCTGAATAGATGTTTCAGCCGAGTCCCGGTTGGGTTATTTAACGATGCAATGAATCAATGTCTGGTTCAGCTCATCGAAACAAAATTATACTTCAAAGTGTGGAGGAAATCAAGAAAGAAGAAAATGAAATGGACTTTGACTTAAAAGTTAAAAGGTGGATTCAAATAAATAAACTATCGCGATGGTGATTTATGGCTGTGGCTGTATCCATTTAATGGAGGAGAGGAAACGTTTTTACCGGAGTGTTTGTTTTTCTCTACATTATAAGAGGCTTCGCCTTCTGCACACTATAGTGTCTTCGTGAATCAAGAGTGTGTTTTCTTTAACTTGAAGGCTATTACAATATTACTATTTTACATAATACATATAAGACATTTAAATACAATCAAATCTTTGCTTGAAAACACAGAACTAAATATGAAAGCATTGAAATAACAAAAAAACCCGAAAAAGTATTTTCTGTCGAATGCATGTAATACCAAATCAAGGACATGTGATGATCGCCTCAATTATAACCTGAAAGTGGAACCCCTGACCTTAAGGGAGTTATTTCCATGCTAGACTTCTCCCCCTCCATCGAGCAGAAGCCGATATCTGATGGATTGGACTGGAGATCAATGCGCTCGCTGCAGTCTGATTAATCCATGGCCCCTGGAGTAATCACTGTCCCAAGCACAACAACGAGATGTGGGGAGGATGTGTAGGCCCCGTACTCCTTTAGCACGGAAGAATCTGCTAAAACATGTGCTGCTGAAAGGCCTCAGAGTCATGTGTGCTGCTCAACACAAAGGCTCACCTGAGCCCACTCTGTGGCTGTTGCTGCGGGACCCTTTATTACCAACCCTAATGAATAGGCACCTGTGGCCCGGCCCGGTGTTAACCCTGTCTAATTACCGCACCGCTCTTTGATGGAGTATCTGGGTGAAAAAGCACCGGGACGGGCCAACTGGCATTGTGCTCGCGGGTTCAGTCTGCTGTGAAAGAGAAACCAAAGAGATGTGTGGAGGCTGTGACCCGGGGCCGCGCTCAACGTAGCTCGCAGCCGCGGCCCAAAATCAATGGCACTTTTTGGCGGGCTTGCTTTTGGCTGATTTCAGTGACCAGCGCTTGCGAGGTACACAACTAGCATGCCTCGGGCTCGCCGGGTTGGCTGGGCTGAGAATTTGTGTTAAGCTACGTGCAGCCGTGAAAACATTAGGAAAATCTGAAATAAACATGGAGCAAAACATTTATTGTGGATTGAAAGACTTCTGACCTGCTTCGTATTGTCCTCATGTGGCAAAAAGACAACAAAGTCTAATGTGTCTGTCTTTTAAGCATCAGATGAAATGTTCAACTTCTTGCTGAGACTAAGATAAGGAGATGAATGGTATCAGATATCGATACACGAAAAGATTCTATGCTACGTACATCATGAAGAGCCACATTTTCTTAGCCGCCAATGGTGCCTTGTCCAACCACCATGCAGCAGGTTGAGATTTATTTTACTTTGTACTGCAGATACCCTTACACTGTTTCATGCAGTATGCATTGAATTGGATACTACTTTGTCTTATCACGGTAGTCCTACTCTCACGCATATGCTGCGCAGAGGATTTTGGGTTGAAAGCCAGAACAGCACGCTAGCGTGCAAACTGCAGTTGCAAGGACTGATAAAAGAGGAGATGGCACCGGTCGTATCATTAGGTTACAGCCTACATGCAGGGAAATCTGCTCTGCACTAGCCCAAAGGCTCCAGCTAGCACTTGGCATGCCATCATAGAACATGGGGGTGATTTGTTTCACTGTGGTGTCCACATGTTTTAAAGAGCATACTTCAAGGGGGAGACTTGCAATTTTGCAATTATACGAAAAAGATGCTTAGTATAGTGACTTAAACAGCTCTCTCTCTAACTTTCTATTGTATACTGTCCGCAATGCATTCGAGTTTACTCTAATAGTGCCTGAGCAGAACCCATTCTCTTATTTCTAGCGCTGACGCCTGAATATTCCTACAAGTTGTATTTTTTAGCATGCTGCATTTAACATACTGCTGAATATCTTTCTGACATTCTAACTCGTGGCGTACTACGAGTAGTGGAACACGCCGTAGTTTCCCGCCTTCCCCCCTGCCTGCTAACCTTCAGCAGGTGGATTTGATTTATTAATCACCTGCTCCCTGATTACCGGGCGGCGCCGTTTAGCTGTTGGGTGTGTTTGATCCCTGCCTTTACCTTCTGGACTGTGGCTTCTGTGCTCACGTGGTCCACAATTATGGGTTTCCGGGATACGATGGCGGGTTCTCCAGGTTTGGGGCTTTGCTCATCCACGGACAGGGAGCGATTGTATCGTGCAAGTCACTTTTGTGGTGTATTCTAGTTTTCTTCGCTCTGAATTCAAGTACTTCCTGATTGGTTTGCAGGCATTTGTTATGTCTCGCTGAGGAGAGAGAGAAACCACGCAGGAGGCCGAGTCCAGATGAGCAAATGGCTCTGTTGTCTTTTGTTTTTCTCATGGTTTTGGTCGCTGACCTACATCTCCACTGCGCAGGTTGTCTCTATTGGTTTTGTCGCTCCTCTAGAAGTCATTGTGCGCCGTCAGAGTCCACTGAAGATCCGACTAAGTCCGTCATGACACACAAAACAACCATCCAACATCGTTTTAAGCAGCTGCTGTTGGTGTAAAACCGCTCACACAGGATTGGAAACAGGATTACCTACAGTAATTGTTGCGTAAATCTGCCGGTGTTGAAAACAATTCCTCCAGAATCATCTGGAAATCACTAGTGTTCCCTTCCTGCGTGGGGGCCCATGTGGCTTTGTTGATTGTCTGATCATTCCTGGGGAGTCTGCGCGGTATAAACAGGCTTTTGCGGTATTCTTTAAAGCCCACGTCCATAATTACAACATGCTGTCCTCTTATGAGTCCCACTGATGCCCCACTGCAGGACAGGTTTATGGTTTAGGCATGAGCATGAATTTTCCATGAGCTTTGAAGCTGAACAGGTTTGTTGTACATCGACAGAATCTGTAAAGAGTGAAATCAAAAGAGAGTGAACGACGTCTTGAGATACGACTGAGTATTTATTATTTTATTTAGGCCATCAAAATAAATAAACAATATTGCTCACCGATTAAAAAAAAAGAACAATACAGCCAACTACAGAGTGCATTTGAGCTGTTGCAGCAGTGGGGTCTGGTGTCTTGTCAGAATGGAGGACTCTCATTGCCTCCCTCAGCATTCATTGTTCCAGCTCCATCTCAATATTAGATGGGAAGGATCGCTACGGCTTTTGGAAAATCCTGAATGGATCCTGAGAGACGGGGGGTCAGGTGAATTAATCTTGCGTTCTTGCTCCCGCCGCGGGCTGATCAATAATGCTCAAATGCTAATGTCAGCATCAGGAAGGTATGAGTTGACTTGAAAAAGAAGATGAAAAAAAAAAAGCTAAGAGGGAGCAATGCCAATGAATATCAACAAAACCTGACTGGAATTGAAGATGCCCCCCCCCCCTCCCGTCTTTGGATGTCCGTTGGGATTCCTTCTCCTGCCATCCGCTTTAACTCATCTGACGGCATCCTATTAGCTTTTGAAAAGGGCACCGATTCAGTGGACACTATTAATCCCGTGTGAGGCCTGAAGGTCAGCTGTCTCTCAAGACCCACTCGAGCAGAAGTTCACCCAAGGCTTCGTCAGGAGAACGACTCAAGTCAAGGGTTATGCTAATCCTGCTGTACTGGTTCAGAGGAGCACTATTTGGATGAGTTATCCGGTTCTCCAAGTGAACCACGACTGGATAAAAAGGGGGCTCCTGCCTCTCAAAGCAGCCTCTGCAGCATTTGGGCTTTTGTCAAAAGTGTTAAGCTATTTTGACCTGTCGAAATAATAATACCATTCACTTACGCTTTTCAATTTCCCGGCAGGAGCTCCTGTTCTCGACAGACAGCTTATTTAGTGATGTGGAATCTTTCATTTACTCCTATTTATAGAGGTCAGTCACTGAGCGAGTCCCACTGTGCAAGTGGTGATGATTTAGTCTCCAGAATACAGAAATACTCCCTGCCGGTGTTCCATTCTAAGAGGGAGAGGAAGTGGTGATCTGCTGTTTAACCCCTAATGAAGTCAGTGCCGGTGACCGACACCTGGACCGGATTGCTCCTGATCAGAAGGTAAGCGAGGTTATTGTGTGTGTGTGTGTGTCTGTGTGTGTATTTCAGCCTGCGGGGAATTTTTCCAAATTCATCCTGACTGTCTTCATTTGGGTCAAAGATGCACCTGCAGGAGTCACCACCTGACGGATTTGTCTTAGCCGCAGGTATCTGCATGCTTCAATAGCTGCTCTCTTTTCCAGAGATGGGTATTTTATCTCGCTTATTCACAGGAACGGCTCTGAGAGTTTTTGTTTTTATTCCCCAATTCAAATATAGCCTCCGACTAGCCGGCCAGATGCCTCGCAAAACAGTGATTTGAGTCCTTCCACAAACTATTACGGCCACTCAAACGTTCCCACCTGTCCTCATTGCTCATTTCTCTTGCCTTGGAATGGCTTAAGGGAAACGCTCCACTGTCCATTCTCCTTGGCTGAGTGCAATATTGCTATTCGGTTGGCTGTGTGATGGTCTGCACGTTACCCCGGGGTTTTCCCATCAGGCACTCATCATGCTCAATAGCGGCTTTTCAACAAAGAGGCATATCGACTCTATCGCATGCAATTCATCTGCAGGCGGCATCTTAATTGTATGATTGCTTTCAGAACTCTCTCGTGCAATTATCAACCGAATTGTCTTCGCTGTGACACAAACATGGAAAAAGAGTTCTTACTCCTCCAGACTGGTGTCACTGTACTCTTCTTCACTGCTTTTATTCCTTCTTACCCCAGCTCTCTTTTTCTCTCATCCATCATGTTACGTCTTCCCATCCCTCTCTCTCTCTCTCTCTCTCTCTCTAGCCACTGGAAGGAAGCCAGAGCCATTAGCCTGCTGTCGTTGTGAGGGAGGATGGGGATCCATCCTGTTAGCTGATGCAAAATGAACAGTGCCGGTTGGTCACAAAGCACGATGCTGGGGGACCTTTGGGGATGGAAGGTGATGTGTAAGAAGTGTGTGGGGTTTTTTTCTTTTTCTTTTTTGCGCACGCACGCACAGGCGCCGTGACACAAAGCCCAACACATCGACACAGCAGTGCTGCAGCAGTGGTCTGATTCATAGCTAATGAATATTTACCAGCTGGCCTTGCAGTGTCTGAAACTGCAGCAGCTCACAGGGGGAAGTGTGGAACCTCTCGTGGCCGGAAGGTGTTCGTCAATTCCAAATACAAGCGGCTATCAACTTTGAAGGGGTTCACGCTCCATGCATGTTTGGACGTGGATCAGCGTGTACTGTGGACTTTATTAAAGCAATAAGGTACGAGAGGCTGTACTTTATTGTCCAATAATGTAAACAGTTTGGGGGTTTTGTTAGGCCCGACGTCCGGCAACCCTCGAACAGTTACATTATTGAAGATAAAGTACTGCTTCAAGTACCTTATTGCTTTTATAATACGGTTACCAGCAAAATTATAATTAGTAAGTAAATAGCTGCTTTTCGGCACAAAATAAGTTAGCTAAAAGCTGAAATGCCAACTAACTATATATACTACATATACATGTCACTGGATACATGCTCTGTCTATTTACCTTGTGATTGAAAGCTGTTCTTTCACAGTAAAGCCTCTGAAAAATTGCCTGACAGATTTCTCTTTTCACTAAATATGAATTACTGAAGGTGCACCTGTATTATCTCCGCGAGGAGGATAATAATCAAAGTCACGCGCGTTCATTTGTGACAGGGCACCTCTGTCCATGTTCTCGCGTTGTGCTGCATTACACTGCATACTATTTTGAATAGTTGGTTGTGCCAGATCTAAAACCACTCCATCACCTTGTCATGCTGCCTTTGACTGCCTGCTGGCTCCTCATTTACCAACTTCAGCTGGACGTTGGTGCCTCAGACTCCACTTTGCCTCCCGCAGAGTCCTGCTGAGTGCGAACGGAACAACCGGCACAAACCCTGCTGAGAACATTGCCCCTGCTGTCCAGGGAAATTTTGTATTTGGCAAGATTGTATTGAATGTGTCAGTCAACGGGCGATTGCTCGCATACGTCGGCCCTTGTTTGAATGAAATGCGTTTAAAGCCACCTCACAGGTTCTCTAGACTATTGGGAGTTAACCAACTGGCGGTTGTTTTCGTTCAATGACGCAACACAGCAGAGCATCTGTTGTTACAGAACCACCTGACGGGTTTCACCTTTCATGTTAAATTTTAGTTTGAGAATCAAAAAGAGCTCATCTGCTCCATTGCACAGTATTGCAAATCGCTTTGGATAAAAGCGTCAGCTAAATGACATGTGATGTAACGTTAATGTATTGTGTGGGTTTGGTTTGATGAACAACGGCCCGGCACCAAGAACATGATCACATTTTACTTCAAATTTGTCTAAATCCTATTTGTTGCACTGATTTTTTTGTCGCTGCTTCCCAGCCCCGCTGCCGGAGTGAGAAGAGGGTAGACAACATGAGAAATCGAGACAAACTACCTAAAAACTGTTATATGTTAATGTATGACCCCATCACTTAAAAGCTAATTCTAAGAAAGGTTTTCAGGCCCTAAAACTCTCCTCATCGGACTTTCGGACATCAGATTTACTCAGTGATGAGGGATGAACTTTGATTCCTACTTTGCAAAGTTCATTGCAGAGTGCAGACCAGTTCACTGATAGTAAAAGTATAACCTCGACAAGTGAATAAGGGCGTCAATGCCAAACCAAACCAAAGCTGTCAATAGAATAATGGTTTGAACGCCTATTAGGGAAATTGCTGACTATTCATGCTCTGATTTGTCATTGAGTGTTAGTGCACCTCGGCAGCTTCCTTCGATCAATAAGCCAGCAGGGATGCACCCACTCTGTGACTGGAGGGTAAATGTGTCATCCACTCTGAGTCGCACCACGCACTCCTGTTCCTGGCCTCCATAGTGAGGTGACTGTACTGTTGTCGTGCCGTTACAACATCGGCGGCCTTTTTCACTTCCGTCCCACCCACACGTTGCTGCAGCTCATTGGGGATTTAAGAACAAGTCAATAATGCCCGTTGCCCTGTCAATGTGCTTCGTAATTACCAGATGACCCTCGCTCAAATACCATTTGTTTTAAGTCTGTACGCCTTGATTTATGTCCCATCGGCCACTTCTGCGTTTACCCTCGGCGGTGGTGGATGGCTGAGGCGCGGCGAAAAGGAGCAAATGCGTGTGCTCGTCTATTTCTGTGTGGCTGATTTTCCATATTGCTTCATTGACTTCTTCAACTACATCCCAAAAAAAGAGACGGCACTCAGTAAAGCATATATACTCTTCTGTACAAATGCAGCTGTCAATGTGCCAGTACCACAAGTCGGATTTACTGCAGCAGTTAAGAGTTTTTTCCATGGTCCACTAACAACCTATTTCACATTTGGAGATGCACACATCTGTGACCGCGCCTTAAATGGGACATCAGATGTGCACATTTGTATTCTAGGAACTCTCTTAAGCTGCAACACTGTTTGCATTGCAGAAAGAAGTAGTTATGTTCCACTGTCTGTTTCAAAGTATTTATTCTTTTCTCGCTTATTATTCAGTATTTTTACTGTGTTTATAATTACATTGTACTGGATTTCTAATACAACTGTTATTAAAGTAACACTAATATATTAGATTTTCAAAAAGTAGCAAAAGACAAGACACACAAAAGTCAGTAATAAAAGATTGGAAAGCATTGATGGATCTTATTGTGTGTATTTCTTTCTTGTCAGTTTAGCCTGAGGAAATTCATCCCAAAGACTGTAAGCTGCCGTGTAAAAACCAACCAGGGGTTGAATGTAGCACAGTATTGACAGAGTCAAAACCCAAACAGTAAAACGGTTATTTTGATTAGCTTAGCTTAACATTTCATTGTTTTGTTTTTTTGACTTTTTTAGGACTTTATTAAAGGAACATTGTGTAGGATTTGCTAGTTTCCAGTGGTGTGGTTGTAGATTGGAACTAACTGAACACCAGTACTTGTCCGAGGTTTCTTCATTGTGGAGGTCTGTAGAATCATGACGGACTCTATAACATTTCTAAATGAACCAGTTTCAGATGATTACACGCTAGCTAAAAATAAGATAGTTATTATTTTTAATTTATGCAATTATATCCCCTGAAGTTCTACACACTTTAATTCATTCTTAGTGTTTACGTACACATTTGTTGTTGTTAATTAAATCCTCCGACTCCAGACGTCTGAGTATTTTGTCAGTGCATGGGATGCATCGTGTCACCGTTTTATTCTGCAAAACATACTTTGACTTGTTAAACAACACTGTCTTCAGTGTTACTTGCTCACTTTCATCATACTTAGGGACTGCATGCAAACAATCAAGGGGCGGGAATGAGATGAAATAGCTGTTCTTTTGTTACTTGATGAAAGTCGGATATGTTGAAACACTTTTGGGAGAGCAGTGGATGTTCTTTTATCTTTTCCTTATATTTGTCAGTGCCATCGAGGTCTTTGTGATTGACCATATAGGACGGTGGCTGCTTTTAGTGAGACGTCGGGTGTGTCCTCATTCCCAAACCCAATAAAGATTTGTGAAGGCTGAGAGTTAGAAAAGAGGAGAAGAGAAGGACATTTGCAGCTTGCTCGCCGTATCTTGTGGAAGAAATGGTTCAAGGTCACATCAGCCATTACAAGCACTGCTGCGACAGCTTGTGGTCAAGTTGCATTGTACGTAATTGCGCACAGGTTTTAAAAAGGAACATAAACTTTAATTGATTAAAAGGCCATATCTCTCTTTTTTATCGTCTTGACATCTTGTAAAGCACAGAGGGACTCGTCCTCCTCCATGATATTGAGTGATTGAATCTTTTTTTCAGATTTACCTTCCAGGTTTCCACTCGCCATCTGCGGCAAACTCCAGAAATGCAAGATAATAATTGTGATTTAGCCATATACATTTAGAGAATAGCGAATAGACTAACGCATATTCAACAAAGCCTTATGTTTGTCCCAGAGGGCATATGAAAAATTAATACAACTCAGCCTGCATTACCAGGCACCAATATCCCAATATGTTTCCATTTGGGCCACATTTAATGGAATTTATATTATGGGTACCACTTCATTGAGTCCCACTTGAAGCATGCTGATTTGATTTTTTTCAATAATAGGTCATAAATTACTCAACACACAGCTGACTGTATTGTACGCAAGTTGCATTAATGACCACAGGATGTGGAATATCTAAAACCGTGTTTTGTGCTCACAACAGTTCTGTAATTTATGAATTCACTACTGTTCCTCAGGCTCTATGTAAAAATGTCCAAAGATTCATTGCTGCTGCTGGTGATTTCTAAGGAATAAAGCCGTTTTGTTGTTGTAATCCAAGAGCAATGTAACAACAGGAAAATAATCCCTCAAATTGTTTTCCTCCCGTCCTGCTTCTATTTCCTGAGCAATTATCTTCTACACACTGAATGGTTCCATGCGGTTGGGCTGCTTTTTAGAATCTGGAGTCTCTCCACTGCAAAGACGCGGACGGCGTGATTGGTGGGTGCACAAAGACTGTAATGTTGGTGAACGTGTCAAGACATGATTTCTAGATGTCCAGTTCCATCAGCCTTCACCTCTTATGGGATCAATCTGCTTGTTACAAATTGCACACCCTTCTCCATCCATTTTGTTCCTTTGCCCAATGAACTGGTGGCCACTCTGGAGGTCTGAAGAGCGCAGGACATTTGTATGGGGGGGGGGTGTAACCAACAAGCAGTGAAAGGGAAATACCTTCCTGCTTGACCGATTGAATCCCTCACAGATTTTGACAGATTTAGAAGTGCCGGCCGAAGGCTGTAGGCTGTGGACTGGTGCCGAGGTCATGTAGAAACTGTTGTGTGTACTTTTCACCTGTTCAGAAGGGAGTACGGCTTATTGGTGCCCTGCATGTGCCCTCCAAATGTTGACTGCTGTATTCCTAGTGGACCGGCTAAAAAGGTAAAACAAAAACACATGTTTACATTTCCACCTGCCCTCGGGTGCCGTAACCAGGCTGTGAGATGTGCAAAGCTTTGTTATTTTTCATTTTGGGGATTGTTTTGCACCATAAAAAAAAGAAGTCAGGGCCTCATATGGGTGTCTTTTATCTCTGCTGGACCCTCCAGTGTGCAGTCAGTAGCCTTGGTGGGGGGGGGGGGGGGTCGCTTTCCGTGCTGGCTGCTTTCACGTGTCGAAGAAACGCTGCGGAGTTTTTGACGCTCCTGGAAATGACTCCAGCGCGTGTCCTCATCTTCACGCAAGAAAAGGGAAAGACTTCGCCCGCGCCTCGCAGCTCCGCATCTCTCCAGGCGGAGCGCAGTGGATACAGCCCGCTATCTCTAACACAAATATGTAAGAGAAGAAGCGTGGTGGGGGTCTTTTTTTCCGTTGGTTGGTAGTAGCGCGCACGGCACTGCGCGCAATCCCTGCGTGGCTCCCTCCCTCCCTCCTCCTCCTCCCCGCTCTTTGCGCTCTTCCACTGGGCAGCGGGATGCAGGATACGCAGCATCACCGGCATCGTTCAAATAAGCCCAACTACACTCAGACCTCCCGGTCCGGCGGCCTGTCGCCTCTTTTAAGGCAATGTAAGAGGTGAAGACTAGACGGGAAACAGCAAAACTCCCCTCCGGTGTGACGAGGGCTGATTTTTTTTTTTTCCGGAGGGGGATAAAAGTGCGGTCAGATTTGGAATGTGGATGTTTTTGTGTGTGTTTTTATTCTTTTATGCATCGCGATGCCTGCGATGATTTGGTCATCTGAAGATCACATTGAACTGGACTGCTGCTGCTGATGTTATCGGCAATGCGCTTCATCTGCCCGTATATCTGCCCGATGTCTCGGTGTGTGGAGGGAGGCAAGGAACAACATCCACACAACTATCCGGGGGGGGCACTGAGTTAAATAGCGATAACGCTTTTTCTTGCAAAGCCACGTTATTTAAATTTTTTTTTTTTTGCTGGCAGCGACCACTCAAAAGAATTTGTTTTCCCGCACCAGACAAGCTTAAGCAGGTAAGGCAAGTTGTATGTCCCTTATTCTAAGACAAAGCACGCAGTGCATTGAAGAGCCTATTGGATGCTTAAAGGATTTAATAGCAATGTGATGTGGAGACGGGCGGCGCTGCACCTTGTGTAGATATCTGTGCTCCACCTCGTCTGTCTCTGTGCTGCAGAAGTTGCGCCTCGCTAATGAAATATGTTCTTACGCTCAGAACTCGCGCTCACGGGGATTTCTGCGTGGTTTTTTTTTTGGGGGGGGGGGGGGGTCGCCGATCGCGCTGGTGAACTCCGTCTGCAGCCTAATTGTTGCATGTTGGGTCGGATCGGGATAAGGGGGGTCGGGCTGGAGGGGGGGGGGGGGCGATGGCAGCGAGGGCTCTGGAACCATTAATCGGCAGGAAGCGGAATCGTGACAGCAGATCGGACTACTAACAGTGATAAAGTGTTCAATTTAAGTGTGTGTGGGGGGGGGGGGGGGGGGGGGGCGTACAGATAAAGTGTACATTCTTGAAGGGAGGCATCGATTGCTTTTAAGGTTCGATGTGGATTTATCACCTCATAGATGTTCCGTTTGGACTGTTATTAATTGGGGTGTCTTTTACGAGGGCTGCTATTAAATGGAATAAGAACGGAGTAACCCAACTGGCGGGTTTGCAATGACATTTAGCAAGAGGACGGTTTTGGGAAACGTTGGCACATTTTCTGCGCCACCTTGTGGTTCAATTCAGCGCAAAACTTGAGCATCCACAGGTTTTTTAAATATTTTTTTACTGTGGATACAAACCCTTCAAACTATAATTTGGACATTCGTCTTAATTAATTCATAATTATTAGTTTATCATCCAGGAACTTAATTGTCATAGCAACAAAAACGGTATTAGTGGGATATTTCCACCAGATTGCATTGAAGACTGCAACTGCCAACAGAATTGTAATTATCCTTGTTAGCAAATAAGACTCGATCTCAGTTTCTCATCTACAATTATAAATGTGTTATCTTTGTGTGGGGTTGGCTTGCTCTACATGCCTGTAGAGTAGTTAGAGATCGTTACTACTATTTGCTAGTTTACTTATTCTCGATTTTTCAGCAAAAAGAGTGGCAACTGCAGGGCAACAACCTGTGGTGTGACACTAAACAAATCCATGCTGCATCTGTAAACACAAACAGCTTTGTTGGCTGTCTTGTTATCTGTCAGATATTTTCTCTAAAGAATCAATTTTTCATGTTCATAAGTGTATCTGCTGCTTGGCAATTCGGGTTCACGCAGTATGTGGAATGCAATAGCCGTTTCCCCAAAGGAACCCTTACATTTTGACAACCAATTAGTTGGAAATGGTGATAATTTTGGACTGGCTGCGTGCCATTATGGATCGGGTCCATCGAAATAATTGACTGTCCTGCAAATTAAGACCCAGAGCTTTTGTACCAAAACAAAGTGAGTTGTAAAAGCCAGCATGAGGCTACCAGCATGTGGCGAATGACGATTAGCATGACCAAATTAGGAACAATTTGGTGTCACTGCTAAGTCAGTTATACAAATTGCAGGTGCCGTCATATTCTCAAAAAAATAAAGCAGTAAAAAATAATTTTTCTTTGACGCCACAAATGAAACTGATACTCAGTCTCTCTACATGATGACCGACCAAACTCATTCCATAGAAATAAAAAGATAATAGTTGGACCTCGAGTGGAGATAATTTTATCGAGCTGCTAATTCCTATTTGAACCTTTGACCTTTTTGTGTGTGGGAGTCAATTGTATCCATTCATGTAATATCAGCTATAAAAATTCAATTTGATACCATTCTGAAATGAGACAGGATCACTTCAGTGATCGTATTATTGAAAAACTTAGAGCTGATAATGTACAATGTGAACAATCACAGGCTTGTGAGCAAGGTTGATGAAATGCAGGTCAGGTTCATGCTACTGAACAAACCGACAGGTGGTCAAGGCATCATTCAGGCATTATATACATTGATATATACATATATAAAAAGTTACATTGACCATTACCAAACATCACTTTTTCCCCTGCAGGTTAGATTTTTTCGATTACGTATCGCAACTCCAGATTCTATTTGTATAAGCGTGGAAATGTCACTATCGGGTGCATGTACCTCCACGGGACTTTCTTGCATTTGCACTTGAGAAATATAAAAGCTGAACAGCAACGGTTCTGCTTTCGATTTAGCGTAGCATCTTCAGCTTGAGTCATATGTAATTGGCCTTTTATTTCATATGATCTTTGGCCCTCGTAGACCTGTCGCTGTTGAGTTAAGGGCAAAGCTGATGTAGTCGATGCCCCTATGTTCTCCCAAGGACCACAAGCAGCCACCATGTGCAGAACCACAAACTATAGACGGCAGGAAAGCAATGATTGTGCCACGGTTAACACATCTGTTCTGGGTATGGCCAAATTGAAAAGCTAGGACTAAAAAGATGTATTATTTATAAGCATTCACACTGAAAGAAACTGTTTTTTTTTCAGGATGCATACTTGTATTGACTATTCATTATATATGTATTATGGGTATTACCGCATTATTATTCAGCATGCCACCTGTCTGCCTTTTCTGAATTCAAAGCAGGAATGGACCACTTCTCTGAAGGATGATACATGTAGTAATGAACAAAACTGACTTGAATGCAGCAAATTTTCCAAAACAATTTTTTTGTAATTATTAAAACATTTTTTGATTATTATATTATTCAATTGTACTGTTATGACGCAATACAAGCAAACAGGAAATACACTCACACATACATACATGCTCACTATAGAGATCCCTTTGAAGCAATTAAATCAAGCAAAGCTGACTTGCTGCAGACATGTGATGCCTTCGATAATCTTAATAATAAACTTATTCTGTTGATATGACTTTTAACAAATCACCCACTCACATCAGATGTCAGAAAATGTTTCATTTGCATCTAATGGAGTACATTGTGGAGAAGTGGGCGGCAGCAGCAGCAGCAGCTCAGTAGAGCTTGACATAACTTCAGCATCAGCACAGACCGGTCCTGTCCGAGCCTCGGCGCAGCAGCAGACCTGTTCTCAATCAGGAGCCGCTCGCTGTTAGAAGAGACCGGAGCTAAAGTCTCCGTCACAGACGTTCAGGCTTTTCCGCTTAGGAATTTTCACTCAATTTGGCAGATTTCTATTTTAAGTCTAATAAGGGTTTATCGCTCAGCTTTTTCAACCCAGGTGAACATTTCTGGTAGATTACATTCCATTTGGTGGAAAATGTCATTTTCAGGTACCCCTGTATACCTGTTTTTTTCCCACGTCTGTTTCGTTACTCTATGTCTGAAATGGGTGAAGTGGTGCTGCTCACTTTTGTCCCCGGCTGCTGTTTATTTGTTTTTCTGTGCTCCAGAGTTCACCTGTTTGCAAGGCTGTGTTTTATGAAACCGTTGCACAGTTAACAGAGCTCAATGGAGCGTTGTTGACAGCTCGGACACCCGGAGCAGAAGTTGGGAATAAGATTTAACCAAGGGCCAGTTTCTCAGAAAACGTGGGGCCAATGCTGGTTTATTGTTGCAGCAGTGACCCAGATCTTCATGCTTTTAGGACTTTTGTTTCATAAATAGTGGTCATTTCTATTGACCTGTAAAAAATCCCATACAATATCCTGCCTGGATGTATAGTTCCTGTAATATAAATAGATCTACAACCTGATGCCACAATTGGCACACAAGCTACTTGCTGACATTAAGATTACTTCACAATCCAATTATACTGTACTATATTATTTAAAATCAAATTACATTGTTATCGCACGGTAACCTCCTGCACCACACTGGTCCGTCAGAGTACCTCATATTACAGTGTTTGAATCCAATCCCTTTATTCAGCATCTTAAATTATCTGCTTTTAGTAAGAAATGGAGTTTTTTTTTCATCCATCAGAGAAACATCCATTCAACATATCTCAAAGTACAAAATATCAACGCGAGTGTAACACCCTGCTGTTAAAAAAGAGCCCACAGCCACAACTTAAGTAGTATGTGTGTGTGTGTCTGTGCAGCTTGTGGAGCAACACTACTTCTCTACATGGTGGACATGTTTTTGTCCCCTGTGCACACTGCGAATGCAGCACAGTGCTCTTGCTAACTGTTTACGGCTTGTCGACAAAGACACAGAGACACAATATAACACTAAAGTACTATAGCGGAGGGGTAAGAGTTGCACGTACTTCTGGTTAAGAGTAAAACAAACAATGGCACAGAAGCTCTGCCATCTGAGCCAAGGTTGTAAACTCTTTGCTTCTTATTTGTCAACCGCAGCGTTTGCACATTACAGCTTCCCCTTAACTGGCCTTACCTTCCACAACAGATCTTTTATGTCACCATGAGATCAAATATCTGTTATCAGCAGGGATTGATGCATAAAACGATCTACAATGTCCGCAAGTGATGTAATGGTCCTCTCAGGACTCCACAAGAGAACACTCCAGACAGAGGCAAAAGGTGAATGCTTGTGAACACTCTTCCCTCACTGCAGCGGGACTTGGTATATATTGAAAAATACGTGTTATTTCATCTGGGATTTCCCTCAGGACATCGGGGTGTACAGACATTTCCATTGGTTGGAACGTGCCAGTCAAAAGTAGTGGGTGAGAGACGGAACAAGCTCACATTTCTCCACATAAATTCTCTGGAGCCGTCTCCTTAAAGTGCTGAAACACTTTGCCTCTCTGCTAAACCCCCCCCCTCCGACATGTCATGGTGACAACAGACAACATGACAGCGTCAGCCTGCACCAACCGTCAGTGTTGCGTGTGCTTAGCTCGGCTACTACAAATAGCCGGGAGCCTTCTGCTGTGGTACCAGAGGCAACCTGCTCTCCCTCAAAGCAGTGACTGCCTCTACAGATGTGCTGCAACGGGTTCGGAAAGACTGATCTGTTCGCCTCAAGGTTTTTTTTTTTTTTTTTTTGCAGTCCAGACACATTGGAATTCTTGTGCAGGGTTCCCTCAGTCAACAGTTTAGAACATAAGACACCCTATAATAAGAAAAATATATAGAATATAAAAACACTGTGCATAAGGTGGCAATATGTACCAAACGGTGGTACTATGTACACTATTAAATACAGTTTTTAGATTAACAAGTGCTCAACAAAGGAGAGGGCAAATGTTAAATAAACAGGCTAGTCCTGAGGGCTGTTGACAGGAGGGGTAAGGGAAGAGTTATGTGGTAATATTGCACATTTTGAGAGGTGAGGGGGAGGTTTTGTGGGGATGTTGCACAGATTCACAAAAGGATGTTCACTTTATGAATACACAGCTAGTATTTGTGGCATTTACGAGCATTTACCTGTTGTCTGATTGTTGACCATGGAGCCACATAGGGATATCGACTACATCAGCCTCGCTCTTAACAGTTTAGATATTTCTCCTTGACTATAACAGCGTTGGTTTTATTTGAGCTTTGAGTAGTTTCTTTTGGTAGGAGCACCAGATAAAATGTTACATTTCCATTAATATGCAGGTGGGCTGCAGTCTCTCAGGGTTTGTGGGACATTGCCTCCTGAGATTTTGGCTAATTGAAGGTGAATTCTCATCAAATGCTCTATTCCTCACAGTGAGGGACAGTGACCATCACTTGTCCGTTACAAAGTCTATTGTAAGTCTCCTGTGAGGAGGAAGGAACGCCGTCATGCTTCACTCTATTTTCATTCATCTTTATTAAATATTGCATTTAAATTGTCTTGTATGCTAAGTTGTCTTTCGGTTGTTTTCCTCCTTGCCTCCAAAGGTCATGTTTAACATTTTCATCGTGTTAATATCGTTGTTTGCTCAAGGTTACACCAAAAATGTCCTCCCACTTGATTAACGGCCTGCAAATAGGACATGTGCGCCTTCTTGTTTCCACTCATACCATACATATCACTGGACAGAAGTGCGCGGTCTTGGTACTAAACCCCTTTATGCAATTGGACTAAAACCGGAAGGTGGCTGGAGAGGACGCCATTATCAATAATGACAGCTGATGGAGCAATTTGTGGACATTTTTGTTCAGCAGCATTATCAGACCTACGTGACTTTGAAGTTCCGGTTTTCCGCCCAGAGATAAATACTGTATCATTACTCGGCATTGAAACTGGAGAAGCAGGAGAGAGCAATGGAACTTTTATTTGTGTCTAAAAACATCTTGTAAGTTGCTGGGAAGAAAGAAGATGTGCTCTTGCTATTGAGATCTGACATTCAAGACCATGAATTAAGCACACATTTATATAAATGTTTCTGATAAATAGTCACAGTGAGCCGTCCTTTATTTGGTCTTTTTCTCTGGATGCATTCAATGGAAGAAAAAAAAATAGTTCATCATAAAACTGTAAAGCTCCATTCACCAGAGACTACACATATAGAAAGCACAGCTATTCAATTCAATTCATTTTATTCTTTATAGCTCAAAATCGCAAATTACAAATTTGCCTCAGAGGGCTTTACAGTCTGTACACATGCGACATCCTCTGTCCCAAAACCCTCACATCGACACAGGAAAACCTCCCCAGTTATCTGCATTTATTTGGAATAAGTTTTATTTTGAATAAGGGCCCAGTCTGAGCAAACGTGGCAAGCATTACCCCTGCAAGAACCACTCGCAAAATGCTGACAAGAAAAGTGAAGTAAGATTCATGGTCTCATTGCATTCGTGCTAAATTGATGGATGGGACAAAACGGCCCAACTCCCCAAAGTTTTGAAGGTCAACCAGCTACCGCACACCCGTCCTTTAGCCTTTACAGGATGCAAACAGTGACTGAGCAAATTGTCAGGTAGGGACGTGTCATTTACATTACGCACAAGACATTTGACAACAGTATAGAAAATAAAAAAATATTTCAATAATAGTGTTGAATGAAATAAAAATGCTTTTTGATAGCTGGGAGATCAACAGCCTTTGCAAAAATGTTTTATTTGCAGAGGTTGTGTGCTTTTGTGTCAAAACATCCAAGGCCCAGATGCAAGCTCAGCCGTTCATGAGGGTAAAGAATCACTGACTTACACTTTATATGCAATTCCTAATATGGAAAATATGACCATGCGTGTGTATCTTAGTGTGCTGAGTCTGACTGTCCGAGGTGATCCACACGCGCTGCATTATCCCTTTCGACTGTTTAGACACTGATAAACGAGAGGTAGCATATGTGCAAGGCAGGCTGTCATAGATAAAGCACATGTGGGGAATGTGGCCCACATGTTAAAAAAGAGGAAAAAGTACCTAGATGGACACACCGTTGATATATAGGTCATTTCCATACACGGCCAACAAAGCAGTTTTACAGAGCTTTGGTCTTTGTCTTGTTATCAAAGTTTAAAAAATGCCCAAATTGTCAAACTGCAACAACCCGAATTCAACAAAGCTTCAAACCTACAATGTCTTATAGAGTTAAAGGAAGTGAAATTCTTGTATATGCTGTGAATGACAAATGGTAGCAAACTCTGTATCCTTTTGATGTTTTATAAGAAAAGTTTCTCCCTGATTGGCTGTCTACGTCTTGAGGCATGCGGTAAAAAAACACAGCTGCGCCCTGAGACTGGGTATCGTGTGTGTGTGTGTGTGTGTGTGTGTGTGTGTGTATTTGTTGAATTTTCAAAGGCGTGACTACAATGTCAACCACTCGATTTTCTGTCACTTGAGCAACTGAGACCGAGAAATTGCGGCCAAAGCCTGTGTAAGATGTAGCGATGAGCGAGTGCACTATTATCTGTGTCTGTTCCACCAGCTCAATTATCTGAATGTGTTTCCGCTCTCGGAAGTGAGCGCGGCTTAAACCGGAAGAAAGTAATTACGTTAAGCCTGAAATTGATATTGGTCAAATCGTTGTTTTACGTTTGTCATCATACTAGATGTCTGAGTTTTAGTTTGTATACAGATAATGGAATGAAATGAATGGAATCTTATGTTAAATAATTGCAATTTCGATCAATTTTCAAGAACAATTTGTATTAGAAAATCTTCTCAATATATTCACTCTGTCATCCTGACCTTCTTTTGGATTTCAGTTTTAAACATTTGGAATGATTTGTGGTGTTAGAGGGATGCTGTTTAATTTAGTTTTATTTTTTCAAATTAGTGTATACAGGTATTGATCTAAAGATTTCCTATGTAACAATATTAAGCTTTAACAGTAAATATTCTTTGTTTTCAAAGAAGGACATGATCTTCAGTCTAGCTTAAAATAAAGGTTAGTCTTCATGCAACTATAGTCTTGTCCTTGTGTACCACCTAATGGCATACAATGTACAAATGACAGGGCATATTGATTGTTTTTTGGAAGGTAAACTAGATGGTGCATTTAGTCGGGATGAAGCCCTTTAAGTCGTTGTAGATCTGCGTACGTTTCAAAGTCGACTTGTGTAATGGACTCTGAAACGACCCGGGTCTCAGCCTCAAACATAAGGAAGGGAGAGATGTGTCATTTCTCTCTGGGAGGTTATATGTGTTCACCATTGCAGATCGATCATAGCTGTAAACTAATAAAAGGATGCGAAGTGAACTGGGGGGCGGCACGGTGACTGTCGCCTCACAGCAAGAAGGTCCTGGGTTCGATTCCGCCCAGTGGCCTTTCTGTGTGGAGTCTGCATGTTCTCCCCGTGTCTGTGTGGGTTCTCTCCGGGTTCTCCGGCTTCCTCCCACAGTCCAAAGACATGCTCTGGGGATCAGGTTAATTGGGGACTTTAAATTGCCCGTAGTTGTGTGAATAGTTGTGTGTCTCTGTGTTGCCCTGCGATTGGCTGGCGACCAATCCAGGGTGTACTATCGTCTATCGCCCGAAGTTGGCTGGGATGGACTCCAGCCCCCCCGCGACCCTGTGTGCAGGATAAGCGGTTTGACAATGGATGGATGGATGGAAGTGAACTGGACAAGTTCTGTTTTCTTTTGCTCTATGCTTAATGTCTGAAGTAAACGCAATTAAGACTCCACAAGAAAACCCTTCCAAAGCTTTCAAGCAGCACTATCCGTGCTGCAAAATACATGTTACCATGGCAGCCAGTCCCACTATTTTGTGTCATTCTAGTTATGACACGTACAATGTACCGGTCTATTAATACAAGAAGATGGTTCAATTATGCCTCAATTATGGTACAAAAGTGTAGAAATAAACTGACATGATGTATCAACTGCAACTACACCATTATTTTTCAGATTCAGCATGCAGAGTTGTGAATTTGGATTGACCAGAGCTTTATTTTTTTATTAAGAGACTTCAATGTTAAGATATGAAACGTAAACCAACTCTGAAACAGAAGCAGCAGTGCAGGCTGTGTATGGCCAGACACTGTGGGATCAGGCAAGAGCCTGCAGCAAATTCAGCATTCAGATTTTTCCATTCCTGATTTAACCGGATTCATGATTTCTATTAATGCAAAGGGAATGAAGGAAGGGACTGAGGGAAGTAGGGCGTCATTAGCAGACAAGTACAAAGATATTACGCTTCTACTGATCTTTCAGTTGAGGTAAAAAAGTATTAAAAATTTGGGATTTTGTCAAAATTAATGAAAAAAGAGCACATTTTCAGAGAAATTTAGCAATTTTTATTTTGAATTATTAAGACACGAAAGAAACAAACGGTTGCAAAAGCTGTGACCACGGGTGTGCATCCTTCCAGGAGAAGATACTGCACCATGGTAATACCTTACATCAATCACACACAAAAGTACCAATACTAGAATCAATCGCATTGGAGATTATCAATCCCCCCCCCCCCCCCCCTTTTTAATCAGTGACTTGACAAGAGAGCCTTAAAGGACTACTTCTGATTGCATCATTTTACTGCAACCATTGGCTGATAAATGTGCAACTGATAACTGATTCCTTAAATGTCTAATGTTTCTTAAAAACAATTAAAAAATCTCTAGGCTAATACAAAAAAGTATTTTTTATCTCTGTTCATATGTGCACCTGTTTACCAGTCAGTCTCTCTGCTATGTTGTGCTGTATCCAAAGCTGTGTTTTCAATAAGCTGATGACAAAGTCATTACATTGTTTTTTCATTCCAGGTCTCCACCCAGATGAATATCACATTAATCTATCATTTATTGAACACTACCCATCAGTGTGTGCAGGAAACATTGTGAGAATGGACCCTGAAACCCTTACACTCACTCTTAAACCTTCCCATCTTACGCATCACATTTGTTGATGTGAATTTTGTGAAACATCAATATTGTCTTTTGAAACATTTCCAAATGGGCATTTCATAGTGCTGCCGACAAGACTCCCAATATTGTGCCAGACCACTTTTATTTCCCCTCCAGCTCGTTAAGATGAAAATGATAACTCTGCTCGCCCACACTTGGCCGCAACTAGACAACTGGAGTAGTAATGTTTCTTGCCGAACACAAGAACCGTCTGTCAGTTTTGGAAGGAGTTCACAACCGAGTATGGTTCTTAATGCTGACTGAGGAAGGCCGTTGCGCATTTACTCTTCAGACATCAGGGCAACAGCAGTTGACAAAAGACATCAGCTGCTCCAGTGGCACAGTTCTGGTTTTAAACATGGTGGTCTTAAGCGCTCCCTCTTCCTTTACTTTTTTTCTCTTTATTCTTCATTATGGTTAAGCATGGCATGGAACCAGTACGCATGCAATTTTACTCCGACCGGGACCATTTCTGTAGTCCCCTCTTGTCTCTCAAGAAACACAGATTTGAGTTTCAGTGGTCGGCGCCGAACTTCTGAAGTTTTGTTTTCACTGACTGACCTTTTTGACTCACGTCACTCAGTCTTGTAGAGATCAAGAGCTGTCTCACTCCCCGTACTTTCCAATAATGTACAAGTATTGCTCCAAGAGCCCCCACTGTTTTTGCTGAGACCCTTTTAAGTACGACATATAACATGTGGCTTTCCAGTCATTCTAATCGGCTAGTGGGGGTTGTGATTCAGTGCACTTCGGCCCCCTCGCAGCTTGATTGACATGTGACAGCAGGGACTGTCATAACCCAGGTGCAGAAGAAGTGTGTCCTGGCCACTAATCTCAATCATGTTCTTCGGGCTTGGGGTGATAAGAGATGTAAAGGTGATTATGGTTCAAGGAGGACGACCTCGTGCGGGGGCTTTGGGATTACGGCTCTTTGCCGTGTTCGGACTGGGGGAATGACTGCATCGGTATTCAGATGGTGAGGGAGACATGTGGAACATAGAAGAGAAGCTCGCTCCATCAGGGAACTTAAATCATATGCCAAAGGATGGCGTGTGGATCTGTCATTCCATTCTGACGAGCACAGCAGGTGAGATCAACGGAGCTTGTCGTATCTAAAATGCTATTATCACACAAACGGGGATCTAATGGCATTTTAGATACGACGAGCTCCGTTCATCTCAAATCTCAAAGGGAAGGTATTTTGATATACACATCCGGGCACTGCTTGAAAACAGGTATTGATCATATGTAGAACAAATGTTAGTCCCATTTGCACTCACGTTGCCCCATGCATACAGTAGTGATGCATAAGAACACTCTGCAAACAACCACAGACCGTGCTGTTGGTGACAAAGTGTATTCTGCATTTTCCTTCAACCTGAAGAGACAAACAAGACAAATTTCCCATCGGTGTGTGCAGGAAATATTGTGAATATTGTGAATTGCATGCAACTGTGAATCTGATTAAACTCTCATATGTTGGAGAAAAAAATGCCAATCCATTGGACTGCAGCTTGGCTTTGCTGTGCTTTGCAATGTCGTTGTTGGTGTGTGTGTGTGTTTTGCTTGTGGAAGAAGAACAGAAGAGACAAGGGGAGGAATTAAGGTGAGAGAGCACTAAATGGTTGAAGTTACTGATCCACTAAGCTGATGAGCCAGTAAATCAAGCAATGGTCAGCTACACTCGGCTAAATGGTGCCCGATGGCTGACTGACCCAACAGATAATTTATAAATGTCAAGTTCTTTGCATCTTTCTTTCCCATCCCTAGGAAACACGGGATGTTGTGTATTGCATTAGATTTGATTGAGTTGATGTTCACTGTATGTTGTGAAACATGAAACTGTGTGACTGTATATTTTGTGTAGTAGCAGACAGTTATGTCATCATATATATCTCAATCATGCATGTACTCTGAAATTGGAGTATGCATTTAAACGGCTTGTGATTCAGCTGCTGTGATTGTCATATAAGCTTTAATTCATAATAAGAGTAAACAAGGAGCCCGGATTTCTGATGAACATTTGACTTTTTTCTTTTACTGATCATAGACCAGTGGGATGTGTGTTTTTATCAAGATCTGACATACATTCAAAGCTGTGTCTTCATGTATCAACACAGTCAGAAAGACACTTGCAAATCCTTCATAGCCATGCAACTGAAGCAACTCCCATGTTGTAGCAGAACGCTGACTGGCCCTTTTCCACCTTCTCAGGAAAAGGAGGTGGGGAAAAGAGGGGCCTAAATTAAAGCACACCTGTGAGTTGGGAGAAGGGGAAAAACACTCAACTGACCGAGGCTGCATGGCCGAGAGAGAGAGGAGCGAAACAAGGGACACTAATTGTATAATATCGAGTTTCTCTACATTTGGTGCCAAAAGACAGTAGCAATATAAAGAACGGATCAACACCAAAAGAGTCAGAGAACCGACTGGAGAAAGCAATAAGCTATCGGGGGAGGTTATTGCTTTCCTGCAGGAGGCTCTTCTGCCTTTGACGGACATGGAACCCCGTGGGCTTCCTCACCATTGGGGAACTAGAAAGTTAAGTCCCCAATGAAACACTCTCCAGAGCAAACGTTATGTTGTTGAGTTGTGTATCATTGTTTGTTTCCAATACAGGTGACTTCACCTATAGAATTGGCTTCATTGTTTAGTTCTTATTTGTTCTGGTCTACGCTAACTACGCCAAAAAGTACAAATGATATATCTCATCTTCCTCTTTCCATCCTACCTGCCTAAATTACTAAAGCCCTCTGTTTCATGTTTGTCCTTTACAAGCAGAGATGAAAAGGAGCAGAACTGATTGCTTGTATTATTATTAATTACTAGTAACTGTATGCTCAAGCTGATCACAGTTTGTGACCTGCACAGGGGAGAAGAGTGTAAAATCGGAGTCTTGCTGCCGGAAGCATCTCATTTATCCCACAGCGAATGCCCATTCCTCGCCTCCGATCCACACCAGTACACAGGCACACACACACACACACACTCACACATGTGCACACAAAAGCGTGTGCGCAGACACACTCCCACAAACGTGCAGACTTAGTTTTCTCTCATGCACAAGATATTTCATTAATGTATATTAAGAATAGTGTCTTGGCTTTTCCAAGAGTGACATTCTTTAATGCTTACATTGTTTTTCTCTTTTGCCTGCATCAATTCATTACTGTTACATTGAGAAGAGTGAAGTGTTGCAAAAAGGGATTCCGCACTGTCTACTTTCAGCTCAATTGCAAATTTAGCTCTAAATCAACTCGAAATGACACAAAGGCAACATTGGAGCAAGGTAGTCAGGGTCATTGGGGCTGAAACTCTGTTTTTGTTTATTACACTGAACTAGTGCCTCCAGATTGGACGTGATTTAAATGTAGTTAATCAGTTATTTGTTCCATGACAGTGGGCTGTATTTTACAGCATAGACAAACTTCAGAAGAAATGTTTGCGTGTTTGTGTTGTCTGGAAGTGGAAGAGTTTATTTTGTGAAAATGTGTAATATGAGGTTTGAAAACCACAGAAGTTACCAAATAAATATTTAAAGAATATATATGTTGGATTTGGTAGAGGGGCTGACTCATTGTTTGTTCATATAGTGTAAACTGACAAAACACACTCAAAATAAACTACAGTGTGCAAATGCCTGGTTATTATTTAAGGAGGGTTATTCTTCATCTTGCGGTTTCCACGGAGTGGCACAAATCTAAGGAGGACTGCGGACTGAGAAGGTGGAAGAAGGTGAATTTATCTTAAAGTTATTAATAACCTACACTAAATGCTGCTTTGCCACTTTTTGATCTGCCTGCCCAAACTGGATATTTTGCACCTAAATCTGTCCAACATCACTTCTTCGCATGTGCACGCCTGTGTGTGTGGCTGCAAATTCACCGTCTGTAGCGCTTGTCTGCACATCGTAAAACCATCATGCGGCTCGTGTGTAAATTATACTGACAAAAAATTGGATAAATGATACCATAAGCAGGTCACCGGTCATGACCGATCAGCTAACAAGGGGCCTGTTTTGACTGGTGGCTGATAGATTGGTGTATCTTAAGGCCCCGTAGCAGGTTTTTTGTGCCCATATGATTTAATCAGTTTGGATGACTCCCAGTCTGCAGTCTGAATGCTGTCGAGCAGGGTGGGTGCGCCTAAACATACGTGCACATACGTGCACCAAAAAGGCATAGGGCTCCAGATGCCTATATATATATATATATATATATATATATATATATAAAGAAGAAAAAAAAAATATATATATATATATATAAATATATATATTAGAGGTGGGTAAACTCTGAATTTTGTGATCATACAGACCTCGACGCGATGCGAAGCAACGCAACACAAAGCGTCACGACTCTGTAAGGCTGTCCTGGCTATATTGCATTATGTTATCAGTAAAAGTCATATACAATCAATGACAATGAATAAATGTGTTAGTAGTTTGTAGTTTATTAAATATAAGAAAACAGTAAAGAAAAGTATGTCAACACAACACAACAACACAATTGCAGATTAAGAACTATCTACATACGGAGTCTCCTTTTCACAGTAGTGCCCAGAGGGCCTCCTTGTCCTCCACGTCAGGTCCTGCCTTGCACAGAGGAGCCATGAACCCCAGAACACGTGTTCTGGGGTTCATGGCTCCTCTGTGCTTCTCCTCTCTCTATTGGACCTGGTGTTTCTCCTCTCCCTGTGCTCTCTGCATCATTGCCTGTCCTATCACTGCCTGGAAAAATATGTTGAATTTAAGAGTTAACCAGTTAAGCAGCCTGTCAATTACACTGACAACATAAGTTAAAGGAACACTCATGTACTACCTATGTCATCATAAATAGCCTATACAGCATGTTTTGTTTTCACATTGAGAACTGACTTGTTTTCTAATCTGCGCGTCACCAGGCGTTTTTCTTTTACCGTGCACGACCAGCGAACACAAAGCGCGCGACTACTACCCCCCCGTCGGTCGTTCCGCCCGCAACGACTACTACACCCCCCCCCCACCGTCGGACCTTCTCGACGCGGTCCGCGAAATATTGTCTGACATGAAACCGGTCCGTGAGGAAAGAAAGGTTGGGGACCACTGGGCTGATCCACAACGTGTGTGTTTACACACCTCCTGGATACTGATTGGTCGCTGCTGCAGCCGCAAGGCACTGATTGGATGCTCACAGACCGTAATACAGCGCAGATGAAAATGATTCAGACTACGGCGTTTATATGTTCAACAATAGGAAACGTAGTCTTAGCTGTTTTAAAATTACACCAAGTTTATTTCGGATTATTCCAACGGAAGAATACAAGGCGCAGGGAACTTTGAGGTGCGTAAACGCTATTTATAGGTGCGTAAACGCTATTTCCAAATTCTAGAGGTGCGTAAACGGCGTTTACGTGCGTTTACCCTCCACTACAGCCCTGGACAACCCCGATCACTGCCATCATCGATACCATCATTCATATGACTGTTTCTCTATTTACACTGCCATATGGCGATTTGGTAGCCATTGCCCAACCATAAAGACTAATTGTTTTGGCAGTTCAAAAACAAAGCCAACAGCCGACACAATCTGCCAACAGCTGATGTTCAGTATCTGTAGTGATTATGAGTCACTTTTAGTTTAATATTATAACTGTTCAGTGCCAGTAGGCTTAGACCTAAGGCTAAAATAAATTCCATAGTGATATGGCAGGAAAATAAATTCTGTCATTATCACACAGTGTTGATTGGGGTTTTAGTAAGAAGGTTCACAACCCTTAACTGTGCGGCTTGTGTAATATTTGAAAGCAATTTCCTCTTAAATGTGGCGGACCTGATGGCCCTCAATATAGGCTTTAAATTCCCAAAGATGGTATTTAAACTCAGATCGTTAATATTAAGGGTTAAATTTGTTAAGCTGCAAATGATTTGCTGAATTAATATCACCTCATAATGTTTTCCCATTTGGACTTGCATTAGGATGAATCTCTCAAATTAAAAAGAAACATCAACATCTAATTGTATGCCACATAATTATCCCAATGAAGGGACTTTGAGCCGTGTCCATATGTCGACTGCTTTATGTGCTGGATTTGTGGCCAGATGACTGAAAAAATAAACTCTTCACAAACTATTAACATTAACATTGTTCAAGTTGTGAGTGTGAAGTACAGTTTATAATGAGCTTTACATCCACACATGGATACATCTTTAAATATTTTGGTTTGACTCGGTGAGTGTAAATGTTTCTAGTTTCTAATTCTTAGTTGTTCTAGAAATAAAAGCCCATGCCTGCTTGGGTCTGCTCTGTTGCCGTTTTCTTTTAACTAACCATCTCAGGTTTTACACGTGTGTACATATTATGCAGTTCTATTGTGTTACCACATCTCTCTTCCACAAATGCGAGTTGCTGCTGCTTTATATGATTTCATCCTTTCATGAGCGAGAGAGAGACTGGCTCCTCCACTGAGCACGGGCATTCAGAGACAGAGCACATGGCAGGCTGAAGACTATCTGGTCTTTTTGGTGGACTCGGTGTAGCTGCTAGGTCTGGTTTCACAAGAATTAGCAGGCTTCCTCAGATCTTCTCCTATAACCATTACAATTAACCTAATGAGTTGTGCTTGCAGGAAAAAGACGTTGAAAGCTGACAAGTTTGCTGAGCCAATTATTGTACTGTCCTTCTTGTACCAGCCTTATCTGCTGAAGGGAGGAGATTGTGATCAGTGGACTAGCAGTGTACTGTGGAGAATGGTATCGATTAGAGGAGCAGAGGAAGAAGAGGTGGCTGCAGACAAAGATTAGTGAAGCCTGGTATTCTTTGTTTGTGGAGATGCTTGCAGTCGTGCCTATTCTAGTTGCAATACCAAGTGATTGCCTGTATACAGGCAGTAAACTGGGTGCACCGTCTACTGGCCAAATCACTGGTAGCCTGTTGAAGAGCGTAACAACCTCATTCTTGGCTTTCTTTTCTAGGTAAATGGATGCTCTATGTAGCCTTAGTCTTGTAGGAGTCATGCGGTCATATTGTTGCCTATTACCATTGTTACATCAAAGGCAAGCGCTGAACACCTTTAATTTCAAAGCATTTAAATCCCCCAGTAAGCTTCAGCTTGTTGTTCTGGTACTTTGTGTACCTTCATGTATGTGTACCAACTCATTTAATTAGTCAGTCGTTGGCCAACGCATTGCGCTGAAATTTTCTCACACCTGCCGCTTACACAGAGGCTCCACCCCAACATGTTTTTTATAACACGAATAGGATTAGACAAGGATATAGACAAGTCAATTCACTACAACATCGCCGCTTAAATATCAGAGATGAGCAGTAAAATAAACAAACAATAGAGGCCTTCCTGATTCGTGTTTGATGCCGCTTTGTCAAGAGGGCGCCAGTAGATGATCACCACTGAATGCACACATGGGTCGATACTACCAGGTAATCAAAGCTCACGTTGCCAACAAATGCAATTCCACTGCAGATGACGTGGTTAAACTTCAAGTGAACTGTGATTTAAACACAATGTAGCTTTTTATCCAATCATATTTCACAGGGTCCAAGGAATCTGCTCTTTGGTCTTCAAAAACAAGAGTGCATGCTCCTGTTTTTTAAAGTGAACGGAAAGAAACTGTGGCTGCGCATGCAGCCGGCAGGCGTACAATAATGTCACCACGTGCAGGGTTTTTGATTGGATACGCACTAGGGAGAGGCAGAGCTGGCAAACATAACCTGATGCAGGCTAATTTGTGTAGATGTAGATGTGTAGCTGTTTTTTTTCAATGGCCGATGCAGGTACAGAAAAACTAGGCCTCGTTAGAAGAGATCAGTCATCCCTAACACTAGGTCTGGCAAGCCTGTGTAGGACAGGAGTGCCCAATAGATCGACTGGTCGGCAGGTTGCCATGCAGGGCCGGTAGATCGCCCACGATTGGAAAAGAAAAGTCACGCCGGGTAACCAGGCACGCGCGGTTGACAGCGGGAGCTAACAGAAGAAGGGTTGTTCGCCATGACTTGGTCGACTGAAAAGTAGCTCGCGAGTGAAAAAGGTGTGGGCACCCGTCGTGTAGAACATCACTATAGGCCAACGTGTGAAAATATTTCTATGGGTCATTATTGAAAAAGGTGGCCCCGTTGACACCTACTGCAGAAACAACAATGGAGACAGTTTGGAGTATTTCACCGCAGTGGCAAATACAACTGTGAAGGATACAGTCATGACACGTGACAGCGTAGGAAATGATGTTGACAGCATTGCTAACATGGACTATTGTGTTTATCAAACGTTTTCGAATGTGCTTCATTAGAGAATACTTCTAATTATCAAAAAATCAATAAACTTATTTGCCACACGGACAGCCACGAGGGGAAGGAGGAAGACCGTGAAGCAGTTGGCTGGAGACACTAATGTTTTACTAGACTAAAGCAAATATCCCAGAGCATGTTGCACGGTAAAACATCTCAACAAAAGAATTAGCAAAAGAAACAAGCAGCCACATTTATCTGGTTGCATAAATACAAAGTAAAACAAAATCAAGATAGCCTTAGAATGTGGTAAAGCATTTAATATGCTCGCATAACATAACATATTACTCATAATCACAGGACACAAACATGTAAGGTTGGAAAATTGTGGGTAGTAATTTGGACTCAGATAATTTCAGACATTTTATCATTTTATCTAGGTTCATTGCATTGTTCCAAACCATAGTACCAACTGTTTGTACCTTATTTTGACTTTTAAAAAAAAGTAAGGTTTTATTTGTTTTCATCAGTGCATACATGGTCATCTCTGTTTAAGCACAACAGACAGAATATATGCAATGGTTTTTATGTCTCCTGGCAAACATTAGATGTCCAACTAATATTATGTAATTGGTTTATCCCCAGCAACAAGTGTCATTGGCTTACTCAGTCAATTGATTTTAATTGATCAACAGCAAGTTTATTACTGTATAATCAGACATTGATGTGTTTTACAGCTGTCCCTGACTAGGTGGTGCAATTAAATTAGCACTCTAATCTATCAAATGTTATTTTATTAGTATATATTTAGCATTGTCATGTATTGCCAGAGCATTCCTGCCAGAGCATTCCTGCTAATATCTCTGAAGGGGTAAAGCTTCTGTTTTTCACAGTACAAAGGTTTATTAGTAATGCCATAATGCATCATTTTTAAGCGTGATTGCCTGTGGGCCTTTTGGGAAAGGCTGTGTTGTTAAAAGGCAGTTTGGAAAAGTTCTCCCAAAATAGAAAGCACACTTAATGAAGCATTATGGGTCAGGAACAATTGCTGTCCAGAGACACAGACCCCTCAACCACAGACATTTAGGATTGCCCTTTGAGTCTTACACAGCACACCCATTTACCTTTTTATGCCCACATGTACGGCGTTAATGTTTTAGAACATTTGTTAAATCACATCAATCTGGTTCCCAACACTGCAACACCTACTGCTCTGTAATCATCTCTGTCACACTCATCTGCAAAAAGCCTGGCCTTGACCCTGACATCCCTAACAACTACAAACGCATATCCAGTCTGTCTTTTCTCTCTGAAATACTGAAACACACTGTTGCCCACTAACTCACAACTCACCGCACAACTCACCTGGACTTTAGACAACTGCACAAACCATTTGAATCCAGATTCAAATGTCATAGAAGCCACCTTGATCAATGTCACCAGTGACCTCGTCCTCGTCCTCTGATGACCCCTCCCTTGACGTCCTAATCTTCCATGACCTCAGTGCAGCATTTAACACCATGAACCAGTCATACCCCTCTGACCACGAACACTTCATTACTATCGATAAATTCAAGTCTGACAGTCCGAGTACATCCACTGCTGTGCAGGACACCTAGCTCTACATGTCCACCTAATCCACCGTCTCTACTATCACCATTTGGCTCAAAGACGTAAAGAGTTGGATGCAACTCCACTTTCTGAAACATTTCCGTAACTTTGTTTCATCCTTCAAAACCTCTCCCTCCAACGCCACGTCAATCACATCACAAAAAAACCTCCTTTCATCTCAAAAATATTGCCTGTCTAAACCCCTGCCTCTCCTCCTCAGCCGTTTTAAAAACACTCATCCGCGCCTTCATCCTTCTCCACTGGGGTCATGCAACAGCATCCCGTACAGCACATCAACCGAGATCTTAAAATATACTACAATACAGGCAAAACCCAGCTGCCCGTCTGCCCTCCCACTCCCGCACCAGAGATCACATCACCACGGCGCTTCAAATACAGCATAGAAAACCTATTGAGTCTATGCAAAGCCCTTCACGACAAAGCCATTTCAAACCTGGTGCAACAACACACTCGTACCCGCAGCACATCACACATTCCCTGTCATTTTTCAAAACTTTTTCAATCTGCTTTCATCCCGTGATGCTGATTATGTTTGTCTTTGTTTAGTTCTGTTACGACCCCCGGTCTTGTCTGTGTTCTGTGTGTGTGATAACCCTCCTCAGGTGGGCACGTGCTAGCCTGTTTAAACCAAACCCATCGGTGTTGGTGTGATTACTTGCGCCCACACCCGGTCTCTGGCCGTCTGGGGTTCTCAGCAGCGCGGTGTATGTTCCCCTCCCCTCACGGGGTGCTGTACGGGCGTAACAAATGGGGGCTCGTCCGGGATCTGGACCCCGCTGCTTGGACCCTGACTAACCATTGACTGGTGTGGGTGATGAGGAGCCATTTGGTACCTCGTCCACACGGTCGGTGGACGGTGTGGGGGTTGTGAATGGGATGACCTTTAGTTTGTTGTGTGTTCGGTTATAGTGTACATGATGGCTACTTCAGCCATCTCCAGTTTTGTTGATGTCCCCTCAGTCGCCGCAGAGATCTCTCCCCTTCCCGCTGGGCCGCAGCGATCTCCCCTTCCCGCTGGGCCGCAGCGATCTCCCCTTCCCGCTGGGCCGCAGCGATCTCCCCTTCGCGCTGGGCCGCAGCGATCTCCCCTTCGCGCTGGGCCGCAGCGATCTCCCCTTCGCGCTGGGCCGCAGCGATCTCCCCTTCGCGCTGGGCCGCAGCGATCTCCCCTTCGCGCTGGGCCGCAGCGATCTCCCCTACGCGCTGGGCCGCAGCGATCTCCCCTTCGCGCTGGGCCGCAGCGATCTCCCCTTCGCGCTGGGCCGCAGCGATCTCCCCTTCGCGCTGGGCCGCAGCGATCTCCCCTTCGCGCTGGGCCGCAGCGATCTCCCCTTCGCGCTGGGCCGCAGCGATCTCCCCTTCGCGCTGGGCCGCAGCGATCTCCCCTTCGCGCTGGGCCGCAGCGATCTCCCCTTCGCGCTGGGCCGCAGCGATCTCCCCTTCGCGCTGGGCCGCAGCGATCTCCCCTTCGCGCTGGGCCGCAGCGATCTCCCCTTCGCGCTGGGCCGCAGCGATCTCCCCTTCGCGCTGGGCCGCAGCGATCTCCCCTTCGCGCTGGGCCGCAGCGATCTCCCCTTCGCGCTGGGCCGCAGCGATCTCCCCTTCGCGCTGGGCCGCAGCGATCTCCCCTTCCCGCTGGGCCGCCGCCGCAGCGATCTCCCGTTCCGAGGCTCTCAGTCCCAGCCCCGACTCGGCCAGTCCCCGCTCCGAGACTCTCAGTCCCTGCCCCGAAGCCCCCAGCTATCGCGTGTTTAAGTACTGGGTTACGTTTGGTTGTTTTGTCGCAAACTGGAGGTTTGCTGTTTTTGTGGTGGGCGTGTTACGACCCCCGGTCTTGTCTGTGTTCTGTGTGTGTGATAACCCTCCTCAGGTGGGCACGTGCTAGCCTGTTTAAACCAAACCCATCGGTGTTGGTGTGATTACTTGCGCCCACACCCGGTCTCTGGCCGTCTGGGGTTCTCAGCAGCGCGGTGTATGTTCCCCTCCCCTCACGGGGTGCTGTACGGGCGTAACAAGTTCCTTACTATTACGATGTCATCTCATTTATTTGTTCATAATGTTATTGCTGCTCCTGTTTCCACCATGTGAAGTGCCTTTGAGTATCCCCCCCTAGAAGTGCTACACAAAATAAATGTGGTATTGTTATTATCATTGAATACGTTGAACGTCTCAAACGAAATAATTAAAGGATGATGAAGATGAGGATGCTAATTGGGTTGTCTGAAGTGTGGCCTTTAATCAGGATAGCACTTCATTTGAAACCATTCTTGGGCAGAGAATACATCCATTATCTGTGTCTGCCTTTTTGTTGACATCTCATTACAGGCATGTCAAATCCCTCCGCACAATGTTGCGGTGATAATGCTGCAGCGATGGTATGATTCACTGTAATTAAAGGTAAAGGGAGAGAAGCTCCTATCTGCCCTCAGTTGTCATCCAGTGCAGTGACATCATCATGGGGTTAATTCTGGTGCGAGTGCAATAAGGATAAAAGTCTTTATAAAGCTGGAGAAATAGCAATTGTGAAACTCATTTCTATTAGCGAAAAATCTTGAACAAAGTTTGGTCCAATGAGAGATGAATACCAGTAAGAGAAGACATTAAAACGCTTCACAAGGAAGTTCTACCTCATAGTCTAAAGTGTGTGAAAGGTTGTTTACAATTGTATATTTATTTGAATTCTAGGAAGTTGTTGGTTTGAAGCACATTATTAAAATAATGGCCTGTTGTCACAGAAAGGTTTTTATTCCGCATATCTTTGAAATCTAATGCATCTCCTGGCCAGTGAACCACACCGACCAGTAGATATCCAGCTGTCAGTTACTAATCCCCCGCAGTGAACTGGCAACACAAATAATTGGATCCTTTTATTTTGAGGTTTCAGCCAGTCATTACCAGATAATTATGTTTTTATCATTCTGTGCCACAAAACATCTGATGACGAATCCAGCTCCCACTCCAATGTTAATCCTCAGCAGCATCCCAAGCACACGACCAATTCTCTTGGTTGGAACTCATGAGCAAGGTGTGACCTAAAAAATAATCAAACATTGTCAAGAGGTTTATGGATGTAATTTAGTTCATGACAAACTTTACGTGGCTGCTTTATAGCCATGTCGTTCAATTATGAAATGTTTTAAAACCAGTGTGAGCATTCACATCTATCTTCTTAAAACCGTATTTTATAAATCATCAAAGGCCAAATATAATCCTTCGGTTACGATGCTGTTTCTCCTGAAGCTATATATTTATTTTTAAGTTTATCATTATTTGATATTTTATATTCTGTAGCCCAATTATTACATATGGCAACTCAAGACACCTTCAATGAGCTAATGTTGGCCAATTTCTTGACCAAGCTCCAGTGTGTCTATACTGTATGTGTTATTGTTCAGAGCTTCCTCTCTTTTGCTTGTAAAAGCTCAGGATTAACTCATGCTTTGGTTTCAAAACGGCATTTGTTCTGAATGGAAGGTTACGTGATATAAGGATGCTGCACAGAGGTGAGAGAAGGCAGCCTCATCATATTGACCCAATGATTAATCTTGCCTCCGCCTGATGCTTGTGAATCAGGTTGGGTTTTGCTGCAGCTTGGTTGTAAGTGGGTGGACAAGGTGACCTGTGCTGTAGATCAAACTGCTGAACAACTGCTTGGGGACAAGGTCCTGCCCGCCTGACTGGACATCATTTTTCTCCATTTAGCCCCATCTCACACCTGTTATAGGGTCGTCGTCCACATGAATGCTCACGGCTCTGCTGAGATTGAGCCATGTTTTCACTCGCATTGCTCTCTCGTCAACAACAAAAGTCCACGGGTGCACTCCGCTTGTCTGCTGGCTCGAAACGAAATTCAATTAGACACACGTGGCAATCGGAGCGTCAACATAGCAGCAAAACAACTTTTTGCTATGTAAAGATAGAACATAGCAATGACCACCAGAGAAGAAAAAGGAATCCCACTTGCGCTGCGTGTTGTTTATGCGTCTCCTTGTTTTGTTGATACGGTCATACGTTCAGTTAGTGCATGTTTGTGCATGTGAACCCACAACACTGACTATAAACCAGGTATTTAAAAATGATTGGTGCCAAGTCATTAAAGACTTGTGATAAGCACCCATATTATTTCTTTTAAGAATATATCGAAAAGCAATTATTTATTTATGCAAAAGAACTGATTGAAAAATAACCAACCTAAGTAAAGTTAATAAATCTAATGTCACAATAAAGTACTGATCATTTTTCTGCTTTCTCTTCATAATTATCGAGCTATGTAATTGTTGACTTCAAATTGGACAGGATATCCTACTCGAGCTATAGGATATGCATCATTATTCGACGGTGGCGCATGGGTAGAGAGGATGCACCGGGAACCGCAAGGTTGGTGGTTCTCCATGCTCCATGTCCCATGTCGAAGTGTCTCTGAGCAAGACACCTAACCCCTAATTGCTCCCTGGGCAAAAATGTAAAAGCTATGCTCGCTTTAGATTTAGTTATTAATTAAAGAGTTGCATTTTATAACGTAATGTGCTCATTGTGAATAAGTAGAACATATCCATATAACGTAATCCACCAAAACACGATCAAGATTTCTTTTACTAATGATTTGATTTGGAGTTGTATTTGTTGAAATATGTTCACAAACTAACACAGCAAAGTGATGCACAATGAATACTGCTGGTCTTTAAGGCTTCCTTCTCCTTTTCACCTAAAGAAATCACGGTATTGGTGTATTCAGATTTAAATGTTAAACCTTGCCTTGCATTAAGCAATACAGGATAAAACAGTTTTTGTTGAAAAATTGCACATCCTTGTAAAGGTTTAGTTTTTCAGAGAAGGATTTAATATCTCACTAGTATGCGTCTTCCACTATGAATCACTGTGAGTACATCCAGTTCCCACACAATGCATGCAGCATCACCTCAGTGTTACGGTATGATTGGTCCCGACCGGTTTAGTAAATTAGGCCTGACAGGATCTCTTTTGCAGCAGCCCACAATGATGTGTCCTGCCAGCCCAAAATACACACACACACACACAGGTGCGCGCACACTCACACACAGATAATGACTACTCTGAGGGGTGAATCACACCAGGTAATGTGTGGGTGAGCAATGTCAGGTTGTCCAATTTTAAGAGAGCTGAGTGGATGGATAAATTTCCTAAGGAATCCCTAATTAAAAAGATAAAAATGAGGTCTTGACCACAATGACATGTCCTCATGGACCATGTGACCTGTTGACTTAAATCCAACTTGTATTGTGTATATATTGTATTTGTTTGCTATTGGTTACTGTCATTGGCACCATCGACATATTTAAACAATTTCTGCTTAAAGTCCTGAGGAACGTTGCCGTATGATGTATCAATGCATTCTCGTCAAATAGTGAGACAATAAAGGTTGTTAATGAAGTATGCGCAATGCCTCATTGCCCCTTGAACACAACTTTTTGCTAGCTGTCAAAGAACTGGTGTCTATACAGTTCAGTGTGGATCAGCTATTTACATTCTATTGGATCCCAATTGCATCTGGCTACATGTCGGTTCCAAGAAGACACACTCACTCATACAAAGAAATGCCATTTCAGTAGTGTCTGTCAGTGGATGAGAGCATGGTACCTTAGTGTGGCTGACGCGGATGTAAGCAATTGTTGAGAGACTTTTGTAGAAGCTGTGGAATGAAATCAATCAATTTTGATACATATTTGATGAGCGTTTTGAAGGGAGATGCCAAATGCTATTTGGAAATGGCTCCTTTACTAAAAAACTGAAACGCCACAAAAGTAATCAATGATGTATGCGGATGGAAAAAAGATATTCTTTTGACATTTCAGTTATAGGATTTAAAAAGTTATTTTAGCATTCAAATTTAGTCCATGGACTTTTTATAAGGTTTTTGCTATTTACACCAGCAAAAAAACTCTGTGCATGACTACAAAACTATTAAATTCCAACGCTACTCGCAGTATATAAATACACTATGTGACCAATGTAATGCTGCAGAGTGCACTTAGTCATTTGGCTTCCAGTGGTGATTCTAACTTGGTTCTGTTGCCAGTTGATCAATTACAATTACTTCTAGTTATTGGTCCAGTTCCCACTTTGTTGTTGATCAATGTGCATATATGGATTTTCTGCTGTTATAACGGATTGGGTTTTTGACCAAAAGGGGTAAACGGTTGTGAAAAACTACTTTTAGCAATGTTTGCTCTTACATCACAATCGCTTCTCTTTGTGTTTTTGGAGCCCATTCTATTAAATCTTTGAAATTTACCGGCCTGTTTTTGTATATCTAACGTCAAGAATCACTTAGGACCCATTAAACACAAGTTTGGGCCCTTTCAAACCCAATGCAGCTTTCTTTCCGATGGCCTCTCCGCTGTCACGGCAGCTTTGTGCTGCACGGAGCAAAGCGCAGGCCTCATGTGTGCAATGGAGCCTTCTCATCAACACCATAAAAACCCTTACACATTACGTGTAGTGAATCACCCTTGAACCACAAGGTCGGTGGATAGATCCCTGGCTGGCTTCTGCTCTCTGAATGTGGAATCGTCCTGGATCTACACAATGAATCTTAAGTTTAACCAATATTTTTTCTCCCAATTAGACAAACAGAAATGTGTGCGTATCAAGAACACGGAGCCCTGTTGGCTCAGCAGTCAAGGGCAAAGCGCCCGACCATGTGGGGGCATCGCTTTAATTGGACAATGTAGCCAGAGTCCCACTGACGACATACGGAGGAGGGTTTTGCGTGTGCAGTGTCTTTGTGTAAGCGGGTTGAGGTGAAGTGCGGCGGTTGTGCGTTTGTATGCAGAATCATTCTGTGAGTTAAAAGGACGAGGTTGACCACGGAGAAAGTATGATTGCCCTGTGGGGAAAAAAAACAACTTAGTGCCGCTGTCAAGTAAAGCAGAGCAGACTTTCACTAACGCACCGCGTCGAGTGTGTTCCAGACGATAAGTGAAATTGCTCATCTTTTTTCGCCAGGCTAGTGCTCTCGTACCCCACATGAGCTTCCTGCGTTGTCCTCTGCAGTCATTCCCCCCACCCCAACTTCCTCCCTTTCTCCGCCCTCCTTCTTGCCCCCACTGCCCTTCCTCTCCGAGTTGCTCCTCATCCACCACTTCCTTTCTTTTCACGTGTCATTTTCACCCCATTTATGGCTGCTGTCTGGTTTTAGAATGACAATAGTGCTTTGGAACTGAGTTTAGGATTCACCCGGCGTGCCTGGCATAAGCTCACAAGAGTAATTAGATGTTCTCTCACTGTTGTTCTTCCCTCTTTTCCTCCCCTAATATTTGACACTGAGGTCTCCATGGGCACAAAGGAGAAACAGAATGAGAACAAGGCAGCGAGAGGGAGAGGATTACAGATGATGAGAGTGGGGGGCAATAAAGACAGGGAGGGCAGCAGTACGCTGAACTTGGCGAGAGCGAAAGAAAATGGAAGCCTGATAGTGGCTGATACACATTGTAATGATCTATTTAAGGGCTCGGACTGTTAACAATCCTACTGGTGAATACAAGGAGCATAATAGATATATAGGAGCAGAGTGTTTCGGTGTTTGTGTGCACTAATGCACCTCCTAATTTCTCTTCCATTTCCTCTCATTGTCTCTTCCACCAGACTTTATCACACAAATCCAGTAGGTTGATGGAATAATGGTCAAAACAGCCATGTTGTCACTGCACCGAGAATGCTTAATTAACAGTTAATAAATCATTTTATGTTAAATTATGTTATATCCCAAATGTAGGGACACTCTAACCTTAACATCAGCCCCCAGTGACTATCACTCAGCACTTTGGATGGAAAAATTCCATCAACAGCCGTAGTTATTGGCCTTTCCTGGGAGGTAACCGGGAGTGTTGAGTTTGCATACTAACAACGAAAAAATCCCAAGTGGAACTCTTCAAGAGCACTTTGTTAAACGCTTTCCCATTTTTTATTGATACGTAGAGTTGAACTGCCCGACATGTGCGTCTGTCTCTATTCACTGGTTCTATGCCATGTGTTGTTTAAGTTGTTTGTTTAAGTAATTTTAGGATATCCTTCAAATGTTGGAGATGAAATCTCAGTTTATAGCTGGAATTTTGTATTTTGTAGGGATTGCAAACGGTATAGACTGAAGCGCTCACAATGTTATCCAAAAACATAATCCTCAAACTAGAGCTTATTCTCATGCAAAGTTTTTCTGTTCGACTGTTTAAATTCTCAGGCAAAACTGTCACAAACTAAAGCCTTAAGTCCGAAGCACAGTGCCACCGGAGCGCGGCTTGCATCATTTGACATGCCGAGTGCATATTTGAGTAGGGCTTCACCACGGATCCAGGAGTTATTGTTGTATTATTTCATATGATATCTTACCAGAATAGACAGTTCTGCAGGATATATTGTTTTTAATATCAACTTTAAAATACAAGTATCATGGAGGACGAGATATTTTTAGACTGAGAAAATAAGATTTTCCTGTTCTTCTGTAATAGCTACAAGACTAAAGACGAGGACTTGCTGTCTCTCGATAATTGAAGAAATGCATCAAAGGGCATGTTTGGATGTGAGAGAAAGATGATGAAAACGTTTTCACGGGTTGCATTGGGAAATGTTCATGTTTAAACAGATAATTTGATAACGGGACCCATCTGTGAGTTGATTAACTCCCCCTCTCTATTCTCAACAAGCCTTGTTTCTTTTAAATTTAGTGATGTTGGCATGACGTAGCGGTTTGACGCTGCCACTCCTGATCCACCACAGTCATTGCTGCCATTCAGTGTCGCCTGATGGGGCTTGATGTGAATGTGGTGGGAGGCTCGGGACACTCCTGCGGAGATGCAGGAGCAGCCGCAGTCGCCGCTGATTAATCCTCATGCCGCAGCCACTAATGAGTTATTTATTTGGAAATTACAGAGCCCTGGGAGAGCTGTGCACGATTGATAAAGAAACTCAAGAGCGAGTGGGGGGGCCTTGGAAATTCAACAATTCCTCCCACCGCAATGCTTTTCTATGCATACTTATGTGTATGTGTGTGAGCTTAATGATGTTCATATTGACACTAGCGAAAAATGTTAAAATCGTATCTGCCATGGGCGAGATTTCAGCGGGATGGATTGTGCATGAAAGGCAATTAGTTTGATGCAAACGTGATTCTTATTGCTGAAGTTGGGCAGCAGTGATTTCAAACATCTGCCAGCAGTCTTTCCCTTAAGCAGGCTGTTGCTTTGGGTAGATCCTTTTGAGACTCATTATTACACAGACTCTTTACATCCATCAAAGCACAGAGGAAAACATAGAGCTCAAATTCACACCAAATAAAATGAGAAATGACCAGCATGATGCTACGCGGCGCACCTTGCTTGCATGCTTTGTTCTACGTGTCAACAGGCACAGCATGCTAGTTTGAGGCTGAGCTTTTGTCGCTCAGTCTTTGTTAATGGCTCTCGTCAGTTAATCACAATCTGCTGTTGTGTGTGTGCGCGATGTAAAACAACCGTCCATTGCTGTGTAAATTTGACAAAAAAAAAAAATGCTAACTGGCAAATTTGACAGATGGATGGAGCAAAAATCCGAATACTGCTCCTTCTCCCTTCTGTATTATCTTTGATTGAGAATATGTATTATAATTATTGGATCCTTGTACAATGTTTTGGTAATTTCAAATTTTTGTAATTGCTGTATACTCTCTTACTTTAATTAGATCAATGATACATCTTAATATTAACTTTACGGGGGCAGGAGTTGGTCATTGACCAATAAGAGGGCTCAAAAAAAATAATAAGATAACATTAAATGATCATACTGTAGATGTTAGAGCTAAACAATTTTTATTTTTATTCGAACTAGTATTTTGGCTTACTGTAATTACGGAAGTTGCATTAGTTAGGAGGTGGAATATAATTTACATTAAATGTTGTGCTGCAGAGATGTCCTAGCATACACATCACATTCCAAAGATATACAACTATTTCAACAAGTGTTAAATCATTAACGTAATGTTCATCTGTCTAATGCACATCTGGGTCAGACTTGTGGATGGTCTTCCTCATTGGTCACACTCCGCTGGATCTTTTAGCCTGCAAGCGAGTGCAATGCTAGTAAAGGGCAAAGCGGAACAGACTGTGGCACCATGACTGATTATTCCAGGTGCTTTGTTCATATTCAAAAACAGAGAGCTGAATGTCTCTCCAGTCTTCCTCTTCCACCTCTTTACCTTCTGGACCTGGGATTTCCCTCTATTCCCCTACCTTTTCTCAATCTCCTCCTTTTAGCTTTTAGGATCTGACTTCTTTTCCCAGCCTTACTTCATCACATCCTTTTCCCAGTCGCATCTCTCTCTCGTTTACCTGGTCGTCCCGCAACTCTTTCTCCCAACATCTCTACTTTGCTTTCCCTGCACTCTCTACACAAGATAAGTGTGCAGGGTACTTCGCCGGATAAAAGTTAATCTTCCCTTATGCACAGTTGGTTGGTCCTTGTGAGGCTGACTGGAGGGAAGCAATCTGCTCAATGGAACGTGACGGTTCCTATAATTACAAGCAGCTGTAAGAGAACACATGTGTTTGCTTAGGACTGTCTCGGCTCAGACATCTTGGTCCTCTCCTGTTAAGATTTGACCCCGATTGTCCTTGTGTTGAATGTGGTCGTAGTTTATTTACTTGTATTGCTTCCCTTGTAATTATGAATAGCAAGAAACATTGGCAGAGCCCATTAGCACCGAACGCTAAAACTAAACCTTAAATAATAATAATACAGGTTTTGTATCACACTGTATTCTAAGAGGGAGGGGGGTTAAAGGATCCGTGTAGGTGTGATGAAGCAAGCTCTTTAGTCACGACTGTGATCTTTATATTATCCTTTCTCAACTTGGCCTCGGCCATTATAATACATTATGTGTGTGTGTTTTCTTTGGCCACGAAAAAAAATCACAAGGACAGAAGTCTGTCATTGTCACATTCAATTGAGAGCTGTAGGAAGTGAATAACTCGTCAATGCATGAACACACAGACGCAAACTTGGTCCAAATTAGACTGAATAGCCAGTAAGAGAACCTTCAACACAGATGTGTTTTTAAATGTTTTTATGTACCACTATTAATTTTTTTGAATGATATAATACTCATCTTCTGCTCCAGGTGAGTTGAATAAGACAGACCTCATGAACCCAAACGGGATGTTCGGCAAACTGATTTCAAGTGGGTGTTTCCAACGTTCAGGGTGGTGTTTTGGATCCCCGAGTCCCAGAGATAATGTGGTTCTGTCAGATTCATCTCTCCTTGACCTCCAGCCGGCACCGGGGCGGTTTTGCAGCCCAGTACGGTCGGGGAGTTTACCAGACTGTTCTAATCGAGAGGGAACTGAGGTGGAAAACAAAGTTCACCCGCGGGATGCCTTTGGGTTCCCGAGGAAGAAAGCAATAAGTTAATGGGGAGACAAATGTCCCTGCTAACTCTGATCCCTTTGCTACCTAGAATATGAGAGGAAAGTAAGGGATTGTGCGATATCCGTGATCGTTACTTCCACTGTAGACAAAAAGTGTTTAGCTAATCAAGATAATCTACTTTTAGAAAAAAAAAGTGAGTCGATAAGAAATAGCGTCAGGGATCCTGGTGTCCTAGACCTCTTACCTCTGAGATATAAATGTTGTTCAAGCTAAACAATCACTCTAAAGTGCTCATGTTATCGGTTCATAGTCAGATTTAAAGCAGCGTATCTTCTACACATAACCAATAACTGGTTTTGTGTTTGCTGATAGCGGAGACAAAAGAGGTTAGAGATTGGACCCTTGTGAGACTCCATACAAACACCAAAATAATAGAGCCGAAATAACAAAGGGAAATCGGGAGAGGAATGATATCGGGTGGTTTAGTGAGAAACAATTTTTACAATGCACTGTTTTTACTGCATTCAAACATTTTGCTTCTTTAGATTTTGTAGGAGCCTGTGGCCCTTTTCTATTTTGTCTTTTTGTGACATTCCTCTATCCCTCGCCTTCATCCGGTGTGATGTTCCCTGCTGTGGTCTCACCTTAATTACTTAAGTCCCTCATCCGTCACTCACTCCTGCGTCATTCAAACCCCCTGACGGATTTTTTTATCTAAAGTTTCCTAGGTTGTGAGAAGGAACTGAGGCAGTGGGGTTTCTTGTGCAGCTAATAGAGCAAACTCATTAGGGCAGAATCATCGCTACACTGCAAAAAAAAGAAGAAGCGGAAAACGGTCCTTAACTTGATTATACCATTGTTATTAATTACACGAGTCTGGAGAGGCTTCTTCTGTTCCACAATAGGCTGCATAAGTGTTCACAGGGTGAGAAAGAAGGAATGAGAAATGTAAAGATTTGTTCCATTTGACAAGGAATGCTGTGAATGAAGATGACTGCCACATCTATCAGCCTCCAAATAAAGGGAGCCGTTTTACTGTTTAATGGCCTCTCCACCGCGCCGCCATCACCCAAATGAGTCCAGCTGACATTTCCTCCTAAATCCACAGAGAAGGGCCTTATCTTCCAATGGGAATGCAAGTCGGTACTTCTTGGTTGCTCTTTTAATAAAGAGTTTTCAGAAGCAGGTTGATTTGCATAAAACAACCGGGATTTGAATGTGGAAATGAGAGCAAATTCTCGGTCCTCTTGAACACAGTAAATATTAGTTATTGTGATCTGCCAGTGATCCAACTCGTTCCCTCTACGTGTTAGTGTGTACATTTAATGCACATCAAATATTAGGTATCACACATTGTGCCGCTCGTTCTCGGGGATGGACAATAAGCACTTCTCCTAATTTGATTCTGTCGTGACGCCTACGGGCTGATTTTGGTATCTATAACGATTTTACGTTTTTTAAGTACAATTATTCAATGTTAAGATTTATAGAAATATGTCTTTACTTTGGAAATTCTAATGTATGTAAAATTGTTAAATCATACATGTCTGCACACTTACTCAAGTGTGCCCAGAGTTGTAATTTACTCTATATTAGACATAATTAGAATAATTATTTACTGTGTTTTTGACACAGCAACCCTAAAATGAAAAGTACAAAGTTATTTTTGTGACCGACCGATAAGCTCTTGAATTGTGCATTTTAATAACTATAGAACTTGGCTTCTGTTCAGTTTGACATACTTTTTTTCCCACCCTCCTTCCTTGTTGAACACCATTAAGAATAGAAATTCTGAACCCCCCATGTGTAGTTTTTTATACAACAGGAAGGACACAACAAGACTGCATACGACTTCAAATGACTGTTTGGGTATTCTCAAATTCTAAGACCTGTTGTCAACAGATCAGGACAAGACGTTTTTTGTTTTTACTTCATTTAAACAATTGAGGGCTTTTCTTTTGTAACAATAATGAGATGAGGTTTGTCTGCATGAATGTGGTTTAGTGTTAGATCATTTACATGTTTATTTAATTATTGATACAAATTAATAGAGTTGTACAATGCAAATAGATCATGTCAATTTCCTTATATGTTTAATGCTCTCAATGATTGATCAATGTATACTCACGATTAGGTGAAGACAATTGCTGAATATTGGCATGACTAATCGGATTGAATAGCATGAAGAATTGTACTTGGAAAAGCCAAACAGAAATTAACCTCCTAAATTCCAGAGCTCCTCAAAAATCCTTTTTTTATGTAGACTCATTGAAGTTTATACGGTTCTACAGGAATAAAATCTGGCAAAGTTAAGGAAGCCTTTCTGAGAAGAGAAGGGAAAGAGTACATGTTGGGACACAAGCAGCACAGATCTCAAGTAGCACAAAATTGTCTGTTCATTTTCATCTTATCGTCCTCTCCCACAATTGCACCATGCCACTGTTGATTATTAATTAGCGATGTAGTGGTTCAACAGAATTGGGAGAAGAAGCGCATTACACGTCTAGATGAGTGAAATCTGGGCCAGTTTGTACAGTAAATGTAGGTTCTAGGTCCTCACAAGAGTAAATCAACAAATTAAATGCTCTTTTCATTCAGGCAGAGTTTGCAGATTTGCGCTGGATAAACAATTGAGGATGTTAGAGATTTTTGTCACATACTAATTTAAATGTTTGCCCGTATAAAATAATACACCTGTTTCACACAGAGCTCATTCATTCAATAATACATCTTTAACACAGTCACACACACACACACACACACAATTGGCTTTTCTGCTAATTGTTGCCGTGTGGCTTGTTGACAATCACACAAGTTAATCCAATTGAGACAGGACGATTCGGCCAAACAGATGTAGCAGGAGGCTGAAGGGGCTTCAGGATGTGAGATGAAGATATGTAAAATCACTGAGAAGGGAAGGTTGTGTGTGTGTGTGTGTGTGTGTGTGTGTGTGTGACCGTGTCTTAAATGGACATCAGTACGTTATCTCTTCCCTTGTGTTGAGCTAATTGCCGTTAACATGCAACTGCAATTATAAGTACAGCCTTACAGCGGTTGCACAACAGATTATTGATTTAAATCTAGTCTAAATTCCCTGTCTTTATTTATAGCTGAAGTAACACATCACTTCATGCATCTCGTCTCATGAAAACACGAGTAACTGTGATGGATGTGGAAAGAAATGGATTACATCCTGTACTATTGGTGGCAGTTCTCTAAACCCCTGTCCTCTGCTTTTACGGTCTGGTTAGATATTAAAAAAATGTTTTTCACCCAAACCACATTACCTTTCAATTAATTTTATTTTGTATAACCCAAAATCGTAAACTACTAATTTCCCTCAGAGGGCTTTACAGTCTGTACACATGCAACATCCTCTATTTTGAAACCCTCACATCAGCAGCGGAAAAACCCTTCGATGGGGGAAAAGAGAAGTAACCTTAGGGAGAACGTCAGAGGAGGGATCCCTCTCCCAGGATGGACAGACTACAATGGATGTCATGTGTACAGAGTGGACAAGGTAAAAGATGTACAACACATTCAATCTCTGTGACAGAAATGATTCAAATATTGAGAGTAGTAGGCAGGTGTACGGCAACACCACTGCAGGGATAAAAACACCATCCAAGTAAACCTGTGGGGAGGGAAAGCACAAAGACTTCAGGAAAGAAGCAAGCAGTTGGCGACAAAGCACAAATACTCTGTGGAAGAAACAAAGTTAGTGATGCGCATTAATGTTGACAGAAATAGTAATGGGAATAATACCTTCACTTGCTGAATTGGCGGTATTATAGTAGACTCCTGTTACAGCGGAGGGTGTTGCAAATATTTTATGGAATGTTAATTAAGATGATTGACCTTCATTAATTTTGTCCATAAAGGCCGTTCTTGGGGAAAACGCTATGAATACAGTAAAGATTTTACATTAAGCCTGTAATCCCCTTTGCACATGTTGCATCGTCGCCTTGTATACGCCCAGTATATGTCAGAATATTATTTTTGAGTATTCAGTTCATGGCTGAGGTTTGCCCTGTTGAAGTCCCAATGAACAATGAGCAGGGAGTCTGATCTGAAGTTTAAATACAAGTGCACCAGCGAACAGAAAGTGACAGTGTGTGTGCATGTGCATTGTGACAAGAGGGATGTCAGGAGTCAGACATACATAGCGTCAAAGAACGCTATTTGTAACAGCAGCACTCCACCATCGTACAAGATGGTAGCAGCAGGTCTGAACAGGTCCCGGTGGTCCTCATCTCCAACCCTGCTGTAGCTCATAACTCCACCGCAGTAATGAAGCTCTGATTAATGTGCCCAGACATCAGCTAGCTGCCAATGCGAGGAAAACGCAATGCACACAGTCTATTTAACAAACCGTTAGAACCGTCAAATCACTGTCTCTGTCATCCTGTATCAGCTCTCATCTGCTGCAGACCACAGGCTCATTTTCCCATGAGCAGGATTGTCCAGCTGAGTTGTTATTTTTTTTAGCTATTATGGATAGTTTTTTAGTCAATCTTGTCAAGAGCGCTTTTTCACATCAGTAAGCCTCCGGCAGGCTTTTATTATTTTATTAGGCACTACGTATGCAATTCAGCTACAGCTATAATCTGGTGCAGTGCATCAAATGGTGACATTTGTGTTTGAACTGTACATGAGCCCTTTTTAATAAAATACATTTCTTAAAGCAATTAAATGACAACATGCGTAGTCTTCTTTTGATCACAGTCTTTACTGACTGCAAATCATCACCCAAAACTCTCATTAAGCCACATCGAGTCAGTAATGATTCTCTGAACACTATAATAGAAATAATGAGTCGTTATGGTATAATTGAGTTCAGCTCAAAGGTTTGAATAGGTGTTTGTTCATGCTTTGAATGACTTTGGATCATCAATGGTCGGTGGAGTGATCACCAACTGTTTCATTTTTTCCCCCCCAAACGTGTGTGTGTTTTTTGAGCTTGTGCAAGTGTGTGTGTGTTACATTATCGGTGGGTGTGAAATGCCTGCTGGCTGGAGAGATGTTTAGTTGGCCTGACTGTTGGCGAAGACCAAGTGGATGAGATTCGGGGGATGTCGTGTTTATGATGAAAACGCTGAGATTTATCACTGAAATAATTTGGGTAACAAATAAAACACTTGGCGGTCAACAAGTTGAAAATGAAGAGACCACTGGGGCTGCTGACCAAGAACATTTATTTCGTTCCCTTTGTGTCTTTGGAGTTGGGTCACAGAACTTGTGGGCGGCTGTCAGTAGCGAGCATGATTGAAAAGGAAAGTGATGCTGGTGGTCAATGTAAAGAAAAAATTGTGTTCAATAACTTCATTCTTCTGACTGTCAAAACTCAGGCTTTCAATTCATCACTCTGTTTTCCCAGCTCTGTCTGTGTCATTACATCGCTCTATTCCTATGACAGCGTCGATCAATTTTATATTAGGTTTTTTAATAGAAGGGAATCCGTGCAAGGTAAAAGGCATGATTCTTACATCCATCAAATTACTCATCTGCCTTCACTGCTCTGTCTTATATATTTGGTAGGTGTGATCAATTCATTCTGTCGTAAAGTGCTGTAAAACCTGAGATATGCTAATAAAGCCTGAGACAGGTAAGGCATAAAACTCCCGGTGAATGATTGAAGATCACCTATATTCATGTTATGTGTAAAACCTCACAGGCCCTCACACTGTCTGTCCCTGTCAAAATGTATTTATCTGCCCAGTTATACAATTCCATTATATATATTGCAGAGGAAGCAAATTATCCTAAGGTTGAGGGAAAAAAAAGCATTAGCATGAGATATTACATGTGGCAGGCCAATTTCTATCTCGAGCAGGAGCCGCCCTTCTAATCGAGCGATTAATTTTCACGTGTGATTGCAGAGGATTCTGATTTCTGAGAGCTGGCTGGTACTTAGATTATCTTCAGTAGAATTGACAGCTTTCCCATAAATAATCTGATAAATATAGAACACTCACCACAACCATACTTAAGCTGCATTGTATGCCTCCCAAAAAATCGACTGAAACCATCGCCACCGCTGACATAATCATTTCCCATCTAGCACGTCCTGCATGGGAGACAAATACGTGTATGACTTGGCGGACACAAACCCCCTTTGTTGTTGATTACTTTGAGCACTGCTTTAAGCACTTGTGTCATAAGGGTGCGTTCTCCGAGCAGGTGAACGTTGGCGAATAAATCTCCCCACCATCTGTTCACTGACACCAACAGCAGCCACAACGCTGCAGCACGGCTACGTGGCATCCTTTCCCTCCCACTTCCTCCTTGCTCTGACGGAGACAGGAAACAAGTCTCTGGGAAGTAGAGCTGCACAAAACCCATGACAGCATCTCATTATCCACTAAATAGCGCCAGATTAATTACAATGACAATGACAGATGGCTTGTTATTGGATCATTGAGATGGGACCCAGGAGAGAGACGGCAACATGCAGGTACAGAACATTGACTCTAAAGTAGCCACACACACGTGACATTTTTGCCGGTGTAATTTTCTTCTGATGTAAACATTTTTCCCCTATAAACTAGAACCGATATATTACGTTTTGTCTTTCCACCCTACGTTTTTTTTGGAATGCAATATCTTTACTCATGAGGAAATAAAGAGACAAGTTAAAACTCATTAGTGAGAAGCAGAAAAACTTTTAGATTCTTCCCTACAGTGCGCACTTGAAAAGAAAAAGTCCTATTGATATGTCACAATATTCAACTCATAACTCCTGAACAGTGATCCTCCTGAAGATTTGTTGCAATATAAAACTGTAGAAAAAGTCACAGTTTGAGATTCAAACGCAAACTCTATTATTGGGGAGTGTTTTCTGAATATGTTTTCATGCCAGTGTGCCATTTATTTCAATTTAGAATTTTTGTAATTTTTTTGGTTGTCCTTGTCCTTTCTTTTAAATTTAATGTGAAAAACAAAGTCCATGCAATTTTTCTGAAAGTCCCCTCCGTATGTGGACATATAAATTTTCTTCTTGCGGCTAGAGGTGACCTTTCCTTTACGGAATTTCTACTGTACCTCCATCCTTCAGAAATCTTTTTCTTTCTGTGGTTATCTGCATAATAGTCGGCCGTTCAAATTGCCCTGGAATAACATGCATTGGCAATGACATCTGAAATGGAATAAAGGACTCTTGAGTGGGTAGGTGACAAGGCACAGCACATCAAAAGGAGACGACGTGTATATTAGAAGATTATTCTGCTATTAATAAGAAAAATCTCAAACTGTTTTAATCACATTTTGCAATCACATTCTAATACAATGTTCAGGTTTAGCAAGCATTATCACGCTTTTTCAGTGTGCAGCTAATTGCTTGTGGTGCAATTTAAATTACAACCTAATAATAATCACCCTTTGTTGTTTTCCCCATATTGTTGTCAGGTAGTGGCTATGCAAAGTGCATGCAGCTCTCTAGTCAAACATCAACCGGACTTGAAATACATCAAGATGAAATTCCTGTGGCATGTATTATTCATAGCCACAACCTTTTTGGTCTCATTTAGTCAGCTCGTGTTGATGTGATGTTATATTTGATGCTGAGGCACATGGGGGATCATGCATGTTAGTATATGTATTAGTTCTATATATATTTGTAGTAAATGTCTTTGTTAAACATCTGCAACGTCTTCGTCTTCCTGCAGAAAGTTCATTCCAGTTTGAATTCAAGCTGCGTTAGTTTCCCTTTGTCAACGTGCTTCTCATTACCCCCATTAGTTGATAAACAGATACAGATCCTGTATGTTATTAGTGCTGGTCATTTCCTCATTTATATCCTATAGAGGGTATAATTTCCACACGTAAAACGTCATCTCTACGCAAAGAGAGGCCTTGTTTATGATGCCTCTAACTTGTAATCTCTAGATGGCAGCCAGCTTCTCTTTTGGAAAATATTACCACACACTCATTGAATGAGTGCAGTGCTGCTCCGGTCTACAATTCAGTCGTGCTCCAGTGTCAGACGATTGGACAGCATCCAATACTATAGCTTTAGTATAGCTATTAATGGACACTTTAGGTACAGCGATAGTATGACTGCTAGAATGAAAGTGAGATAGAGTTAGTAGAGAGACAAGGGTCTGTGTGTGTGTGTGTGTGTGTGTGTGTGTGTGTGTGTGTGTGTGTGTGTGTGTGTGTGTGTGTGTGTGTGTGTGTGTGTGTGTGTGTGTATGAATGAAGCAGACGGTTGTGATGACCTTTAAGTGCAATATCTAAACTGCTTCTGAACATTAAAATGCATTATGTGAATAAAGTACAAAAGCGTGTAAAGTGGCTGTTTTATGTAAAAATTGATTATTTCTCTTATTATTTTAATCTTTGCGAATTGATATTAACCTTCAAACTGGAAGTGCAATGTTAGAGGTTAAGAAAGGCAGGTTTGTGGTGACGAAGTGCAAGTAATTAGTAATTTGATCCTGCAAATGTTCTCCCACTAGACATGTATATAGACATCTAAAAACATTTATGATGTGTCCCCGCACACTTAAACATGCACACACACACACACACACACACACACTGAAATAAATAGTTATGTTTGATTTTCTCTTGATTCCAGAGTATCAATGTGTTGGATTCATGAGGCTGTAATAATGTACCCATCAACACACATCCTGTAAAACCTGTTCCATGATGTCTTTGATTGATGGATCAGTCAGTGTCTTATCACTCTAAAATAAATTGTCGTGCAATGCAGACATTGCTATAATTATTTCAACACATTATCTTGCAATTGTTGGTGGGTGGAGGATGGGGTGCGCGGAGCTTGTGGGAGTCGTAGCTGATCACAGCAAGCTCTCAGAATGTATGTTGAAGAACGATAAAGTTCCTGTTGCAATACTGACATCCATCTACTTGAGCTTATGCAAATGCGGGAAATTGAAACAGGTAGTTTTTCGAAAAATAATTATTTGTTCGGGAGAGCGGGACCATTTATCACGTATAACGTGATGGAGTGTCTGTGAAAGACTTGGAGAGGTGGAGATTCCAATGAATTTCATTTGTGGGGCAGTCAGCATAACGCCTCCACATTTGCTGTTGAAGAATTTCAGACATTCTACAGACTGTTCTTAAATTTCAAACGGGATGGAAAAGGCGGAGCACCATTATCTCCTTCAATTCAATTGCCGCGGTGCTTTTGCTAAGGAAATATTTTCTTTTATCACATTATTAAATGTTTATGTAAATTTCCGGGTTTAAGCGTGCAGGTTGTTCTCTTTCTTTGGAGTGTGTGTGTGTGTGTGTGTGTGTGTGTGTGTGTGTGTGTGTGTGTGTGTGTGTGTGTGTGTGTGTGTGTGTGTGTGAGAGAGTTGACGTTTATCTGTGTGGGTGGACGTTTGAAATGTGAAGCTAAGTGAAATGAAAATGCTTTCTAATGAACGGTGCCTTGGAAGTTGTAGGTTGAGATTGATTTTGAAAGCTTTTTATCTTTGAAAAAAGATGAACATATAGAACTAGAGTGAGAGAGAGAGAGAGAGAGAGGCACAGTAGAACATTTGGAGCACTGTTCCATTGATTTTCTTGTTTTTGCTGGGAACCACGTTGATAGACAGATAACAGTCTGTTAAATTAGAGAGGCGTCAACTGTTCCAGTCACTTGGTCTGCTTTTTCCCTTCAACTCCATTCTGAATTTAAGATGGAATACTGTACATGGCTTCTTTCCACAGTTTTTCTCCCTCTCACTCACGCACCCTGGTCGACGTTACACCCATTAAAACAATGTTCGCGCTGTCTGTCTCTCCCAGCTTAGAGACCGAGCGAGCTCATCGTTCACAAATCCCCCAGTCGACTACTGTTGCTTGGGGCCACCTATCGGTTTGGATGACGGCTGATTAAATTCCAGTCACTGAGTAGTTACATTGGCTGTACCAGAGGAAAGGAAAGAGGAGCAGGGTAGAGGGGGTGGTTGCTGGGAGAACAGGCTTGGCGTGTGACGGCCGTCTCTGTCTGATAAATAAAGCAGAACCGTGCAGAAACAAGCACTGTTGATTCAGTCGGCTGGACTGGGAATATGTTTTGCGGATTTGATTCTTTGCCGTTGTGAAGCGGAGTGAAGCTCTGTGGGCTTGTGTCCCTTGCCGTGTGCTTTGAGTAATGCCAGGTGTTTTTTATGTTTACCTGCTTCGTTGACGTCAATGTCAGCCACAGCCGCGTTTGAGGAGAGATGGAAAGGACCGCTCGGATACAGATGCGTTGACTACTTAGTAGAAGAAGAAAAAACATGGTGGTCATTGCACAGGTAGAAATATCTTGACAGTTTTAATTGCATGGTTACCTTACTGATGAACCTCGCCATGAGTTATGGATTGCTCCAATTTCAATAATGCTGGTTCAAAGATTAAACATGATATTTTGGAACCTGGAGAGCTTACGAGGTCAGTGTAAGGCGGCAACCACGGCGCAGGCTGAATGACCAGTGGATCATCACTGCCGTGCCAAGAGCCACGATGAATGAAATCACTGCTAGATCTTTGTTTTTCAACCTGAAGTCAGAGGAGACCGGCTGTCTAATGGTGAAGGTAATCAATTGAGACAATCACAATCTGACTAGGAAAGCAAATTAAAGGCTAATTTCTTTCATTTCAGATTAAATGGCCAGCTTTCCAACTACCAGCAATGCATCTGAAGCCGCCTTTGATGCTGCTTTTTATCTCTTTGTGCTTGTTTTTCCCTTTTCAATCCTATTCTTGTGCAAAGAAAATGACAATTTTAAGCACAAGCTGATATGGGGCAGGCGGCAACCTGTGTTCTGTAATCTTTCGTAGGAGCACGTAGAAAGTTCTTGGGAAAATATGTAAAACACAAAGAATAGTTTCAACAGACTATTATATTGTGTAGTTTATTATTAATCATTAATGATTCAGCACTTCTCAAGAAATTAATCAGTGTGTCTACTTTCTGTCTTCATCCTTTAAAATATGCACTTTTATCCACCAGCTTTAAAATTCAGCGCACACCCGTTATCATTTGTTGATCAAATTCATCATTCATGCCTGCTACCATGTTATTGATCCTTGTCTGTTAGCCTTTGTCAGTCATTTGGAGTTTGGATATTAAACATGCCGCCTTTATTCTGTATTGTGATGATTGAATAGACGTGTTTGTAGTGTAGGATGAAACGTTGAGTAAAGAAGGTATACGTTATTAATCCTGTAAGGGGAAATCTAATGAACTGTGTTGTGTTTTGTCCTGTTACTCAACACGAACTCCCTGATCCACAGTTTGCATACACATTTCTTGGCCCATTTGCATTTCAGGTGCATCAATAAAACGGTGTACGGTAAAAAAAAGAAAACTGACAAAATGGAAAATTAGTTCTGAAAATCTGTCTTTACTCTATAAATTGTTGTTTGTTTGGTAGCTTCGACGGCACAGACATGCATTATGCCAACTTTGAGCTGCAGAGCACAGGCTTCATTTGCAAATTCAATCTTCATTTTACAAATGTAAATCAATCATTGCCCGTCAATACCCAATCGACAAAATGCAGTTGGTGGGGAGGCTGAAGGAGGATGGAGCATGAAGTGGTGGGGCAGATAGAAAAGGATAGAGAAGATGAAGATTTATACAAATAACCACCGCTATTGATGACAATAACACAGACTTTGGGAAGGTTGAAATTATTTTAGGGATGGTGGTAAAAATGTCAGGAGCCCTGAGAATAAATTGAAATGTCTCACTTCCCTGGTACCTAACACGTCTTGAAGTATTATTCTAAGACTGATGTGAATGTTTACTTTTTTACTTTTGAGCCTTCGACGGGATCCCGGGTTAACTCTTATTTTACAGTTACGGTAAAGTTTAACCATGTCAAGTATATTTGCATACCACATTTCAACAAGGCAATTCAAAGTACTTGGCATTAAATCCATTAAATCTATCAAAAGAAAAGGCAACAGAAAAGGACATTTCCAGTATTATCAACATATTGTAATTAATATGACATCTCATCTCTAGAATGTCGTTAATAAAGAACAAACCTTTTAGAGGAAACACTCGTAGACTAGCTAAACAAAATGGCAAATATTGACATTGGAGATGTAAAATAGAAAATACTTATTTAACATATTTGTAAATTATTCCCCAAATCACAGACAAAAAAGGGCAGTTTATATTTTTATTAGAGTCTCACCGAGACTATGGAGTCTATTTGCATACATGAATTTTGTTTTAAAAACATGCTGTCTTCGTTGAATCCATAAACTAATTCAAAATGTAGTCATATTACTGTACAAAGTATTTTAACGGTCTTACAAATTTAACCGTCGGAAATATTACGAGCAAGTGCTTCAAAAGAAAGTGAAAGTAATTTCACATTCTGCAATAACCTGCATAAAATTGCCGGAAACCAGACATTCTGAGCTTTTTAATGCACCCAAACAAAGGTGGGATCAAAGTACAACAGGGATCCAATCATCATTAAACTGAGTAATGTGGGCCTTTGATTTGTGCATTTATCTGCCAGAGAGCTCATTATATGTTGGTATATATGTCTATTAGTGCTTATTGTAGTCATTATATCAATGTTTTTGGGAGATTTGTTATTTATAATCTGGCTATATGGTTGTAAATACTGTTTTGAAGTATAACGTCAAGTAGTAAACATGTAAACTGTAAACATGATCAAAACATTAAGACTATCTTTAATTAGTTGTATAATAAATTATGTATTTTAGTGAAGTCCTTTAGTTGTTTCATTAGCAATAAATATTCTAATGGTGATATTGCCTTTACAAGGCAAGTGAGAACAAAAAAACCTCTTAGATCCTTCATTGCCTCCAGTTGCTCTGGAATTGTGATATAAATAGGTTTACGTATAATGGATTACATTTTCCTATCTTCCAGAAGAACCCATATGCCTAATGTTTAAAGTACTATTTCTTATTAGTTTGATTTTTTTCTTGGGGTTATTGCTGGGGTTAAACAGCTAACTGACATGTCATAATGGATTGATAAAATACCTTGTTTATGTTGGAAATGCTTTGTACATGGTGTTGTGCAGTAGATTTTGCACATAAACAGTTTTGTATTTTGGTGTTTAAGATTCCAGAAATACAGCACATACACCACCAGTCATGCATGCTGAATGTAAAGGAGACAAAACATTCAAGCTCAAGCAAATCCTAAAGCTTTTCTGAAATATTGAGGACAAAGACCATCATTCCATGTCGGTAGAAAGGACATTTTCATCTGAACCAAATTTAGCTCATTTTCTGGTTTGTGAAAATGAAATTGGTTTTAGGTGTAATGCAGCTGTCTATGTAAGGGATTTGACTCCTGTTGAAATATTAAAGTTTGCCGTCTCAAGTTGTCAGCAGCACGATTCCCTGACAAATCACATTCCTCCGGAAGTAGCGCTGTATTACGTCTGCTTTCACGGAATGTGTGATAAATTATTAATAATCCTGTGTACCCTGGGGGAGTAATATTGTACTCCAGATCATGTATTATAAATGACCACGCACAACGAGACACAAACACCTGGCTTCCTCAGGTAAGGTTAAAACCCAATAGGAATCAAAGTCATGTTGCTTTTGTAGTTCTGCCCACCCGGGGCGATGTCGGCAAGGTGTGCTGCATGCCGCCTGGATCAAGTGAGTCTCCCTGAAATCCTTCCCTCTTGGCAGGACAGCAACCCCCCGCAGGCCCAACTCATCACTTTCTTGGATCCCTACAGCATTGCATCAGTTAGAGCTTTGTGGGAAACTTCTCAACTCATCTTCAGCGCTGTCATATCTGGATTTCTTTCAGGCTGGCACCTTTTCGGCACTATTCCACCACCCAATCCGGCTTCAGCTATTTCTTTCCTTTCAGGAATTTAGCCAAGTTCAAGCTCAATATTATCTCCTGAAGTGTCATCCTAGGGTCACAGTCAGCAAATGGGGAACCTCTGTTGGCCATGAGAGACAAAGAGAAAGTGAAAGAGTGGAAACACTGGAAGAGAGAGAGTGTGTGTGTGTGTGTGTGTGTGTGTGTGTGTGTGTGTGTGTGTGTGTGTGTGTGTGTGTGTGCAGCTGCTCGTTGGTGTGTCTAGTGCAGAACTGATTTAAGGCCCCAGGCCACAGGAAGAAGGCTGCTCTACACTCCAGGCACGTCCCTGAAACCAGCAGCAGAGGAAGCACTATTGCCATTCAGCAGCGTCGACTGAAGACACCTAAATGAGCCTGTTCTGTCCTGCAACACCCAACATGGCAGTCCGCCACTTACTCAACTTCTGTAGCTCCCAAATTGCACCACCCGCGGCCCTTGTGTCGTTACATCTCTATTCTCATAGAGTGTTCATCCTTCGCCTCTCTTAGCCCCTTTAAGTTGTTTGACAACTCTATATTCAATCTTATTCCCCCCCCGCCCTCACGCACACACACACACACACGCTCAGCTTGTGCGTTTTATCTTTCTTTTTACTTTTTCTTCACATTCACTTACTTTTACTTTTCTTCTGTCACCAGTTTGGACAAAAATGGTCAGAAATTGTCCTGCAGATCTACAGTATAGTTTGTCACCAAAATGTTTAGCTTTCACAACGCTGCGCAGTTGGACATAACCAAGGGAATCTTTTCAGGGTAACTTTAAGAACAATTTGGGCTTTTTAGTCATTGCACATTGCTACTGAAAAGGTTCCATTGTAGTCAGGTTGAAATGTCCAATTCATCTTGTGAGCCCATTAAAAATCTTTACACCCCCACATTACTCTGACTTGCCTTTGTCGTTAAATCACAGTTGTCAGCTATAAAATCTGCCAGATACTAGTCAACAGAAAATCATAACCCATAAATTACCTCAGTAAGAAAAACACTTAAACATGCTTCAGGCATGACGGTGACAACCCCTGTTGTCACACTTTCTGCTGTGGAAAGTTTCACTATGCTAATTCTCAACTTGCTCTCAGTGCTGACAAGTCCGCTTCGCACTGGAGGATTCAGGCCGTCATTCTTGTTTCAAAGACTTTTGCCCTGTCAACCGGTGTCACTATTTGTGTAATAACTTACTTTAAGAAATATTAAAACACCAAAAAAACATTTCAATGACGGGCTTTTTAACTAAAGCAACCCAGCAGCTAGTGTGATAATAACAATAGACGGATTAGGGCTTTTATCTTATACAATGTCGTTGCCTGTATAGGAATCATAATGTCCATCAATTTCTCTGTTTCATGGTAGCAAAATGGGGGAAATTGTTTCCCTATGCCTTCGTCACTGGACCGCACCTGAGGGTCGATGGGGGAGGGACGAGATGGCTTAGTATCGGGTTCGGCGTGATGATAGCTTCTGAATTGTGCAAGCTTTATTGGTCCCCTGCAGCCTGCCCGCGAGTGTTCGTGCTTCTCATCCCTCCTGTGTGTTGCATTGAATATGCCTCTTCAATTGGGGTCATGGCGCAGACTGATGGAAAGCCATATTTCCTCATGACCTGAGGCAAAGAATTCTGTTGAGAACCGCGGCAGAGTGATGGAAGGTCTTAATATAAGATGACTGACGAACCAAAATAAACATTAGATAACAAGAAAGGTAAAATGTAGGGCCGTCAAATGATGGAGAGTTGAGAGCAGGAAGTCGGTAATTCAACATGTGGAATTCTGCCTCGGAGGTGATCAAATGTGTGTAGTTTTTTGTTTAAAAAATACAATTAGACAACAATGTCTAAAATACACGCTTTCTAAAGTGCTTACTTGTTACTTATAGGAGTCTATAGAAGAAAAACAAACTCTTAATCGCAATTAATCAGGATTCAAAAAATTGTAAATAAATTTAAAATATCTTTATTTATATGGCAGCCCTTGTAAATTGCATTATTCCCTGAATCATCTTTTAAAATCTACGGTGACGCAGCTACTTTAAAAGCTAGCAAAAATAAAATTACTATCAACTTTTCTGTTTTGGTATTTAGGCAAAACAATTCCGGCTTTATTTTGCATTTATATTTGTATTCAACTGATACTTTTAATCCAAAATCAATCATGCAGCTTTCTGGGGCTTTTGATCGTATCACATGACCTTTAATCAGCAGAAAATAATATAAACAAACTGTGATCATCATAATTCTAAAGTTTAAATCTGTGATAAGGTGCCAGTCAAATCGAATACATTTATTTATCTAGGCCCTAGAGCAGACTTGTACTGCCTTCGATGTCGAAGGCAGTACCAGTCGATCGCGTGCCAGCGATAAAAAACTGACGTCACGTCACGCATGCGCATGGGAGAAACTAATGCTAATGCTATCTAGCGACCCTTGCCTACTAACGGACGCATTTAATTTAATTCCAAAGCAACCCAGGCTGACAGTAAGGTAACGTTAATGACCAAGAATGTGCCTGACGGTTCCCTCCTTCTGACAGATGAGAGGCTCGTTGTTTTCTTCATATCGACTCGTTTTGCGCTCAGGCAGCGCTGTTGTAGGTAGTTACCCCCCCCAGTATATCGCCTGTTATTGATTTTAAAAAACCACGTCACGCATGCGCGGTCGACCACAGGAGCTAACGAAAACTAACGCTAATGCTAACTAGCTATCCTTGCTTCTAACGGACGCATTTAATTTCGTTCAAAAGCAACGCAGTGCGATTCACAGAGGAATGTAATGACCAAGCATCTTTTTACAGATGAGAGGCTCGTTGTTTTTTTTTATATCGACTCGTTTTGCGAGTTCCGTTCGGTTACTTCGTCGGCCGACTGCTACACTAACCCCGCCCCGTCGGCCGGTCCTCGGAGGGTGGTGTTGGGTTGCCATGACTCGGTCAGTTAGCTCGCCGTAGCTGAGCGGTGGGCTGCCGTACTGCACTATGAAGGGAGATAAATCCAAGCCTTGTACCGGGTCTTAGCGGCTGTCTTGCTTGTTGGCCTCCGTTAGTCCCTTTTCCCCAGATCACCCAGGGATTGATGGCCATGCCAAAGCAAATACAGAGAAATCCATACCACTCTCTTGCCCTTTCCATATTTCATTGATTTCATGGTGAAATATCAATCTGCATGTGTCATGTACGGATGCGGCGCTCACAATAGAACAACACGGTAAGAAGTAAATCAACATAAATCTACCCCAGGACAGCGTGTTATCAAGTTAATTTAAGAGGCCTATTTTTTTCTGTCAATTTCTTTTACGGAGTCAAGTGAAGAGAACAGTCAAATGAAAAATCTATCCAATCCATGTGCTGACGGATTTTATTCATGAAATAAAATCTAAATGTATCACTGCAATATTTATTTGCGTGCTATTTGGAAAAGTGTTTATGAGTGGAGATGTGTATATAATATATATATATATATATATATATATATATATATATATATATATATATATATATATATATTTCCAATTTTATTACATAAAATCACAACACAGCTGGTGACATAGACACACCTATTTGTGTAGGTAGCCGTATTTAATCCACCCTAAACCTTGGGAGCAGTGGAGTACCACTGGAGTCCAGGGAGTAATTTGGGGGCCCAAGGTGACCTTTTCATGCAAATAGGAGGTTTCTACTTCTTAAGATCCCATTCAGAGAGATTCAGCATGCATGAAAAAAGCAAAAGTTACAGTGCTTATTTCAACGATAAGGGCAGAAAGTACAATATGGATTATCGTTCTTTGGACAGTGTTTGAGAAGAAATAGATTCCGTTCGTTTGGCTTGTATACAGCAGCCTGAAGGTTTAAGGGCTACGAGAAGAATGGAAATGGGGGAGGAAGGAGAAAGACAAAAGGGAAATGAGTTACGGAGGAGAGCAGGATTCAGCAACAATATCCTTTCTGCTGCAGGTTCACATATGTCAGCACTTCAAAAGTTTTTCAATTATTATTTATCCCACATCCCCCCCTCGAGAGCTTCAAATATTCATTTGATCTAACCTTTTATTCTGTGCCTACCGTGAATCACCCTGGATACATGCATTCTTTAAAACCCATTACAGTAATTAAAGACATGTGGATCCCTCTAAATCGAGCAAATGGAGAACTTTCAAGAGGAAGAGGAAAGTTAGCAGTGCTATCAGTGTCTTTGTTTTCCTGCTACCATTACACAGCGGTGGGATTAATCTGTTATACAGTTGTTGACAGAGGAGTCGGTCAAATAAAATGAGATCGATGTTGCAAAGACAAACCGGCAGACCAAAATCATTATTTATTGACAGTACAGTAGCACATGGGTTACATAGAAGGCCAAATATGAGACTTTAATAGATAGTACATTATGTCAGCGCTGCTGCGAAGGATTTTTTGTTTTAGAATTCAATAACTAACTAACTTCTGGTTAAATGAATTATTTTCATGTCTTCACTTACTCGGGCGTGTTCTATCGATTATTCTCTTTGCCCTCTCTTCTCCCTGCTGTTTTCAGGAGCAGTTAAAACGATGTTTTTGAATTAGTATTATTTAAATTTCATCCCTGATAGTTTAACAAAACCAGGCCACCCACGAGAGTTGTGAAGGATCAGCTGAAGTGCGTTTCACTGACATCAGATGCAGGTTTGAATTAACTCCAACTGTCAGTCTGAATTGGGTAGTATTTTGGGCCGTTACATTTTACAGCTGCACAGTTAAAAGAACCCGAAAACATTGTGAGTGGTGCATTGGTCTGTTGTGACTGCGAAGTCGCCTGAAATCTATTGACCCCCCCGGGATAAAGAAGCTCCCCAAAAATGTTTGCTTTTAAGTCATTTTAGCAAACGTGTGGTCTTAATGTTGGAAGTAACTTGTCATGTGACTGAGACGAGCATAAAACCACTTTTAGAATCTGATGATCACAACACAAATAATATAAATGATTCTTTCTGAGTGGCCGGGTACCAAACGGCCCACGGACTGGTGCCGCTGTTGTAAGCGACATTTACTCTCCTTCTCACAGTGGAAATTGCTCTGCAATATCGCATGCTGTGCTTTGTATTAAATCCGGGACACGTTTCAGAGCCCTACAGTGTGGAAAATGTTTGAAATAGAGAGGAAGGTTATTGAGCTAAAATAATGGACAAACCTCAAAACAAGTCCATCAGCAAAACAAGACCGTGAACTTCTGGCTCCATGGAAACTATGGTTCACTCTGCAGATTACAAACTCAGTGTCTTTCCTCGGCATTAGAAACAGGACTGCAGAATGTGATACCTGAAATACGATCGATGTTGCAATGTCAATGTTCTGAAGTTGCTTTTGGAAATGCAGCGAATGCCCTCAGGAGTGTGCCTTTTATGCATGTTTGGAAATGGTTCTATATGAGGAACTAAATACAACAAAATAATGTCTATAATAACTATAAAACCAGGCAAAGTGCAAGACTCACAGTGCTCTGTGATAATGTCTTTGTCTATCTATCCTCATCAGATCAAATTCATCCTCATTTGCTTTTCTTTCTGGCTCTCTTACAGTGTGTGTCCGTAGCTGTGCAGCGTTCGGAGCCCCAAACTGTGTGTGTGTGTGTGTGTGTAAACACATTAGTCGGAGAGTCGGGTACATACACCGTATGTGTACATGAGACGAGGAGAAGCTAAGTGGCTACCACAACCACCCGGATCAGACAGCCTCCTGTGCTGTAAGATGGATTAAAGGCCCACACCTCAGGAGATCAAAGGTAGGTGCAGATGTTTGGTAATCGGGCCGCCACTCACCTGCCATTTTCAATGACCCGCCGCAGAGAACGAAGGGGAGAGAGCCCATAACAAATGCAATGAGTTTAGGCGAAGGTCTCTTGGACCGTCATGCCCATAAACCTCCTCATGTAATTATTAATTATAGTTCATACTGAAGTTATGTATTCAACTTTTTTTTATATTTTCATTGAAATTTATTTGAGTACACATAACATAAACACAGCCATTGGGGATCTGCCCTGCACTATGGACTTTCTCCATCAGTTAGTCAAAATTCATGCTGAATAATTGGCAGTGCAGCTACACTGTTATTTGAACTGTTTAACTGTGGATCAGACATTACAAACATTTACTGTCTTTCAGTTTCCGCAAAGATTCGGAAGTCCCCAAAAAATTACCATGCTGAATGCAACCTAATATGTAAATGTTAATATTTTGTGCATATAATTATATGCACAGACATAAAAAAAACTGATTTGAATGTGATCCCGTATACAGAGCATATTGTGTTTGACTCAAAGTAAATATCTTTCGCAGTCACTGAATTAAGCACTGCAAAAGGATAATCTACTTTTGACAGCATTGTGCTGGAAATTATGGAAAATGCGTGTTATAATTTTGACAATACCAAAAAAACATATCTGGGTTAAAGAGATTAATTTGATAGAAAAGGGTCAGCAATCTAAAACATCCGGACGGACCAGTGAATAGCTGCCAACAATCTCCAATTGTTCTTAGAGGTTTCTAAAGGGTCTGGTGCTGAGAGAATTAACCAAGCCAAGAAAAACACACTTTTGCTCTTTCTACTGTGATTGCTCGTCCATCTAAAATGATATATTTATACATATTGTTTCCCTTTATAAAGGAATTGGTGAATGTGACTAGACCCGGCAAGCTTTCTGAAATACTGAATTAGAGGCAGATTCGACTGGTTAAAGAAAAAACAAGAACAGTGAGAAAGAGGGGGAATGATTTCCCCGCACGCACTGAACATCACACGCCGATGACCCACTTAACTGAAACATCAGAACAGCTTCCCAGGTTAAGTTTTTTTTAAGCAGCTTAAAAGTACTTCCTGCTACATCAAATGATTGTCGTCACTGTTACGGGATCTTTTCTTTAAGGCCAAATTGGGTCCAGAACGGTGAACATTCTTTTCTGTGAGCGCCACAATGCGTTTTTTTTTTTTCACAATCCCAAAATGCTTTACTATTTACTAAAAGCATAGCACTTGCATGTGAAAAAAAAAGCTGCTTATTGGACTATAATTCAGCATAGTTTGTGTGAAACGGGATTATTTTTTAGCCGAGAGGTTTTCAAGCATCCATGTAAAATGAATTGCTTTACATTTATGTGTTTTCTTCTCCTGAGTGGTCGTCAGTTACTTTCCCTCAGATACCTGTCGTACTTTTTCAAGAGTCATATACATGTGTGTGTATATATATATATATATATATATATATATATATATATATATAATAGTGTTACTTAGAACAGGACGTGTGTGTGTGTGGATTTATTTTGTAGGGTTGAGGTTCGCGTGTAGTTGAAACAATCCGACACAATTCTACATTCTAACAAAAAGTCCAAAAATGGTATGCAATGGTCAGGCCAGGGCCATCTCCTTAACTTTTATATGACCTCCCATCATCGGGTTCATCAAATACTGCAGCCTGGTCATTGTGCTGAGCCTCAAATGCTCTACCAACATCTCTCGCTTCAGTTTTGTGACCGCAAGTCAAGTAAGACTTGTTACAACATCGACAGGGAATTCATACGGATGATTCCTGATTCTTCGCTGTAGCATGTAATTCAAAGTCTCTGGTGGCTCTTTGGTGGCTGGAGCCCACAGATGGCCATCACTTGTCCTCCTCTCCTAGTCATTGGGTATTAACAGTCTTTTAGTCTTATCAGGACATAAACACATTCACAAAAATAATTAGAGAAATGATGTGTCATGACCTAGATATGTGTACTAGGAATAGTAGAAAACACGTCTCCACTTGAAGCTTTTCAGATACTGCAACAAAAGATATCTTCACCACAAACACACTCACATAAACACGTGTACAAACTCCAAAGTAATGCCACTGATTTGGCCCGTGTCATACTATAAACACTTGAAAAAAAACAACAATCCATATTCATGTGCATGATAACACGCATTTCACCACAGGCTGCTTCAGTACGCTGTGAATACAAATTCCATAACACGCAGTATGCTGTAAAGACATTGAATTTCTCTGAGGCACCGGTGCCTTGTGAAATTTACTGGCAACAGAACTTGACTTTCGGCTCGAGGAAAGTTGTTTGAGGGGACGGTTTCAATTTCATTGCCCTCATGTGCAATCTTGCATGAGATGCAAGTATTGAATATCACTTTTGAGCAGATGGTGTATTATGTCCCCTCGGCGGGCATCAACCCGCAGCATTCAATATTGCCACAGGGTAAATCCCTCTGTGGAGCCTTACTGGGGAATGTTGAAGTTCTTTTGTGATGTCATGCACATCAAATATTCTTTGCTGCATTTTGTTTGCTGCATCATTGATTCTCTCTCCATGGCGTGTAGTCGATTCCTCTTTACATGCTTAACAGACACACAGTCTGATAAACTCCTGCCTGTTTACCAGAAACAAGTTTTATATGCATGGTGACGTGTGTTTATGTATGTGTTTTAATGAGTTGTTTGTCTTGGTGTGCTGCCGCTGTGTGCTGCTCCTGGACCACCTGTCTTTGGCGTGGCTTCTTTCCTGACTGCTCCTGAGAAGTAGAGATAAGGCTCAGCGATGTTTGTCTGCTCGTCGACAGATTACTGAGGCAGTCCGCTACAAGGACTCCGGCAGACAGCTGCTGTGTACTCGAGGCCAAGGAATTACTTGTCGTGGGATGCCTAAGCTGACCGCAGCACCAATCCAGCCTGGACGCCAATTTGGCCTCTTTTAAAATGATGTGGCGGCTCGCCTGATTAATGTCGAAGGAGAGGCGTATGTGAGTCAATTTAGGAAAGTTTCTTTAAACTGAGAACTAGATGACAGTGAATAATCAGATGCTAATTTGCAGATTTACCTTTGATTTTGATTGCAATTTAACCATTAAGGAATGTCATTTTATTCATCAGCATATCAGAGATTTACAAAAAAACACATGAGACGCACTTAAAAACTCCATTTCAACGTGTTATTTTGTCTGTTATTAGGTTTGAAAAGACAGGTGGTCCCTTTGAGTTCTAAAGATTATTTCATGTTTAGTTACAGGGTAAGTAGGAGGACTTTTTTTTCTGAGAGACACTTTAAATTACATTAAATTGCAGCCAAAATAGAGATTTCGTTTTTCAAACATTATTTCTGTGTTCAATAATAGAGTAAAGGAATATGACAAAATATCAAATGTGACATTTTCCCTGATAATGAAACAAATATCTAGCAAAAGAATAAATGGGGGTTACAGTTGTCATTTGTCTGTGACACTGACACAGTACAACCATCATCATTTGGTTTGTAAAAGCCGAACCGCATACTCATTATCCTTGAAGGCTGCTAACGTAATGTCGATGGGTTTCTCCCCCCTTGATGGTTACGATGGTTGTTATAATCCCGTTATTTGGGAAAAATCCGCAAAACTCACAATCCCAGTATGTGATTGTGTGTTTCCCTTCCCTTAGAGCACCGGGCTGTGAACATTTGGTGAATGATTAAAGCACATAGTTTTTGTCTAACTGCCTTATTAGGCCTTGTCTGCCTCCTGAAGAACATTTTTCATGTTTCTTGGACATGAAATGGCGTTACCTCTTTCTGCTGAAAGCGGCTAGAATGGGAGGTTTGGTTGGAGATAATGGATGTCATCTGCATCATGTTCTGCCTGCACAGGTGTTTTTCCCTGCGCGAAGGCTCTTTTCCGAAAAGACTGGTTGAGAGAGTTTTTTTTTTTTTAAAGTGCATACGTGTCGACGGGCAGCAGGCAGCAAAGGGGTCAACACTCTACAAACTGGATTATATAAAGAATAAAGGGAAGGGGTCAGAGTCTGAACAAACAATGATATATGGCACACACAGATTTGAGGAATTCTTTTTGTATTATATGTGTGCATTAAACATAAGGCCATTAGCAGGCTTAGTCCATTTTATCAGAAATGAGCTTTTTCCATCAGCCGGACAACTCCTACTCGGTTATTTAAAACTCTGTTGTTGGCAGATGACTGCAGTCTTGCCTCGCTGTCTGCCTCGCTCTCATGCAGACACAGCTGGTTTCCCCCCATTGGGTTCATGGTTTCTGTTTGATTGACTCCTGTTTGATCAGAGCTGTTTGAATAGTTGTCTCAATATTTCTGTGATCAATTGCAAAGATTGTGTGTGTGTGTGTGTGATGGTGGCCCAACTGGCATAATATACATTTTTTTCATTGCCCTCAACACCATGGAAGACAGGTTTTTCCACATGCTAGACAGCCCTTCTGGAAAAGGAATTTATTTGAAAGGAGAGACGTACGAGCAGGAGCAGAGGACAAGGCATAATACATGATTCACCGCAGTAAGCCTTGGCTCTGTAGCACATCCAATATACATGGGGGAGAAAGCGTGCAGGGGATCCGAGGGTTTAGAAAAAGTTAAGAAGCAGACTCTTACAAGGTGAAGTACAGCTTACCAAGGGATCCCGGCATATTAGACAGTGTAACTTCTATTGAGTCACTGACATATTTGCTGAATGACAAATGATTTATAAAAGGAAACCTCTGAAAAAGCTGCACAGCTCTCTGCATTTGTATTTTAAAGGGGTGTAGAACGGATGTTTATTAGAACCAAACGCTTAACTCAGCAGGCAGAGATATTTTTGTAGACAGTCATATTGTTGAAATTCACTCCGGGCAAAAATACCTGGTTGATTGAGTGATAAATGTATTTTTGATGGGTCGGTGCAGTGGGCAAAGTCACCGCAGCCTCTACGGATACCGTCCGCACAGCAATTAGGGGCAGCGGCGTGCGGAGACGTGAGAGGTGACTCCGCCGCTGTGTTCTCCAGCCTTTTGTAGACGAGCTCCAAACCATTTAGAAATTGGAAGGACCACCAGTCACGCACCCATCTGCTGACAGATGAGACCACTTTGCGTTGAGGCTGTAAGGATAATAGTGCAGAAGATGTCACGGTTGGAATATGACTATCTGGTAGCATGAAGGCAGCGGTGCTGATAATAACGTCTAGTTGATAAAACCACTGTTCCATTTGACTTTGTTGATAATTGAGTGGTTATAAGTGTTTAGAGGGGTTGGTCGCTTCAAAAACAGAAATCCCCAAAGGGTGAACAGAGTAGCCTTTGCATTTGGGACGAAACAACACCTGTTTAACATTGCGTGTAACAGTCAGCACTGCAACTCGTTACACAAAGCGTGTTGGATTAGGCACACTTTGGAAAATGCAATTTAAATACATGTTTAATACACGAATGGCCAGGCAGAGCTTCAACAGGATTCCCTGGACGAAAATGTTATATTGAATGAGAAAATGTGTCCAAGCTTTTGACTGGTGCTGCATATGTTAATGTTTTTCCTTTGAGCTTCCCTCATGAAGCCCAACGGTGCCTTTAAGACCAAATGAAACCCTTCTGCTAAGCGCTAGCCTTTGGAGCTGTGAGCTAATAATAATACATAATATATATTTCAGTTCTCGTTGGGCTTTTAGCTTTCACTCTGCCGTCAACAACTCTCCCATGACAGCGAAGCTAGAGAGTATCCGCACATTTTTTTTGCTGTTGAACAACCCCGGTGTTTGCTCATAAGTAGCAGGTTCTTATCAGAGCTTTCGCTGGCTGATCAAAGTTGAAAGGAGGTCAGGCTGAATTAAAGCCCAGCTAATTAAAATGTCCATGGAACATGCCAGGCCTCATTTCATTTATCCCTTCCAGCTCAGTTTGGGAGAAAAAGAGACGGGTGAGATGTGAGTGAAGCGAGGGGAAACGAATAAAGGTGTGTTATCCCAACAGTCTGATACTGAAGGTACTAGAGGTAAGGTTGTCTGATACTAAAGGTACTAGATGTAAGGTTGTCTGATACTAAAGGTAGTAGAGGTAAGGTTGTCTGATACTAAAGGTAGTAGAGGTAAGGTTGTCTGATACTAAAGGTAGTAGAGGTAAGGTTGTCTGATACTAAAGATAGTAGAGGTAAGGTTGTCTGATACTAAAGGTACTAGAGGTAAGGTTGTCTGATACTAAAGGTAGTAGAGGTAAGGTTGTCTGATACTAAAGGTAGTAGAGGTAAGGTTGTCTGATACTAAAGGTAGTAGAGGTAAGGTTGTCTGATACTAAAGGTAGTAGAGGTAAGGTTGTTAAACAAACTGTCTCTCTGGGTGTTTGGTAACAATCAGATAGGTTGTTCCATAACGTCGTGGTTTGAATGGGTCATTTGAGCACTATATTTTCTATTGATTGCTTAGTTATAAAATAATCAGCGGATCAACTGGCAACAAACTTAGTAGTTAGTTACAACCAGTGTTGGGAGAAACGCGTTACAGAGTAACGCATTACTGTAATCCACTACTTTTAGCGGTAACGAGCATGTAACAAAGTATTTTTTTAAATAAATTAACGCAGTTACAATTACTGAAATTAAAAATAGTTCGTTACTCGCGTTACTCTCTTTTTTGATGCGAAGCGGAGGGCCGACAAATAGAAAGTAAATAGCTGCCTGTCAGCACAAAATAGTTGTGGCCACCAAACGTTGTGTGTCACAGAATAGTCGCCGTACGTGCATGTAAACAGCATCGCGTCACTCATGACGAAAGACCGCATGCAGCCCCGCGGATGCTGCAGGCGCCGCTCCACACAAACAACCAAGCCTCCACTTTACACGGACTGCAGTGCAGCCGATAAACGAATAGATTGATTGCTTGGTATGTTGAAGATGAGATGCATCCTGTCAACTGTCGAGTCAGTTGCCTTCAGGCAAATGCCTGAAACAGTTATTTTGTATTAAGTTAAGTATTAAAAAGGACTTTTGTACTATTGCTTGATTTGAAGGCCTGTTGCCCTGTTGATTACAATAAATAGGTCTAAAAAATATGTTTATTTTGTTGACTATATTCATTACATTTAAAAAGCAGACATAAAAGTAACTTAAAAGTTACTTTCAAGAGTAACTGATTACTTTTGATACACAGTATCTGGTAAGTAATTCAATTACCTTTAAAATAAGTAACTAACTAAATACTCATTTTCAGTAACTTGCCCAACACTGGTTGCAACCCTTTCTCCAAAAGGAATCTCTTTGAATACCGGGGAAGGCGTTTTATTTGGACGCGCACTGGTCTGTAGGTGAGAGAGCCGGTCTAATTCTCTAAGTGTGTTAGTCTTCTTTCACACCAGAGTTTTTCTCCTGAAGGTGTCTCAGGCTGATTGGCACTGAGAGCAAATCAGCCAAATGGCATGGCATGTTGCTCTGTGGACATGATTACCTCAGTGGGAAAGGCCTTACATTATATTGATGAGGAAAGACTTTTTCTCCTTCCCTGACCAGCACCTCCACCACCACGCCATCACTGCCTCTCACTGCAAATAATCAGCAGCACTTCCATGTGGAATTTATTATTTTTTTTAAGTAAATAATTTGCACCTCACCACCTCAAGTTGACAACAATTAAATCTTGTGCTGTTCACCATTCAACAACATGTGTTAATGTCCCAGCGTGCCTCTGCATTTCGCGCCTCCTCACATCTGTGTTTCGTCTTTTGATCTAAACAAGATTAAAAGACAAACTTTTGCTACGAATTAAAGACGCGTCATGCGACACAAATCAAGGTGTGTTTCTCCTCTAAAATGTGATGCTGATTAATTGAGAACTGTGGTTAATGCAGTAAAGGATGAGTGCCGATCGTCCCATCTGTTACTGTTTTTTGCCTCCGAGGATGCTCAGACGGCCGTTAATCCTTTTCGGGTTAGCAGTGATCTGAGGCTCCTGGAGGTGAATGCAGCAGCGTTTTTTTAATAGTTAACGGTCTGCTGTGTGCTGCTGGAGTGCTTTTCTCAATGCAGGCAGCGCAATCAGACTTGATGAGATTTGGGATTTTATTTCCGTATATATTTCAGTCCATCCATCCATTTTTGAAACGTTAAATCTATACCTGACAGCCGGCGTAGTGCGCGGTGATGCTGTCATGACCTTCAGGAGCCGTAGCAAAGTACAACACAGCGCTGTTTAGAAGTAGGATACATACTGTGATTAATGACCGAGAGCAGTGGTAGCTTTAGGGTTTGACTTGACACAGTGTGGTGAGTAAAGACAGAGCTTCTCTGCTTCTCTGTTTTTTTGTATTTAAAGTTGTAAATCCCTTGCATTGAGCTTGACAAGCTCACAGGTGGCGTGGGTGGTACATTTGTAATATGGATCCTGTGAGACTGTATGTTATGGAAACAACTGTAAATCGCAGGCTTTTATTACAGCCGTAACACCACACTTAAATCATACGCAGCTACTGCACCAGTCACGTAGAATTTGTCATATTCTGCCACAACCGGTAAAATGTATATCCGACCACAGGTGGGGCAGATTCCTGATGGGGTCGGCCTTTGGGAGATTAATGTGGCTATATTTTTTAGACTCACTCAGTTGTGTGAAGTGAAGCAATCAGAAAGTTGCCTTATAGTTTTGAAAGTGATATGATAATAGAGGGGAGTATATGAATGGATAAGTGCCAAGAGGTGTGGCTGAGAGAAAGTAATGACTTAAAGTGCAGAGGAGGGTGGATGTGGACGTAGTCCTGATTAAACTTTCGCTACGCCCCATTAAACAACTGCATACCACCCGTCACTGGTAGAGCATCAACACACGTCTGTAACTCATGGGCAAACGCACCCAACGCCACTAGAGATTAGGTTTGATGACATAACGGTCATAAATCATAGTCCACATTTGTATTCACTTACAGGAGGGGCTTTTTGAATTGATCCTCATGAAGACAAGAGGCAATGCTCTGAAGCCAAGGCTTCAGATATATATATATATACATATATTCAGCTCATTTTTATCAAGAAATGTGGCAGCGTATCTGCTACAATCTTCTTTATTCATATCCAAATTAGATCAGCGGCGTAGTAATCCTGCACAAAAAATGGCTTACCCTTCCATACCATATCTCATATTTGATCCAAGCTTTAATTTCTATCATGGTTAGGTAGAATTATGCTTTGTATGGAAACATCAAGTGGAAAATTCCAAAGTCTTGCAATACTTTATAGCAAATATACCTACATTAAAATGTGCTTGTTTCGGCATTGTGAACATTATGTTTAAGTTGTTCTTTTCTGTGTGTTGCTCTGAAAGACCATTGAAGATTGACACAGTGGATGAACATGGTGTCACGCTGTCATGAGGTATTATTGTCTTGCTAAATTTATATGTTTTTTTTAACAAATATTCTGGTATGAACCACAAAGTTACCCTTGAAGTGAGTTTTCTTGTAGATTTGAAACTGACAGTATAATAGATTGAAAAGGGAAATTGTATGAATGGATAGTTTTTGGTCAAGGGGATTAATGTTGGTAGTAGCAGTGGTATTTCTGTACGTTGCAGGGAACGATAACTTACGTATTACACATTTCAATTACTTTCATTAGCAGCACATTTAAAAGAATATATGGCAGTAGTGGGTTATTTTCACTCTAATTATAAAATTGAATGAGCCAATCTGTGAGGGTGTATAGAGACGGTCAGATTTAACCGCTTTCAGCGGCCAGACTAGTCCGCTTTTAAAAACACTTTTTCATTCCCTCCAGTATGTTTCTTGCCAAACAACATATCCACAATGCCCTTGAGCTCTAAAGCGCCTCAGGTGAACACAAAGGCAGAAAACTCTCTGATACATTAGCTTTTATGTTCCCTCCTTACTCTCTTTCTGACTCTTGTTGCCTTTCTCTTTGACACTTTAGGGCTCTATTTTTTTGGGACTAGCACTCAGCGCTCCGTTGCCATTCACTATGCTAATAATAGATCATACGTGTTACCTAAAAGGTTCCACTTTGAGCATAACGATGATCGAGCAAACAGCCAGCGTTACAATGAGCTTCCAACAATCAATTAGAATGTTAGCTGACTCGTAGCTCCCAAGGTCGTGCACGGCAAATCTATTCATCAGTAAAATAATTGTTTGATTTTAATCTACCTTTGGCACACACAGTACATTGCAGATATGGCTTTCAGCACCATCTGCAATGTACTGCATTTGAAGTATTAAACAGACTGAGTGGATTAAGGTCAATACATTTGTCACACAGCTTCTTCAGTGTTGATTATCTGAACATTAGGGAACTGCTACTCCGGCCGCCAAATAATAAATCAGCACTTGTCATCATACAGAGTTTTTTTTTCTCCATTATTCCATGTTCAAGTATAACTGTTAATTCCTTTGTAGAATCCCGATTTTAAAACGTGAAAATAATTTAGCCTAAACCCCATATTCTTTTCTGAAATAACATGAATAAAAAATAAATCCATGTCCATGCATATTAAAGTTTTTGTTCTGGAAGTCACACACAGCACGGCAATTGAACTTTTTTCCATTTTTAGAGAGATCTAAAATTGTTAGAGTGAACTTCCTCTATGTGCAAAAATAGCAACTTTCATCATGTATCAAAGGCAAAGAGGGCTTTGACCTTTAGCACACTTACCCATATATATCAAGGCCAAAATTTATTTGTAAATGTTGGTTGGATATCTTTAATTTTAACATTATATTTATATTTTGTCACATGTCACCATGTCACCGATCAAATATTATTGCAGAGAACCGAGGACCTGGTTGCACTGATAAACACTGCTTTGACTTTTATTACACGCTTTTATAAGAGAAAAAAATCCTGTTCAATCCAATTATCACCAATTTTATTTATTATTTTTTATTATTTATTATTTTATTTAAGAATTGAACAATTAAAAGGGTGACAATTAAAAACTTCATGCATGTAATTCAACAGGTTGTACACAAATATTGAGACTGGAAGTATTGAAAAATGTAAAGACGGGTACAATGTTGGTTTTATACATTAACTTTTCCCCACACATGGTCTCATCAGCGTGACCATGGCACTGTGGGCTGAACTCTTTCTCTTCCAACACTGAGAAACACATAAACGTCAACACACACAGATTTCAATGGTCATTGTGGTTTTTAGAAATAGTTTTGTTATTGTTGTATTATTCTACATACATTCCAGTAGTCCCATAACAGAGAGAAATACAGTGAACTTGGGATCTTTTTAAGGATGATGCTGGTGGGGTTCAGGACCTTATACAGTACTGCTATTGTTTTATTATTTAGTGGCTGTTCTCTGGAAGGTTTTGGGGCTGCGGTTGATTTACTAAGGATGTGGCTCCGATATAAAATATTTCCTAGGACCTGCATGAGGTTAGATCAATGGCTGGGGTTGCAAATATTCATCCTGGGTCTGAGGGGTCTGCTGGGCTTGAGGGCTGTAGTGAGATACTATGCTGGACCCTGCAGTGTGTGTTTTCTAAGCTGTACTGTTTGAATAGTTGAGGGAAATGTTGGACCAGTGCAGATTGAAGTAGAGCCACTGTGAATCTTTTGAACCTGATGCTCTGGCTTCGTTTTCATTAATTAGGTGTTTTTTTCTAAGGCACTTTATCCTTGTGTTATTAGGGTTAGGGTTACGTCTGTATGTTTAGTCTTTAGTCCAGACTGAAATATATTGTTTATGTTCACCAGAGGATGAATCCAAATTACTCTTGGGATCCCCTGCCTTTTTGTGTCATGCCTCCAAGATGTTCACACTTACAGTTTGTTGTTATCTCAACAACCACAGCACATTGCCATGATATTCCAAACACACACTCATTTGTTAATCCGATGACATCTCATTTATCACCCCCATTAGTCCTGTTATCTCGATATTGGTTTAATTTCTAATTCTAATTCATACTTCTACCAGAAGAGATTCCACCTATTGCAGTCTAGCTATGACGTCATCTTCAATCTGTCGGAACATCATCTCTTGGGATGGTGTGTAGTTCATTACAACATGTCTTTAGCTGTTGTTTCTATACTTTATCTTTCCATACTTTACCTCTATAATGCTATTTGAGTGAACTCTTTCACAGCTCCAATGCTCCTAATTCATGGAGTCAGTGGCATGCTCTTTATACATTTTCCGGGAGTCCGTACCACTACTCCAAGCTGATTTCCATGCTGCCAGGCAGACACCTGTGCTACGGGGAAAGCTCCAGCAGCTGGATCAGGAGAAAATGAGCGTTGCATTATTTATGCTCCTCTCACCACCTTCATGGTGCCGTTTGGTGGTCATGCTGTTGTCCACTTTCTCCGTTTTATTAGCTGTGGTTCAGCGCTGCATTTTAATGGACATGTCAAAGAATGAAGTTTCCTCATGGCAATGTAGCGAAGAGCCTGTTTCTCAGGCTCGGTGGAACAGAGGAAAGAAGGTGCACATCCGGGAACGACGACACTGTCTTAATAAGTTTGCTTCGTCTGCCTGCCTGAGTCCAACACCGAACCTGTACCATATTACAAGCCCAGCACTTTTCACAGGTATTGCTTTGAAAAGTGGGATCTGCCTGAACTGTTATTGTAATGGACCTCCTGCTTAGCTCGCCCTGTTTGCTGCTCTGACCGGACCAGGAGGTAGCATGGCCACTTGGGTCCAGTCTGCTCCATTCACATTTTACAAGGCCAGAGTCACACGGTTACTCCAGTTAGATCGATGTGTTTTTGCATTTTGTTGACTTTTCTCTTTCAACACACGACAAATGCGAATATTTACGACCAGCGTAGTTTTACCAAAGGTCAAAGGTCCGTAGACGGCCAGAATGGGGGAGAATGTCTGGATAAGTAAATGCCACGTTTGTGCAGTATTAACAATCCAAGAGGCATTTGCTCTCTATTGACTGTTAATGAAGTCAATCTCTTCGGTTTCACTATCTTAGCCGTCTATTGTACCGCTGCAAAGGAAAACCAGGGTAGTAGTAGACTAGGATAATATTAAATGTCATAGACTGGCCAATGTCTGTGGACTATGTTCAATTTGAATTTTAAATATTTGCTTGCACATTATCTGCACTGAGGGCCGTACCTTAGATAGGGCCAAAGGCGATGTCTTAAAGTGCACACTGACATTCTGGTACCATGTCTGACGCTTTGAATTATTCATTTTGTAATCACTCAGAGAGCACCGGGCATTGAATCCTGGAGAAAGGATATTTTGCCCATTTGCTACTCTGACGGTTGGTTGATGGACACTGCTTATCCAAATAAGAAAACACCTCAAATCTTTAACCTTAAGCCTAAATCAGTAAATATTGTGGACAACGCTGACTTCTTACACTTCATTGGGAACAACTTCCTGATCCGGTCAATGTCACAGCTTATAATGCTGCCACGACAGGCATTGTCATGTTGAGAGCCTTTAAGAAGCAATCGAAATGCTCAAAATATGCACTTTTAAATGACTTAGTTTCAGGTTAATATAAATGTATGTTTTCTTTCAGTCTATTTTGAAACCGACAACTTTCTTGGTGCCAAACCATCCCTTTTGTTATCTTTTCAGACAGGGATGATTGCATCCTCTTCACAATAGCGTCAGGCCTTGGATTGTTTGCCACTTTCAGCTATCTTCTTTCCCCTCTACTAATCCAAACTGAAAAACAACCTGTTTAAATTGCACTCCTGTGTTTCTTTGGATTAGATTGGCCATAAGATGTTGCAAACACATAAATAACTCCACATGCAGAGGAGTACGTGTACAAATACTCCCACGTTATGTGGTAACATGGTGTTTGAAGTAGGACTTCAATTGGACCCCACTGAATAACGTACAACTCTGTATCCCACACAATACGTCCCTCAGATCATCACTCAACCGTTGGAACCAACCTGAAAGAAATGCAGAACATCTATGTGTGAACGCAGTGATGGGGAGACTAACTGCAACAGCATGGGTGAACCATACTGTTGATCGTGGATCAACAATATGGTTCAAAACCTGATTTATAACATGTTCTTTTATCCAACGGTTGTGTCGTGATGCACCATTCCATTCTGTCTTTAGCTGACTGATGTTGCTATTATACAGCAAAGGTCAGGACTGTATAATATATTTAGTTGAGTTAGTTTTTGAAAAAAATATCATACACTTCAACAACTCACTATGGGCTACTATGTGTGTATGAATGACAGTTACATACTTTCATAAATAAAGCCAAATGTAAAAAGATCAAATGAAAATCACAGCATATAAGTACAAGAAGGTGTATGAGGATCTTTTGCTGTGTGTGTGTGAAAGAGAAATGATGCAGGTTATTGAGATGTAGACAAGCATTCAGCAAGATGCCAGAAAAATCAATCCTCATGTAACAGATGGCAAGATCAGAAGGAGCACGATTCTCTCACCTCTTTGTGCTGCGCTGTCCCACGGGGATGTTGGAGATGGCTGTCTCTTCTGGAGCGTAAACGTACCACAGGAAAATTACATTTGTTCGTACCCTCACAAAGATTAGATCTTTGTTTTAGTATGTGGCAGTTTTGTGTGACTACTCCCAACATTCAGGAAGAGGTTTTATCAAACCACCACAAAAAAAGAATAGAATCAAGGTGTAAATGTAACCCTGTGGTGTGCCACTGTGCCCCCATCCTTTTTCTTTTGAGAGGAAATTTAAATGTTCTCGGTAATATGTGTTTTTGGTATTGGGAATTGAGCTTGATTTCAGGCGACCTTGTCGGGCTCTACTCGTTAATGACGAGGTTGGCAGTTTGCACCCGGCCTCTGATTGTCTGCCTTTTGATTGTCCTTGTGGAAGCTCGCCGATAACTTTTATCTAAACCACCAGTCCTGAAAAAGACTTCAGGTCTGGTTCAATGGTTCAATGGATATGGGATATTTCATGTATATACCAGTATGCACTTCAATGTGGTAATGAAGCTGTTGTGCTATCAAGGTCTTTGAGAAAAGCACGTTTTGCATTGATGCCGATTGATAAATTGATTATAACTGTTAAATAGTTTTGATGGCTTTGCCGTCTTTAGTCGCATCCTTTGTTGAACCCTTTTGAAAAGAAAGCCTGTTATATTCAGAAAATACTGCAGCTGGGTTTTGTTCAGTTGAATCGGGGTTATCTGTAACTGAGCCAAAATTGGCTCTGCCCCCCCCTCTCCTCCCTTTCCCACCCCTCTGTTTAAACCTTTGCTTGTGTTGATCATTTCCTATTCTAACGCAGACAATTGTACCAATGTATTTTCCGAAACACATAAAATCGTTTTTCTTTGTCGCACTCTATCTCTCTCACTCTCTCTCACACACACACACACACACACACACACACACACACACACACACACACACACACACACACACACACACACACACACACACACACACACACACACACTTTCACATAAACCTTTAATAGTTGTTTTGGGAGCTGAGCAGCCAGTTGGCCTAGAAGTTGAGATCTCATTACCAGAGCTCTCTGTCCCTTTCTTGGCACAAGCTTTTGATTTAGTCAAAATAACTGATACATGTAATACACACTCTGGAACACGTTGCCAAGGATTTTGCTATGAATGAGCTTCCCTACTCATGATGATGAATTGGATTTTAATTGCCAAATGTTGGTATTGTTAATGACAATACAATATACCACACGGGGTCCCAGCCCACGTACACTGGTTCCTTTTGTATTTTTAGTAGATACCACAGCAACAACACCAATTCTAACTGAGCGTATTCTTCTACTTTACGTGGTCTTTTTTTTAAAATAACACTACCATAAAGCGGCAGAGAGTATATTATTATCTACCCACCACACTGAATGAAAAATGTCTTTATTCCTGACAATAAGGTCTTGTAGGAAACTATGTCAAGTTGCCCCTAATTTCTTCTGCTGAGTGATATTTAATGATGGTATTGCAGCTGATGTGAATTCCCCTGCCCCCCCTACCTGTAAGATAATACTGTAAAGCACCTCTTGGGGAAAAGAGGACGCTGGACAAAGAAAGTTCAACCCTGAAGAGTTTGGGAAAAGAGAGAAAACCGATATGTGTACATGTTGACACACTGATATTCCTGTCGCACCAAACAAAAAAAAGAGTTTGGTGCAGCATTTTTACACCTGGCCGCCTTCCATTGCAAACGGGGGCAGAAAGATTAAATCAGCAGCTTAACTTGTTCTTTAGAGCACAGCGCGCCTCAACTTTGTGTTCCCTTTGCCTTCGGAGCTCCGCTGTCACAAAAACACAGGCCCTAAATGCACAAAAGGCTCACACTGCACGAGTGGCTAATTAACAGCACTAATTTGCAAAAGTTGTCAATGATGTTGAACAAATAAAACATTTCTGCTTTATATATAGCCAGTGAAATGATTCACTAGCTTATTTGCAAAGTAGCAAAAAACTAAATCTTCCTCCACATTACTTTATAGCCAGCAAGTTTTTACACCACACCAAATAAAACCCCATCATATACACAAGCTTTCCAGTGCGTCTCAGAGGAAGCCCATTTTAAACCCGTCAGTCATCTTCTCCACCACTTATCCTTATCCAGAGGGTCACTGGGGGCCGGAGTCAATCCCAGCTAACAATCCATTCGCTCTCACATACCTACAAGCAATTCAGAGTCACTAATTAACCTAATCCCCTGAGCATGTCTTCGGACTTTGAGAGGAAGCAGGAGGACCCGGATTGAACCCACGCAGACACGGGGTGAACGCGCTCACTCCACAAAGAAAGGCTGCAAACAATCAAACAAGGGTTGCAGTAAACACGAGGTGCTCACGACTGCCCACAGCCTCGGAAAAAGAAACCATGCAAGCATCTGCTTTGGGTCTCGTGGGACCCGAACGCCGACGTGCCTTTGGGAGATCTCTACAGGAAGGACACACCAGAAGAGTCATCCAAAGACTAGCGGCTATTTTAGCCGGCCCCGAGTCCACGACCATTCGGCTAACCTAACGCGAACCCCGAGTCAGCTCAGACGACTAAAGTTGGATATAAATTACTTCAGATGACTCTTCGGTATTCCTGAAACACTGATTAAGGATCAAAATAATCAAAACATAGATCTAATACTCAGCAAAGCAGAAATAGCGACACATTCTGAGCTGAAGGGGATCCGTTACTGTTCCAAGCTGTGAGGAGGTGTGGAAGCGAGGCACAAAGATGAAGAGACAGAAAGCTGCAGTGTGTAGGTGGCACCCACACAGCTCCGCGTTGCTTAGCAGGGGTTTGCCTTAGCTAGAAGGCTCAGCCATGTTTCTCTGAATTTTCTTTGGAAGGGACAGATCAAAGGCAGGGCAAAGGGCGATCGCACAGCTTACACACTTTCTGAGGCAGCGGCACATTTATTTGCGCAAATACAAAAGAGACAGAACTCGCTCCCTCAGCTCCTATTGATTGCTTTTTACACAGCTCCTCATATTCTCCAGTTTCAGAGTCCCTACAATAGAGGCCCGTCTCCACTGGCAGAGCCCTTAGCAGTTGGAAGGGTCAGTTCCTGCCTGTAGCCAAATGCTGTGAACGTAGGCAACATATCAAGGCTTTCGTAACAACAGCATGCTCAAATGGCCAATAAAGATGGCTCTTTCCTGCAAATTTTGTTTCTTATGTTGGGTTTGCTAAAATACAAACTTTTAGTATTGAAAGGTAGAGTTATTTTGGAAGAAGCATGACACAGCAGACCAAAATAGCACTTTTTGGCCATGCGATTTCTTTTTTGCTCACAGCATGACAATGTGGTTCTTTTAGGGTTGGTCCACCACTGTGGGTTAAACTAAATCAAATAACAATTATTGAATGGATTGATCCAATGGATCGGCCCAAAGAGAATGAAGCCAAGTAAGAGTTCACATTTCCTTTCTTCACATCGACTCACACCATCACATCATCAGCTTGAAATGTATATATGTCTTATAGCTCTTATAGCTTATATCACCAAACATTGAAAGGCTTTCTTTTGGTGTGGCTGTAGATTCTTAGGCTATAAATTAATCAAACAAACAATTAAGGATCCTACAGGTCTTGTCATGTCACAAGCTCGCCCGTTATAATATGATTGGCTATTGAGCTTGACACTGATGGAACAATATAGAAAATAAACAAAAAGACATGATTCTATTGTAGTCATTGAACTTCCTGTTGCATTTATGTACATGAACTCTTGTATCATCCGTTGCTTTTGTGTGTCAACAAATGTCGATTGCTTCATTTGTTCATGTAACCATGAACGGGAATGCATAGTTCTTTGCTAGCTTTTGCTCTTTGTAAATGTTTTCATTATTGCTGCAAGCTAAATAACGATTTGACGGTTGGGTTTTAAGGTCAAAGAACGCAGTGTAATTGATTGTGAACAATGGCTCCAAGGGACTCATCGCGCAATTCATAAAGTCTGTCTCCGAAGGCTTCACTTATAACACATAAATGGATGCAGTAAGTTTCCATGTGTCTGTGTGTGCGGGAAGCTGCAGTGGAACCGTATTTAATCTCTGAAGGATATGGCAGTTAATGTGGTGTTTTTCATTTTATGTGTCGGTGTGTGTGCATGCTCCTGTACACTTACGTGTGTCACATATAATGAGGAAGCACGTCTCCTCCATGACCCTCCCTGCCTTGTCACCACCACCCAAACCCTGACAAACATTAGGTTGACAGGTGGTGGCACAACATGTCAAATCCAATGATTCATATTTTTCCTCCCCATCTTTCTCGCTCTGTTAATCTAGAGTCTAATCAGTCTCTTTCTAGTGTGCGTGTGTGTTTGTGTACCTTTTGTTTGCTTTGCAAGGTTTGAATCCTATGATTTAACTAATCTGTAGGGGTCCTGAAAATGTCTATTGGTCAAATCCGATGGATGGCTCACAGGATGGAAACCAAATTAAACCAGAGATGAAAGGTCTGTTTGCCTTTCTAAAAGATGAGAACGTGGGCCGCCATACAAACGTGATTCCCCTTCGGTGTCACTTTCCGCCCAGGAGACATTGTTATTTAAATGTATTTAATGGAAAACAATCACTTATTTTAGCCATTTTGTTAAAATGTCATATTTGTAAAAGGAACAATACCGTTAATGCTGGGCTAATAACCAAAATTGGTTTTGACTAGAAATGAAGCCTTAGGTTGTCATAGCAAAGCTGAGCTGAGAAGAACTTTTTATATAAGAAGAATATATATGCAGATGTACTATGCAAAATGAAACAAAACCATGTTTCCAATGTTTCCATTATAACTTCCTTGTGTAAATACTTTACAACATAAGCCAACAATTCTGCATAAGCAGTTGCCTAGCAACTACTTTGTCTTTTCAGAAAATAGTATAACCTTCATTTACTTTCATGCTTTAATTCTTTCCCCCCCGTAACGGCATCTCTACGCAATATATAGGGGCAGTTTGTACAATGCAGCATTAGGCTGAGATACGCGTGTCCTTTCACTGTTCTAAGAAAAAAAAGGAAGCCGCGTTCCAAAATGCTTTGGCATTAAAGACACTAGTACAAATGGAAAAACACAAGAGAAAGCAATTAGTTACTGTCACAAGCTGCTGAAACCATATGTGTTTTTCTGCAGTTATTGTAATCTCTCTCTTTGGGATGAGAGCATAATTTTAATGGTAATGTAAACGAAATGACCTCCCCTCAATGTATTTGCATACTTTTTAAATGAACTGCTCTGACCATCTCAGTTTGTTTTCTTTTGAACATACAAGTCCATGATGAAATGCATGTTCCCATGATTTGCTATTGTTTGAAGTAGCCCGTTGGTATCAGAACCATTACAGTAACAGAACGGGGAAAAGAACGCTGGAAAGGGCATGAAAGTACTGTCTTAAGGCTGAAAACAAAAGAATTTAACCAATATCTAATTCTAGACCATTGCTATATTTTCTGTTTGGGGTTTTCAAGCTGTTGTTAAGCTTCCAGTTTTCACAAAGGTGGCCGTTAAACAAGTGTTATCCTTACAAATGGAAAATGACGGTATCTTGTGTGGCAGTCATGTGCAAATCCACAAATGCTTTCGGTGGGCAGCAGAGCTCAGACCAGTCAGCGTCTCTTGTTATTCATAGCCACTCAAACACAAGTCAATGAAGTGGTTATTTTGAAAAACAATAAAATGCACTCACCTGGGAACACTGATTGCAAAACCACCTGTGGCTCAGAGACTGTTTGTGAGACATTCAGTTTATTCAAGGCATAATCGTTGTACAGTAATGTTGTTTTCTTTTAACATTTTGGTATATTCCTTAAGATAACACAGACGCTGTATTTGCTACTGGCAATTATTCATGTATGTGTAATTCTTGCGATAGAACTGAAACTAGGGCTGCAAAGCACAGGTAGTAAAATAATAAAAAATTATTTAATAATGCTAAGCTTTATAACTAGGATAGTGAGGGTTTTTTGTTGCTCACAACAACAAAGGACCCAGGCTTTACCTGAAACCAGAGTGAGCACAACTCTCGTTCCATAATAAAAAATGTTTCTGCATATTTATTAACTGAGCTTAGCGTAAGGTTAACAAATAGATAAAAAAAGGTTTTGTCCATCATGGTTCTCAACAAAAAAAAAAGACTTTCAATATTATCGCCACCATGGCAACATTTGAGGCCGTACCACCTTTCGTTCTCTCTCCTCTTGGCATATGACCAGCTCATATAAGCCTTGGCCTCAAAGCTACTCAAAGCCTCAAAGCTACAACAATCTGGCAACTGCAGGACCAAGATCTTCAGAATATTTCTGTCATTTAGGAAATAAAGTTTTAGTATCTAAAAATTCAATAAACAAAGAAAACTCCAATTGCTATTTCCAATTACTGATCAACTGTCCGAAACCCAAATATTTCCTTTGCAATGATGAAAGTGTTTGGTGTTTTAGCTTGATTACTCACCATATTCTGACATTTATGGACCAAAGTACAAATAAATTGTCAGGTGAATCTACAATAAAAACAATCATTAGTAGCAGCACAACTTTGTGATGGATTATGTTTATTTCCATTAATAAATGATGTATTATACTTTGCATCCAGAGAAATTGTCAAAGAATTCTGAGTCAATATGGCAACTGCTAATGTTGTGGTCTTAACACCGAGGTGGGGGCACTGTATCTAAAACTATTTTATATCCCTTCAAAAAGAGCTCTTTAGACCATAGGAGACTTCTGGCCAGTAATGTTCTGTCAAGAGTGTCGAGGCTGTTGTAGTCCTATCTAGACTGTTGCCATTCTGCTGGGCCAGGCAGTGTGTCTTACATGACACAGCGGGGTGAGGGATGAGACCAAGAGGACCGAAGGTGAGGGGGAAGAGATTTTAGGGGAACAGAAAAAGTGAGAGGAGGCAGCGATGAGGTGAGGTATGGGGTGAGGACAAAGGTGCATGAAGAGATGGCGGAAAGAAACACAAGGGGATAGGTGGCATGCTTTGATGTTCTCCCTGTGACTGGTGGAACCAAGCATGTATCGGTGCTTAGGATTTTCCGCCTGTTATTGACTGATGAAACTCCAGTTGCAGTAAATGAAATTTAATCAGAAGAAAGTTCCACACAGGCGAGCTGTGAAATCTCATAATAGGTCTAGGTGTGTGTGTGTGTCTGTAGATGTGTGCACATACGCAAATGGGCATGGATTTTGCTATGCATGTGGGCATTTGAAACTGCGTCTGCAAGCTCACGAATGCACATACAGAAGAACAATAACATCTTCTGCTCCCATCAATAATAATATGCAAAGTGGCTATAGCTTTGCAGCTGCAGGGTTGAGACATCAGCATTCAAACAGGTCATAATCCCCTATTTCCTCTGTGTTTATCACTTATTTTCTTTTTGAATTTCACTTTATACCTGCACTTTTGACAGGCTTTAATTTCACACTAAGGTAATTGGCACCTGCTGGAAATGTTTTTCTACCCTTGACTTATAATTCCTACCTGTTGACAAGATGTATTCACGTCCTAGTGGTTAAATTGAGATTTGTGATTTTCAGAGAAGTGGTTAATTTATGCCTTAAGAAAAACCTGCGCAATTCCGCAGTGCTTTTTCACAGTCTCATAGCGTTCATGTCCTGTTGTCCATAGCAACCACAAACTCCATTGGCTACAAGGGGCCTGTGAAAACAGACAGTAATGTGGCTGTTAGTGAACCGTAGTAGTGAACTGTCACAGTAAGGGAAGTATGTGTGTGATCTTCGTTTCTAAAATTGCTGCCTTTACAAATGAGAAAGTAGATAAATAATTTTACAATTAGCATTTTAAAGCCATGTTTCACGTCCAGATCAGAATAGAACTCTGGCATTCAGCAGATGGAAACAATTGAATTACTTTGCGTTTTGAGAATATATATACTGCCTTTGTCAACATACTTTAAGTCTAAAAGGTTCCCCTTGGTGGATAAACAATGTCTTCCATTATTTATCAGACTCTCTCTACATCCAAGTGGTGCTTCTATCTCAGGGGAGCGATCTTGAAAATATTTATTTTTATTCCAGCAAAGAATCGTGTTCAACAGCTTGTGTACAATTCTGTCAGCAATGACACAAATATTTACACAGCAGTTTGATTTTTAATCTTGATCATTTGCATGATGGGCGGCACAGTGGTGGCTAGCACTGTCCCCTCACAGCAGGAAGGCCCTGGCTTCGAAACTTCCCAGAAACCCACAGTCCAAAGACAGAATCTGGGGGTTAATTGTTGACCCTAACTTGCCCGTATGTGTTCGAGTGAATGTTCTTTAGTTTCTGTGTCAGCCCTGGGATCGACTGGAGACGGGTCCGGCGTGCACCCCGTTCCTCGCCCGATCTTAGCTGAGGGACGCCAGCACCCGTGCGACCCTCGAAGGAATAACAATATAGAAGATGACTGACTAATTGCATGACTTTCTGCCATTAATCGCATCTTTATGCGCAAAATTACACGATGAATCTAATGCCCTTGGCCTTTATATGCACTTTTATTAATGTAAACACTTTAAACTAATATGGTTTGGGAAATGTTGAAGTCACTTTCATGTAATTTCCAACCCACCATATTCTTTATCCTGCCTCAGCAATAGTCATAACCACAAAATATAACTAAAATCGTTGTGTTTTTTTAACTGGCTTACATTCTGCTCACTGCGAAAATGTAAACATGAAGTGTGCCAGCTTCACCTGAGTTTGAAGGCAATCAGACCTGTCGAAATGCATTTAAAAACTGTAAGAAAAATAGCCAGCTATCTTCTCCTTGATGGTCTGGTTTGCTCAGGTCACATAGAAGCAGCAGTATTAAATCGAGACTGTTTCATCAGTCAATTAAAAAGTAATTGTAGCAACTTTGAGAAAATTTAATGAAGCTATATTGCAGATAGGGACTGTATAAACTTCCTCCGAGCATTTTGAGGTTAGACTTGCCTTGATTTACCGCTGATCTCAAGGCCTCGGGGGAATGTGACCTAACATATTAATGAAAAGCACGGCATGGTTTGCATGAATATTGTTACTATGGAAAAGATAAATGTGGACGGGGAGAACTAAAGTGGTTAAGTGCCTCATCATCATTTTTTGACTACGGGCCAGAATTACATTGTTGAGAGTGATCATACTTTCCATGTTAATGATCCCGTTTGTCTCAGGTGCTTGGATACTGTAAGATTGTGTTGCACACACACATGTTTCTGTTCCATTTATAAACAATTGATTCAGGCAAAACACTACAGACTTATTAGATCGTTTTATCTTTCCTGCTGTGCTGCTTGTTATGTTTTCTTTTTGATTCACATTAGGATATTACAGTTTTATAAAAGGTTCATCAGCACCATGTGGATGCATGCTACTCGAACGCATCAGCTTGAAAACTCAGCCTGCTGGTTTACGTTCACTCCCCACTGGTCAGTCTAAAAGGAAAGGAGGCAATAACACTCAAATGTGTACATCTTGCATTTAATAGATTACTAAGATGCAAGAAGATCAAATCACAAATTCTGGTAATTGACTCATGCCAGATAATGCGCCATCTGTAAGACCTGTGGTTGCCATGTCAACACAGTGGGTTGATTTACTCAAGATTAGTTGGGTACAATTGTTAATTAGAATCAGAATCAGACACGAGAGATGTAGATAGTACAATGTAGGCACTGAAGAAATAATTGAGTTCCTATATTGTATGGAGTTTCTAAGTATGATCAAATAACAGTCGAGATGCCAACATGTAGGAACACTCACAGACGTGATACGTTTATTGTTACAGCGATAATATCATTTCAATTGTCCAATGTTTAATGTAGTAAATAAAATGTTCCCAACAACAAATCTCGCTCGAGAAGTATCAAGTATGAAAGTAATCTGGCAATAGTTGTCTTTAGCTTAATGAAACCTCTGATCTAATGTAAGGAGCCAGGCAGCTCTCTCTCTCTCTACTTATATCAGACACCACAAATTAAACATGTTCAATCAACTGAATGGCTGCAAAGAAGGTCTGACTAATGCCAAAGTTCTCAACACAATCGAGACAATACATGTTAGGACAACTCAGCGGTGCTGGATGACCCACTCTGTTTGTCATGTCAAGGCCCTGAAATGGAGTCAGAACCGCGTCTTAACGAGGGCGGTGGGATCCAATCGTCTAAACAAAATTGAAGCAGTGTTGAAGAGTTAACAGTGGCAAATGGCCACATACTGTACGTACGAGAGAAAGCCCTTCCATAGATTCATTCATTGATGGTGAAGCGGTTTGAGCAGAGGAAAGGAGTCCAGTAGGTGCCTATCACAGCTTTTGGCTCTTGACAGGATCTGCACAGTCCTCTTTCTGTCTGTGAAAATGTGTGTAATACGGGAAAATGTTCCTGTGATTACCAAGGCTTGGCCATCTTCACCTAATATCTCCAGGCAGTAGGAGACTGGGAGCAACCCCCCCCCCCGCACACAGAAACTCTTCATCCTCCTCCCTACCCTCCTCTATTTCCCTCAACACCACCATTGCCTTTATCTTTGCCTTTCTTCTCCCTTCTATCTTTCCTTGATCCCTGCCTTCCAACCTCCTTCCTGCCCGTTCAGCTTTACCACATGAGCACGGCATTGGACTCTTGCTGATCCCCCCCCCCCCCCCCCCCCTGGTCCTCTTATCAACTTTTCAACTTTGCTTATTCCCCACTCGGCCCATGGTTTACTCATGCTTACACCCTGTTTGCTGATTCATCAGGATGCATTTCCCCTAGTTGTCTACCCTCTAGCCAACACAATGTATACCACTTTTCTTGCTTTTGTGAGGAACATGCTTGTTGACGTGAAATTGTTGCAGCGATCACTGTAAAAGACACTTTTCTCTGACTCTCTAGTTGGATTTGTGCATGACCATTGGCTTTTTATTTGCAATTAATGGCTCTGGCAGTGGTTTCCGATGCGAAAGCAGCAAGGAATCGGCTCGAGTAGACAGCTATGTTCTTTGATTCATTGCCGTTTCGATGCCACTGGATTTATTTGTGTTAACCTGTGTTTGCATTTGAAGCAAGCCTTTTTTTTTCATCAACTGAGGGTTTAAATATCACTGGTGGAGAGGCCCGACGGGGACGTCCGTACCAGTTCCATTAAATGAAAAAATACGCTTTCAGTGCTGTATTAAGGTTACATTTCTGTGCTTTTTTTATAAAACATTCCAGAATATTTTGTGTTTTTCGGAGACCGTAGTAATACCATGGAATAAATTATACTTTTCAAGGTCAGAGCATAACACATTGAATCGTCAAAAAAGATGAAATGACAGCAGTTCCTGATTATTGTTATCTGCAGTCCTTGGTATAACCTCCTTTTGTGGCGGTATACTTCCAACGTGTTTATCTCTCAAATATGACTATAAATCTCTTTAAATTTGACCTTGACATTCTTTTCTTTGGAGCTTAGACAGCCAGCATTCATGCAGCTGTAATTAAGCAGGGTAATCCTTTGTTAGTAACAATACACTTGTGTGAATATAAAGCTTTTTATTGTCAGGCATGTACACAAAACAGTGTAGTTTCTGCATTCAGTATTACTGAGGACCAGTTTGGGGGTCATCTGCAGCGCCCAGGAGCTGAACCAGCATGCGATTCTAATGTGTCCATGGGTATTATACCTTTGAACCTCACCTCACCAGCCGAAGTCCCCACAGACAGATCTCCTATAGCAACGTTACCATTTATTAGATATCCCCATGAAATGAATCACTGTGAAGACATGGTACACTATAGCAGCACACACATTATGTGCAGAGCCTGCAGAGAATAGATTGCTGCAGTTAGTTGGATACCCCATAGAGAGGCAAGTCCTGAATCAATAAATACATTTTAATCATGGTTAAATTGGATATTAAAAAGGGTAAAACCAAAGTTATACATCACTTTGTTTGTGTAGAAATGGGTAGCTGTGCCTATTTGCATATTTCTAAATGCTCATTTTTTAAATGATGATCATGCAGGCTTGGCAGTAGGCAGTGGACTTTCTGTTCATCACAAAACTCATTAGTTGTATGTCATATTCCACTGAGATAAAGAAAGAGGGCACAATTTCTCTTAATTCTCGCTCTGACGGTACCGTGGTATGAAAACCATCTTTGCGTCCAGCCCGTTCTCTTCAGTCCGACTCCAATCAGTGTAAGGAGACCCATTCTATGTAAGTAGGCCAGCACAACGTTGGTACTCCAGTAAGAAATTTAGGAACTGTTTGAATTTCGCTGGTTGAACAGTAGAGTAGAACATATTCAACCTGCAGAAGAAGAGAAGGATGTTCTCTTAGTGTTGTTTTGCTAGATCAGTCACATCGAGTGAGTTTGAGCTGCCTGCTCACGCTTCCACCACACACATGCCCAAATCTCTGTGACTTCCCTAGTCCCGGACATTATTATTTACTTATTTGAAATGGCATTTCACTCACCGTTGAGGGGGAGACTGCGTGCTCGGCACTCATATCATCCAATAATCGCCCCGTTAATAGTATATTTTGCATAAAGACAAATAAGTGTGTGTTTAGGAATAAATTGTCGTTGTTTGTAAAAATAGAAAGTAATGCTTTCTATCTGAATCTAAAGCAGTAGTCAGAACCACAAGCTGCTTTGGTATCTTGAAAATAACTTTTATTCACATAACCTTTTTCATTTTTCCCGAGTTGATTATATTTAAGACGTATACATATACTGAGCTGGTGCTGCAGCACTGCTGTATTTGACGCTCTCCTCTATTATCCACCACCCTGCAGGTGGAGGCCATTTCTCTCTTTGGCTGTGTACTGCCACAGAGAAAGGTTAAATCTGCGATTGTTTCCAGCTGTGATGGATGACGAGCTCAGCTGCTTATTATGATGCCTACACACCATGGATACCTGCAAGAACTGTGCATGGATACAATGTTCTTACAGCTTGGGCTGGTCTCCTTCTTCCATCAGGTTCATTGACGGGCGGTGTACTGAGTGGAATCAATTGGAAGCAGGACCTTACCTTGACTTATATTGTAAGATACCTCTAACTGAGGTATAAAGTCACTAAACATGGCTATATCTGAAGTTTGACAAACAAAAGCTGTTGAGGTACATTCCGCAGAACTAGCTCCAGTAGCCTTTGCTGATGTCTCATAGTGAGTGTTGTTCTGTTCTGCTGACACACATACTAGTCAGGTTCACTTCATTGGCTCAACTTCCAACTGATTAATTGAGCTAATTAGAGCACCGCCTAAGGCCTTTTTCGTAAATGAGTGTGGCCTTTTTTGCTAACAATCCTAAAACAAACCTTTCACCTTCTCCCTCCCCCAGGATATTGTAGTTACCTCTGACACATTTTCTAGTCATCAGAGTGGTATCTTATCATTAAGTACCAGTCATCCGGCCACTGACTCGTCTTCACAGTTTCAGCAGCAGACACAGTGCACAGTAATTTGCTGTGGTCCAAAGTGCCGAGAGAATCAGCCTTCAGTAACTTTTAACCAACATACACCAAACTAGGGCTGCACGGTATATCGCTTCAAATGGTATACCGGTATAAGATTTCCTTACGGTATGAATTTCTCATTTTGGTGTTACGCCATAACAACTGACGTTGCGCTTCGGCAGGCGTCACAATTTATTTTTACACGTCATCGAGGAGCGCCTACCGGTCGGAGCTAGTTGCTTGTTGAGATTGAGTCACGGTTATAACTTATAATAACCACAACACGGCAACAAGCTAACTCGCCGGCCAGTGGCGAGCAAGTTGGCCAGCGAGCGGGTAGCCGCGGCCCTTTTCTGGGTCAATGAATTGTGTTTACTTGAAAAAGCAACACCATCACGTACTGGGAATACCGTCAGAATCTTTCTTAATAGGCCTAACATGTTATGGATTTTTGGCCACACCGTGCAGCCTTAGTTTCAACCTATTGAATTGAAGAACAGACCTCCTAAACAAACATTCAATTCATTCTTGATCCCCTGAGCAAGCGAACTGCTGTAAAGACCATACATCATTCATTTCTGTCATACAAGACATGAAAAAATTGATTTCATATAACTCATTTGCTTCACAGCTTTCCACCCTGTTGCAAACATTAAATAGCAATATTCAGCTAGAGGAAATGTTTGAGGATTATGTGGACAATAGTTATTGTATTATACAGTGGTAAAATACCCATGGTGGTTGCTCTGGTATTTCATTCAAAATATTAGAATATTTAAGAAAGAGCAGGGACATCATTGGAATAGCAATCTGCCAAGCTCCTACCAAAGCCAGTCGGCAACAGTGCAAGAACATCTTTTCCATCTCTAAAAGCCTTTTGAGCATTTTCTCAAAACAGAAATACTTCAGGTCTGAAATAACGACGCCAACTCTTTATTGTCCGCCACTGCTGTTTTGAATGAACGGTCGTCTCTCTGTGTCAACTCAAACAAATCCAAACTAAGCAGTAGCTGCCAGTGGCTCCAGACTCTAGCTTACGGGACACAAATGCATAACATGAAGCCTGACTAGATGGATTTTGGTGTGACCGTCTGATATTCATTTGTCATTTTGATGTGTACATCATGGGGAAGTGCCGGGGTAAGAGCAGTGTGTCCTCAATGGCTGTGGCATTACACGGCAAAGAAAGCAACCAAAGAGCACATAGATATGCCTATAATTGTGGCATTAGTAGGATTTCTGGCTTATGCCTCATTAGGGGAATAACACACACAAGGCCTTGGGGTCTTTCAGCACAGATGGGGGACACATAGACATGGCGATGACATGGGGATGAAAGCAGATTGCTTCACAAAATGCAAACACCAAAGATATTAAAGCTCATACATGCAGTACCCCGAAGGGTCACGCATGCAATAGATTGAATGTATTGCTGGTCAGTTTGGTCAGTTTGGCACTTGCTTACAGATGTAAATGAGTTAATATAAAATTTCAAATAAAACAAATATTATTAGTGAGGTTTATTTTTTATTCTTTAATTTTCCAAGAGCTTTTGATGAGCATGACCTCATCCTAATGCTTGGATGGAGCTGCTCAGGGGCTGGAAGAGAAAACAAAGACAGATCCATTCTCTGCAGTAGATAGGGTTGATTAATTAACTGATTAATTAATTAATTAACTTCAAAATCAATTGCAGTGTTGAACTAAGTGCATGTTCTGTATGATGCATGTGGTTATTTTTTTTTTATTATAAGTGGAGGGCTGAGATCATATCGTTTTGGCCGTAACATGATTTATTGATCCTGTAGTTGTGACTTGACTAATACACATGTGGAAGATCGGCCCTTTCTACTTAGGAACCCACGCAGCCGTAAGACCATCAATTAAAATGCTGGCAGACATTTTTGATGATAACAAAGAAAATGTCACCAGTCTTTCACTTACATGACCTCCCCGTGTTGCCTCTTCAGCAGCAATCAATTCATAAATAATTGTCATCAAATTGTCCTCCCTTTTTTTAGGAGCTAAAATTTTTGCACTGAAACTAAACGGCACCTGCAAACCTATCGTGCAGTTTGACCTTTACAGCACTTTAACCGGGCTGCTATGATTTGTAGCAGCATTCATTTTCAAATCAAGTTTGTTTCCCTCCGAGGTGTTTTGCCACCTGGGAGCCGTAGCTTCCAGAGTCTGCCAGGAAAATGAATTTTCAGGCACACAGACTGTCTGCTTATGTCTTGTGTTTCAGCTTCCCTCACTGCCTCCCTTTCAGCTGCCCTTGGTGTAGCAGCGCTCTGCAGTATGATTGAGAGTGTATAGCCCCCTGGAGCATTCTGCGGGCGCAAGGCATTTAGTACAGAGTGTGAAGGGCATCACACGCACACACAGCCGAGAGTCAACGCACAAAGTTGGACCTGTGTACGTCCGGACATAACACTTGTATACCTAACAGACTGGGAAAGGTTTTTATAGGAGTGGTGCACATCAGGATTTGCTAGACCCTTATGGAATTACACAAGATGAGCATCTATTCCGCGTTCATTGGTCTTTGATTCAGCTGTGTGTCTCTCTCCCTCACTCTATTCCTTTATTTTGTTTTTCCTCTTCCTCAAATGACTCTGATTTCTGCCTCTTCATCGGTTCATTCATCATGAGGTAGCTTTGCCTATGCAGTTTCACAAGGCACCTCCATGGGATATGGACCAATAGAATTAGAATTACGGGTGATTGAGCTATAGTTCAGTTTTTTTATGCTATTCGAAGACAAATTTTATCCCTATTTATATCTATAGATTATTGAAGTAGTGCTTGGCAACAAAGGATAATAGGTTCCTGTCCTCAAAATCTCTTATATCAATTAGATGTAAACACTTTTCTTTTCATTTCATTTCAGTTTTGCGCTAAAACACCTAAAAGATGGTAGAACAAAGGGCATCTTCTCTACACCATCAACACTAGAACACAACATTGACATTGCGTTGTTCCTGTTATAATTTCCTCTTGAATTCTGACTTATTAGTAATGCCAGCTGCAAATCCAGCAACCTGTTTACAGAATATTCTCAATTGCCGTAACAGAAGGGGAGCGGGAACGTCTGTGGCTGCTGGGCAGGTTAAGGTTACAGCTGTACATTTGCTCTTATTGAGATAGTATTTGGTTGGCAATTCATTACCTGCTAAGTCACACCCATCTGATCCCGGTCTGATTGGCAATAAGCGAGCAAAGGAAAATGGTAGAACGCTTCCTATATCCTTCCTATTTCTACTCGCTTTTTCCTCCTCGCCGCCGTACTGTGCTGTAGCTGCCTCCGGTTAACTCTTGCAGACTATATGAAGAATGTCCAAATTCACTGTTGGCCGGAGTTAAATGGTAAATTGAGTTGCATTTACTCACCGCCTGTCTTTCGACCACTCAAAGCGCTTTTCTCTACATATCAACAGTCACACACACACACACACACACACACACACACACAGCGTTTAATACGCATTCACACACCAGTGGCTCTGTTTCGGGATGAGATTTAGATTCAGGATCTTGCCCTAGGAGACTTGAATAGCGGACTCATGGAGCCGGGGAGCAAACCACTGATCTTCTGATGGGATTTTAACCCAAACCCTTTTGCACATGTTGTACTGACTTGACACATATGCACTTGTCTCTTTATTTATTTTTTTGTGTTACTTGCTATCAAAATGTTTAATCCTGATCGGCTCACCTGCGATTGTACATAACTTTTCCCTTTTCTGCACCCTCTGTCTTTTAGGGCAATTGTGTCAGTTTCTCCCGTACTACCAGTTTTATGCTTTGCTCCCCTTCTTACATCATCACTGTCTTCATTCTGCTTTAATTCTTCACAAGTTCAAGCTGATGTTACTTATTGTCATTTCTAACACACTTTTTGACTTTTCTATCAGAAATGACTCATGACCCATGCATGGTTATCAATTAATTTTCGCCTTTGCTACTGATTATCCAGTATAGTGGAATACAACTCAGTCAATGAGAGTTTTGGATGTAAACCGTAAGAGTTCTGGGGCTCCTCCCGCTTGGCTCCCCTGAGTTACAAATATATAAATTTGTTAATTTTGCACTTTGAGTAGTAAATTAGTGTAATTTGTCATCTTTTAGACTTACACGCTACCAAATCCAAGTTTCCCTGCTGTCTAAATCCATCTTGAATATTTTGAAAATAACCTAATGTTTTCACATTAGTTGCTTTGCTGAAGAATTCCCTTGTCACGCCCCAGTGTGTAAGCTGGCAGCGTTGATGGGACTGGCTGACATGGCTGATTCAGCTACCGCAACAAAGATAGTGAGTGCAGTGATAGCAAGAACAATGGGGGCCGGAATACGATTCTGTTAAAATACACTGGGGTCTTAAAAAAACACCCAATTCCATACAACATCTATCAGCCAAGTCAAACAAGGAAGGGCAAACAGTATTTTTAAAATCATGCCAGGTAACACTAGTCATATTTTATCCTTCCAGTACTACATCTCTGCTCTTTACTCAGCATGCCTCTTTTTTCTGGGAGCCGAGTGGTGCCCAAAGGTATAAACTATATTAGTTAAATTGTTCAAACAAATAGCCCTTAAAGAAATATAGAACAGTATAGAAAATCCCGCAAAGCATGTATTCCAAGTCTTAGGTCTACAGTACAAACTGGTTATATCTAAAAAAAATTCTAAAGGAACCACTGCAAAGTCTGCAAATCCCATTGGCATTTGATAAAGCCCCTTAGATTTGTTTAAAGCCAGCCAGGTTTTCTCAGAATATCTGTTCCTAGATGTCCAGATTCCATTTAATGAACTGCTTCACAGCGGTTTCCATCAGCCGCGTAGAGCCGCTGAGATTTGGTCTTAATAAAATGTGTTTACCGGGGATGTTGGTGAGCATCCTGCTGGCTGTGACTGTCCAGTTTATTCCCGAGCACAAATGATCTGGTCACTTCAGAGAATCCGAACAACAGAGCTCCAAACATTACAGTGTTTCTTTCTCCTTTGTTGTTCATTTTTCAAATAAATAAATGTTCTTCATTAACCCCAATGCAAACGTTCACCACAACTCTCACATGCATATTCATTTTCTGCAGCTTTACGGTCTTTACAACCTCCTTGAACTATGTGATGTGGTCACACATCACATATTTCCATCTACAAGTTGCTTTTGTGCGAGTTGTGATACTCCCAACGCAACAGAACATGAATACATGCAATGTGTGAGTCTCATTATGCGTCTGACTTGTCTTTGGTTCAATCTGTCAGTTTTAACGGGCCATTGGCAATTGAATTACACGACGTCTGATGTTGATTGACACTTTTAATATTTGAATTGTGTTAACTGCGGCTCTGACAGCTGTCGGACCTGCCCGGTCCGTCAATCGCTGATCCCACTCATCTTGCCCCGTTGACATGGCGAAGACAATATCGCCGTCTTATTGTCTCGTAGTGGTTCCTACTGGACGTGGAGTGACGGACTTCTGGTTCTAGTAGATGGAGCTAAATAATAATAAAAACATTAACATCAGATTGGTTTTACAGAATCCAGAATGCATTAGTGCTACAGGCAGTCCGCATGGAGGTGAACCATTGTGCTCGGTGCATATGGTGGGAGGTCCAAGCTAAAATTGTTGTACTTTATTCATACAGTACTGCTTCTTTTAATCTCTTGTGTGGTTGTGTGTGCAGTAGGGGTGTAACAATTCATCCACTGAAACGATTAATCGATTTATATTCCTGCGATCCAACTGAATCAATCTGTGCTCCGTAAATCAACATTCCGGACAACATATATCGATTACAAATCGATTGAAATGGTACATAATTGATTTGTATCGATACTTGGAAACTGCATATTGGATTTAAGCAAAAAAACGGTATGGATGTGTGTTTGTTTTTAGCACTTTAGACACGTTAAACGTTACTCGATTCAGTCTGCCTGTCTGTGACGTCATCAGTACGCAGCGGCAGCCGAGCGAAACTCGGAACAACAACAAAACACAGCGTGGAGGAGACGACTGCCAGCGAGACATTTACAAACCAACATATCAATCCAGCGTGTGGAAACATTTCGGATCCCTACAATATAAACCTTTTGTCATTGTTCATTTGAATCTACTTCTGGGATGCAAATACTGACATGTTGTGCATATTTCCCCCCGGTGTCATGCTCATTCTCTTCCTTTCAGTTGCCAGGTAGCAGCAGGTCGAGATTTAAGAACTAGATTGAGGGAAAATAGATGTGCTGCTTCACAGTAATTGTTTTTTTTGGCTCCACAAGCTGCATAAAGACTTGCTGTGTCACCTTTGGCTTTTTATAAAAATGTGTTTTTAACCCAAAATGGATTTCCTGTGAGTGTGCAAGAATTGCTGTGTTTCTGTTGAACAAACGACCAGCTTGGTGGAGTGGAGACAGACATTTTAGTCATTTGTCACAAGGAAGAATAATATCCCACTCTTTAACAGAGACAAAAAATCAGTCTTTGCTGTATTGAGTTTTTTCAAATCTCTCCAGTTCTTTACATATGCCATAGATTTTAAAAATATTTCTCATTTCTTGCTGCAACTAATTCAATGATTTGAATATTGTAAGTATTGTTATTTAAAGATTTAATTAAGGTTTTGGCTATTAGGGGGGAAAAAACGGGTTTTGGGTTTCATCCATTCACATAGTTCACCATTAGTGCCACATTTTCTAGTAAATTAGAGTTTCCTCACACAGCATATATGACCAACACCACTTCACATTGTTTACGTGTTTTCTCTCTGTGCTTTTTATGTCAGTTTTAAAGGCTCTGTAGGACAAGAAAAATACAGTGTTACACTATATCGGAAAACTCACTGTTTTTAAAACCGTGTTCAGAACAGCTATGATTACACTGCAGTGCCGTTTTCCTCTGATTTCATCTCACCATCTCAGCCTTTGCTGGCTTTTCTGTGAGGAGAGAAACAAAAGAAGGGTTACAATAGCCAGCTTTTATTTCACCATCCTCAGTCTATTCAGAACTCAGAGGAGGCTTATAGTGAAAATGCATCGGCTACAACTCCATACAGTGATTCATGCCAACTCACAGTAAACGTAATCTGTGCCATTGTTCTCTTCATTCCTCCACAACCCAATCTCTGCGGGGACTTTTAAAGTTGTTGATTCTGGTGCTCAGGAAGAATCATTGTCAGGAGGCTTCTGTCAAACACGAGTGACTGAAAATACCTATAAATTCTGCAGCAGTGGACTTGGACAGGAATGTTTAAAGAGGCTTTCTAAAGAGTCAGAGGGGAGAATGTTCTGTAAAATCAAAGTTAAAAAGGTCTAATACTTAAAGAAAAATAAATTAAATATTGAGTTTGTGCTCTGTCGATGTTGAACACAGGTAGTTTGAACGTGTGAGCTCTGCTGGGAGATTACAGATTTGAAGTAATTACAGCTAAGGATACCAAGGTACTAATTGATTTCCTTTTCCGCAATGCTCTAACTTTGCATCACTTTTTGTCTGGCAATCATAATATCTACCGTATGTTTTCAAGGAGCAGTGTGCATGTGGCAATTCCATGAACACCGCGAGGAGCCACCAGTGTTACGGACTACCAATCAAAAGCCTGCGAAGGCTCTTATCGCTACTCGGTGGAAGTTTAGTTTGGAGGCTGCTGCTGCTGCACACAATATGTTAGCGACCAACGTTGTTACCAACCGTGTTTTTGGACGAGCTGAATCTATTAAACATCTTTCAGTTGAGTGTGATAATAAATCAAGCTAATCTCAAGAAATCTTTTTTTTTCTAGTTGTGTCTTTCCTGTGCTGCTGTAATAGAACATCTACTGTGGGCTGCCATTGTTAGTTCTAAGAGCGCATATGATAAGTATGCTGCTCTAGAGACGGGCTAATTGAACAATAAGTGTGGTAATCCCCTCGTGTGCGTAACCATACAAGCAATAAGCCAGCAAACACTGCCAACTAAATAAATGTCAGCAGAGATTTATAAATGTTCCTGATGTAAGCTCTCATGTTTTTCTCATTTATATGTTTTGATTTGATGGTGCCAGTTTTTGCCAATATTCCTGATGTAAGCCGAAATAAAAAGACCATAAAAAAATCAATAGTTCCTTACACAAACTATAAAAACTCTTCCGAAAGGAGCCTGAACTCCGGTTCTGTCCACTGTGGTTGGAACTATTCACAGCCCTTTGGCGAGTTGTTACCAGTTTTTGCAAGACCTTCCCTCTAAAGCCCCTTCTTTGATTTCTGTCCTTTAGTGAGCACCAGGTGGCCAGCTGAGACACTCTAGTTAACATTTGCCCAAATACAGAAAACACCCACTACCTCAGGAGACACATGGAATAAAATAAATAAACAGACAGCAAAAAACACAGTTGAGTGGATTTTATCCTGATGAAAATGATATTGTGGCTACATGTGCACCTTTACTGGCTTTTTTCCTGTGCAGAAATAGAAGCCTGAGTGTATTGCGTCTGGCGGCGCTAATCTCGCTCCCTGCGATCTTCACAGGTATACTCTGTGACATTGGATGCTGTGTCCTCCATGCATCTAACAAATCAAAGGGCTGACTAAATTTGGAAAGATGAGTCACTAGAGACTTTATGTTGATCATGTCCTCTCAAAGTCCTTTATGAATTTCCCTTCCGGTACAATACTGACACCGTGGTTGCACTGACCGCTCTCAACTGGAATAAAAAGGTTCTCTGCCGTCTCTGGTCACAAATAGATAAATGTTTTATACTGTTTAACACACTTTGATACTCAAATGTGACTGAATTATTGTTTTTTATTAATATTTCTGGTATGCAATCCATTCAAAACATTGAAAACACTACCAGGCTGAGCCAGGCTTAATTTGATGCAAAAAGGCTCTCTACACTTATGTTGCATCCGAACAAATACTTACTTCTCTAACCCATTCATAAAGGCATTTCAGCATTGTGTGGAAAAGGATTTTCACATCAAATTTATCTAAAAAGGATTTTTTTTTTCCTCAGTTTCGCGGCGATACATTTGGTAAACACACGTCTCGCTTGTTTTCTTCTCTGTTTATTGTTGTCTGTGCAAACACTTTTGCTCTGGCGGGTGGGTGAAGTTCCTGTTCCACTGGAGAGGAATAAATGCCTCTCTTCCTTTGCGGTTTATATATAGAAACTTTACACCTAAACTCACAGAATGAGGATTAACAAGGGAAGAAAAGTTTAGTGTCCATCGCCCCCTTAAAATCCACTAAACTGTCACTTTGAACTTCCCCTCAATAGGATGCATTGATGCCGCTGGACATCACGCTCGCTAATGTTTTACTGCAGAACTTAATTCAGAAAAAAAGTTTTCAAAAGTTTAACAAAAGATAAAAATGAGCAAAAACACTGTGGAGCCAGTCCAGTGAATAAAGTGGCCATGAAACTGAGACAATCTGGGAAGCATTGGTACAAATACACTGCGGGGCAGCTGATTGGACACAGGCGGATGCAATCAGGAGCAAGGAAGACAATCACACAATGGGGACACACACAAGGTCTGGAAATGAAGAGAGCACATGAACAAAGAACTAAACAAAAAAAAACAAGACCGTGACAGGGACGAACCGCAGAAAGACACGGCGCGACTGCTAGGACCCAATCACGTAGCCGTCGCAGGTGTCTGCGTCAGGTGGTCTGCATACTGTCCCTCTTCGGGGTGGTTAACGGCGTGCTCTTCTCTGTCTTTCTTTCAGGTGGCTGTGACAGGGGCACCCCCGGGGCAGGACCCATGAGGAGTCATAGAAGATGCTCACAGCCCGGGCGCTTCTGCTCTTCTTAGCCATGTGGGTGAGAAGCACCTGTGGTGGCCCGCTCTCCTTCAGAATAGGTAAATTTGAATGACAAAATCGCAATATCGTAGCAGTGGAAAAACTGTTGCAGATGCATGTAAGCCCAGGAGTTCTTATTTTTTTTTATTGTTCAGAGAGATTAGGTGTACTTCTTAGATATCCATAAACCATATGCATCAAAAGTATGTGAATTATTTTGAAATTTGAATCTATAAAGTTTGTTACATGAATCATGAAAATATTAGTGTCAAGTGTAAATTTAATCAAAAATGTTTCCCCAGTTACACATAGCTGGAGGTACCAAGTAGCTAAAAACTGTATGTGTGGATATAACATGATCCTAATTCGTTCTGAAATACACTAGTCCCAGCATAGACAAAAAATGAATTTGTTCCACAGCATGTTATTAATAAAATATCGATTGCGATTGTCAGATGTGTCCAATTTCACTTAATCACACCAACTTGAATGGTGGTCAAAAGAAAGAATTGTGCGCTGCAGGCAATATAGAGAAAATTATCTTTCGTTTGGGTTTAATTTCACTAACTTCGTTATGCTCGGCCTGTGGGGAAAAGCTATAGCCATGGTGCCAAGCAAGCTTAAACTTCACCCCGAGGAAGGATCAACAAATTGAGAGACCGATAATCAAATTGCCAGCACTGTGGTGTATAACGCTACACAGTGTTTTATATCTGCTTTGGTTGTATGTGTGAAGCATAAGCATTAAATTTAAGAAATATACTGTGGCCATAGTCACCCATTGCACAAATATAATACAACTTTATTCCTTAAGTGTTTAATCGATATCAAGATATTTTCATGATTCATGTAACTATAATAACATCTTCTAGAACCAAGATGGTAAATAGGATGCTTTCCCCACTGTCTTAAACGTCAAGACTATCCCAGAAGACATTTTCAAAGACACATAATAGAATATTTTGGATTGTTGAGCATCAACACTGGACCATTTTAAATTGTAAATAGTATGACTAGTATAATGAATGGCAAAATCGCTGGCTTTTTACACCAACAGTTTCACAATAGAGCAAAGACAGAATTCACTGGGTTATTCTGCTTAAGGATATTGTGACAGATCGGTGGACCACGGTTGGATCCGACTACAGGTCGCAGTTGAGGGGAAATGGTTCAAAAGTCTCATAACCTGTCTGTTGGAAACCGATGGGAGTTGTTCCTTGTTAGTATTCTCACACAGTCAGCAGGTCGCTGACACCCCGTCACCGGCTTCCCGTCCACCAAAAGTTTGACACTTTTTTGTATTTATAAGTAGAGCTCTTGTCTTAAGTGTGTGTTCCAGGAACAGGCAGCTTAAAGGAGATTTGCTGCCGGCTAAAAAGGTGCAAGTTAACAGCGTTAAATCAATATAAAAAGACCCATGTGGTAACTCCAAGGCTATTTTTAACATCAACTAAAAAACTGGTGAAATTGTTGAAAATAAGTTTGCCTGTGTGCAAGCTAGTGTCCTCTCGAGTCCAGGGCATTAACGAAATGCTGTGCAGTGGACTCATTTCTGGAGGAATGTGTTGCCGTAATGATGAAAACATTATTTAGTTTAACTGGGTGACATTTCCAGCTCTACAGGCTCGTGACTGCATATTGGACCTTTTGTTCTTTACTTCTCCTATTCTCTGAGAAGAGGAGAAGTTATTATTAAGTTACTTATTAAGATAATCTTCAGTATGTGTATGGGTGTGCTATGCTTCTGTGTGTGTGTGTGTGTGTGTGTGTGTTTTATGCACATGGCTTAGAAATGCAAAAGCACAGACACAGACTGACACACATTGTGAGGGTACACAAACAACCACATTCCCCCAAACACCACAACAAACACTGTGCCATTCGTGCTCCGGGAGATGGTATTTAACGTGGCTGTCCCTCAAGTCCTGCCTGCCTGCCTGGCGTAATGTCACTGTCTGGCCTTCTCTGAATGCATCGGGGCCAAAAACAACCTCCCGCCCCTGCCACACTCCCGCCAGGAGCACTCAGCAGCCAGCGGCCAGCTCACATGGAACTCATCTCTGTCTCTGCCGCGTTGTTAGCGGTCTAAAATGTGCGAATCAGTTGGAATGTATGGAATGTCTACTTGCCGGCCTGATTGAGGATGAAAAACTAAAAAGTTGCTCTTATTTCATTGTTCCCCTGATATGTTAACTTTCAGTGTTGTTGAAGAGTAATGATAGATTAGTAACAGCAGTATTGATCCAAGGTTGTCTAAATAATTCCTTCAGTACAGCCTCCAATAGGAAATACCATAAATACAAATGCAAGAGACGCTGACTTGCATTAAACAAAGAAGCTAAAGACATGAAATATATACGGTTAAATTGCTTTACACCATGACAGAAAATTCCGTTGAGAAGAGCCCTGATTAATTCAGACATGGGACTATATAATTACATTTAAACAAGTTAATATTTGGTTAGTATTGCATTAAAATCCTACGGAACTACCATGTGGTTGAGCTTTTTGCAGTGGGTGGTATTCCTCCATTAGTAAAGGGACAGAAATGGCCGCCATCTACTTTTACATAACCTAACAAGCGACTGTTTATGCTCACTTGGAGACATAATTTCCCCCTACACACACATCGCTGCTTCACGCTGGTGTATATTAAAGTGAGCAATCATCTCGGAAAATACTCAGGAGAACCACGTGGTCCTTCATTAGAACTATATTCATCAAAACTGTCAACCTTCCCTTACACCGCAGAGCCCTCACTCCATCAACCACTCCTGCACACACGCATTTACACACACTGGCTTGGTCCAGTTCGATATCAAAATATAAAAGACATTCATCTTATTCTTTAATCAAAGCCACCATTGATTATCATTGAGCATAAATGTGTGCATCGTTATAATACACAATTTACTTGGAATAAGCTGCGTAAGGGATGGGAAGGGAATCAAATAAAAAACAACAATTTCTCTGCCCCTGACATTTAATGAAAAATCACATTTATTATTATTCGGTCCTTGAGGACACCACAGGAGCTAAGCTCTTGTGTTTGTTGGTTTTCCGTTTCCATATATTCATTAACTTTTTTAGCCTCTAAGATTCCCATGGGCATCTTTAACGGATACCTGAAAGTCATTAACTTTCTCTTTTTAATACAGAAACGCAATATTTGTATTTGGCAATCATCCCAAATAGCTTGCCACCTATGGTGAAATCATATTATGCCATTTTTGGCCTTTTAGAACCATAACCTTTTCCCAACTATTTGGATTAAAATTAATTATATTATATTTTGTGTGAGACCAGCCAGTTGTTGGATATATTCATGGACTCCAAATTTAAAAGCAAAGATTGTTGCAGAAAAAGCAACAAACAACTGACGTTTTTTGTTTTCATATGTAAATTTATGTAAAATAGGTTGGCATTTCCCTGTCGCCCTTTTGATAATATTCATCATTCAAAATCTGTAATACAAATGTCTAAAATACATTAATTTATTTCATACCATCATCATCATCATCAACTTTAACACCTGATTGGCACTTTGATAAAGACCTTCCCCCTCCAATGTAGACTGAACAATCATAGCGTAGAAAAATAATAAGCACCATATGCTGGAAATTCAATAATGATAACGCAGGCTCCATGATAGTTAATATATAGCTGCAGTGAGGGGCGGGGCTTAGCAAATGTTCAATAGAACAATTTTCAATGGGATCTAACTTAAAACGTCATATATATGTACATGTAGGGTCTGATAATCCTGCAATCCTGAATGCTGCTCTTCCGAAGGTTTGTTAAGTACAAAAGAGACACCTAGCTAAATACTGTACGTAATACAACAAAACTGCATACATTTGCTCTTTATCTTTAAGTGTTGCCCACATGGGACGTCCCGATACAAATGTGGTTTACCTACCAACCTAAATACCTACCACATACAGAAAAAAACGTTTTTGTTCTGTGATTTAGGTTTTTTGACCTTAAACTCAATTTGATGACTGATTTTCACATTTAATACATTACAATCAACACGAGTGAGAGTAGCGGTTGTGGTTTTAAAGCACAATGGCTTTAAAGTCAAACAGACCCCATGCTCATCAACTAGAGTAGTTCTTTCTTTTTCCTTGCTTCATAACGGGCACTCTGCTCTGGTCAACGGATACCGGCCTGCTGTGTGCATGTGTGTACATGGATGGTCTTTCATGTGTGTTCAGTCACCAAAGGGCATGCAGTGTGGATCGGTGAAATTAAAGCCCACCGGTGGACTCTAATTGCGTAATTAGCCCTTCCGAGGCAAAAGCGACAAGGCGGCAGTAGCACACCGTTAATATCCCTCAGTTCAACCCCACGCACACACTCACAGTGACTTACTAAGGCCGGCTGCCAGAACCACCATGGCTTACTCACTGTGCCTCCAGTCAGGGTTGTTTTTCCTTGACTCACTCTTGACTTCAGTTGACATCTATGAACTAATTCAACTCACTGTCACTCGATACAAAGGGAAGATGCAGTGTTGAAAAGGAAGGAGAGTAAAGTCCTCGAATGGAAGTTATATGCGTTGTTTTGAATTCAACCTTAGTTCCCCTAAATTGACAGAACAGAGGCTAAAGCAGAGACTTATGTCCAGTTGAGGAATCACCCTCATCTCCTTGCTTGTATCTACCCAACCATGTGTTGTGCAAGTCAAGCTACAGGCCACATAGGTGACCACCTGTTGCGTGAGCCGACCAAGTTTCACCAAAAAGAAACCAACAAACGTCATAAGGAATTACCAGAAATAAAAGGGAGCTTAATTAAATAACAGCGTGTGAGCCTGGAGGCAACAATGTCTTTTGTTCCTGGGTGTGTTTCCTCAGTAGTCAGGCACCCAATTTCAATGGTTGCTAAGGACTTTAAGGGATGAAATTGTATGTTTTGAGTCAGATGGAGCTGTACATGCAGAGACAAATTTATACCTCAGGTGTCGTCTGAAAGGGGAGGAGTTCATGATTCATCTCTGAGGTTTTAATTACCAGGGGAGGTGCTGGGACCAATCGTTTAGTTAATGACAGAAATGGCGGAAAGGAGTGATGTTATACAATTATGCACAGTACTTTGCTCCTTAGTTTACCACATCAATTATTCAGTCAATCTGATAAAGTCCCTGTGCAAAGGCATACTGTGTGTGTGTGTGTGTGTGTGTGTGTGTGTGTGTGTGTTTCAATCCCAAACACACCCTCCTGAATTAGATTGATGAAGATGAATTCAAATGAATCTTTGCTCTTTTTCACACATATCCACACGCTAGATTGGTTCTCTACCCTTGCACAATCATGAAAACATTGCTACTTAAATTATTAACAGACTAATTACAAGCTGTGGGGGGATGTTTGTGAATGTGTAACCGTGCGTTACAGTCCTGCAGTGGTGAAGAAGAAAAGATATAAACAGGGCTTGGTAGAGCAACATTTTGTATAACAGCTTTATTCATTAAATGTCAAGTCTGGCTGTGGATTGGTTGTTCACACTGAATGGCTGAGATATTTAATGCATTTATATATACAATAAACGGAACCAATACCAGCGCTTGTGAAGCAGCAATACCAGATTAATATTGGATCAGTGATACAAGCAAAGCATATTTTAATAGGACATATTGACAATACAATGCATTTATGTACAAAGGCACTACAGCAAATACTGCCTTTATGAAAATGAAGGTATGCTTCCCACTTACTGATACGCTAGTCCTCTATTAGCATATTCTATTATTATGTTTAAATAAAGAATTAACTCTCATACTGGTCTATGAAATCAGCCCTTTTATACCTCTCGATTACGCTAAAGTTGCACGCTGCAGCAAGCCTTCTCTTGTGTAAGCCACTACCTGTCGCTTGTTAAGCTTGAATAATTATAAGTTTTTCCTCCTTCCTAGCTGAAGATCCCTGTTTATTCATGTTGTTTAAGCCTTGAAGGATTGGTATATATTCATTTTCAAAAGATTCTTTTGCAAAACAATACTCACAGTCCCAGTTTGGAACGGGTGTTACTTAATGGGAATGTTCTTCCTGTCCATGGTAGGTATTAAATCATGACTCGGAAGAGGTCGTGGACTAGATCTGCAGTTATTTATTCATATCAGTCATCAGTCATTTCTGTTTAGCTCTTTGCTGAGGTCTCAAATGTGAAGTTTCAGGTAAAATATATATTTTGGCACAGTGTAATGACTCTGATGGATGGTGTGCTCAGACACGTTACTAAGAAATAAATGCAGTATGTATAAGCTGTTTTGATGTTCAGCTGGAACTATTGTCACATAGTTTGTCCTTTACAATGTCAAAATATGTGCTATTTATCAGAAGAATTCAATTATACAAGATTTCTAGTGGAACATTGATCGAGTGGAAGTTATTGTTTTTTCCCCAGTCAGCAATCATCCCATCCCTAAAATATTGATAACCTCTGTATCTCTTTCATCTTTCACAGCGCCATGTTTTGCCTCAGAGACTCAGGGACTAGACTTTACCAGCGTATTTGTTTCCTTACTGTTTCTCCCGATAAAGATGTCATGCTTTATCCATCCATTCTTCCCCTCCTCCAAAGGACATTCATTGTATTTCATCTATTTCTAATTCCTTAGATGTATTTAAATCCCTGTTAACTTGAGGAGGCAACACATTAATACTTTTCCCTACATAGATGGAGCAGGAATGGTTTTCCCTCTGTGTATTATTTTCATTCCAATTTTGCATTCACATACAAGGACGTCAATTTCCTCTTAGAAGGAAGATTTTTTGTGCCGCAGATCTCGACAATTCTCATCCTACAACAGTCTGTGAATTGTGGTATATTGAGGGGAGCACTGCTCTTAAAATTATAGGAGATGATTTCATAAGTTGTGACTGATGCCGAACAAACACTGGTAATTTATTCCCTCTGTCAAACCATTTTTACACTTGCAGCAAGTGTGCATCACCGCTGTGATAACATCTTTGTAAATATGTCTTGCCATTGCAAACCATGCGAGCCCCACGAACATGTGCCAGCGGTTGCACTTTTGCCTTGATTCATGAAAATGTAGCTATTAATGCGGAAAAAGTTCAGTTTTTTTACCTCTTGTAGAAAGCTATTTTCTTCTGGCAGGTAGCAGGGAAAAAGAGCCATTGTTGACTGGGATTCTATTAAAGCAGAACAACACAACATCAATGGCAGCGACTTACAGATGAATGCGTATACAGTACTGAGACATCAACAGGCGTTGTTTTTTTCACTTTATCTGGATATTTTTAACTGTGCTGCCAGTAAACTTAAACTTTTCTGATGCTTCTGTCTCCTCACTTAGACGCTAGTTAAAGCGATAAGATCTTTATGCTTTGACGGCGACACCAATAGAGGCTGTTACATTGTAGTCTGTATCGCTTGAACACAACATTACTCATCAAAAAGGAGAACTTCAGCATTCATATTTAAAGCTTGGGTTTGAAGAAAGCTACAATTGCACAAGTAACTTATATTAAAAACCGTTTTTTATTTCATATTCAGAAACTAACAATATAAATGAGTCCTTCCAGGTACAACTAGAAAATAGCTTACTACTGTTTAATGTTTTAATTTGGAGAAAGTAGCAATAACATATTTTTAAATGTTTTTGTAAAATCAAATTCACCCAGAAATGTCAATTCTGGCCACCTAAAATGAGTATTCAAACATATTGATAATCATAATCTTTATAGAATTGGGAGTAATGCTTTAGTATTGATGATGGTAATGTTTAGGAATGATTGTGATGGCGATTAATAACACACACTAGTGTAATGATTGTTTTGGGCTTTGGGTACCATTCACAGTTGAACGAATATTACCTTGATTTTTAGTTAACCAACGTTACCTTTTTCAGTACTCAACTCTCACTGTAATAACAAATCGTATGGATTCCACATCAACAATTACATCTTTAGAATGTCACAGATATGACACTAAAAAGATTCAAATAGAAATGTTTGCAACCAATGAACAGCCCTCTAGCATTTACTCGGACAGAATCCCTTCATCCTTTGACGAAGGGGCATTTAGATCCACGGCTTAAGGAATTAGTGGCCTACTGTGTATACGGCAATTTAAAGTAAAACCCCACGTTGGCTATAAGGACATCATGTTGTGAAGTTAATTGGGACTTACAAATAGTTGATATTACAGGGAACTACGCCTTTCCAATTCATTCCAGGGAAGAATCTTTTATATTCTTTCACACACACACATGTACGTCGTCCTTACAGTACAGCCAGATGTACAGCTACACAGCTCAATTTGATGGCAGCATGCCGGATCTAACGTCACAGACAGTTTCTATGGGGTTTGCTCCATTACTGCAGGAAAACACCAGTAGTAGTTAAGATTAGACCACTGGGGAGATGTTGCCTGTAGCTTTGTCCAAGCAGTGTCATCGACCTATCATACACTTCATTCCTTATCTCTGGTTTTCTCTGCCTCACATCAGTCGCTGGGGGCTCTGATATGATGCAGCCAGAAAATATTATTATTTCTCTCTGGTGAAATTCAGTCTTTTTCCCACAGATTACTTTCCAGTTTGTTCCTCATGTTCTCCCAATTCTTATTTGTCAATTTCTCTTGGGCTGCATATTGCTGTTGAGCCGCTGTGGGTAAAGTTGGCCATGTGTCCCATCCACTTCATGTGGAGTCAACAGCTGCAACCCTTCATCTGACAGAGAGCTTCACAGAGGAGCTGCCTCTTTATATTATACTAGTAACAAGTGATAGTGCAACAACAGGCACATAATCTGTCTGCAGGCCTTGTGGAGGTTGGTAAGTAATCTTTGGGCCAGCTGGTTGTCTCTGGTTGTGTTTAACTTTTAGGCCAAGGCCTCCGCTATTTGCTGGCTATGATTTTAAAAAGGGAAGTAACTTTTAATACATGGTTGGTACTATTAATCTTTTGTCCGATGGTGAGACAGGACGACATGATAGAATGAACACAAAAAGGTTGTAAATAGATACACATACCAAAATAAAGATTTTAAAAAAACTTTAAAGAGTTTAAAACCTTAAATACAACCCTTTCAGAACAGCTATTGGAGTGTATAGACATAATACACAGGGAGGTTTCAATTATTGAAATCCCAAGGACAATTTTTTAAATTTATTATAGTAGCCTAAGGCTAGCTCGGTGTTTTAGAAATGGTAGAGGCCTCAACAACATAATACAAAATAGCAAAACAGTCTACTGGGGCATCATGTTTAATGCATTAGTGATGTGGAAAGGGAAGCACAACCCCTGAAGTCAGCATGCTACTGCTGGTTTGTTACATTTGATTAAATTAGCTGTCTTAGCATCTAAGGTGGGTAACTAGCACATCTGATATGCATACTATCAAAAGCGCAGTACTGGAGTTTAGACCGTTCATGAATAACTTTTATAATAAAAATGTTCTAATTCGTGGCAGTTAATAACAACATCGTGATAACCAGTTGGTGTATTTGCACACTTACTTGACTCCTCTGCTCTGCTGTCAAAAGCCTTTTCTTATCTCATCCATCCATTTTGTACCTGCATGAGCAAATTGTCCACACACACACACACACACACACACACACACACACACACACACACACACACACACACACACACACACACACACATGCGTGTGCATATGGGGACCCCGGTCCCAGGGGCAGATATACACGCTCCTCCCTCGACATCCTGCTCTGCCATTCCCCCTCCATTATGCCGCATCTTTGATCATGGCTCACAGTGAAGAGTTTGGCGCGTCCTCAGAGCGTCCCTCGCCAGCTGTTGCCAGGCCCTCTGCCATTACAATGGGCCGACACAGCCATGCGCAGCTGCCACCCTCCTGCCTGGAGCACCACCTCTGTCTGCGCAGATGCCTCATCTGTGCACGTGTGTGCACCTACCTGTGTGCAAACACGAATTTGGGCTTTCAAAAGCCTTCATCCATCTTCAAATCTGTGTGTGTGTGTGTACATCGGTGGCATTGCCTGCTGTTTTATTTGAAATGCATTGCCATGTGTTAGCGGTTAGTTTGGCAGGCTCTTCTCCACAAGGAAAGGGATGGCATCTTGCTTAATGGTTTACTAACCTCAGGACGGCTTTTTGACGACTTGTTTGGAGGTCTAGCAATGTTTTGTTTTTTACCAGATATGCCAACAGCAGAGTTTAACACTTATGGTTTGGGCAAAAGAAATGTGTTTTCTTTCCATCATTCCTCTCAAGCAAGTGAGACTTGTCGAAATTACTTTGGAAACAGTTTGGATGATGCTGGATGATAGGAGTGAGTATTTTCTTGTTTCGGTTCGCTACCATGTTGTGGTATCAAAGGTTCCTAGTTAATTATGATTATGTGAACGTTGCCTTGATGCGTTAAACCCAGTTTAGTGTTTACATAAGATAAACATTTACATAAGAAAGTGAAACCTACAATACAAATGACTGGATGATGAATTTAATTTGAAATAAGACTTTGAAGTAAGGAAATGGATATAATAAAGGAGTGTTTAGTTTTACACATAAAAAAAGGCATTTTTAAATTTTTACTAGAGTGGATACAAAAATCAGAAAAAATAGCCGGACTAAAGAAGACAAATTGATTGCAATGAAATCAGACATATTTTTATCAGACTGCGGTACTCACGTTATGTAATAAGCATTAATAAGGTTTTTGGTTAATCTTCAAATGGGCCACTGCGTAGTACTTTCAATAACATTGCAGTCATCAGACATTGTATTGACTTAAAAAGTAGGAAGCTCAGAGCAGTAAACAGCAAACAATTAGATGGATTAAGTTACAAGTGGTAGAGAAATTACATGACAGAACGTCATTGACACTGTTGATAAGATGAGCACAGGCAAAATTAAACACACACACACACACACGCTGCTGGGACTCTAGGGCATTGTTGCGGTCTATTAACTGTGTCCAGACAGGTCGACTATTTTCGCTGTTCAGCCAAGCGGTCTATTAACTCGCTCTGCACTGAATCAATTGACAGGTCTGCAGGTCACCGTGTGTTAGCATTCATGTTTGCGTAGCTTTTCTCCTTCCCCCGTTTGCTTCGCCAGTCTCCATCGCCGGCTCTCTGACTGCTCAGGGTCAGCGGAGGATCGTCCCTCTTGTACTTCTCCTATTTTCCTTACCCAAGATTACACAGAGTGCTGTCCTTAAGGGAAGCACCATGGATTACCATCCACTCCCCACTGTCCTCTCCTTTCCTGTCCCTCGGGTTCCTCACCTTATCATCTGCATTCACATCTGGTCCACTGGCCCCATTACGGCCCCTGATAACAGAAGCACACTGCCCCCCTCCTTCTCTTCACCGGGGAATCCTGGACGACAGCATTACGATACCTACTCGACCTTCAGGACTTATTCATTGAGCTGCGTGTGTGGACGGGAGCTGTTGAGAAGTGCTGTGGTGGCGTGCATGTAACAGTGGAGCAATAATGAGGCACGAGTTTGGATTGCTGACGGTTCTAGGGAGCTTTGGGTCTGTCTGTGCAGGTGGTGGATACTCACAGAATCCATGACTTATCTCGTATTACTGCTTGTCCCATTTCAATGGTGGTAAAAAAGATATAATTCATGTGTAATAATCCACTGTAATATTGTTCACTAGAAATTGGGGGACAGCTGTTTTGAGCATCTTTTTGGCACCTGTTTTATTTTCCGCATTTGGTGTCCTCAAGCTCTCTTCATTGCACAGAACAGGCAGCTGTGAGAATCCGACTTGTTTGAGGGCTCTCCATCAGGCTGTTATGAAACAAGTGCTTCTGTTATCCAATGTAAGGCATTTCCTTCAGAAAGAAAGGTCACTTTACTGCAGGTCAAAATACCACGTCAAAATGTCAAACTTTGTTTTTTGTGATTATTCTATTTGTGTCTCTCTGAAGTTACATCAGGTAATAAATGCTATTACAGGAAATAGACTGTAAATACCCGGTTACTTCAGTCAGTATAGTCATTGAGAAGCACTTACACACTTTCCTAATAACAAACCACCATCTTATAAAAAAACCCTTTTTCTTTCTGTCTTCAGTATTTTGCTCTTTTTTCATTCCGCCCTTCTAACCTTTACCTCTTTTCCTCCCATCAAACTAACCGCTGGTCTCCCTTGACCTTCCAGACAATTACATGCCAGTGGCTCTATCCGTAGGCCAGGCCTGTTGAGGGAGATATACTGAGTGACAGGTAATGGCCCCCACTGAGAGCTGAAATTCCCCCGAGCCCTCACTGTCTGCTTGCCCGGCTGACAGCCGACTGTCTGTCTCATCACTTGGCTCCAGAAGTCAAACTGCAACCTCCACACTGTTTTAATTGTAATGATCCTCCTCCTCCTCATCATCATCCTCATCAAGCTCATCCTAGCAATTGTTTGTCAGCCGTAGCTTGCTCACCATTTTGTCTTCGTCACAATGTCTTTCTGTCACTTTATTTATTTGTTTATTTCAGTCGGTTACCATCTCTTGTGATACCTTTCGTGCTGCCGCATCCGCCCCTCTGCCTCGATTAGTCAGGCTATCGTCCATCTTCACTAACTCCAACATTTGCCAATCATTTACATTTCATCCTTTTCATTTAAGTCAAAAAGCCGTATTACTTTGACTTTAATTCATTCTGTGGTACCAAGGTTTAGAAGTCTGGAGTCGTTTAAAGGACCAGTAAGTAAATGTACGAGTGGATGTACGAGCATGAAAGATGGAGAAGGAACAAGGTGCTGTTCATTTGCTCTCAGGTGATGGAGTTTAGGTTTAAGTCTCCGCCAGAGGACCACTCTTGTGATCTGGCTCATTGACCACGACAAATGACGGACGATTACAGCAATAAAGGTTTTTCCATACATATAAAACATACTTTTCAAATTAAAAAGCAAAACAATTTCAAGGAATTGTTGAAAATCACACCATGCGTGTCTTCAGGAAAAGTGACAACCCTCTGCATCGCGTCTCTTAAAGGCTGGCTGTACTGGCCATTTAACATGAATTATTTTTGTTTACAGTCACATCTATTACTTTAATACGTGACAACAATTCAAATAGTGGTGGAGCTGAAGTTTGTCTGCTCCGCCTGTCTGTGTTATGGAGCTTTCTCATCAATCTCAAGAGACTTTACGGCCTTTAAAGAACGATCTCGTCATTCATGGTGTCCTGCTCCAACAGGAGCTGACAACACACCATGCAATCCATATTTCTCATTCTGTCGTCTTGTTTGACCCCTGCGATTCATCCTTCCATGAAGGAGGGAATGTTCATTTTCCTTATAGCTTTCTTTCACTGCGTCTATTTTTCTTTAAATCCTATTTCCTAAATGAAATGGAAATGTGTCACGCACATGGCTTCGACGGGGACAGAGACGTCACCCAGTTCCTTCCAGCCGAGTCAGGAGTGAGCAAAGGCTAACTATGGTAAATTTGCAAATTGCGGCGTGATTTTCTACCCAGCCTTTGCCAGCAGGCAGCTGCTGCTGCTTTTAATGTTCAAAATCCATTCACTGGCTAGTTGCCATAAAGAACGGGGAAGACTTGGCGCTTTTCGACCAAAACATTTCTGGGCGCTCCCTGTGAGGAACTTCCTAAAAGGGAGCGCTTGACCGAGAACAACATCCTTTTGGGGCTTTTCTTTTTTCTCTGCTTGCATGTTCACCATCAATAGGAACACTGCAGGGATGTGTTGGACAATTTTACACAACAGTCTTCGAACTAAACGTTTTGACGTAGACACGCTACTATGTCGTCTGGCAAGACCTACAAGAACCTACGTTGGCCAATCATGTATAAGAGTAAAAGTAACGGTGATATTCTTTTATTTAACTGGAAATGGATGCAACAGAGGATACAACACTGTGGGGCCCCTGTGGGCCCCTTTTTACTGTTTCAGTGTTATTTCACTGTTATTATGAACTGCAGTATATTTTATTGTCTCACCAGCACTTAAATCACCACACCCCCACCAACTTAGCCCCATAAGCCCCCGGGCTGAAAACAAACACTGTCCATGGCATTCGATAAATATAAAGATTAAAATGTTTAAAAAAAATAAATGAAGATAAAGATGTAGCTAGAGAAGCAGTTACAACATTCCTCTGCTCTGCCACATCTGCATTTGCCAATGGTACAGATGTAAGGCAGCAGGTGCAGCCTTCTGCAAAGCACGTGCTCCTTCTCACACACTTTGAATTCCTGGTGATGAGAGTTGGCACTCGTTGTTTTTTTTTGTGCTTTCCGGAGACCAGCCCACGCCACTGTTGCCTGGGTACAATGCATCACATTCCCTGCTGTTTTCCCATGACAACCATTGCTCATTCTCTTTCACCACACAGTCAGAAATAACTCATCCCCCCCCGAAGTTGAAATGTTTGCCAACAGCTACTGAGAATGGAGCGCCATCAGTGGGCATGAAGACATCAACGTTGGCTGAGCTGATTCGAGGGGAAGAGAAGTGGGCGGGCCTCTTAGTGCTGATGAATTGCTTTCAGAGATTTCGGACCCAGTGGGAGTAGAATGGAACAAAGAGCAGAACCTGTGGTCCAAAATGTTAACGCCATCCACCCCGCCGGTTTTTGTTTATCCGCCATTATTTTTGTCATTTGGCATCTGCCACTCCCGAACCCACCTGCTCATGTACGTTTTCATCAATCCGAGTGCTCCAGTGACAGGTTCTCCACTAACAGCCTTTCATGCTTTGTGGATGTCCTGTAATCGTGCTGGCAGGGGCCCATTGGTACAAACCCTTCTGTAAACAACTCCAGTGCAATTTATCACATGTCATTGTGCAGCAAATGGCAACACTCTGCTAATGCTGATCTATTAACAATAGCAGGGAAGGGATTTTATAGTGTGCGTCTCGTTTTGCTTCTTAAGTGAAGAATTGCTGCTCTTCAAACTACTTTTGCAGCCGTCCTTACTGCAATTACGAAAAACAACGAGGGCCACTTGTTTATTTATTACAATGTACTTATTATATTGTGTGATCTTTAGTTTTATTGGATTTTGAGTCGAATAGTGAGGCAGTAAAAGAGGCTGTTAAAAGCTGCAGCTGCCATTCCTGACTGTTTCTGCATGAACCTCAGCAGATTCAGCAGCTCCTAAAGTCTCCGTGGTACTGAATCAGCTAGTTGTGTGTTTGCACTTGGCTAGCTGTTATTTTAAAGCTATTTGGCTCTCCAGTGGTGCCAGATAATAAGCTGAGGTCGAGCAGGAATTAAATAGAGAGCATTATATTAAGAACTATTCCCAAGACAAAAAAGGATTCAATATACAAGCAAAGCTCACACACATACTGGATAACACACTCATCATTCCCGAGTGTAATGAGCCTGAAACTCAGATCAGACTATAACCAGTGATTAGATACACCGCGACGTTCAAACATGATGTCTCCAGACGAGGAAGACGATGTGTAAAGTACACGTTGGAGATTAGATAGTAACGCTCATATTGTACATACAACCATCCATTATTATGTCTAACAGCCGACATAACCTTGCTTCTCTCATCCACGACCACGTTGCAGTGTGTAGTGGTACATGGGAATACAGGAGACAGAGTAACAGTCCGGGCGAACGGACCCGGCCACAGCACGGAGAAGAGAACTGTAGGAAAAAATAAAATATACATATATATATATATTTTCTAATTCCAGACTTTCATGGGGGGTGGCGTTAGGGGAGGGGAGGGGGAAGGGGGGACACACTGCATTGACACTAATCAAATTCGTAAGGTGACATTTAAGAATTGGTCTTTAAAAATCCATCCACTGAAATATTTAATCAACTATTATTACCACTTGGATCGTGCTGGTGTAGTAATGTGATTATATTATAATTACATGCCCGGGCTATTATGAGAGAAACATTAGGAGGTGTATTCTTCGATGTCTACAATGGCTGTCTGCTGAGAAATGCTGTCAGAAACCACGAAGAGCAACTCCAGATTACATAAATCATAATTACTATCATAATTATTCACTGCATCCCATTTAGTTCTGTGGTTTCAACTCTTTCCCTGTTGACCACCGGTGACATCAGACGACGTATAAACTACAGACTAAATATGCATTAACTGAAATGACCGAAGTTTTACAGGTCAGTGGGGTGCGCTTCAGCACTCGGCCTTAAGTCAATAAGATTTACCACGTCCGTATTTGTTCACATTATCGTAGGTGTCCGTGAAGTATGATTGCATTATGTCACTCCAGAAAATCCATTTCTTTTTTGCCAGGTCCTCTGTAAGTACGGTGTTTTAATTATGTATGATAGCACCTACCCTTCCTTGGTCGTGCACACCGCGGGGGTTGCGGATGAGATTGATTAAAGCGTGGAACAGGCAATTCTCTTTGCCATGCAGCCAGACAAGCAGACAGATTGGCTGTGCTATAGTTCCCAGTCATGCTGTTTTGAGTGAATAAAACACCTATTAGACAAGCATGATAAATAGCGTATTCGTCATCTGACATACATGCATGGTTGTTATGGCACAAATTGGTAAAATCCCACACATTTACACAGGCAAATATCTGACACTGAAAAGGCTTTGATAGCTGTCTAGTCAGTGCTGATTAGTGTCAAAGCAACCTTCAAATAAATGATGATGTTGGATATAAAATATTGAAATTACTAAATTAGTTGACTTTTTCCTGTACAACCTTTATTCACGTGTGCAAAAATGAAATTCAAATTAAAAGTGTAATATTTTTTAAATGAAAGGTAAACAACGTTTGCATATTGATCTTGAATTTTAACATCGCATTCACATTGTTAGAAAGCACATATTTTTTGTTTAGCCTTCATTGATTGCGGCTAAAAAACACATTTAATCACCCACCGTCACTTAAGCGTCCCTCAGTAAAATAAGGGGGGGGGGGGTGTATAAACTCATTAAAATAAAAGGTGGATGATTGAAGGTGGTGAAATAGGGCAGAACTTTGTGAGTTGTATACATTGAGGTCTTTAATTAGATTGCCACCTTTGGTTGAGCGGGACGGTTAATTTAAACCTAAAATGATCAGTCGCTTTCCTGCCTGAGTTGTCGATGGCTAATGAGCTGCTTTGTTATTTTGTGTTGCTTGGGCCGTAGTAGCTTCTTGGTTGATTTCTGTCTGTCTATTAGTACACGCGTCTCTCTCTCTATGTGTTGGCATGTTTCCAATCCCTCCTAATCACGTAATAAGATGGACTCATCAGCCTGAAACAAAAAAAAACATCAGACCTCTGAGACGTTGCTGAAGAAGAAGTCCATGCCAGGATATGGGGGAAGCAGCGTTATTTTCAGCTTTGCTAAAATAAAAAATAGACCCTTGAGGTGATCACAGTTTCCAGATTCAAATTTAATTTAATCTGAACCTTGCTAAAGGGGAGGGTTGGTTATCTTCTCCAAGAACATTCCTTATGGAAAAAGAATACAGCTTTATTTGTTATTCCTTCTTTCAGTCAGACTACTATTAGTTCCACCAATTATGACCGGTATGCTATGTCTACATCCATAATGTTGACTTTTCAGAGACTTTTAGTTTAGTACTGCTTGCAACTTTCATTGGAAAAGATTTCACGGCACTGGGCTGGGTTCTTGTGTTACTTTAATCTAGCGTGCTCCTACTAGTTTTTTCACAATTACCGACGCTCTGCCCATCTCCTCACTTCACCTGCGAGTAAACACCGGAAACTCCGTCATCACATTTGTCGCATGTTGTGTTTGTTAACACCGTTAGCTGTGAGCCACAAACTCAAAGTCATCGTTGGGAGGCATCCAAGTGCTCCTAACCCTCTATCTTGCAAATATGCGCCTGGAACTGGAAAATGCTTTAAATTAACTGTCACTTCTGCAAATGCACGATCTCACTTGTGCATTCCTTCACATTGTACAAGATTTAGAATGAGGATAGATAGAGGGTATGATGTGATAATGGCATCCTTTGCTCACGCGAATGTTTGACTTTGATATCGGAGATGAATCATTTTTGCTCAATGATAAAAAGGGCCACATACTTGCCAGGCAATTGATGTCATTTGAACAAAAAGTTGATTTCTTGATGTATTGATAAAGGTAAAATGTTATAATGCAATAATATCGAGTAAAACACAAGAAAAAGAAGGTTACTGTATTGAACAATACATTAAACGCAGTACGAGTTATTGAACTAAAGGTAATCAGACCATCGAGAACACACGCGTTAACTCATTCATATGAGCGCCATGCTAAATCCCTCGACTGTAACCATATCGCTTTGTTTGATCAAAGGCCAAGTCCCTCTGAACTATTTCCCCCTCTTTCCTTATCAGATGGCTTTTCCCCCATTCAAAGCCCACAAGGAAATTATGAGGGGAAATTACCATTAATTACCGTGTACAGTGGCTGAATTCAGTTCATTTGATCAGCATTTAGCACGTGGTCTAATGGAAAGAGAGATGCAGCCGTTGAATTAATAGAGAAGCCGGCAGATCTTTCAAAAGGATAATGAGTTTTTTACCCTTGGCTGCCTCTCCTTCCAGAGACAAGCTTCTGTATCACAAAAAGCATCTCTTGCTCAATAAGGCAATGCAAGCCTCTGTTTGGACCATCGTTATCTGTTCCACAAAGGGCTCCCTTACCAATTTTCACACAGGGCAGGACCCTTGACACAAGTTATGGTTCAAGTGCTTTAATTCTGACTTACATTTAACAGCAAGTCTTCTTTCCATTCCAAAACACATACCTCACAGACCTTCCTGCCCTTTTTGATTTGTCTCCTCTGGATGAATGAGCAGAGAGAAGAATGGGAATCTGCAGTAAGTGAAGTGGTTAAATTGTAATGTCTTAATGTATGACGGCCCCAACAACTGAAAACAACCCCTGAGAATCTCTTTCTATCTCCATCCCGCTTCATAAGAAAAGCTTACGTGTAGCTTTTAAAAACTCTGTCCAACCAAACGTTGTTCTTTAGTTCTCGTTTTAAGTTGTAAACACAACATCGATAGCGTCACTTTTAAGTTGGTCTTAACTTATTCTCTGTTACTATGTGTTTTGATAGGTAGCGTTCAGCAGGATTGTAGAATTGAGCATATAGGGCTGATAAGATCAGTGAGAGGGAACCATAACAGTGAAGCTGTGGGCCAGAAAATCTTGCGCTGAAAGACAGCGCTTCTTAGAGCCGAAGGGGAGCGCGGCATCGATCAATAATCCCATTGGGGTTAGTCACTTCTGGCGATCCCTTTCATTTGCAATAAAAGAAGTTTAGTCATTTGATCCATTATTCATATAAATATATTGATTTGAGCAACCATTGTCCAAGGATGGTACATATGTTTTGGTGTAAGCTCCGATTACACATCACAGAGGTCCAACAACTAAGTAGATCTTGACAAGAAATCATGGTGAAACCACTCATTTAAAACATTCATCTTAATCGCGTGGTTTTCCTCTTGATTTGAAGGACAGAGAAAGGTCTAGAGAACTCCAAGATGAATATTCATGAATCTAAGTTTTATAATTCGGTTTTCTTGTAAAGCATTACGTGCCTGTACACGATCAACAGTGGTTCTATTACCTGCATAATGAAATTTATGTGTTTCCTTTGTTCACTGCTTTTCAGTGCAGCTGTGACAGGTGGAACCACAGACAAACTCTCTCTGCTAAAAGAATTTCAATTCATATCAGATATCGGCTCCCCCCAATGAGATCGGACACTGGGATATGTCTCATTTTTATCAGCTAGAACTAAATGCTGTTCATTCAAATGTGTTATAAGCAGGCGAAAGGTCAATACTGTGTGTACTCTGATATGAATAGGCTTCAAGTTACAAGACTGTAGTCTGCATATTTTCCATTTTAATCTACAGCACATTTATCTTTGAGCTAAGTTGTTGCATTTATTTGTGGCTTATTAATGTCACATTATTTTCATAAGGTTACTTGAGCTTTTGCAGTAAACTATGCAGTGTATTTATCAGGACCTTTGTAGTAACACCATGTAATTTATACATCTTTTTGTTTCCATCCTTCGTTTCATATAAATGCCGGTTGTTGTGAGATGCAGTCCAGATATATCATAGAGTTGTTGATTTTGACATTTCAGTATTACATTTCCGTAATGGCAAGGCCCTCAGTGATCTCGGCAATAGCGTTGCCTTCTTGTAGCTAAGATGCAAATTGCACATACAGATCGATGCATTGTTGTGGTCATCACATCTTCACGGAATATTATTATTAGAATTAAGTAATTATGTCATTCCATGTTTATCTTGTTTATCAACACAGTGAACAGACACTGCTGCTTGATTGGCCTTAAGCAGAATTTTACATCTAAGAACTATAGACATACAGATATTGACTATATATTTCTGAGATTATGTTTCTGTCTTCAGGATCCTACTTACACTCTTTATCTGCAGCAGTGTAATCACACCACCAAGCAATAAAAATTAGTGAGCGCACCATATTTGATATTAACTAAACAGTAATTACGGATTTTATCTTTGTCAATGTGAAACGTTGTATTTAGTTGTTTTGGAGTTTGCAAATACACCTTTTCCAGTTCTGTAATGTTTTGTGACTGTGACTGTGACTGGATCTTGCATTGGGGTTAATTCCACAGAGGGGGTCTCCAGGACAACATGTTGCCATCGTGCCTTTCCCAAACACAAACATAAGAACACACACAAAAGAATATTACAGTTATGTCGCGATTCAAATATTCTCTCTTTCTAATAAATGCTTAAAAAGGTATTTGTTGAAATATGTCTAGCGTAAGATCACAAAATACCACAGCATTCATAACATATATACCATAAATAAATGTGAGTGTCTTATATTATTGCCAGTCTAACTAGAAAGTAAATACAAATCTACAAAGACTGTTATCAAGCCTCATGAAATGGTCTAAATCCTTTTTGAGTTAAGAAGGAATGGAATTACATAGAGTTCATTATCTACGTCCAGTCTATTTATAATTGCCTTAGCTAAGCAGAAAAGACGATCAGCATTCTCTCGTAATCACACGACAATACAACCGATTCTTTATTTCACGCAGAATGTACATGAATCATCGCTCACTATTTCGTGTTCTCTCATCATTCATAAATGCTTCAGTGGCAGATTGATTTCACTCTATAGACCCAAGCGGCGTAGAATCTCTTTGCAGTGTCTGGAGTCCCTCGGCGGTCTCTGTGAAAAATAAACAACTGATATATGTTTCAGTCCTTTTGCTGCAGTAAACAGTATGTTAAGAATGTTTATTTCTGCTGTGCTCTTGAAAATATCGGTGTGTCATGAATGTATTTTGTTGCAGCGCTCCTCAGATTTTAAAGCGATGGGCTTCCATCATACTGACTAGAAATATACATTAAATGGCACTCACCCTTTTTGAACAAAAAGTGCATTCGACCCACTAAAAGCTGTTAGATTTGGATTAATAATAATTCATGCAGTAAGCACTCTAGATTAGCGCAGAGCAGTGTGCGCAAAATGTCAAGTATTAGTACTAATAAATCCATATGCAGCTTTCAGCAGAAAGAACTTTTTTGTAGATCTAAAAGACAACAAAAACTGTTCAACTCCAAGGTACATTCTCCGATTGAACGATCAAGGGACACATTGGCAACCTTCCTTCTCGTAAAGTCAATGTGTTTGAAGTCAATAAATTTGTATTCCTGTCGACCTCACCAAACATGGCTCTTTTTATCTTCCCTTATCCTCAGCTGCCATCCTTGATGACCCTATGGAGTGCAGCAGAGGCGAGCGTTTGGCCATAACGCTGGCCAAAAACAACATCAACAGGAGCACCAACCGTTCCACCACGGGCAAGCTGGAGGTGGACATCTTTGAATTGCTAAAAGACAGTGAATATGAGATGGTAGAAACAAGTAAGTAACACAGGGGAGAAATGACACTCAATTTGTTTGGGTCCATTCGTCAATATATTTAATTATATATATATATATATATATATATATGCATGTGTTGGGTGAGAGAAAAAAAAACAGAGGAAGTGGCTCTCCTTTTAAAGTCAACAAGCCTGTCATTTCAATTCAACCCAACTGGCTTCTTTTCACACTTCCCATAAGTGCACATAAGCCTGATTGGTTTGACAACTTGTTTGGTCAAACGTACGCAACGACAAAAATAGATGAGAGAATGTTGTGGTGCAGCTACGCAAAATGAGCTATCATTTCGTTATGTTTGTCTACTGGGTTGTATTTTCTTCTCTCTGTATACTGGCATTTTTCCACTTTGCTGTATCAAAGCAAATAAAAGCAATGTGTTCTTTATAAATGAGTGTAATTTAAAATGACTTAATCTGCAATATGTCAAAACAGATGACCTTCAAAAGAGAGGTTTTTAAGAGGGCCATTACACAAAGAGGATTCCAGTCATTTGTCACACAGATGTGACATATGCTTCACTCAGGGTGGCTCTATTAACACAAACCGCAGAATGCTTTGTATTTGTTATAAACTGTATCAGTGCTTCCACTTCACTGCTACCCAGAACATTATTGTACTACGTGGAGACTGGTTTCCTCACACTGTGCGCTCTTTTGGTTTGTTTTTTTATTAAAAAACTATCCAAAATCAATACACATTAGCATTTGTCTACAGAAATTATACAAACTGCTATGACAAAATGAGGGAATGGGAATGATTTTCAACACTGCACATTCCCGTCTTTGCTAACCCACCAGCCTCACTTAATCGGTGGGAACGCCGCTTCACTCTCCACAACAACTGTATTTGTTGCTCTGCTTGGTTTCTTTAAACCTCCCTAAATGTGGTCCCTGTGTGTGTGGTCGTGTGTGTGTGTGTGTGTGTGTTTGTTTCTCTGAGTGTTTGAAAAGTATGAGCTTGGGTGTACATGCTGGATTGTGGGTACATTGTGGAATTGTTTGTGTGTGTAATTAGAGGCAGGAATTGGATTAGGGAAGGATCAGTGGCCGCCGTCAGTGACATGGAAATATCACACGGGGGCCGCTACTTGCCCAGAGAGTCCCTCCCCCACCTTTCAAGCACCCACTCCAGCCCGTGCGAGTGCGGTAGGCAGCTCCTAATTGGATGACCCCTTAAAATGATTGCTGCTTTTACTGGCAGGAAAGTGGACGTGACCAGACTTCTTTCCCTGTTGTGGGTAGTTTATGAAGCCACTTTGCACACGGCCATGTTTGCTTTAGGGCTTTCGCTTTGGTGCTTCCTTAGAATGCTGATGGCCAAATCTTTGCCATTAAGATCTGAAAGGAATTGTCTATAAAACAGCTTGTGTCAAACATTGTGTCGTAAGTTACTTGCCGCACTTTCAGTAAATTCTGCACGTGTTGTTAAATTGGTGCAGATGTTCCTTCATACGCTTGTGTTATATTTGCAGAGCATTGAGCTCTCTGGGCACCCGTACCTTTGTTATCTTGTGAGCACCAAGCCTGTCATCAAGTCAAACTCATTACAGCCATACGGATCCAATAGCTGATATTGATCTGTGGAGATCAATGCCCAGCTGAGAAAACGGATTCCAGCCAACCCTCTGACCCTTAATTTGACAACGGCGAGGGGCACATTACCACTCTGACAAACATCAGTGTCCACAGAGGGACAGCTAAACGTCGGCGAGCAGACTTTGCGTGCACATTCTCTCACACGTGCACATGCGGTAACTGTGCAGAAGAAGGAGCAAATCAAAGTGTCACAAGAGCCAGGAGCATGTTGGCTGGCATTCAAATCATTCAGCTTTATAATTTGGTGAAGCCATTCAGGCGGTTACAAATGTGTTGGCGTGTGTGAGCATGTACTGTAAATGCATGTGTGTGTGTGTGTGTGGTTGTTTGTGTAAGGTGTCAATGTGTTCATGTCTTACAGGCCCCACGGGTGACTAAGGGATTACTTATTAATCATTCGACTCACTGGCTCCCTGAATTCACCGTATAAACCCCTGCCCCCCCCCCCCCCCCCCCCCCTCCCCGCGCCTTTTTCACCAACGCAGACGGTTAATGTTCTGCTTTTGCCCCAATAACCCACACCAAATTTTAATAACGCATACCCGCTTTCTGCAAACATGCTCACATGTGAGGAGTAGTGCCGGTAATAACGTCTCACATCACATGATTCCACTGTAGTGGTTTCATTTGAAGTGGGGGAATTTGAATTCACGAAAAGTGTCATTCTGATTTCCAGCATGGGGGAATCGATCCATATATTCCCAGCGTTGATCCGAGCGAAGTACGATTCACATTCCCTGAAATACCTCAGTGTATGTTGAGCTACCAAAAGTAAAAACTTTTAAATAAGCCCTTGTAAATTTAGAATGTGAAAAACAAGATGAGATGCGTTTGTCTCTTTAAGGGATTTTATGGCATTCATGTGTAAATGTTTTAAGCCTCCAGATATTGCTGTCTGTCACTATTTTTGTCTCTGCCTTCCTCACTGTCACTCTGTTTATCCACATTTTCCTGTCTATGTGACAGTCTTTTATATGAATATCAGTTCATCCCACAAACTTTTATACAATAATCTATTGGATTTTTCTCTATGTGCATCACGCACGCTGCATTAAACATGGATGAATGCATTTGGCATTGTGCAGATTTTGTTTAAGCGCATGTACCGTCGGTTTAGGTTCCCTCGAGGCAGAAGAAGTGTTGGCTCATGTGTTTTTTTAGGGGTTGAAATAGTCAGCCTGTGCATCCAATAATATCTGCCTGAAGAGGGACTTATTTTAAATTTCTTTAAATAATATCAAGGAAATTATTTTCCTCGATAGCACTGGCCGACTGGCTTACTTGTTTCTTTTCCCTTCTCAATCCTTGTTTCTCCCACCTTCCCCTCTCTGTCTTCTATCAGTGTGCCAGATCATGTTGAAAGGCGTCGTGGCGGTCCTCGGCCCCTCTGCCAGTCCGGCTTCCAACTCCATCATCAGCGATATTTGTGGAGAGAAGGAGGTGAGTTCACACGCCCAACTGGCCTGCAGTCATTGTTATTCACAGTGCAACCAGAGGTAGAGTTTCAAAACATGATGCTCATTAGTGACATTAGTGTGGTTTATCAGAAACTGCGAGCTAACTTGTTAGTGGAAATTGTTGTGTAAAGGGTTGATTTCCTCGCTTTTACCGTGGCCCTGTTTCAGAACATGTGAAATGTTTTGTGGGCTGCTCAATTAATGCTTTTCATCCATTTTTGTGTTTTTGTTTTACGGTTTCTCAGCATAATCAAGGAAAGTGTAAACAGGAGGCCTTGGGGCTGAGGTTGGGAACTATTGAGATGCAGTTGAAAATAAAACATGACTGCTCGGATTTGGCTCGAGAGCTTGAGTCCATTCTAACGGATCCCAGCTGGATGCTAACTGGCCTGTTTGAACTCTGGCAGGGTGGGCGGGGGGGGGTCGTCTGATGTCTGATGCGCCTTTGAACTATAAAAAAAGATAAACTAGATCCTTAAAGACTAGAAAAATGTACATGTGTTGGATTTACTACAGTGCTTTTGGACTGTTTTTCATACACTTATAGTGTGAACAACACTATTTGTAGAGGGTAAAGTTAGGGATGTAGATGCTATTGATAGCATCTACATTATCTACTATGTTCAAACTTCTGCCGGTTTTAAAGACTCACCGGCTTTCTTTCAGTCCATCAGTCCTTTCGTTTTTACCAGATGTTCTTGTACGCCACAAGCTATAATTGGATTTGGTCCACGGAGACAACGTCTTTTTAACTGCATGAATATGGTCAGTATGGATATTAGAGGGAATACGCTAACCCTTCAAGTCGCTAAAATGTCCTCTGGTACATCGCAGCCCTTCCTTCTAATGAGACATCAGTCTGTTTGAGCAGTAGACTTACCAGGATTCCCCGCTGCTAGACGTCTCTGGGGACTTGGGCTTGTGGGGCCGACTGCTTTGAATCACTGACTGTGATAATTCCACTGCATGAATACCAAAGACCACATGAAGAGAAGAAATGCATTTTTAAGTTGTGAGAGTAAATTATACATACACCAGCGTCATAGATTACTTCAAGGAGTTGATGCTAGCGTTATAAATGTGCAGTTTCCCCTAATTCTTTTATAAAAACACGTGCATAATTAAGGCATTACTTTGTAAATACGTAAGTAGCATTTTACTCGGAGTGGATACTCATCAACATATTTATATATTTAACGAGGGCTTCAGATTAAGAGTAAACTACTACAGGAAGCAAATATAGTGGCAACATGCATTATTCATATTTAATAAATATTATGTGGAGGAAATTGAACATATTATTATTGTTTTGAACAATATCATAGCCCAATGTGCATATTATGTCAAATGAAAATAGACATCAGAGGAAATATTTATCTGCTGCATCTGTCTACAGTGTTTCCCTACTGATGCAGACATCTTAATTGATTCTATTTCATCTACTAAAACTACATATACAATATTTGTATCCTTTGGTCTACTCGACGCTACGGACGCTGTAAGTCATCCATGCTGGTGGTTTCAAATGTTTCTTTTCTGACATGATTTAGTGTGAATGTATGAAGTTAAATGTGCTGAAAGAAAATCTGGATTTTAGAGTTTCAATTGAAAGCACTCGCTTCTTCATCCATTAATAAAATAATTAAAACATAATGAATGTATGAGCCTTCGGAAGTGGAAAGATTATACTGTTTAGTGATGTTGGCAATGCTTTTAAAATTCTGTCGACCAAATTCACCCCGAACATAAGTTAATGCTTCTAATGTAAGTCTGCTTGATCTGAAGCTTTTCTATAAACATAGAGAAGGGGGTGCTGATATCAGTCAAGAGATATTCAGCCACTTCACAACTAGAGATATTTTTTTTCACAATAATTGTCTTGTCAATAAACAAACAATAAGAATATGTGGGGAAAGGGTTGTGGTCATCAGGACGCTGCTGTTCACTATTCATCAAATCAAAAATTGTGAAATACCTGGAATACAAACCGGTATACTTACTAGTCTTTACCTGCATGCTTTTGCTATAGATAATCTAATTCTGAACAGTAAGTCGGCTCTAAACGTATTAGATACATTTAGTGAGGTTAAAAGTACAATATAGGATCAGGGAAAAGTAACAGAAAGTAGCATCATATAACATATTGTGAAACTCCATTCTCTGCTGCCCTAATAGTGTGCAGCAGAAGAATGAAAGCAGGTGCCTACTGTTACCTTTTGACGCCTGTCACCAAAAAAAAAAAGCATCCAAACCAAAAAAACAAACCCAAAAGAAGCCTTGTTGTTTACTATCAGGTTATAATACAGAATAAAAACTGTATTTTGTGAAGTGACTTCATAAAGCAACCATACATATTTTGGTTTTCATCTTCTGTGTGTGTGTGTGTGTCGATATTGCGTTTGTGTGTGTGTGTGTGTGTGTGTGAGTGTGTGTGTGTGTGTGTGTGTGTCGTGCGCGTATCTATTGGACGTGTCTTGTGCACACAGTACTCTGACCATCTAACCACTGTGAGTGTAAGGCCACAGATGGCGGCGCTCCACTTAATTGTTGCCTGGGACATTGGCAACAATATTGCAGCTGACAGACCCCACCAGGTAATCAGCACCTCATCTACTGTTCCCGGATCAATCCCTCCCCGGGCTACACGGCTGCCGCAGAGGCTACTTCCACCGGTTTCACACTAATACTGACTAATATAAAAACAGCAACTCCAGAAAAGGGGATGACCACGTGCATCGCGTTGGTAGTCTGCTTCCGTTTCTTGCCTTGTGACACGGATAGATGATATTAATGAGGAATATTAACTGGAGCGTTTGATGCTCCTGCTGCTTTGCAGGTGCTTGTCTGCACAAGATGGGACCAGAACATCTGGAGTGTGCACTGCACTGTTCTTCTTAGGAAATAGGATTCACACTTATAAGTGGTGACTTGGTGATATGAGGGAAAAGACCAAAGCCCCTCCCGACCCTATGCACACATTTATACCAAATGATTAATCTGAATGAATGTTCGGTCCCGTAGCTTTTAGCCACCTTTGTCTCAATTCAAACGCTGTCACTGCTTAATTTACCCTTAACTTTCTCTCCATCCAAAAAGGATGAAACGGTATCTGTGTGTGTGCTAGAGAGGCGAAACACCGCTCAATGATTCAAATGTGTCAGAAGTGGTCATGAATATTTAGGCCCAGTTTAATGTCCAGGTGTTGCTTTGGGCAGGTTAAACAACAGAAAGATTACAGACCCGCATTGTGGTAGGATGCTGTTCAGGTTGGATTTATGAAGTAGGGGGTCCACTGGAAACCCAAAAACCCCGTTGGACTGAGGTTGGGGGTCAGTGGTACAGCCCGATCCCCAGAGACGGCCAATAAGAGATCTGTGCTGACATACACACAAACGCATTAACAAAGAAACACAATTACTACCCATTTTAACTTGGGGTCAAATGCTTGCAACTTAAACAACATTAACGTGCAGCTCTTTAAGTGCAACATAATTTTTACTTTAGGTCCCCTTAGTTTTTTCTATCTAAAATACAGACACTCCACCCACTATCCTCTCTGCGCCGTCTCTCCTCTCTACTCTGATTCAGTTTTTTGCTGCATCGTGAGGTAACGCTCCTTCATTTGAAGTAAAAGTGAATCTGTTGCTTTTCTTTTGAGTGAGAGTTAAATTCCAAGATGGTTTGGAGTCTTAACTTATTTATTGAGATGACTTTATTAGGAGGCGAATGAACTCTGTAGGGCGGCTCCACGTGGCCGGACAGAAGCTGCTGCTGAATAGGGCCATCAGACAGAGAGAGTTGATTGCTCGTGAATACTGAACAAATATAAGTCCTGTACAGTTATTATTGTGAGGCAATCATAAGCTCGCTCACGTATCAGCCAGCTCGCCCACATGTCCAGACACTCTGCCTGCTGTGTTTGCATGTAACTTGTGTGTGTGCGTGTGTGTGTGTGTGTGTGTGTGTGTGTGTGTGTGTGTGTGTGTGTGTGTGTGTGTGTGTGTGTGTGTGTGTGTGTGTGAAGCTGTCCAAATGGAGTAAAATGGGTCAGTTGTCCAGCAGCTCAGTGCCACACATGTTGTGGAATTAGATTTTGTGACTTGAAGAGCCAACTATTCACCCGGCAAATCCTCTCTGGCGAGGGACCATTTGCCCGGTTCCGCAAAGCTTACTTAAGACCTTCTGTCTGTGAGAATTCATACCACGGGTGGTCACAGCAAAAGCAGTACCTTTTTTTTTTTTACCTTGATGGCTATGCTTTTCTCTTGTTATGATACTTGCATTGATAAAAAAAAACCTGGATGGTTAGATCGTGTGATTAGTATAACAACACAGCAAAAATAGATGTTCAGATCCTTTTTTTATTGTACTTAACGTAGGTGATGCATTAATAGTTAGGTCCATGGAGAAAAAATGCATCTAAATACTGTGAAATTAAAATAAATGCTAAATAAATCCTTAATTCGTTCTTGATTTGTTCATTCTTGATTTGTTAATTTCATTAGCTTCAGATTTCATGCACTGCTGCACATCATTGCATGACATAGTTTTAATTTCCTTTTAATCATACAGAAATCATTGTTTAAAGTTTTATCAACTTCAAAATAAAGCTTAGCTTTAGCTTGAGGCAATGCAATCTCTTGCAATTCAAGCAATGTTTTTTAAATTAGCCAATTGATCCTTAAACGCCGCTTGGTGCTGTGTTTACATTCTTGAACAGATCGCTGCATGGATTAGCAAGAAAAATTATTTTCTGACTAACGTGCTTAATAAAAGTTCAGTCCCGCTCGCTTTTTTTAAGTTCTTAAGGGCTTCTCATCCAATCATAATAACAACAGTGGTGTACAGAAACCTACTAAGTGGACCTGGAACAAGTTTTCTTATCGTATTATTTGTCAAACTTTGTAAGGATTGACGAGAGTTGCGGGTGAGTCCTCTTTGCCTAACTCATTGGTTTTATTGCCTGAACCAAACTCCTCGTGAGGATCCCGACACGTTGAGAAGTAAAGCAAGATCCCAAGTGAATCGATCCCCAAAGCCAGAGGGCATTGATCATGTGGCATTCTTTGACGAGTTGGAAGTCATGATAGAATTTCAACTAGACGTGTCTGACCCAACGTGTCACAACGGTGGGTCTGCTGACGGAACGATACGTACACATTTTTCCTCCTAAAACTGAGAGTCAATTAACAGCCTTTCTGTCCTTTACTGCTTTGATTCATATTGGTCTCCAATTTCTCATTTACTTCTCTCCTTCCCTTTCACCCTTCCGCAGTTTTAACTGTTTCCCACACTGCCTTTTTACCTCTTGTAATATCTGCTATTTACTGCCCTTACAAGCCTCGGCTCTCAGCACTGACTTTGTCCTTAACCTAACCTCATCCGTCCTTATTTTCTCATTTCACCTCCACGACCGCGCGGTTTCCTGTCATTTCCCTTCTCCAACACTTTACTCAGACACCACCTATAGATGACTATCAGGTCAAGATCTGCCATTCTAAAGAAAACGAATAGAAAGTAGGATTCAGAAGCCTGCTCCCTCTCTCTCTCTCTCTCTCTCTCTCTGTCACTCCCTATAATCGCCCTCCATCACACTGAATCTCTTATGTCTGAGTGAGTAGTGGCATTAGTTCTGCTGTGTTGCTCTTGTTCTGCTCAGGGGGTCAGCGTATGGTTTAGCTTTCCATTGTAATTGGGCTTTAAAGCCACTATGTAAACTCAACGCTTCCCCAGCAAAAGGAACATTGTCTGTTGTCAGCAGGTGACGTGTCATTGATTAAGATTGGGTGATTACATTTTTGTCAGTGCCGTGAAATCGGCAAGAGGAGGCAGAGCCACGACGTTGGGTACGTATTGGTAATTGGTAAATGTAAGTGGTAACTTGCTTAGTGCAGGAATTGTGATCAAATTGTAAAAAAGGATTTCTGCACATTCACAGCTTGGTATTCTTTGAGATTCTCAATTCAAGAAGACATGTTAAGACATGAATTGCGATGCAAATTAGGGTTTCATTGCTACTTTTAATACAAACTGACGTTAGCCCGAAGCTGAAGGTAGTTCACGTCCCAACACTCACCCATCACCCATTAATTTCAACTTTATTTTGCTGCACTCAACATGCGCTGCCATCATTAGGGTTCATTAGGACCCAACGAGGGGAGCGATGAAACGTGTCCTCCAGTGTTTTTGAAAGGTACAAAGACATTCTCCATTTGGATGCAATAGCTATTTTAGCTTTGTGAATTTGTGCGAACCTGACTGTGTCTGTGTGGAATTAAATATTACACTCTTGAGTGAAAGTAAAGGCAGTGTTTTACGGAAGGTTCTAAAGTGGATCATCCCTCACAAATTTACATCCCTTTTTTTGGAAGAGCTTTACTCCCTCAAAGTAGACGTCATCAAACTTCTCAATGACAGGGTAGAATTGTGTGCTCCCTTTACTGTCATTTCAAAATTCTCACTGGAATAAAGTAAACAATTGTATCTTCTTAGTATAAAGAAGATCATATGGATAGTGGTGGATAGGGCGAGGAAATTAAAGATAAATTCAAGTTCAATATACCTTTGTATTGAGGTCACGTTGACCCAGAGCAATGCCCTCATACTCATTCAACTGCTTTCCCGCTTTTTCTTAGCAAATATGTGCACATGAAATCCTACTGCAGATACTTTATGATAGATTGTCCAGAAGAATACCACAAAACCAAGCAGAATTTGTATTACCATTGCCAAATAAAAGATTTCTATTTTGAAAATAACTATTTAAAGTTAAGGTGAAAGTAAGAAGGTGTTCAGCAAAACTAGAATGAAGTTCAGAAGCCTCAGAATTATTGGGTTTATGTATTGCTGTATGTGATCTATGAATTATTTTTTGGCATTGTATATCCAACTATTTAGATATCAGTATTACATTTTGTTTGTAGACCAACTAAAACAGAATTTTTGAGATTCAATCAGACAACAAATCGACAACTGAAATAGATGACAATCGTTCCTTCCAAATGTGCTGTTTAGACCATTTCATTTACTTAGCGAGCATTCCTACAACTTATAAAAATATTTTTTCCCTGTCTATGTAACAGGTTGTTGTGAAATTACCATAAACTGATTTTTAGATTTGACATCATCAAAGTTTTCAATCCAACTTTAATCATTGTTGGAAAACATTTTACGAACACATGAAGAAAGTTAACTCTGAATCTTTGAAAGCTTTCATAGATACTGTCTTAAAGTCTATGGCAATATTTATTACAATTTACATTTACATATCTCAATAGAGGACATTATAGTTAAATGCATATGTATTAAATGTAGTGCATTTATAAGTATTTCTATTAGTTTATTAAGCTACAGTAGCCACAGCACCAGGAATAAAATAGCACACAATCATTCAGAATTTCAGATGATGGCTAATTCACAATGACAACATAACTCATCTATCCAAGATTTGTTTTGGTACCTGTGCAGTAATATTCCCAGATTTGCATGTAGATTTAAATAATAAAATGTGTGAGGTTGAGCGTCAATTTTTGCAGGGTTTCTCAGTTTAGTTTAGCAAACGCAGGTGCCTCTCTTGCTTGCGCCCGATCATAATTAGAGACGCACGGCTGTCGTCGGCACCCCTGCTCACCCGTTTCGCACAACATTATTGACCTATCTTTTCAAGGCCACACCTGTAGAGCCGCCATGTGCATGCCCGTCTTGTCATCGGGAAGCGGTCTCTTGATTTAATCACGGAGGAAAAAGTAAAGAGAAAAAAAACGAGTGACTCTCCGGTGAAGAGAAGAAAACGTTTTATGTTGCTGCTGATTGTAGCAATCGAAGCTATAACGCTAAAACGGGACACTGCCCCTTGTTATTATGTTGCTTTTGTTTCATCTTTTGTGGAAGGGGACAATACTGGAATCAGCTGACATGCCAATCATTTTCTGCCAGCTGCTCCCTGAGTGATTCTCTGCCACTGCTGTTCTCTAAAGTGAAACTACAGAGTATTTCAGTCTCGTATCTCTCTGTTAACATTTTTGTGTTTTACAAAAAGGCCAAGATTTATCAACAAACTGTTTGCCTATCTTTTATAAAGTTGATCTCTATTTTGTTTGGGTGGAGTAAGTCAAATGTTTGGCTATATTCCCACAGCTCGACAAAGTCCACTGTTAGATTTTAGACAAATAATTCAAGATAAACACTTTTCCAATTAAAACTCCCTTGCAACAATACAAACCGGTTTTACCCAGCTTGATAGTCACAGATAGCAGATTCATTTGAGAGAATATTAACCAGTAAGTGTGTCATTGTTTAATCACTTTTTGGCCTTGAAACAACTTCCCTAATCACATTAGTTATTGTCACTGCTATAATAACACAAGCACATCTGGTAGGCAAACAAGGGACTTGAAAAAATAATTCTTTTTTTTCACTCTGAAAGTAGGCAGTAGAGCACAATATCTTTTTTTTTCTGTGAACTGGTAGATCAATAAGATAGAGAGCTTGTGGTCAATGTTCCACTCTTCTAAAAGGTACCATGGGATCCGCAGCACCACTTCATCTTTATCACTGGTCTGCTGCTGCTCCGACCGCGGGGACCTGCTGCAGGATCATCACAACCACAAATAGAGATCTGGCTTCGTGGGAAGAGATTACGACGAGCCTGAGGTGGAGATTGTTGGTTGGGTTACTTTGGCATTCTCGTATCTCTGGTGTCTCGTCGCTTCTCTTTCAGTCCCAAAAGATGTTCCTGTGTTTTTTTCTGAATGCCAACAGCTGGTCTCCCAAATCCCGCATAAACGCTTTGGTTCCGGGGGGGATCGGATAGACATAATAGACTACCACCTGCCCTCCTCTATCTACTGCCACCCTAAAAAACCTTGCCAACTCCACTCTGGCGTTCCAACCTTGGCATCACACTTGCTGACCGATAGACAATGTCTCCAACAGCATCTGCTCTCTAATGCTCAGTAGCCAAAATAGATATCTGGTTTCCATTATGTTGCATCGAAACCATCCTTCACACTATGTGTTATGTTATTGGTTGGTTTTCGACAACTGATGATCTTCAAACTAGTAAGCCGTGTCCACATGTTGATGGTCAACAAACTGTTTTCCGTCTGGCCTCTGCAAAGATTGTATTCCGCTCGCTGAGACCAAATGGCCACTGTCCACTTGGCTGTGGTGTTGCAGTTAAGGACTGTTAAAGTATTTCTGCCAAGCACGTGTTGTACTGCATTCTAATTGATAGCCAGGTCCCCATGCGGTAATGTAAATGAGTCTCTTCAAACATGACTGATGAACACCACCATGCCAGCCTTCCCACCGCGATGCCCAACATGTTGCGAGACCATTAAAAGTGCAAGCCGACAGATGTAGTTGCTCGTTATGCCTCTGCACTCCATATGGCCCTATTGAATATCCACCTTCACCTCCTCTCACTTGGACTCCCTCCCGGGAGGCCCCTGTTTGGTTCACAACGGACAGGTAGCAGAAATAACTTGGGCACTTGTCAGCTCAACGACCGAGGCAAACCAGAGCTGGTTTTAATGGCCGAAATGGAAATTAGCTTTCACCTTCACTCCAGTTCAAGCAATCGTGTCCTAACTAATGCCGGGTCCGACTTGTAACTGCCCTTCCTGAATGTAGCCTCAAATTTCCCATTTAAAAGCGGCTATCAGAGGTTATTGGAAAGCTTCTACCACACAATGAAATAACCCTGTATTTCTTCAACAAGCGGCAAACATTTGCTTCTCCGGCTGGGCAGTTTGAAAATGTGCCGGTTCGTTTAATTTCTTGTTTCAATAGCTAATCTCAGCAGATCAGCGCCGTCTGAGTGTAGTTAAGGCCAATATATTGTAGGCACATTAAGATTGCGTTAAAGTATTTTTTCTGCCAATAAGCTGCCTTCCACTGCTCAATATCTGTGTGTGTGTGTTACTTGTGCAAAGCCTGTGTCCTGTGAGAGTTTCCTCATTAAACGCCTGTCAAACCTCTGTCTGCCAACCTGCCAGCTATTCAGTCACACTGCAGGAAACACACAAACAAACACACATGCAGTATTACGGTCAGGAGCACAAGGGGTGAGCGAACTTTGCAAACACAAAAGGACAGAGTTGTACCTTTTGCGGTCATTTTCTGGTAACTCCTTCCCTTCTATTTGGTGTCATTACTGGGGCCGGTTATTGTTTGAAAATGTCCGAGACTGGCGACATTCTGCTTCCTGGACAACACTTATGAGTTGTAGATCTGCCTTTCTACAATTCAAGTCCCTGATGTCAAATTTGTGAACAGTTGAGAGAGTTGTGCCGCAAAGGCCCCATTTAAACGGGACGCAGTAAATGATTCCATCGACTTTTGCAAAAGCACATGCGTTGTAATCCAGCAAGGAGCTGTTTCGACCGGTCAAATACGTGCAAAATTACATTTGTGTTTTCCGTTGATAAAGATTTCTGCGAATTACCATATGATCAGACTGATAAAGTGATTTTTGCTTTGATAGGTTTGCAGCACTGCAATTTTGTAACATCTTATAAAGACTCTCGATTGTATTTCATTGCCTTCACACTTTAGATGCAAGAGACATAGGCAGTTCTAGTGGGCACCCAGAAGGTCAAACACTCATCCTTACTTAATAACTACAACCTAAACCGCTTTTATAACTTTCTGTTTTACTGCGTCTTCTAAATAGGGAATCAGAGCCACGATACTCAGTTTAAACCTGACATGCACTTTCAGACCACAGAGACCCAACAAATATCAGTTAAATATTGATGTTGTTATTGAATCCCCTGAAACTGTCTTGGGAAATAAACCAATAAAGGGAGGAACGTGAGACAGATTTCCTCTGACAACAGAATCACATTTCTAGTGCTAAATTCAATGAGACCATTTAATGAGTCCTGACTGTAACCCGTTACCATTCCCCACTCTCTGTTATGTCTGTTATGTGTGTTTCCCTTTTTGCCCTTTTCTTGTCACACGGTTTCCCCCATCTCAGCCTCTAAGTCGCTCACTTTACTGCCCTTCTTCTGTCAGTCAAACTGTCAGTTATCTCTCTCTGTCCCTCTGTTCCCTTTCTTTATTTGTTTTCCCCCTGCACCGGGTGTGCTTGTCCTCCCCCTCCCATTCGTTCCACTGGCACACGACTGTCCTTCTCTAAAGCAGCAACTGGGATATTTAGTTCTAATCACAGTGAAGCCTACCGGATTATTAAAAGAGGAGTTGTTACCTTGGGCTTTTTTTGTTTGCCTGAGATTTCCTTCCCTCGCAATTATCAGATGTAATTAGTTTCACTCCCACACCAACAGGCTCCCCTGAGCGGATGCTTTTTTAAAGACACTTGCATCTCATGTTGAAATACAGCTTGTTTACTACAACTTGTCTTAATTGCCTCTAATAATTGTGTGGGCTTTAGCTAAATAGATTAACACTAGAACAACTTACCTGACTTTAACTGCGGACAGATGTTGCCAATAATGTTGCATTTTATGAAAATACTTTTTTTTATTAGAAAAGTATAGAAGAGTGGGCACTATTCACGTGTAGAATGACACCAACAGAACATGTGTTTGTACAAAGCGATTATGGAAAATTTTTATTTTTATAGAAAAATGTTTTCTGTATAAGGAAAATTAAGCCATAAAGCACTGTGAGCATGCAAAAAAAAGAAATAGATGGTTAAGCACTTTAAGAGGAATTAATTGGACGGTTAAAACAAGCAGTGAACACATTGAAGACAATTAAAAGTTTTGTAAACGCGTTGGGAGAAGGTTATTTTAAGTTCAAGAATGCACGTCCTCCGTTTGTTTCTGACTTCGGTCCCATATTCACTCTCCTTGCTTTTTTTTTAGTCGACAACTCCAAAAATATCTTGCTCGTCAAACAATGAATATGTTCTTTTCGCCAGCTTGTCACTAACGTCGCCAACCATTTTGTCCTTGATGCTTTTTCATTTTAAACAGATGCTTGTGTCTTTAAGGAGTAAACAGTTGAGTTCTTAAATGAGCTGGAAAACGGGAATTGTAAAACTTGGTGAAAATAGTCTTGTTATTAAACGATACTGATTAGCGCAGCATCAACAATCACCACAGAGTGCCAGTGTCCACAGCAGTGAATCAAAGCCATAATTTTGGATTAAATGTGCCAGTTAACCGTCTCATTGAACCACTGATCCGTACACAGCTGGCACAGCAAACTGTCGTGAGGAGGCAGGTTGCAGACAACTAGCTGTTAGTATCGTGGAGATTGATTATCTCTGCTTGGAGTAGCCCTGTTTTAACTCAAGTCTGGCTTCAAAACACTTTGTCACTTCACCACATGAGGAGCAGTGACTTGTCCCAGTTTAACGAGCAATTCATCATTGTGTCCGACCAGGGGGAGCTGTGTGAAGGGGTGGTCTGTAGAGCGGCTCCTCCCTTTTCAGGCATTGCTTTGGGCTTCATTGAGCTGCTTTGTTGATGTCAAATGATACAAGTTACGTTTAAAAAAAAGTGGGAATAAGATTGAAAAAATAAAAATTAAGAATTTATGCTGCTGTGGAATTTGATAATAAATCAAGTAATTCCATTGAGACATTTGTAGCTCTAAGGTGTAGTAAGATGTAAAAGTAGAATGAGTATGTATTTTGTTTTTGTGTGTGTGTGTGTGTGTGAGAGCGGGAATATTCCTGAATTTGTGTAAGCTGCTTTCTAAGCCCCCTGCTGCCTCAGATACAGACTATCGAAGCGCGTCAGGTGTCTAAGTGAAAGGGGGTTGGGGTAGCACCAGTCTGCTGTGCTGAAAGGGAAGGAAAGAACACTCGGGAAGCGGGAACAATCTATGCAACCCAGAGAACAGCAGGGGAAGAGGCAGAAATGAGTGAGAAATGGTGAGAAAATTGTACAAACGCAATAGGGAAGATGAAGGACACACCTGAAAGAGACGCACATTTTCCCCAGTGGGCTGTACGACTATTACCCGGGTTTCAGGACTCGGTGAGAAAACTGAATGGCATTCCAGCAGGGGCTGTCAGTAGTGGCCTCACCTGCATCCATCCAGACATCCAGGGGCTGCATGCATTACACCCCAATGGGCAAGGATGGAAAACCAACCAGGGGGATATGGGGACGAGGGGGGGGGGGGGGGGCAATGTACGGCACGTTGGGAACCACACAGACAGGCAATCTGGCGTGATGAAGAGGCTCCCTTCCCGATCCCTCCTCTCAGACCCAGCATGTCCTCTTGCATCCCCTTCACGCTCCACCGCGCGCTACTACAAAACCTTGGCAGCCGAGCGACCCGACAACTGTTGCACCCATTTGCACGCTCCCTCTTCCTTCCCGTGCTCACTGCAAGCCCCGGCAGCGTGTATCCGTTCACATCATCTCATGGAGAACTGAAGCAGGGATGGCTTTTGAGTGGAAGAAAATATATGGGAGACGGGTTTGAATTTGGGGGGTATATTTTATGATGTTGGCGGCGGCAGTGTGGATTTGTTGCCGTGGCCCCATTGAATACTGCAAGGTTATCTGTGATGTACTTAACCTCCCTTGTGACAGTGCAGACGTGCCTGTGCTTGTCTTACCCATTAGTGCAGTGGGGGAGGTATGATAAATCCGTTAGATGCAGCTAAGTGATACAGATATTTATATAGATACAGCAAATCAATCTAAGCGAAGATGCCTCACAATGGTGCTCAGAGAGAGGTATTGTGTGTATTTATTGATTCTTACTGAAGGCTTGGTTAGCTTTCTTTAACGTATTCCTTGTGTCTTATCTTTGCTCTCTCTACCAAAAAAAAACACATGCACCTGCTGGCGTGTTTCTGCTCTTTGAAATGTTGTTTTTTTCCAGCTGAATGTTCATTCAGCAACAACTACAAACTGTGTATTGATATAGATGATTCATTCCTACAGCAAAATATAATTATTTGCTGAATATGTTAAGATCCGGACTGGCCTCGCCTGCTTTTATTGCAGGTTTGCGGCCCCACTGGTTAGTGCTTGTCCGGCGCTCTGCACGCATGTGGGGGTGCTTCAGCTAACAATGACCCTCCGACTGATACCCCTGGAGGGCTGTTAACACTTTTAGCTCTGCCAGCACTTTCACCACAATTAAGCCATTAGGAAGAGCAATCGAAATTCTCCCAATCTCACAGCTTACATCTTTAATTGTTGATTTACAGTGTCATTTATATTTATTTTTGAGCATGTAACAATGTTTTTAAAATGTATAATGTCTGTTCTCAAGTATTTGGACTGCGAAGAACTCAAATCTAGTTGCCCGTTTTGATTTTGAACAATGACTCTCACTTCGGCCCTAAAGGGTGTTCAAGGCCTTTTCACAATCATTTCAGGTCAAAACTGTAGAAAGATTCAACTGCTTCACACGTAGGTTCTCATATTTTAGCCACTTAAGCACACAGTGTGTGGGTGAGTCAGCGAGACACAGGTGGACACGATCGGGAAGGGCAGCTGCAATCAGTGCCCTGGGAAGACATGAGGGCGGCGAAGTCTAGACGCCTGAAACAAGGACACATGGGCCGTTTCTCAATACCTAAGACGGCGAGAACGGACTCGCGTTCCCGCGAGAATAGACTCGGGAGACAGACTCGGGAGTCCTGACTCACGGGTACGGGAGAACGGAGAACGGACATTTCCGCAATTGGAACAGCAGCTGACTTGATGACGTCACCACAGTAGGCGGTCTTTGTTTACGCACGCAAGTGGAAATGTATAAAAAGCCAGCAGCGTGTTAACGGTTGTGGAAGGTGTTTGTTGAAATTGCAAAAGTATTCTGATTGAGTAGCTGGCAACGAAGAGCACAATAAAAACATATTGGTATTATTATATTTAATAATTAATTAATTTGAGTAGTAACTACATGGTTAAACTAACTAACAGATTAGACGTCATACAAAGCAAAACGAATTGTATGTGTCATGTTTAACTGCTACTTTAATACCAGCATCACATTAAAAGATGATTCTCGAGAATAGGCGGCTGGAATGAGCGCTGACCGCCCGGCTGAATGTTGACCACACATTTGTTGCTTAAACCGCTAACTTGTATCCTTAAAAAGTGTTCACATCACATTCCGTTAATTAACAATAGTGGTATTTAATAAAAGACGACTTACAGTTGTGCGTTTTCTCATCTGCCATCGCAGCTTGCTGAGGTGAAATGCATTCTGGGATATATGTCTCTCACTAGAACAGACGAGCCTGCTTCGATGCATGCCCGGTAAAATGGGCGGGGCGAGTCACATCCGGGTATTATGACCGTTCTCGGCCAGATGCGGACTTGAGAATTGGAACAGTACTCAGGCTGTGACTGATGACGTTTCACGAGTCCACGAGAACAAAAGTCCACACAAGAACGCATATTGAGAAACGGCCATGGTGATTGTCAAAGAAAAACAGGCAACTGTGCAAAGTGAGCTAAAGTAATTTGTTGGAAAAGAGTCTTGATAGTTTCGGTTGCTTGAATAGTTGTCAATGACCATAAATGATTTGACAAAGATGATCAATTTGATACCTTTATACTTATTTAAATATTTGTCGAATTTTGTTCATTTGATACTGTGGTATTGTGTGTGTGTGTGTGTTTGAGTCTACGTGTAAAAGTTCCTGCGCAAACACACATTTGAGGCGCTCCACTGTGTGCCGGGGGAAACAAATGTTTTGTAACAGTGGTTGAGGGGGTGTTTTAATGAAGATGTCTCTAACTAGGGCTTGTTTGTGTGGGCGGGACAAATATGGGTTTTCAGATCCATGCTCATACTTCACATCTGCTTCAGTGCCTCAGTCACAATCATGTGTCGTCTTAATACGCACATTGCTACAGACAGGCAGCTGCAGACCTCCGCTGCATTTTTTGAACATTAGTGCAAAAGGTCATTCTACTGCAATTGTGTGTATGGTGGGATGACCTCAACCTCTCCTGTGCAGGTGCCCTACGTGAAGGTGGCTCCAGAGGACATTCTGAAGGTTCAGTTCCCCCGGTTCACCACGCTGGACCTGAGGCCAACCAACACCGACATCAGCCTGGCTGTGGCCGGCCTTTTGACCTTCTTTAACGGCACCACAGCCTGTCTCATCTGTGCACAGGCTGACTGTGAGTAGACGGTTCACACCTTCAAAACCAAATACACAATCAAACACACCCGGGGGAAAACGTGCCGACAAAGTGCAAACATTTTGTGTCTAATGTCTGCTATCCCCTCAACACATGTCGGCACACACAAACCTATCGCACGCACACCAACTGTGTTCTAACAGATGCGTCGCTTATCAACATCTCACCCTGTGACATGCTCTCTTCTGAAGCAGCTGCTGCTCTCCACAGTCAGAACTCTGTCACAGCAACGCGCCAGACATCTGCCTCCCAAAATAAATCCCATTCACATCACTCTCTTCCAACACTGCTGTCCCCCATACATTAAAATAATGACACAGCGTGTTAAGCTGTGCCGTGTATATTCTGTCTTCAGCCTTAAATCTCATCAGTTTACACTCCTAGAATACCATGGGATGATTAGAAGACGATGATGTTTGCAGCTGTATTCCCCAGGGAGCTGACCGCCTCCTTGTCAAAGGCACTCGTTAGATTCTGAAGATACTAAACTGAGTGACCTTAAAAAAAAAGCTTGAAAATCTCCTCGAGAGTAGTTATTTTCGTAAATAGAGAAGAAGATTCAATCATGGCCTGTTCCCACCCTCTCGCAGTCCAGCAAGCACTAATTACAACTCCATAGACAAAGGCAGCGTGACCCTGAGTGGCACCAGCTAACCTTTCTCCTAATCAGCAGCACAAGGCTTTGAAGCAAGGAAATGGGCTTGAGACATCTACCATGTGTCAGACAGCCCAGAGATGGCAATGAGCCACTGTGAACCGCCCGCCCGCCCTCCCTATCTCCATTCTCAGTTCTTCTGCCTTTCAACTCCCTCTTTGACTGCCTCTCGGTCTTTACTTCATTTCATTTTTAACCTTTTCAAGAAGAGATTTGTCTTAAACGCATAGAGAATTATTTTACAGTAAGTCCATGGAAATTTGAGGGTCCTTTAAAAAAAAAAAAAGAATATTTCCACTCTCATATTAAACTATGCTTGTTTAGGCACAAAGTGTGTGACTGTTTGGAAATGGCCCCCAGAAATGTTGCTTCTAGCGTTGTTGAGAACCGTCCAGTGGGAGATGGATCAGACATTCCTACATACACACACAGCAAAGAAACTCTTCTTTTGCTTCACAGTAAGATTTGCCAGATATCATTCATGTCATTCTTATGTGGAAATTGAAAAACTAACTTACCAAAAGAAAATCTGATGGAATTTTAACCAGTCGCTAGAACATCATCCAGTGTTTCCCCTAACATTGAACAAGGGTGGCGCCCCCCTTCAAGGAAGTGTGGATTTCCCTCCTCCCCCCCGTGGGCCGATCCGTTCGCCCCCTCAAAGCTGTAAATTCTAGGCGAAACACTGTTACATCTATTACAACTGCAAGGAACAAAACTATATCCCCCTGGGTGCTTCCTCACCTGTCAGTCATCCTTCCAATTCGGGGCTCAGATCTCGTTTCAGTGATTTTTATTCCACGAGTCCAAGAGTTGATTAATACCCCTCCGGCAAGAATATTAATAACAAGTGAAGCTTTTATGCACCTTCGGATTTTAATATTTGTGAGTTTGGATAAAAGAAGCCCCCTTTTTTTCTGCACTTCTGATGTGTGGGTGTGCGGGTTGTTACTTTGTGTGAGAGGCGCTAAGAGAAGACTGTAAAGGAAATGAAAAGAAAAGAAATGAGGGGAGATGATAGGTAGATAAAATGGACCAAGAGGAGTCCGGAATCAGAGAGGTGAGGAGAGGATGTGATTTGCCTGAAATGTAGCGATAGGGGGGAAGAGGGGGGAGGAGAGGGGAGGAGAGGGGAGGGCGTGACTAGGCTGGAATTATACATTGTTACCAGGAGGTAGACGGTCCAGGAAATGACACCACTGTATTGATTGCTCCCTCTCAAGCGACACTCATCCATTCAATAGAAAATACAGCAAATGGCGGCATGCCTCGATTTGTGTGCGTGTGTGTGTGTGTGTGTGTGACGGTCTGTATTCGGCAATATCATCAGCTGAAACCCATCCAACTTTGGCCCCGGCCTGCTCAGCTCCACCCTGCCCGTCAGCTCACATAGTCAGCTTGTCGGTTGGCAGCCTGCTGTCGGTGGCTCGTCCACATGTGCCGTCCCCATTAATCAAACGGGCCAGTGACAGCCTAATAGAGCGTGGCCAATTCATGAATATTTTCCTGCAATGGCCGAGAAGGCAGGATTGGAGGTGGAGCCATGCCCAAAGGCACGGCGCACACCAGGACGGACATTAATCTGGCTGAGCCCCCGCTATCCACACCAGTGTGTGTGTGTGTGTGTGTGTTTGTGTGTAGCAGCAGCCTCAACTCTATATAAGCCTGGCCTGGGAATACGCTCCATGTGGTCAAATTTATCTGGCCCGCTGGGTGGCCCCACGTGCTGCTTGGCTGTGGCCTGTTGTCAAGTAAATGAGACACGCGCATAAATGCGAACACTCGCAAAAGGCCTCGCCTGCATTCCCACGCTGCGCAAACCAAATGCATTCGTATGCACGCTGTTCACTCTCACAGGCCCGGTGCTGCAGGAGTGCCCTTTCATTAGTGGGGTGATTGGTACAGATGTCGGGGCGCTGAAAAAGAACATCCAATAAACTCGACTGGAGCTGCAGTACAGGTACAGGACTTTGTAGTGCAACGAAACAGCAGGCATTTTTCTACCTTTTTGTTAGGCACAGTTGCATAGTAAAGTTTGACATCAGTGCAGCTAGTACTGAAAACCCTTTTCTTACTTGTGTTATCAGGTTTTTACAACAATGTGTGTTTGCAATGTACTTGTTCAGTCTTATTCTAATTGTTCTTTTTTTTCTCATGATGGTTACATTTCCTCCGCTCATCTTTTAAATTACCATTGTGTACTACTCAGTTTATAGGATCTAAATGACTTGTAACCATGGTGTCTTTCTATCTAAAGACACGCAAAAAGCCTAATAATCATGTACAGTAATTGACATCAACAACATAACAGTAGTGACGTCAGTAACCAAGGAAACACTGACTCCGTCGCCATTTAAATCTATTCAACCAATGTGTAAATGACTAAACTGTTTGCTAGAACCCAGCACACAAGTTTACACAAGCACAAAGTTCTTCATAGCTATAGTTCATCCAAGCACCAGATTAATGCATTTGACATTAAAATGTTCAACATTTCATCCTCGGGGCGCACGCTAACGGACACCCATAGAGGGTCGCGGTCCACCCAGCACAGTCCGACAAACACTTCTGTAGCCTTGTTGTTTGTTGCAGAGGAGTTTTGTTGATAATCAGGCTCCTGAAGCACGAGCAATAAAAGTGATTTGGTGAGTATCATCACCGTAACATGAAGCTCTAATATAACCCACCCAAGTCATAAAACTAGCGTTTACTGCTTTACTGTTTATGTTGAATCATAATAATGTACAGCCTCCATACAGGCTTTCACTTCTGTGTTAAAACCTTTGTCAGGGAACAAAGGTTTTATTGTACATAATGAAGCCACTTTACACCTCCCAAGGAATTCATATTCCACTGCCGTAAATTCACAGTTCAATATTTTCAAACTGCTGGCCTGTGTCGTGGTAGTGTTTGCTTTGGGGTAATTTGTGTGTCTTCCAAACAATTGTGTGTCCCTGCATCCGTGGTTTGTCTCTGTGATCTTGCAGTCATGTTGTAACAACAGCAGGTGAAAAGTATATTGGGGTTAACCAAACGATTGTCAGACCTTTAGCTGTGTGTCTGTAAGAGAATAGTGTCTGAGTCATCCATGCTAATGAGGTCTCACGGTAACACACTGGTTTAATACTTGTGAGGATCCTGTTTGATATATTCTCTATTTTTAACTTTCACAACTTTATATTACAGTTAAATCCTTTAGGAATAACTTAATTCCTGGTCCTGTCCATCAGCATAAATAACCCAATTCCACCTGTGATTTACTACAGAAAGGTGAGGAGTTAAACATGCTTCTTTGCACAGTTGAGACATGATTTTCAAAATCCCCCCACGAATAAGCAGTAATAGAAACACATGGTAAAGTACTAATCCCACAGTACCCATTACAGTAGTTTAAGTCTACAGGACTTCATTTTGCCATGATGACATACAAGTGGACTGCCAAGGCAAAAAGAATAACAGCACTTCTGTCGCACTGGGTAGACATAAATGTAAACATTTCAGGATTTAAAATACTAAAACACTGCAAATGATTTGAGATGTTAGTTTTGCCGCACCGATTATCACATCTTCTATCACAAACCTGGCGCAAACATATTCTGAGCCTTTTGAATCCTGTGCAATGTCATGAACAAGAACCGGCGAAGAAGCCATAGCGAGAGGATGCAGGAGGCAGGTTTATGAGATGCTATTCTAAGCTCATCAGCAGTTACTCTGCGTTATACCACTGAGGAAGCCGACCTGACGGGTAGGAGACACAGCCAGGCGAGCGATGAGCAGCCACAGTGACGTCTCGTGAGTGCATGAGTCACAGTTAGCCAGGTACAGGAAGACCAACACACACGGTGAGACACTACCGTGGAGACAGGCTAAGAGACAGGCTGACATTGAGATAGAATTACTGAAGCTATTAGACATGATGCAGGTTGACTGGGGCAGCCGCTTGTGTTAATGTACTGTGGAGAAGTCAAACGAGTCGGCTTGAATTGAAATTCAAATGTGGTCTCCGAGTGATAGATGAACTACTCGGCTGTGGCCATGGCAAAACCCACATAAAGATGTTGACGCCCAAGTCTCAAGTGCCATTTCAGTATTACTTCATAATGGAAAAAGCACATAGCGGATGAGCTAATGTGTGTTCCCCCCCCCCCCCCCCCCAAAAAAGTTAGGTCCTTCAATCATGACTTTCCTTACCACTATCGAGTTATATTACATAATCGTAATGGGATCCGCCGAACTGCCAAGGTGAGGCCAATGTAACTGTCTCACCAACACAACGTGGTTTGCTGGTTTCAGTCTTATTCAGGATGTTCCTTTCTCACTGTGTCGCCTCACATAACTCCTTTATGGAAAATGAGTCCTGCAACCTCTCAGGGTCTTTTTAAAAGACAAATACCGAGTGACCGTTAAAGGCTGCTGGGAGCCTTTTGATTAAGTCGGCCATGTTTTAATTAGGGTAAATCCCACTTACCTCAGTAGAGTCAAATTGTCTATTACCACGGGATCAGTACGAGCTGTTGGAGTAATGTCCCCTTGTGTTTGATGGCTTTACAATCACTGTAATTAAAGCTAATACATTTTTTCTCCATGGAAACAATATTATGGATTCCTTGTTGATTCTTGTGGCAGAAAGAACGAGGCACAGTTCTTTGTACATGACAACAGTGAATAAACAATGTGAACCACCATTTTATGAATGCATCTGACATGTAAAACATCAGGAAAATCTTCCTTTTATTACGAGTAATGTTTCTGTTGTGTGTGTTTTTTTTCCTTGTGTGCGTTCACACCGGCAGGCTTGCTGAACCTGGAGCAGCTGCTTAGCCAGTTCCTCATCTCCAAGGAGACTTTGTCGGTGCACATGCTTGACGACTGCAACGACCCCACCCCGCTTCTGAAAGAGATTCGAGATGACAAGACCGCCACTATCATAGTCGATGCCAACGCCACCATGTCACATATCATTTTGGAACGGGTTAGTATGGCTCACATTATAGCTATGTTCTTCATGCACCGATAACTTGTCTTTATTTTACTTCTTGGGTTTTCTCAATTCACAAACTTCTCATTCATTCAACTTAAAGCATCTCCCAAAAGCAGAAGTACCTGAGAAATTAAGTGTTCAAGGTTAAAAAAGATTATTTTTTTCAGTTTTTTTAATGAAATGTACAGATTGTATTCACCACAGAATTCATTTGCAGAACATATTAAACATAAAATTATCTTAGTGATAGCAATAATGCTTTTACTTTTCTGAATCAGAAGATTATGGGGATTTATGCACTTTTGGCAGAACTTTGCTTGAAATCTCCTCCCAAATAACAGCTAAAGGAATGCAGGCAATCGTCTCGAAAAAACCTGTTGCATCAAATTACATGGATGAGAGCAATAAATCATGTTGCATTCCAATAATTCATCTCCATTATTCACGGTTAAGTGGATTAGTGTGACTAAGGACACACTCAACAAACTATGGACCCCTTTCTGTCAACTTTCTAACAGTTTGTGTTGTGGATTAAAGCAAGCCGTTCAATAAATAAATCAAGTGGATGGATTATGTCATGTCTTAGTTGTCCATGATGAATCTTTTGATCTATTCTCCAAAAATAAAAACTCTCCTTGGCACTATTTCTTTCAGCATCATAAAAACCTGCCCTTGTGTTTGCTCCGCTAATTGCACATATGAATAACAACCATCTCTGAACATTATTAAAACCTTGACTTCAACATAATCTTTCTCCTGATTGGAGACTTGTGTTTGTAAAGAGCCTGGATGACATCGATATAGGTGATCGTGGGAGCCGAGGAAGCGAGGGTGTTTGGCAGCAGCATATGGCCTCTTGTAATTAACGCATAGCTCATTAATTCTAGAAGATAATAAATGGATGGCTGAAGGCGAGACGACAATAACCTGAGACTGAGGGGTGTTGGGAGATGGGGAGATGTTTATCTTGCTTCTCCCTCATTTTCTATGTTATAGTCGCTCCGTCTCACAGTGGTCTCAATCTCCCACCTCAATCAAGTGTTCAGGCTGCCATCAGTGGTCACTCAGTCACCATGGCAACCCTGGGCCACGCGGCAGCGGGGGGGCCCTCAGTGGGACGTCACTCCGTCTCTCTTTCTCTTTTCCCGCTGTCCCTTCAGTATGAACACGGAGTTGTTCTCTTTTTTCGCTCTCTCTGCTCTCGGGAGCCTGGAGAAGATTATTTCACTTTGTTTCCTAACTTCTCCCCCCTTATGTGGCCTTCGTGCACGCTTCTATCTCCTTGTCTTTTTGTCTCCTCCATGTGTCACGCAGTCTGTCTCTCTCTCTCTGTCATGACATGGTCAGCAGCATGGTGGTGGAGAGTTGGCAGTCTTGCCTTTCATGTGGAGTGCGTTGTTGCCAAACATATCCAACATGCGTGCCGGCATATATGACATTCTAAAATGATGATAAGAGCGCCCATCTCGTCTAAGGGAGAGAATTGTCTGTTGTCGTGCAAGATATGCCCCCATTATTTGTCTGTTTACATCTTACATCAAACCCTCGTCAGACAAAGGTCTCACTCCCTGAGGTTTTAGCATTCAGAGGGGTTTAGGTCAGCGGTGTTAGAATTCTGAATGTAATCTCATTCAGTCAGCCCTCCACCGTTGTGCTCGTAATGAACCAGAGTGGGAGAGATGGTGCAAACCGTGCGCACTCTGACCGAAGCAGCAGTGGAACAGCGAGGAGATCAAAAAGTGAAACGGAAGCTTATTTCCAGTTTAGTCAAAGGAAACAAAAGGAGATCTTTTTGGGTTATATTGTGTCTTCTAAAAGGAAATTTGGGCAGCAGCCAAAGTGTCTTAGGGAATAATGTCAATTTCTGTTGTTGGTAAATTGTTAATGGTGCACTTCGTAAAATGTAGCCACATCTGGGATAGTATTTTAATACTCGGTCATCTGGTTGAAAAGAAAAAACTTAACTTAAGGGCAATAAACCGCTATATTCAACCTGACTTCCAAAACTCAATCTTCTTATAATCGTTCTGTGTGCCGCCAGCATAAAGTGTACATCATCTGTGTGTTAGTAACATTGTGTTATCACTGTAAGCTTTGAAAGTTGGTCAGATGGATTAAATTTAAAGTTGCAAAAAAGTAAGGAAAAAAAAGAAACTCTGCAACTCTTATTCAGCCAACCGCAACGCAGGAGATCACAGCGCTCGGTCAAGCATGAGTAACGACAACCACTGAAAGTCGGTAGATCCGGGGGAGGGGGGCCCGTCCCCCAGGAACTGACCTGCGGTGCCGGGCTTTTCACTCGCTGAATTCAAGCTAACTGCAAACGGAAGGTCCGTCTCCCTTCGCTCTACTGCCAGCGAAAGGGACACCTTGTGCATGGCAGGACAAGGCAAGAGGACGGCTGCTTTTCTTGCTTCTGCCACTGTATTTAATCCAAAACATAAACGCACACAGATCAGGGATGTATCATTGACATTATTGAGGCCATAAGGGAGGACTGGACCCGTTGAGTGACTCGCTACGATCTCTCAAGGAAAGTGTTAGCAGAGGACAGGCCCTGGCTAGCTGGTTAGCATGCTCATTTCAGTAGCTATTACTGCATCCAAAAACTTTGCCATTGTGTCCACATTGCAACACTTATACATTCTAATAATAATGTTAGTTCTTCTGTTTTATCTTAAGTTATTTTAAAATATTACTTGCCACCTGAAGGTACTGTTGAAGGGGGGAATTCTCAACCACTTTGCGCCATTAGCACATGTTACTTACTCTATTTTAACCCCGAGCGTAACAATTAAATTTGCTGAACCATAATTGCCTTACATTGCCATAACGCCTGCAGTTTCAGAGAAATCCCAAATAATAAATACACTGAAAGGAAGACATTTTACTAAGATGTCATGTGAGGCCATTCAGAGTTTAATAATGAAAGTTGTGTTGTTGGATGTTTTTGCTAAATGATTCCTTTCTAATTCCCACTGTTTTGTTATTAATGCTCCTTCAGAACACTTGGCCAGAAAAGCCGGCAACTGAGGGCCATACACACACATACAGGTTACACTTTTTGCGGATTTGAAAGCTAAATATCTGTTAGTGAACTTGATCTGATGCTACGAAACATTGTATAGTTAAATAATATGAGCGTCGAAGGAATTTATGATGGAAACGTAAATTTCAGTGCAGCCCAACGTGGAGAAGATACTCTGTGCCTATTTGAGTGAATTCCTGCTCAGGAAGGATTACACTTAGAGTTGATGATTTTTGTAAGAACTGCTTGGTTTAATATATACTCTACTTGACATTTATTGATTTCAATCATAATGTGAATCACAGCGTGATTAAATAGAGGCCATAGCCTTGCTCGATGATTTTCTTTTTTGCTGATGACTTTAATGAAATGAAACTATGAAAAGTTCACCCTGTCCTTCACAACTGCTCCTCACTTTGATTTAATCAAATTGTAAGAAAGTATCGAGCAGCATACTAATGCATCCCAGATATTAATTGCTCCATTCGGTGCCATTGTCAGATAAGCGATGTATCTTATCAGGATGTGAATTTGATCTATCTGTCTGCAGAGTGGAGCTTCAGTTACACTGAATCCTTGACCTCTCAACTTCGCCCTCCGTCCCCTTTTTGTACTTGACTCGCTTTGCCCTCTGTTTTGTTTCACCCCTCGCTGCGTTCACCTACTGACCATCTCGTCTTTTGTTCTGCAGGCATCAGAACTGGGGATGCTGTCAGTCTACTACACTTACATCTTCACCTCTCTGGTAAGGAAACGGCGCATGTTGTCGGTATTTAGAGGCGATATCGATTGCGCACCTGCAAGAGTACAGCGGTAGTCCAATGCTGTGCTCCTGTACTGGATCACAGTGGTGCTCTTCACGTGAATGAAGGATTGAATGGATAGAGTTTAGCAGATTGGAGCTAAAACAATTGAATTCTAGCGTGGCTTGATTATAGATTCTCACTGCATGTAGACACATAGCGGCTATGCAGTCCTCATCTGGACCAAACACGTACATTATAATGATCATTGTCCAACACCTTCCTCTGAACTATTCTTGTTTTCTAGATTATGTGCTGCATGCTCTTGGCGTAAAACATTTAGCTCTTAATTAGTTGCTCATTTGACTAGCGTAGTTTCTGATACCTGTTAGCCTTGGAGCTATGTAATGGATTAACATGTAGGGGCCTTGCAAAAAAGCAGTTAGACATTGAGCTGTTTCATACTGATGAAATCGCATTACGGCGCACAGTTGTTTTAATAGTATATTAATTTCCATGTCGGAAGATTTGAGAGTAATAGTGTTTTGTCCCCCACAGGCAAGAGGATTGGGTGGATGATAAAGACAGTGGCTCGGAGAAAGTTTAGTGCAATGGTAAACTTACCAGATAGCTGCTCCCTAATGCAAATTAACAAGGGCCAAAACAATCTGCTTTATTAGCGCTCTGGGGATGATTCGTATCCAGCTGATTTATGACTCATTAAGAGCGGGATACATTTGTGTTTTCCTCCACCGCCCTTGACAGTCACTTTTATTATTGCTAACTCTTTTGTCTTTCTTCGTGGTAGCGTTTCCGTTGTAACACTATAAGCTCACTCTACTCTGGTCTCTGCTAGAGGACACAGCGTGCGTGCGTGCGTGTGTGCGTGTGTGTGTGTGTGTGTGTGTGTGTGTGTGTGTGTGTGTGTGTGTGTTCCCCCTTGTTCAGATATGAATTTGTCTCAATTAGGATATAATACAATGGTATTGTTGTTTTGATCAGGATCAGTTGTGACATAATGTTCTTCTCCTACAAAATTCATTAAAAGAATGCCTCATCCTCAAAATGGTCATAATCATCCCTGTCTTTTCATGAATTAGAAAAAATATTTAACAAAGGATGAAATAACAAATCTTGATGAATTTAATTAAAAAGGGAGAACATTTGACTCTAAAACTTTACTAAAAAACTTTTAGGTTTTCCAACTCTCACACAACTCCAGCAATGTACAGTAGCCAAAGTTGTATTAATGAGTCATATACAGCACTCACTTCTTCCCAAACATATGCATCACTATTGAGAACACTTGGATTTGTCGGTCCTTGAATGGACAAAAAGCGCTCCTGCACAAAAGACAGCCTTTTTTTTGTTGAAACGTCTTAAAGTCTAAAGAACAGGATTAATAAGACTTGGATTACACCCCACCAGTTTGAGTGCTGTAAATGGACGTTTTTTTCAAACCAATTATTACAGAGCTAGAGGAAGGTGACTGTGTACACTAACTTAATTCAATAGCTTGTTTTTCTGCAAAAAACATCTTGCGTCGTCGTTACTTTTCCCTGAATTAAAAATTGAATTGCAAACCTTCCGGTTTATTTTCTCTACCTCGACCATGTTATTATATCCACCGTCAAAGTTAATATTCTTGACACCAATTAAGATAGATCTGATGTTCCTTTGATTAGAACATGCAGTGAATGTTGCCACCCAAGACACGTACACAAGCTTTTGATGGTTAGTGACTCTAATCTGAACCTCCAATCGTACCTTTCATTGGATGTAGGATTTAATTGGGTACCAGAAGGTTAAACTTCCTGCCCATGCACTTACAGTTTTTAAATAAAAAAAACTTTAATTTAATTTAAGTTAAAAAGGTGTTATTTTGTGCAGAAAGGGATATATACAGCGCACCTGCTGGTTGGCTGAATAAGATGACAATGATGAAGTTTAATGATAACAAACATAAGGTGATCTACAGGTAAAATACGTCTATATATACTTGGTATTATCCCATATCTATTCTAGGTTATCAAAGACTATGGTACGATGCAAACACTAGTTTTAATTAAACTCGGCATTTATTCATATAAGCCAAGTAGGCAACATAATCCTAAATATATAATAATAATATAACATTACCATTCAGGTGATTAGCGGCCGGCGGGTTTCCCTGCTATTGGACCATTTGCTGCAGCTGGAAGCAATGACGAAAGAGTTGGGATTGGACCAAAGACGAACAACGGAACCAAAAACAATGAGCTGAAAGATGCTCAGTGGCTTTGTAACTTTGCAGGAAACTGCAGAGTTGGGTTTGTCACTTAGAACGACCTCTTTCACATTACAGAGCCATTATTTCGTCATCTGATCCATTCTTCTATAGAAAATGTTGATTTACTGCAGATGTAAAGGGGCTTAGTCATGTGGCTCTTCCTTTTGTTTGCTGCACCCTGAAATGGTAGAGATATTGTATTCTGTTCTGTAAAATGTCCCCCAGATAAGAAGAGAACCATTAGTGTTGATAATCATAATTGACAATCTGAAAAAGAGACAAACCATCTTGACTTCTCCTCTAGCATGGCAGTCCTGTGAAAGAAAAGACTCTGATGGCCTATGATTGAGTCATATTTCTATAAAGATTTCTAATGATATAAAGTACTAGCTAATGACGCCCTTGCTGTTACTTCATACTGCGGTAGAGGAATAACAGGATGAAGACTTGGCCTCAATCTTGAATGAAATCCATGTCTAGTGGCACACTGATTGTTCTCTATCTGGGATGCAGTGTCTTTGGCCATTAGTCATTTCATACTTCGTATTTGCCGAACATGTTCAGGCTGAGCTGTGAAGCCTCCTGCAGCCTCTTAATTATCTCAGTGAGCGTGGTTTGGGAGGAGGAGGAGGAGAGAGGGAGCATTACCAAATGTCATGCCTGTAGACCTTTTAGAAACCTGCGGTGTAATAGCAAAATTGGTTAAATTATTTCCTCAGTTACCTGTTTCTGAAATTCAACACAATAGTCTTCTGCAGCTATGGACATAAAAACCAAGAACTGCAGCTCCTCCAATAGATAATACGATACACTGTACTGTACAGTCATGGATTGCATCCAAAGTGACAGGCTACCAAACTGTCCCTTACATCATTCCTAGTGGCCACTCAGTTTCACTCATTCCAATTTGACCATGACACCATATGTCTTTGTCCAGCATGCTGGGGTACAAACATCTGCTTAGTTTGAAAGCCTTTAATAGCCGCATCCATCAAAACAATGTGGTAGAATGTTTGCATTGTCGGAAGCAAATGACCAATTGTATTCCACTATTCATAGAATTATGTCTGACCTGCAACAGTACCAGTCTATTTGTGAGGCGGAGACGTCACGTCCAGAGTAATTCTGAGACTGGCGGAGGCCAAAAACACCATGAATATTGCAGACACCAGCATATGTTTGGAGTCTGAAACCCTCAAGTGTTTTACAGTTATCTATTCATTCAAATTGCAGCTGAAATAATGGAACAGTACAGGAGCTGAGAGCACAAAAAGAAAAAGTCATTTGGGGGGGAAAAAAGAAGCCTTCAAAGTCAGTTGTAGGTTCATTTCTTTCTGCTGGGAGACTAGAGACGGTTTCTGGTCCTGAAAAGAGTCGGTGGAAGAATGAGGGGCTGAAATACTGAAGAGATGCCGATGGAGAAGGAGCAGATGATTAAGATGAAACTCCATTAAAACTCTTCATCTTAATGAGATGAGTTGATCGATGTTACACATCGATGTTACACATTGATCGACTCCAAATCTTCTCATCAAGACCCCTCAGCTTTCAGGCTCTGCGTTTAAGGTCCACAATGACAAAACAAAACACTACACAGGAGGGTAGGGTGAGAGGATTTTTATGCTCCCCCGATCAAAATAACCGTGAACAATTTAATCTATACTGACAGTCAAAGGTGATTTAGTCTTGCTGGCTCAGCTCCGGGGTTGATGAATTGATGGTGACAGCAGCTCGCTGTGGTCTTTTGTACCAGAGAGATGGAGATTATGTTGCCTCGTTTGAATTGTCTTTGGATAAGCATTTTGTTTCTGTTTTCTGCCACGTCGTGGTTTATAAAGGACGTCTCGGTAATCCTTTGTAGCTGTTTTCAGGCGTGGAAATCCCCTAAAAAGCTTTTTGAAAATGCTTTTGAATTACATGGTTTCTTGTGGCAGTGAGCCGTTCCAGTTGTCTTATTTCCCCCCATTTTGTTTTTATAAGCAATGTAAGTGTTCCTGTTGTCCTATAAATTATTTGTGAGTCATTAGCATAATGCAAAGTTAATTGATGTATTTGTGTCCAAATATACTTAACGATCTCATTAAAGTATTACGACTTAATAGCAGATCTCTGCTGCTTGAATGACCAAAGAGAAACTGCATGGAGTTCAACTTCATTGAACATTCATCATTAAAATGCAACGATAGCGACTTGATATTTCCTCAAAATATCCTTAATGTCTTGTCTGGAAGATGCCAAATGTGTGAATGCTAAAAGCACGAGTGGATTTCCAAACAGATGAACATGCATAATTGAATTAAGTCCACTTTGAGCGTTGGTTAAAGAAGCGTGATAAAAGATTCTATCAAGCAACCACTAACCGATTAGGCTTTCTTGTGATGATTTGAAGATGGAAATGAATTGATGGAGTAAACTTAGAAAGAAATTAGAAATGCAAGATTTCTAAACTTCTAAAAAAAAGTAAAGGGAATGAATACAGCTCGGACTCACCTTTTCATTGTTATAAAAGATATTAATATTATATTCCGGTTCTGCCAGTTGATTCCTGTCAATGTGAAACACTGTTCCTTCCATTAGGAAAGAGCCAAAAAAAAATGTTGGCATTTTACGAGCGTAATGGTGAGACATTCCCACTCAACAGAAGCACTCTTATCAGTGCACGCGTGGAGGTTTTTGATACTTAAGTGGTGTGAAGAGCCAAATGATCTTTGGCTTGTGGTGCATTTGCCTTGGCAAGGTTCAAGTTCATTATACAGTAGATGGCGGGTTCAAAATAGATTAGAAAGGCGAACGCAGGGCAGCTAATGAAAGAGGGAGAATGTGGACATAAATTAGCCAAGCAGGGAATGAAAAAGAAGTAAATTAAAGGAGAGAGTAAAGTGGTGAGAGTAGCACTCAGCTGGACGTGGGATTGTGAGATAATGTTGGGAAGAAATAAGCCACGGAGCATGGAAAGGAAGTGAAAAATGAAACCTGCAAGCAATTTCAATTTCCCAAAGAAAATCCTGCAGTGAGCAGCGACGGCAGGCCGGGGATTTGGAAGATAATAGGCTGTAATACAATTGTCAACACTGCAGTCATCGAGACGAGGGGCTCACAGGCAGAGCTGGTGGTAATGGGCCTGACACACAGTAATCAATACGCCGGAACTCCTCACCGGTACAAAGGTCTGAGTATGAGAGGTGGAACCCTTCACAAATTGTTTACCTTAATTTGCACAAACATCCAGCCGCCGTCCGGCCAATCTTTTAAGATAAAAAGAGGCTGAGAACTTCTTATCATTTCATGGTAAACAGTCCCTCTCAGTATGTTTGGTTGATAAGGCAAGAAAGCCTGACGAGCATATTAAACACGTCAGTATGTTGGTCTCTCACTCAGACTCCACCAATTCTACTAAGGAAGCCCCAAAACTCCTAAATTATAAAAAAAGGTTTTCTCATTTGTAGGCTGCCTTTGATTTCCATTAATGTCAGTGCTCATTTCAAGGTCTCTTTATTAATTCCGATTTAATTTAGAATTTTCGGAACACGGAGAGACCTCACGTTACCACCTGTTAACCCTCAAAATGCGACATAAATTATTCATGAGTGACTTTCATAGCCACTGCATGCCAATGCATTTCACATTGTTCTCTTAAAAGAGACAATTCCCTTCTTGTGAGGTGGGTGATGAAAGTGATTTGCATTTTACAACGTATTTAACTTTCATGTACTTTGAGTGGAAATGTTCAGGGAACGTTTCATTTTTATTTTCCGACTTGTAATATCAGACAGTCAATACGATCAGTACAGAAATGTGTCGGAAGAGGATGTCTTCGTGGCCGGTCCCTTAACCAGCAATCATGCAGCGCGACGACAAATCCTCACATGAGCGTTTCACCGTCGGCCCTCAATGAAGAAATGACGTTGTAGTGATGCGGAATGTCTTGGAAAAAGGCAGTAGATTAATAATTAAGTCATCAATCCGTCTCAGCTTATTAATTGCCTGTGCAATCTGATATGGAGCATAATGAACTGTTCATAAGTGTCAATGGAGAATCATACTGGTATCACAGGGAAAACACTCATCAGAAAGCTCTTTTCACATTTGAAACAATGCTCAGCAACACATGAACAACAAAGAAAACAGATTAAACTCTGATAATACCAAAACAATGATGAACATTGCAATTCAAACGGTTTATATTGTATGAAGTTTAGGATTAGAAATGATGACTCATGCTTTGATAATTAAGTGCCTGAAGGATCTAATGAGCTTCGCTGCTGTTTTAACAAATTGGTTTAGTGAGCGATGGAACTCGGATTAACAAGCGTTTCAGGTGAAGCAGAGGTTCTCCAGCACAGCAGCGCCCCAGAGAAAAGAAACGAGTGCTTCAGCCAGCAAAGACACCTTATCCACCTTATCGCATATAAAATCCTGATTTATGATGGTAACAGAGCCAAAGTCAACCTGCTGCAGCTGAAGGTGGTCTTAAAAAAACGTTGAAATCAGTCAATCAAAGTTCGACTCACCTGTGGATTACATTTCATAGCTACAAGCGAGTGTCCGTACTGTTCATACCGAATCAACACATGTCCTAATGATGTCGGTTGGTATATTTGATTTACAAACGAGAAGCAAGTAGCCAATATTTGCCGTAACAAACTTGTTGTTACATAATAACATAGTTTATATTCTGGCCGGATGCAGCTCTCTGTTGTCGACGTCCACGTAACCTATTACCTTTTCTATTACTCACTTCATTGATTCTCAAACTCTGTGTCTAAACAGGCTAATATAAACTTTACATAAGCCGTGGAGGGGAATTAATTAAATCCCAATCATTTTCACAGTCACAGTGGCTGCCCTCTAAAGCAGTTTGACTGACAAGACTGTTATATATATATATATATATATATATATATATATATATATATATATATATATATATATATATATAATTCTTCTGTACCATAGTGCATAGCGTAGTCGGGTGAGGTTGATGTTAAATGCTGATTTATCATTTTTAAAACACTTTAAAGGGATAATCCCTACATTCAGATATGTGATAGGAAACTTTACCATTAGAATAAACTTGAAATTGAATTCTGTTTCATCTATTCAGACTTGGTATGAAGAACAGACAAACCCAGAAACAATTGTGCCAGTAAGGAAAGCGGTAGCATTTAAAAAGAAAAGGATATATTAAAGGACAAAGACATTAGACAACTACCTTTTATTCTTTGCTTGAACAAAGAGCAAAACAACCTCCTCAAAATAAGTGAATGAAGCAAAGTTATTTCGAACAAGAGACAGAGACATTATTTGAGAGTTATATTTGTGCAGTTCCTGCAGGTGGGCATACATGTCATCTGTTCTTCAACTGCGCACGTTCAATTATACAGCATTTCGTTATTTGTCGGTGTTGCGGGGAAATATATCGAAACATGGAGAACCTCAACTGGCCAAGAACAAATGCTGAGGACATCTATGAAAAAAAAAGGATGAACTAGAATAAGATAAAACCCAACTCCCCTCATCACCGCTCAATACAAACCTGCCAGTGTGCTCCGAATAATACGAGAAACAAATAAATATGAGCTGTTTAAAACGTTTAGCGTGTGTTGGCGTGACAACACCGTGTGAAGTCTGTTTCTGCATCACCGTCTTTGGTTTATGACACAAGAAGACAAAAAATACACCGTTTATATCCAGAGAGCAGCAGCCGGCAGATGAGCACACTAGAACGTTCCAACCAGATGTGTGAGGGACAATGGAGATGTTTTATGGGTAAGCATGTACTTGAGTTTATTCATTGAAGTTTTGTCATTCATTTTTGTGTGTGTGTGTGTGTGTGTGTGTGTGTGTGTCAGAGAATGTTGGCAGTTTTTCAGGCACGGATGCATGACAATGACAGCAGTAACAAGAGGAATCACGGGTGTGTGGAGGGGAAATGGAACATGAAGAACTAAACAAACAGACGGAGGGGTGGCTGTGTGATTGTGGGAGGGAGGAGTTGAACTGAAGGCCCCCGCTTTTGCAGAGAGGGATAATATTTCAGCCGGCTTTGTGTGTCAAAGCAGGTTTTTTGACTTTTTTTGTGTTATTCTGAAGTGTGTATATGATTGTGTTTGTGTTTGTGTGTGAAAAAACGAGATTGAGGGAGCATGCACGATATCATCAAGCCTCAAAACGACATCACAAAGGGAAAGTGTGCCATGTGAGGCATTGCTGGGTCCAATCCCGTGCTCACCTAACCTTCAAATGACATTATGCATCTCGTCAACATATGACGAGTCACTGCCAAACTGATTTATTCAATCCTGCAGAGTAGCTTGGATCGCTGGATTCAAATCACTTAGATGGAAGCCATAGTGCAGGGAAGGAATGCTAACGCGTTGGCGCCTACGTGTGTGTTTGTGCGTGCATTTTTTGTGTTGATTGTTTGTGTGTATGCACCCATCAGACGATTATTTGTGCGTGGCTCACGGTGGGAGTGTAAGTTGACGCTGGAGAAGCTGCGTTTTGGCTGCTGCTTCACAGAGAGAGGCTGTAAAAGCCCCGTGGAGCTTTGCGGTTTAGGTGTATTTTTTTGTGCAGCATGTTTTTGTTTTAATCCTTCCGCTCATTGTGACCCAAGGGCACACGATTTCTATTATATCTAGCAAATAATGTCCAGAATACTAAAGGCTTGCGTTAAGTTAACTTTAAATGTTGCATGGAAAATACACCGGAGCTGTGAGCTTTATTGTATAATAAAAGAACAAAAGAAACCATGTTTGATAGAATCTTAGTGACTTCTGTGTGCTCCTGTTCCTCCCCATTACTTGTCTAATTCCGCCCCATCAAATACAGGGATTCCTTGTTTTTAGACTAAGCATTACATTACTTAACAGCAGTGTTCCACTGACCATAAAGCAGAATTGTTGCAACACGATTCCTGGAACGCAGAGCAGTTTGCTCACATGACATTCTGGGTCATTTGGTTTCAAAAGAGGAGACGGGCAAACCAAAAAAAAAAAAACCTCTTCTCTCTTTGCCCCAGCGGGCGTCCACAGATCATTAGCTCTAACGATGGTCAATGAATGGTCATTTACGTTCTTTTACATTGATTCTCTCTATAGAGACCTGGGTAACTGTTACGGCCCTTGGCCTGTTTCTGGTCGTTCTCCTGCCCCTCCTCTCGTTTCAGGCCTAATTGCGGACACCTGGGACGATGGGGGTTAAATGGGAGGTTCTCTGCTGCATGAGGGGGTTTCTTCCTGCGCTGGTCGGGCGACGGGAGGATCAGATGCCGCTCGGTTGGCCCGTCCGGCTCCATACCTCGCTTGGGGCTCCAAGGACGTGACAGATGCACATTTAAGTTTATTTGCGGTGATGTCTTTTATTTTTACAACCAACACTTGCTCCCACACATACAACACATCCCTACACTTGCTTTACACCACTGATACTGCCGTTCACACCTCATCGTTGGTTTTGTTGTTTAAAGTTGTGTTTGAGGCACAATAAACTTATGTTTGGCACCGTTGCTCGTGGCATGGTCTCCCCTCTTTTGTTGCGGCCTTGAGTCAGCCGTAACAGTAACAAACAGATGGACAAAGGCAACATGCATACATGGAGGGGAGCCTGAAAGAAAAGACTGCAAACCGTTATATATACTATACCTCAGGAGCGCCCACACTTTTTCGGCTCGGTCCCCGTGTGGAGGGGAGGGGGGGGTGCAGTAGTCGTGCCGAACGGGTGGTATCGGTAACCAAACGGAACATCATCAGCATATAGCGATTGCTTTAGAGAGATTAGATCAATGCAAAAACAAATACGGGCCGTTTGATCTGAAGAGGTTTTTGCTTCATTCCTGGACACCCTGTTGAGGATGGTCGATTTATGGAGGGTATCCACGTGGTGGTGAGGATGGTTCATTACTATCAGCAATACCATCGTCCTCCCGGGATCTCATTATTCACTGCTCCATCGGAACATCAGCGCTGCATACTGTAAGCCCAAAATATTAAAATATAAAATATTACGATTTAAAAAAAAAAAAACTTCTTGAGGGAACCGTCACAACCATTCCATACATTCATAGTCATTACCTTACTCAGCTAACTTGCACTGATTTGGAGTTTTGAAGTTCTATTTGGCACCCCTGACTTGCAACTTGCAATGCAATAATTCTGCTTGGTTGTGGTACGACAAAATATGCATCCTCAGCACCCCTCACTCTAGATTGATAATATTGTATTGTTTGACTTCCGAGTTATACAAGCCGTTGCATGAACGGGTCTGACGAGTGTAACACGTGACCGAGCGCGCTCAACACGTGCGCGCGTGGGCGTTTAGGCGGACGGGCAACTGAACGGGGCTGCTTCAATGTCAACGAACAACACGCTGAACAAACACGCCCCAAATGGAGACTGAAAGCTGTCTGAACCATAAGTGGGTAAGATAAAACCCCTGACTGGAGACGGGGAGCGGCGTGAGGACGCTGATGAGCGTCTCAAGATGATTCAGGGGGAAACAGATTAGGCAGGGGAGCAGTCTGGCAGATCATTAGTCAGGGATGTCAGGACCAGAGATAAATGAAGTGTCAGCAGAGGAGGGAGACATTAGAGAAGTTAGGGGGGAGACAAGTGAGAGAGGAAGGGGTGAGGAAGTAAAGGGCAGATGCAGAAAGGATGCAATATATTAAATAACTTGTTAAAACGCCATTAAGTTAATTTTGGAATTGCATCCTAAAAAATTGCAATGGAACTGTATAACGTACAACAATACTCACAATAAGTTAGCTAATGTTCATCGTAGAATCCCTTCTTAATACTCTATTATCATTTACGTGAAGAAGTATGCCAATGAATATTTGCATCTTCAATTGTTCTAACTCATTTGACATTATTCTTGTCACCGTCACTGACTGGTAGTTCTCAACCTCAAGTCTCAACCAAGTTCTTCAGACGGATGACTTAAAATTGACTCAAAGTCATTGAAATACTTATCTTTGCAATGGGGAAAAGGGACAATATGAGTCCCAATTGGCTGCACAGCATGCTGAGCTCCATCTACCTTCCATCTTGTGTGTAAAAGCAGAGCTCAACAGGAACTCTTTGAGGCACGTGTCCTCCGTCATGTCTGCTCTCCTAGAAATGATGACCCGTAAACAAGAAACTGTTCTTTCACTTGGTTTGAGGAGGGTTTTTTTTTCCTATTTGTGTTTGACTTCTCAAAAATATTGTCCTCATCAAACTCGATCGGTTGATGGGTAAAAAACGAACAGCACTGCTCCTCTAGTCCAGTGTGAAATGAAAAGTCAATGTTGATTTATATTAACAGTACCTCAACAGAAACACAACTAAGAGTGCATTTCAGTTGTATGGGATTGTAATTATAAAGAGATAGGTATGCCTGTGGACAAGAACATCCATCTTTCACTACCAGACACAAAAGCCACTTTCTCCATTATATATATTAGACATCAAATTGCTGTTTTTTGCTATAATAATGCTCTATATGTTGTGGATTAATCATTTAACCCATTAGCAACAGCTCTTAAAGCCCGTACGAGATGAAAATTTCAGGATCCTACAGGTGAGATTCTTCGTATTCCCCTGATTGGAGATTCCAGACATGGCGATATTAAACCTTAATATCGAGATCTGAAAATGCTGAGCTCTCATCAGAACATCCCCAGTTGAGACCTCGTAAACCAGTTGATGTTGCACCATACGCAACAGATTGAGCCTGATTCTTAGATGGTGCATCTCCCTCTCCCTAATCTCAGTACGTCACTCTATTTAGGGAGATGAGATCAATGCAAAAACAAATAAGAGCCGGGTTGATCTGAAGAGCTTCTGCTTCATTTCTGGACACCCTGTTGAGGATGGTCGATTTATAGAGGGTATCCACATGGTGGTGAGGATGGTTCATCACTACCAGCCACACCATCGTCCTCCCGGGATCTCATTATTCACTGCTCAAGCGGACTTCATCACAACAAACACCAAGCGGTCACACTTTCTGTTAGTGAGCGTATCTGTGTGCATGTGTGAACGCTCCAAAATGTGAAAAGTAAGAAAAATCACCGCAAGGATCTAAAAAGTCCATATAAAATGATAAAAGAGACATAGAGAGAATAGCAAAAGAGACATGCACTAAAGCATAGATATGATGGCGGCTTTGAGGTATACTTACTCGCTCCATTGATTCAACTTGACTTTCTTTTTCGCTTTGGGCCACACACGCCGCCATCGTCATTCCTCCCCACCACCCTTTTTTACCCCAGTTGGTTGGACAGTCGGTTTGTCCACTGCTCTCTTTTGGTCTTTTCTTTCTCCCACCGCTGGTTAAACTGCTCACCTCTGCTAAGGGAAGACTTGTTTCACGTTAGCCATTTAGTGTGCACAAGAGCACGGTTTCTCATGAAGTCGGTGTTTGTGTCTGACCATGTGTGTTTGATTTTAATAGCGCTTGTGTGTCTGTGTCTCTGCCCTGAAAGAGTCTGAATTCAGCACATCAGTTTTCTTCAGACTTTGCCTTAAGATATTTTGGTGACCTTGATCTCGTGAATTATATGGTTTTCATTTCTCTGTGTGTGGGTGTGCACAAGTTCTGTTTTTGTGCGCGTCAGCGTATGTTTGGTACATGCAGGCACCCTTGAGGGACGTACTTAATGAGAGGCTCATTTGCACAACTCCACCTCTAATGATCTATTAAAGTACACTTAACCAGTAATTATATGGCCAGTCCCAAAAGGCTTATGAGACCCCACAAGGGATGGCTAAAAATAAAAAAGGCATTTTATGTGATGCACGGAAATCGGGAATATTACGTTCTTATCCTTTGAGTTCATAAACAAATATAATAAATATATATATATATATTTTTTTTTTAATAAAAACGTATTTCCGATGTGATGACATTGGTGATTAATTCCGACAGGGATCAAGTGTTCGTCAAGCTATGCGGGTCAAAATAGCGCGCTGTATACTCAATATGCATACTGCCACATATAATAGAGATCAAGTATCCCACTGAAGCTGACTGTGCACACTCGACAAAAGCAATGTGTAGTTTCTGCATCACATGATTGTATCGATCATAACGTTACCGCTCCGAGCTACTGTTGAAAGATAATTGGTTATCACAATTGTAAATTGACATTCAAATTAGTAAACTGTGTTCCAGTAGTTTAAGGTAAATTAAAGTTATTAGTGTGTCATGTCTTCTACAGTACATCATATAGTGTGCATGTTCCCATGCTATTGCTTTATACTCCATATCTCCACAATATGTTTGTTTGCGGACTTTACCAGTTGTCTGTTTTTGATGCAAGCAAAGCTAAACATTTGGCATCCTCCCACTCAAGGTCCGTGTCCACGGCTTCGTCCTGCTTTGCATGCCTCTGAGTCTCTATCTGAGTGCACTCAGCCACAGCACAGTGACTTCTGCTCCTCTTGGTTCGAGAGCTTTTTCCACAAACCTTTTTATCAGTTGTTGGATTCAATGACCTATTCGCTCTTTTTGTCTGAACGGCCATTATCTGAATTGCCTCTTGCAGATGAAAGGGACATTTTTTGCTTTTTGCTTTTTCTGTTGGAGCAAAGCTGTGCCCTAGATTTTGTAAGTGTTAATATCTCCAGGAGAGAGTCAAGATTTCCCTTTGGCTGAATAACATGTGGTTTTAGAGCTGGTACCACACATGAAATGTGGGTTTCTAACAGAGACAGGAGTTTAGATTTTTTTTCATTAAAAAAAAACATTGTTTGTCCCTTTCAGGCTATGAAATGAACTCAACTAAAAAGGGTGGAACACTTTTTTACACTAACAGCATTAGTGTAGAAAGGATCTGTGAGAGGCGTCCTGTCTAAAGGAACCTTCTTGAAGTGAGCGTGGGCTGTGATTGGTCCGTGGATGATTGGAAGTGATGATTCAATCGGCCGGCTGTCAGCTAAAGCTGAGTGCTGGTTAACGCAATGCCTCATTTCATTTCTAAACAACTTGTCCAATGCTGCTGAACTAACTAATATGCAGTAACTGATACACAGTACATGCACACTATGGGGTCTTCACTCCTGTGCTCTGCCTACTCGTCTCACACCTCCGCAGTGTGACCTGCGACCCCTGAACTCCCTCAACACACCTCTTTATTTCCTCCCTCGCCGTCCCCTCCTATCTTCAGAGTCCCCGTCCCTGGTGACAGACAGGCAGACCGGGCTTGGTCTGGCTGTCATAAGCTAGCTGCCACAACAGGCTGCCAGGCGAAAGCTTCCACCTGAGGGGCTGCTGGGTTCTGACACCTCTATTAACCTTCAGGAAACGTCCATCCCCACTGCCCCTCCCCCCCCCCCCCCCCCCCCCCCCCCCCGCCCCCCCTCCTCCTCCTCTTCTTCTTTACCTGTCCCGTGTCTGCTGTCCCCCAGGCAGTGGAAAAAACAGCTTGCACCCCTGGAGCAGCAAAGTAATACCTGTATTTTCCTCTCCTCCTAACCTGGAGCATTTTGATATACCGTGGATCTCTGTCCCACATATTCCATCTGTTTCAGTTCATCCCCCCCCGCACTCCCCTACCCTCCTCCCCTTCCGGTCTCCTGTCTGTCGGAGCTCTTTCATTCTATCCCTCCAGCATTGGATTCCAGTATTCCTGTAATGATCTGTATATCAGGGATATCATAAAGCCAGTGCAACATGCCTGGTTTTGTGCACTGATGCTTAGCTTAATGGTGGGAGGTAACAAACGCATGGAAACAGCGCTCTAATGTCCATCTGTTGGAATGAATGGGTTGATCAAAGCCAAGCGAGGCGGATTAAATCGGATGTGAACATATTTGATTAACAGATGCCCTTTTCACCTTGACAATGATTCAATACGTAATGTTTGTGCTGTTTAAAGACGATTATTGCAGATCGTGGATAAACATGACAGCTCTCAGCTAAATCAGCTGCTTTCGACCTAATAATCTCTGTCTGTTGTTCTCTCCCTCTTCTCCTTTTGCTCTGTAGGAATTCTCTTTACTCCGACTGGACGACGTGGTGGACCACCGAGTCAACATAGTCGGTTTTTCAGTCTTCAACAAGACTCATCCCTTCTTCCAGGATTTTACGTTAAGCCTTAACCGCTCCTGGCAAGAGAACTGTGACCATGCGCCCTTTGCTGGCACCCCAGTTAGTACTCACACACACACACACACACACACACACACACACACACACACACACACACACAAGTAGAAAAGACCAATGTTGCAAATAATAGATAGATGGAAATATAAAAAGATTAAGCTTTTTATTAGTTTTTCTTCTAAATCTGAAAGGCATTGTTATTCTTTGAAGGTTACTGCTGTATGTCCAACTCCTCAACTAAAATAGTGAAGTAACTTAGAAACAAAAGTTACTTTGAAATGTACAACAATGACATTTATACAGTTAACTGTAGCAATTGCTGAATGCCGTTGTTGTTTACGAGATAGCTCAGTAGCAGCGATTGCAGCAGTATTAAATCATAAAAGTTTTAAAACTAACCAATGTTACAGAATGAATGCATCTGCACATGTATTTTAATAAATACATAATACTATGTTAATAACTATAGGGAAACCAAATGATTAGTGAGTAAAAAAGTGAGAGGAAAAAAGTATTTTGATTTGAAAATGCAATGTCTCAATAAAACAATAGTAGAAAAGTAGTAATTAGTACCAACTACAACAACAAGCAACAAAAACCTCTTTGTGCAGGAAACTACACATTTATAGAGCTTCTTTAAGAATTATTCATTTAGAAAGAGTTATTAATGAATGAATTGTTCTAAAGTTAAAAGAAAGGACAGAAACGCTCACAACCATCACTCCCTTCTGCCTCACACAGGCTTGGTGGTGAAACAGGTTGAGAATAGTCTTGTAACACTGCATTAAAAACGTGTTGTTGGGCTCAGACATTCAATGCATTCAAAGATAAAGATGTGCACCACCAGCAAGATGTATTAACTGATCTCAAAAGGTCACCTGAGAAAATGCAACCAGCGGGCTTAATTAGTGGATTCAAAGGGAAAAAGGTTCTATGGGACAAGTGACAAATCGTACCGCATGTACATATCTTGCAATTGTGTGAAGATATTTATTTTCTCAAATGAGCATCATGGTACCCAACCACCCATCATAATGACACTAAAACATCCGTTACACAAAGTATGTCTGTATTTGTTTGTGGAGCATCAAATAGAACCACGGTTGAAATGTACAATATCATTTTTTCTATAAAAATGCCTGAAATAGCGCAAGCATCTCACGTTGGCACACAAAAGGAGTATACCTTGACAGAGGAAAGGCTACGCTGAATGAAGATCGCCCACAGTGTGTTTATTAAAAACTGCAATGAATAAAAACACCCGTGAGCTTAGACTTTAAGACTGCAAACCTTCCCTTGGACGCTCCTAGATTTAGACTGAGGGACCTAACACAGTAGCTTGTCCCTTCTGGTCGGGAGATGTTGATGCTGATGTACAGGGGCTGCCAAACCATGCATTGCTTTGTACTGTGTTTTTGTTATCAGGCTCTTTTCAGTACAAATTTTCAATCCACTGTGATTTACATATGAGCTGACACCCCGCCACATTTGCCACATTTTAGCTACTTTTCTATTGCATTTGTAATAAGATACAAAGAAAAGAACGAAAGATTTAGGCAACCGAGACACTTTTCTCATTTATCAAAACTAAAGTGCATCACCTTGCAGTTGAAATGAGTCCATGGGCTTTCTGTGTTGCTCTTAATGTGCAATCCAACAATTACGTTTACCAATTCAAGGTTGCAATACATCGTGGGTTTGCGGTTTAATGGACACTTTTGGTTCTCTTTGGTCTCCAAATTGTATGTGCGTCACAATCCCGCCCCGCATGCATAGCCAGCAAACGTCAGGGGCAATTTCATTTCTCTCTCCATCACAAAGATGCATCCCGCTGTAGCCCAGATTCTCCCCTTATCTTGTAGGGCGTAATGTATTTTAATCAAATGTTCATCGCGTGACGCCGTGATAGTGACGAGTGGGCTGTTGCTGCAGGGTTGAAGAGAGGAAAGGCTGCCTCTCCCGGCGTGCCGTCGTTGAGAGAAGCAGGCTGTAATTGGAATAGTCGGGGTGTGCCAGCTTCGTATGGGATAAGAGTGGGAAGGACAGCGTCTCTCCGCGAGACGGGCAACGAGAGAGTTGGTTTTTTACGTTGTCAGCAGATCAGAGTGCTTCTAATGATCTAATGGAATAATCTCCCCGCCACTCCAGGGACGGGTTAACCCCTCCATGACCGCTAGCCACGCACACATGTCACGGTGGCAGTTTGTGTGCTTTGAGCTGTCTGTGTTTGTGTGTCAGTGTGCGAATGTATGACGCGTTCACCTTCTTGCTCCCCTTCCCCCTCTGCAGCTCTCCTCGGCTCTGCTCTTTGATGCGGTATACGCGGTGGTGGCGGCGGTCCAGGAGTTGAACCGTAGCCAGAATGTCGGCGCCACTCAGCTCTCCTGCAAGTCATCCAAGATCTGGGAGCACGGCACCAGCCTCATGAATTACCTGAGGATGGTAAGGACCTCTTCTGGACGTCGGGAACAAAAGGCCGTAGCCCTGATCATCTCTAAGGAATCGTTTCAGATTTTGGGAAATGTGGTTATTGGTTTTCTAGAGATAAACTACTCACTTGACTATACTTAAAATAAAGCTGCAGTCAGCAGCTGGTTGGAGCGGTTTAGAAAAAAAAGACTGGAAGGGGCAAACAACTCACCTGGCTCTGTCCAAAGGTAACAAAAGGTTTAACCATTGTAAAATGTTCAATCAGATTATGACACTGTTAAGAAATTAGTTGACATTTTAAAATCCATATGTTGTCTGAAATATACGTTTATACCGGCATGTTATTGTTGAGCTAATTGGAATGTTAAATATAATCTAAGTTAACGTGGCTCCATTCAGATTAACCAGACAGGTTCATTAACTAATATTTGTTTATTTTTTCTTAATGGGCGATTAGGGATCCTATTCCTTTTATATTTACATTCAAAATCAAAGCTCAACATTCTGATGAACAAAGATGAAGTCCTCCAAACATTGGGTTAAAAAACAGCGGCAACGAAGATTTACATGAAACAAATCTCACGTGTTCAGGAATACACTACTTTTGTTTGGTGATTTGACCAACTGCAAATGCTGAGAATGCTAAATAGCATTTGCATTGGGAGAATTGTTTGTGGGATGTTTCCAATTACAAAAAGTGCTATGGGATTTATAATAATAATAACCCCTGTGACCTCTGAGACCGGCTGGCCTTTTCCCTTTCCTCAGTCTTCATGCTAAACTAAATTTACCATTTGCTTACATTTAATATAAATTACAGAAACGTCCTCACACCCAACTCCATTTTTTCCAAAAAGTAGTTTTCACATGTTTATGTTGTGTGTTTTTTAATCTATTTTCTTGTTGAGATCGTCATTATTGCTTCAATTATGATGAATGTTCATTGATTATTTTAGAGGCGAGATGTTTTTACTGACGTATATTTGTAATTATAGTTGCTGACAAACAATAGAGAAGGATGAGCAGTCTGTGAATAAAATGTGTTATCCTATTATGGAGAAAAGGCTGTCAGTGATTGGGCTTTGAGAATACCTAAATATGACAGATATTCAATATAAGACTGTTTGTCTTTCTCTCTTAGAGAAAGAAGACGTGACTAATCTGTTTTGCCCTAAATTGAAGATATTACAGCTCCGGCTTCAATCATTATCCAAACATCTTTCAAAGAGCTGAAACTGAGCCGGTAGTTCTAATATAGCCTCATACCCACAGTAGGTGCTGACGAGAGGGAAGTCTTGGTGAGATCTTTTAACGTGTTGCTGTCTCTGTGTTGGATAGGTAGAATTGGAAGGTCTAACGGGCCACATTGAATTCAACAGCAGAGGTCAGCGATCAAACTATGAGCTGAGGATCATGCAGAACAGTCGGGACGGACTCAGGCAGGTAATGTAACTCCCAAATATTACTATTGGGTTGGCAGGAACAAGCAGTTCGGCAGATGCAGAGCGGAGTGTTCGGGTTGGGATGTAGTGTTTGACCGTGTCCTGGATGTAGACTGGACCTGATCCATTCACAACATGGATTGTGAGCACCAATGTTTTGAACCCAACAAAACTACTCTCCTGCCACCGGAGGCTCAACCGTTATCTGATAATGATCATAGTCAATGGGTTCTCAGGAGGTTTTCCGAAGGGACCGACAACGATTCCTCCGTTTTCTCTCTAGATTGACACCGAGGAATCACATACCTGTTACTGCTCCACACAGAGCTCTATTGCACAGGAGGGACCTACTTCTGGGTTACGGTTGTCTTTATGGCAGTGAGGTAACTCGATCCTGATTCTGCAGCAGGGAGACGTGATGGCACTTCCTCACCCGACATCTTCCCAATTATCCTGCCAGTGAAAGTCTCAAAGTGCAACTGGACAATATTAACAATATTGGCGTTCAGAAGCCAATTTAGTGGAAGAATAATTTGGGTTAAAAATGAATTCAGCAGGTGTTGCCTTTGCTGCTGCTATTACTGCTTCTCTGTAACTTTGGATGAACATGGATAGATACATGAGGTTGGGATTCTTAAAAACAAGTACTTTTTTAGTGTAGCAAATCAGATAACCAAATCTAACTTGTCAAAGTATAATTTAAGCATTGTATTGGTCCATTGATCTCAATTATTACTGTGAAAACTCTTAGATGTCATGGCATGCATTTGTGAATGACTTCATTTTTCTAACTGACTCTGGAAACCAGTATGATAATTCTTACAGACTTTTTAGGGGCTGTCAATCAAATTATTAATTTATTTGGCAGTATATTTCACATGGCAGAAGAGCCGCCCCCATATAGTGTTTTGGGGATATTACATATAATAATATGATATTCAACATTCAATACACCGGTGCTGATTTCTCTATTATATTCTCTGAACAATGAATTAGGAGGAAATATAAAATACATTTTAGAGAATGTCTACCGTCTAGAATGTCTACCAAATACGAGATTTATTTTTTAAATAATAACCATCAATGCTCATGGTTTCTCAAGTTTAAATAAAACCACCACCAAAAGGCAAGAAATGATAGATAACCTAAACTCTAATTTTCTTATTGGCATCAGCGCACATTTATCTGTTACATTTAAGAATGAAGAGTGAAGACAATTGTGGGCTCTGTGGTGTCTTTTTCTAATTCATGCCTTGATATCTGAATGCAGTGAGGCTTTAGTTTACAAGGTTATGGTTGCCAAAGTAAAGGGAGACACATTACACACTCTGTCTTCTCTTTGTCTTGGCCTCTCCCTCAGTCCCGCAGTCTTATTCAGTCCATACGATGAGAGGATTGCCCATGACTATCTGCTTGCATCTTTTCTTTTCATGCCTGTCGTATTATGAGTGAACGGCAGAAACTATTCTGACATTTTGTCACTCTGTGGTGGATACAGTGAGCTACAGTTTGCTCCTAAAACCCTGTTTTCCTGTAAATGTCAGTGCTTTTGTATCTCACATTTCATGTTTAATGATGTAAAAAGATAACTAGAAGTTTATGCTTTTTATAGTGTGGCACCAAATTATGCATAGGATTTCCCCTAGAAACGCCCGGTCAGCTGTGTCATCTGTTCTGCTCTGTTTTCTGTCAATGCTGCATTGTGTATGATCTCAATTCACTTATCCATAATCCAACAAACCTTCAACACTCTGCTGCAGCAGAGAGTCACATCTCTGCTTTCTTATCGGCATTTAAGCACTTGTTGGTGTACTATTATGGGACACGGCTAAGACACCGACATTTTGACAGCACAGAGAGGAAAAGCTGAGTTTCATACCTCTGTTTGAAAGCATTTCAGTCGGGATCATCTCCTGTGACAGAGGGGATTGAGTCCATGCCTAAGAAATATCCAACATAAGCATCAGTGTAAAGAAGTCAGACAGCGGCCCATCTTTCTTTATTAACCTTGTCTGTCCCCCCCCCCCCCACCCGTCCACTCTTTACACTGGCACCGGGCCAGCCAAGCAGAAGGATAATGTTATCAGGCCCGATGCGATGATTTCAACCAGAAGTATTATAAAGCAGCTCTGGCAGTTATGTTAATGGTGGGAGGCAAGGCGTTACACAGGGGACAGGGTGGGGGTGTTGTTTGTTTTGTTAACCAACACCTCCCACATGATGTTGGGTCGGGGCTGCTTCAGTCAGGCAGAGAGGTGCCAAGGCGTTGGCAGAGATACGGAAACTGCCTCCCCGCCTCACCGTACACATACATACAGTATTTGCTTTAAAACATGACCACCCTGAATCAAGCAGAAATCAAGAATCAAGCAGGCAAAGGATTATTGCCTTGATTCCAGGCTCTCTCTCTCTTTAATGCTGTGTTCACAAATAGCAACTAGCAGTGGGGCTACATAATATACATTTATAAATAAAAGCTTGGCTAGTTGTGCATCTTTTGCAAGCGTAGCCATTAAATGCACATTAAAATAAGAAGAAACCTATAATGAGAGATTGTGCAGCAAGGTGCATTGTAGAGAGTAGCCAACCTCCATTTCTCAACCCACACTTCCGGAGGCACCCACCATTCCCCCTCCCCTGTGGGTGCACTATCGATCATCTCACGCGTGACCATCAGCTCCTCGGGCGTCCAACACTTTACAGCTAATCACTGTCAAGTATTGAATCCCTGTTGCTGGCATTTTTGGAAATAATAACAGTTCCCCGCTGCTCTGCCCTCTTTGTTTTATCGCTTTCTATCCAACGGTAACTGTCTGCCTGTCTCTCCATTACTCTGCCTCAGTTCATTCGGTCACCATCATTAGGTTGTTTTCTCCAGTACTCTTAATGAAAAGTAAGCCTAAGTGACTGGATGTGCTTCGCCTTTGCATCTTTAATGCAACTATTAGGATTCATTGGTAATGCTGGATGGCTTTGGGAATAGAGAATCATGAGCATTGTAAAGGTCTGCACTTGTTATCTTCTAGCTGGTCCAGCAATGCAGCAATGATTTATGTAAAAAAAAAAAGTAAACAAAGCACACTTTTAACCTTCTGGATTGATGTAGTCTCAAATGTGACTTTTGACACAGAAGGTGTTAGTCGAAGACAAAGTGATTATTGTTATATTGACATTGTGGCGGCCCAATTGTGTTGTTATTGCTGTACATTTCAAACTATGAATCAGAAACTGTTCTTTTGGATTCTTTTGTTTGAATGATTCATTATTACATTGTGCATTTTGAAAAAGGGTGGTCTTTTTTTGAAGCTCATAACAGTGAAAGATAAACTATAATATGATCTGAAAATGACCCCTCTAGAGCACCATAACGATTCAACAATAATATACAAGTAGATTTCCAACGCGTTAAGCTTTCAGATGGATTTTTTGAGCATCTTATTACCAGAATATGCTGCAGCATAATTACATAATAACCTTTATTTCTTCAGTTTTGGCGGGCTAAGAACATTTCACAGCTGCTCCTGCGCTGGCAACCAAGTAGGCCTCTGATGATATTGTAAGAAGCATCACACTTTCCTCGCTATGTTCGAGGCGCCACCAGCACCTGTTACCAACACAATATCCACAGAGGAGGCAAGAGAAGCAGGTAAAATAGAAATCAGGAGAGAGGGTGACAGGCTGAAAGTAACAGAGTGAGAAAAGGCGTAACAGAGAAAAAAAGACAAAAGCAAAGATTCAAAGACAAACTTATCCAATTTGAAATTATGTTTCTGCATGTCAAATATCAGCTGGAGCTATTTTTTTTCACCTTTTTGTTTAAGCTGTCACCACATCTAATTCTTGCAGCAATTGGAATGACTAATCATATTAAAGGAATAGACTATAATCCTCTATATCCTTTTGCTACGGCTATTCACAAGCCAGTGTAATGAGCTAGATAAGGGAGACTAATACGGAGAACTATCTTGGCTTACGTGTGCAAATATGAACGTGTGTTTGAGAAACTATTTTCCAGATGGTGCAACCACCAGGAGTAAGCTGTAAAAGAGCATAATTCTGGATATATACACAAGGATAACATATCTCAACCTGTTCCTGTGAACGACCAGACGGCTAAAATTAATTACAGCTTTTTCTATTTTGGAAGGGGTTCATAAGTACGAGAGTGCTTTATTTTGACAGTGCGCTCTGTGAGCCGCGGGGCCGCTGGCTGATCGGACATCAGTTCAGAGCGTGGCTGTGCCTGCGTGCGTCCATCCGCATGCGTGCTTTTTATGTTTACACTTGTGTGGTTGTGGCTGCTCGCTGTCGCCTTTTACAAAACAACCCCCGCTGCAGCCTGCCAGCCAACGGCACACCGACAGAGCCCTCCGGTCTCTCTGCAGCCGCCTTGTGCCTCCGTGGACCGGCCCTCATTTTCTGCATGGAAACTGGAGGAAGCTGTAAAATGAGTAATCGCTGCAGTTTCGGGGGCTGGCCAGCTGTTGCCCGTTGCAGCGCTGTGAGAATGCAGTAGACAGGGGGTCGTGTAAGCTGCATCGGAGTGTTTCATGTGATTATTTATATGCCTGTGTTTGAGCATACTAAATGCACACATGTTCCGATCAGTGCATTGCAGGGGCGGGGGTCGAATCACTCTTTGCCAACTCCTGGAGAGAGGAGAAATGCTAATTAAGATTTTATAATTAAGGCACTTAATCACAGCCTTGGTGCGGAAAACACATGAGACAGAAGAGGGGAACAACAGAGAAAAGAAAGAAAGGTTTCAAGTTAAACGGTTGGTTGGGAGAGACGCAGAGCAGGGAGCAGTTAATGAAAAGGTTGCAAAAGGATGTGGGGGGCCAGAGGTGGAACGGCCCAGAAGGTCGACTCAAGCATGACTCAAACCCAATTGTTCTCATTAAGTCCACAGCTGCTTCGCTAAATTCATTGCTGGAGGATAGCTTTTGCTGCGGACATACTGGCACACTCATAATGCCGTGTTATGAAGCCTGCCAGAGTGATGCCCGTGTTGCAGTGTTCACGGCTGTGAAAGAAAGATGAATGAAAATAATCTGAGACATTTTTTCAGTGACTGGGACGACTCGCATTTTTGCCTGAAGGAGCACATTTATTTCCTCATATTGTTTTATGCCGTATACAAATTATTTTTCCCTGATCAGAAAAGTGTAATGCCACCAACATAACTGGAAAATATATATATTTTTTTTTATTAAGTTCTTGTTTTCCATTACTTTCACAAAAATAATAGAAATCTCTGCCTGGCTGAATGTTCAAACTGCCCAAATAACCACTGGCAGACTGAAATAGAAAGCATTTTCTATTACATTTGCTGCAGCATTAAGGATGAATTGCCTTAACACAATCAATTGTTTAAAGTTTTTAGCTCAGGTCTTGAGAAAAGGGTCCAACAGTGGCGCCCTCAAAATCACACCACCAATAAAGTTCATTTGATGTCACAAATGAGGTGGGGTCATTGTTTTCTCCACATTGCTGTCATCATTCTGGGCATTTTTTCACATGGCTTTTGTCAGCGCCGTCCAACCAGAATATGGTGGTTAAAAATGTTGTTAGGGTTAAGTGTATTTTTGTGGGAACCTTTCTTAAGATTTCCAGGATTTAGGGGATTTTTTTCTAATTTGGTTCATATGAACCTTGGACTAATAAACTACATTTCCATGGAATGGCAGATCCCTTAAATGGTGATTTCACGGGACGCAATATGCCGTTTCAGAGTTAATGGAACTTTTCAAAAAGCCTAGAGATCCATTTCAGATTTGGTCAGCAGGATCCAAAAAACACACAACACGTGCCGTGGTGCTCTGTAACACCCCAAATTAGATTGAAGTGAAAGGGTCCTTTCCCTGAAATGATGAGGGCTTAAGGCCCGTCGTCACTGTTTGGGGCTTTAACTTCATTTTCTTCTTATTTCCCTGCTACATTTATTCTGACGTAGCCACAGCTCATACTTTTGTTCACTGGATATAAATAAACAATATCCTCGGTTGCGATGCACTTTCTTTAACCTCGGATATGGATTTTTTAATATCTTTCTCCCACACACACTTTTCCCATGTTCTCGTTTGTGTGCATTTATATGAGTCTTTCTGGATCTATGAACAGTTAAATCTTCCGGACCTGCCCTAGTACACCCTTTCCAATTTTCTTAATTATCATTTGAGCATTTACAGCTTTTTAGAATAAACTTTAGTCTTGTGTCCTTGTGTCAAGGAGCCGAACAATGGAGACAATCCTTGTTATACCCATTTTCCCCCCATATCTAAGGGAACGCCGAGTGCCTGGAGTACGTACACAGACACACGCACACTCTCGGACACACATGGGATACTGCATGGGCGCCACTTCAATTTCCAAGAAATGATTTGAACTTCTTTCAGTTAAAGAGTGAATGTGTTCTTTTGGATTGGATTTTATTTATTCCCTGTCAACGCTGCTCCTAAGTTTATTACGGCAATCAGCTTTTTCCTTTCCCTGCGCTTTTCTTTGCTCACACCTCATCTCTGAGAACACTATTACTCCAGCGGCCCTCTCTGCCGCGGATGCAGATGCACTCATTTCAATTTTTCTCGGCTGCTGCAAAGCGAGGGAAGAAGCCAGCGAAGAAGCGGGGGAAGTACAGCTAGGCCGTGGAGGGGAGAGTGGGTAAAATATAAAGGGGGAGAGAGGTGTGTGTGTGTGTGTGTGTGTGTGTGTGTGTGTGTGTGTGTGTGTGTGTGTGTGTGTGTGTGTGTGTGTGTGTGTGTGTGTGTGTGTGTGTGTGTGTGTGTGTGTGTGTGTGTGTGTGTGGTGAACAGCAGGTTGACTGATTCAAGACGGCCTCCACTCTTTTTCTTTTCCCTTGAAGGACATCATCATAGCAGCTGGGGTAGCTCAGCGCACCCCGACATGGCTTGAATGTCTTTCTCAGCCTCAGGCTCCAGCAGAGATGAGTTCATCTCAACCAGGTCTGATTGACACACGGGGTCTCATACCAAGGAGCTGGTGCTTGAGCTGCTGCCACAAAGGTTAGTAAGTTTAAAGACTGACGAGGCCCTCCGATCTCCTCCAGCTGTGCAGTTTAAACATATTTCAATCTCTAGCTCTGTGTGTGTTTGTGTGGGCCAGAGAGAGTCGGAGGAGGACGGAGAGAGACTCTGCGTGGCAGTGAGAGGTTGTCCATGTTACAGCTGTGTGATCGCGGACAGTGATTACAGAGGTGATCATTTTAATCAGATGTAAAGGTTCTCCAGATGGCCTCCCAAAACAATGAATCCTTTTTATGTGCTTTTGTCAGGGACAACGTTTCATTAGGGCATCGTGGAAAATGTCTTTCGTATGTTGAAATGTTAGATAGTTGATAGTTGTCCAAAAAGGGAGTCTTAAATGTTGCCTATCAAGACAAAGACAAAATCAGGAAATGCAATGGACCTCTTTTTTTTTTGCCAGAAAGGGAAAGTCAATAGAAGGGGAGTGCAATCCATCTGTATGAATCACAGAATCTCTGAGGATCAGATCAAGGGACTATTGCGCCTTCTGCTCTCGCCTCGTTCTTTTTATTTTATTCAGTGTTTTATCAATTGTTATCCACGTCCCGCTAACAGTATTCAAATGCCCGTCAGGACTGAGCGTTCCACTGCGCCATGTTGTCAGTGTTATTCTGCCCTAGCCGATGAGGGATTGTATTTCGTGTTGATTTTGGGAGGGTAGTTCTTGTTTCCAGCTACTAGATTTGCAGCATGTCAGTCCACATTAACGTCTGAGGATCAACCATCGAACACGGTTTCTCTCTATATACCTTTTTCTATCTGCCTCTCCCACCTATTGCTGCTCATTTCATTGTGCAGACTGTGCGGTTCCGGCAGGGAATTTAGACTTTGGATTCATCTCCCCGGAACCACGAATTAGTGAGATTTCAGTATCGTCTTTTCTATCAATTCCTCAAGCAACATTTTGAATTTGTTTCGTTTTTTTTATTTTTCGTCTTCCCGAGGCTAACTCTTGTCTTTTCAGTTGCTAAAATCTCTCTTGTGTTAGTGATCCATTCCGCTGAGCGCACACACATTTTGAGTTATGTGTCATATCACTACGAAAAGTGTGTTCAGAAAAATATTTATGATGAAGGGAACTGTTACGTAAAGTTTAGTTATAACTATGCCCTCATGCTAATGTCAGTAACGCTCAGTGGCAAAGCCATTGAGCGTTTATGAGCAGATTTGTCTCCACCACTTTATTGCAGAGAGTGACGCAGAGAGTCCTGAAGGTCAGAGAAGCTCTCGAGTCACGTCTCTTTTATTAGATTTCTTTACATTAGTTTCATTTAATTTACTTCACCCTTTGATGAATGTAATTAAATGTATTTATTTGTATGTAGAATGTGTTCTCTGAGATAAATGGGTTTGATGAAGAATAAAAATCTTAAAAAGCAACATTAGCATGCATAATGCACATGCTGTTCAGGTTAATACCATATGACTTGGTTGTTTTTTTTCCCTCAGATTTGCATTCACAGTCATCTCCAGCAGGAGTGTAACAGTGCTGCAGACTGTCAGCTGCATGATAGGGCTGCTGATTTAAATGTATGGGACTAGGGGAAAGCCGGGCAGCGTTGCTTACAAGACATATTACTCGTCTTTTGACATATTCTCCCTCAAAATCGCTCTGCGTTCTTTGCTTCTTCTTTTTTTTCCTCGATTCGCTCAAAACGGTAGGAATCCTAAACCGGACAAGGACGAGCATTAGATGCAACTGCCTCCTCCTGAGCGTTTCCTAAAACACATCAGTGTCACGCAAATTGGAGGCAGAGTGGGTGTGTCAGTCAAAGCAGAGCATATTGAATTGTAAAAACTTCCAAACTGCATCAGATCGGAATAAGAAATGAACGCAATCCTTTTTGAATCATCAAACCTCAGTTCCATCAAAATGATCTTCCCTGTTCTAAAAATGGAATCTACGTATTGAAATTCAAATTGAATTTGCCGAGGCAAACACTCACATCACCAGTCTACACACACACACCGGTATCCTCCGTGTGTGTCTAGTTTCCTTCTTTGTTTGGTCTCTCAGAGACGTACAGCAGTCCCCTTTCCTCTTTTGTTTTTCTCAGTTTGCACTTTGCAGGCTGGATATGGGGAATAGATCAAAAGCAAAAATGGATGAGCTGTTTTTCAAGATCCCCCAGTCTTAACGGATTTCAAGGCTGGGTGAGACTGTGTATGGGTTGCTTGGCTGTGTGTGTGTGTGTGCGTGCGCCCGCCTCTTTGAATGTGTGTATTTGTGTAATATGCATGTACATGCAAATTTATGTGTATGTGCGTGAGTGCCTCTGAGCCTGTGCGCCTTTGAGTTTGCCTCTGTGTCTCTGTTTTATGAGGCTGCACAATGCACCCTTGAAATCGTAAGACTCACACAGGTGCATTGTAGCCTTATAGATATTGTTTTATTTGTTTTGTCGCATACGCAGGTTCACGCTTTCACTGTTCTCCCAGCCTGCTTGTTAGATATTTGAATGGATTCTCTTTGGATGTCACATTCATTGTGATCAACAATGTTGGGGTCGACAATTTTACATTAGCTTGCGTCAAACGTTTGCAGCGGGATAAGGGAACTCCACATATATCAGCAAATAATCACAAACATTGCTACTATTAGTGTTATGGCTGAGCGAAAAGTACGAATTTTGGCTAAACTCACCCCTGGCCTCCCCAGATGGACCCAAGCAGGTACACATTACACATATGACCTTCGTAATTATGCAGCCTCACTCAACTCAGTGTGGTAACGATAAAAATCCCTGTGGTTGTACTTTAAATTTGTTTCAAGTCATCATTTTGAGTTTGCTCGAGCATTGAATTGCTCGCTGTAAGTTTGCATGCCTGGATAGTTCTTAATGATTTAACATTGCAATGCAAGTTTAAAATGTATAAAACTAAAAAAATATATCATGATTCTTTCAGTTGACTTTTCGGAATAAGAGGTTTCAACTTACTGATGTTATTCCGTTTTAGCTGCTGTGAATTGTGTCCCGTCGTCTCACCAGAAAGTAATTAGCCCTAAATGTCTTTTTAAATTCATAACTCTGTATCTTCATACTAAAACTTTCAGAAGAAAAAAGCTGGTTAGGATTGGCTAACAAGCCGTGGTAATGAGCAATTTGGGATTGGAACACAACCCAAAGGCCTCGCTCAGAGTCTGGAGTACGTTTCCACTGACATGGTTTGCTAGAGTACGGAGACATTTGGCCGCTCGGTGGACGCGGGGCGGGCAGGCTGAGCGGGGACTGTGGATGAGGGCATCCATTGTTTGCGCGCTGCTCACACGGGGATTCTGCCCTTGTTCAACATGCTGTGCTGCTTTGAAGATCGGCTTTGACATTCAAAAGACCTTCTCTTCAACTCAGAGTTTGGGTCTCATTACTGGGATTTCAACAAGCAGCGTCTTTATTCAGCATAAGTCCAAATAATGAGTAGGCCGAATAGCTTTTGAATAAATCACGTTTAGGAATTTGTGTGTTTTGTTTTCAGAACATACACACTGCAGACTTTATGGAATAACACTTTTTAAAACCATCTCAACCCCCCCCCCCCCCACACACACAACTTATTGACCAGCAGGAAATAATAGAACGTTCATCCCACGAGCTCCTTTGTCTTTTATCAGTGACTGTGTGCTTTCCCCTAATCCTCTTTCCTCTGTGGCTCCGCCAGCCACCACCTGTGTCCGCCTCATTCCTGCGGATGAGTCACACCAGAGAAGCGCTTCTGCTCCAAGACGGACCATTTTTCTCACTCACTGTTCCATAGAGGAACCCGGCATAGCAAGTAAACTTTTTTGTGGGACGGATTTCATGCGCTTTAAATAGCTGTCCTCTCTGCAGTTTGATTCGAGCGGCGTTAATGTCCGCTGATGGGTAGAAACAGCGCCGTCCTCAGCATATTTCTGTCAAGCTGATACGGCATAACGCTGCTAAAAGAGCAAAACAAGTCCGTTCTCGGATGCCTGTGGAGATATTTTGCTCAACTGCAATTTTCTCAGCCACACACACACACACACACACACACACACACACATATATGTGTTTTGGCTCAGACTCATTTGCACCGCCGTGACACCTGAATGGTTTAGCCTCGGTGTCGATGGACTGTATGACATTACGCCTGATAATGGCGGCTCCTGCTTCTCTCGTTTGTGATGAATGTGTCTGTCACTGCAGTCTGTAAGTCCGTCACAGCGCATTCTCCACACGCCCGTTTGGATGCGGCCCTTTTCTGACAGGAAAAATCAGCCAATCCCGACGCTTCAATGAGCAGCATCCCTAATCTCACCCTCGTGCCGCAATTGCAGGTTTGGAGAATGAACCCTGAGTAATCCCTCACAGGGAGCGACGCTCCACTTGTTGTCCCTTTCCCCCACCGTCTCTCTCTTTTTCCTCGCGCTCTCTCTCTCTTTATTTAGCATAAACTCTCTCTGTCGTTCTCTCTTACTCTCTGTGTTGCTTCCTCTTGCTCTCTCCGCCTTATGTTCTGCCTCCCTAGATGGCTGCTCCTCATACTTTCTCATTGATTTTCTTCCTCACCGCACCTACTCAGTAAGTGATTGACAGCCGTCTGCATCTTCCTTTTCCTCCTCTGCTATTCCCCTTTCCCTTATTATACAATATTCTTCTTCCTGCCTCGCTGCTACTGTGTGTGTGAAATAAATAGTGCACAGTGCTCATCATCCGTCTGAACTTTGAATTATTTGAATTTACTTCCTAGATTCAGTGGTTTTAGCCGACTGCACAGTTGTTATTTGCTGTAATTGCAGTCTGAATCCCAAATGAATGGCAATGCAAACGAGAAACATCCACTTACCACCTTTTATATTGTTAACAAAGAGAGTCGTATATATGGGAATGTGCAGAGAACTCTCTCAATAATTAAGGCTTTGGAGTCCAATAGATTCTCGGGTTGTGCTGCGGTTTGTAATGAGGTTTTGTGAAATGTTTCAATGGTGTTGATTCGCCAGATTTAATGCAATGGTTGGAGGTCCCTTCTCTTTACAGGCTTTCTGGCCCTTAACTGAATGGCAGCTTGACGAATATTTCATCAGCTTAAATACTTGTTTATTGGTGTATTTCCCACCTTTAGACACTCTGTTGTCCTCTTTTCACCCTATGTATGCTTTGCAATAAGTAGCCTCCCGTTTTTATGACACAAATCAACAGTAAAAAGAAAAAATGTATTGCATGAAGTCCGGCAGAAATCTATCACGGTATTAAAGGATTTCCAGTCTTTAAGTATAATAAGTGGGTCTGTTCCCGAGCGTGGACATTAGCTTATGTATAAATCGTCCTTACCGTTCAGCTCTATTTTCACCCCCTGCAGCTCTAAGGGAATTGACGGCACGGCCACCAAAGGACCCTTTTCTCCCCCACTAGCATCCGTTCCTCCTGCTCACAGCTCACTCGCCCTCCCTCTCCCTCCTCCCTCCACCTCCCGTTCCGGGCCAATAGTCGTAATGCCAGCCCGTCCCATTACACGCTCAGTCATCGCCCCGCGCTCACACTTCTGGGGACGCCTGCTGAGCCTCAGACGAACCTCCCACCACCTCAACGGGCTCTGCCGAGTGATTGCGCACTCTGATTGTTGAACACGTGTGTTTCGGGTTCCTTTTTGGTGGTTCCACAGCATGTCCACGTGTTCTCCGTCTCTGTTCCCTTGAGGACGTCGTCAGCGGAGGGTGTTGCGGGTTGTGTAAATTTATAGATCCTTTTGGTACACCAGAGGAAATGGTGTACCAAAAGGATGGGAGGCGAGATCTTTTTGATCAGAGTTAGGAGAGTAGTTAAACAGCTTTCAAACGCTTTTGAGAATTTTAAAACAAACTATGGGAAAGAGAGGGGAGCTTTTTTTTTTAGTTATCTGACTTCAATCTCTGATCTGCAGTTCATCCTCTCTGGGCTTCAACCACCACGAATATCCCCAAAGGTTCTAGCATTTTTACATTACAGGTCATTTAGCGGACGCTTTTATTTTACTTTAAACCCATGGCTTTTTCACATTTTGCCCGGGGAGCAATTAGGGGTTAGGTGTCTTGCTCAAGGACACTTCGACTTGAGACATGGGGCAGCCGGGACTCAAACCACCAACCTTGCAGTTCCCAGCGCATCCGCTCTACCCCCGCGCCACGACGACCCCCATTTAATCAGAGTGGTCATTTCAGCGACATGGATCGAATCACACCAACAACGTATGAAGGCTAAATTAGATGTTGTACCTCTTTCATTGCTCTTATATAATATTCATAATGGACAGAGTGTGATTATTACGTTAACGGATGTTACTTCTACAGCCGGGGGTGGCAATGTGTACGTAATGAGGAGGTGTGGCAGTGAATGACCAAACAGTGTGCTTTGAATGGTTATCATTTGGTTCTCAGTGATCCGAACAGGTGGTTATAGTTATAATATATATGTATACATATATATGTATACACTAGCAGGAACACAATGTGCAGGATGAACTTGACTTCTTAAAATACTTCACATTTATTGAATCTAAGCAGAAGATTACACAAACTAACGAAAAGACAGTTTTGCATATGGCCTGCATTTTGATGTGCAACACAAAATACAATGCTGGTTTGTTATTAACATTGAAATTGCATTTTTCTGCACCAGCTGCATAAACAAAACTTGTGAAGGCAGTATGAGAAGTAAACGCGAATCGTTATAATGCTAGTTGTGCCCTTTGAGTTGCCCCCGTGTTGCATAACTCTGACCATGTTATCATCAGCAAAAAATATAGTGCAATTTTGAATGTGAATAATACCAATCTTGTGCCGTAGAACAGTAGAGAACAAATTGGTTCTCACTGAAAAAGTCAAAGTACCATTGTCATGAGTCATAAGAAAAACACTCCACACTTTCCTCAACAACAGCATTTTTCCATCTATCGTGTGCTTGTACTGATTTTAACAAGCTCCGCCGTTGCTGAGTTTTCCCAACCATCAGAAGAGCCGTGTAAATACATCAAGCCGTGTAAATACATCGAGTTCAGGGTGTACAAATCGCCACGTTTTCTTTTTTTCTGTCATTAAGTAAGATGGAAGTGAGAACAGTAATTTGCCACTCAGAGCACCGGGAGGCAAAGTAGACGTCTGCAGAGGCCGTCGCCTTGGTCTCCACCATTGACAAACTTGGTTCGAGCAAATGGATTAATGAAACCGGAGATGTCGGAGACAGCCTCGAAGAGGGGATGAGAGAGGAGGAAAGACAGGAATCCCGACTCGAGCTGTAATGCAGATGAGAATACGGCTCTGCGCCACCGGATTTGCCGGTAATTGGTTTAATGAATGCATTCTGTTGCCTCTGATTGAACGCGTGCCCCGTGTTCGCTCCTCAAGGAGCGCACACACGTCGCCGCTTCCCCCCCGGCAGCTCTGCTTTCTCCAACTATCAGCCGGCCTCCCGACCCGGGGATCTGTCCACTGCCGTCTCTGTCCATCCTGAAGGTCATAATGATTGTTCCTTTTGAGAAAAAGGAGGTGATTAAGTACGGATTGTTTTTTTTGGGGCCTTTTCCAGCTGATGGACCCTAGTGACTGATCTGTGTGTGTGTGTGTGTGTGTGTGTGTGTGTGTGTGTGTGTGTGTGTGTGTGTGTGTGTGTGTGTGTGTGTGTGTGTGCAGATTGGCCTGTGGCACTCTGAAGATGGACTGTCCATGGAGAGAAAACTTCCATCAATCAATGTGACGGACACCCTCTTCAACACCACTCTAGCCATCACAACAATACTAGTAAGTGGGACTGTTTGCAGGCCGATACTGTCCGCGCACATCAGCAGCGGTCCGTGTCAGTTCATCAGCTCAACGCCGCGGCTGATCTACATGTGCCTGACGTGCCGCGTTTGACGAACAATTACCATATCAAAAACCTCATTTTGCATTTTCAGATCCAAACTGAGTCCTCTTGCGATGAGAGGTGATGCATTGTGATGTGGCCTCATCTGAGTGCGTCAGAATGAGGCCACATCGCAACGCATCACCAGGAGCTTAGAATTCCACTTGTCAGCCATTTTCAGCCTCTGTTGTGCCTTTTTTTATTTGCTGAATTGCCTGCATATTAATTTCTATGATATTCTTAACTAATCTAATTACTTGCCCATCAATGAATTAGCCACCCGTTTTGAGTAGTAAAGAAGATGTAAAAAGGATGTAATGCTGCTACTTTTCATACCACAACAAAAAGTGATGCTTTCATGTCGGGACTAATATGGAAGCTCTCAGCTTTTCAGTCAGCTGCATGTGTTTCATGTCGCTCTCCTTCCCCTCAATACACAAACGGACAGTCGCACGCACAAACCTGTCACTCGTCCAGCTCCTCCTCCTCCTCGCTGATGATTCAGGCGATAAGATACAAAGTAGCTTGTAAGCAGAGGCAATTGTCCCAATGGGTTATTCTGTCTGTGGCTTATCAGCCGAGGAGCCGTGGGAATGAGGGAAGGACATGTTGCCGGAATTCGCCACTGAACAACTCACTGGTCTCATTGAGACTTATTGGGATTCAGACGGAACGGTTCATTTCACACTGGAGGGAAAAGCGCACAGGGGTTGGAGGTGTGTGTGTGTGTGTGTGTTTGGGTTGAGGGGGAGTACAAATGAGGCAATATTTTCACAACAGAAAGCGGCTGTGAAAGAAAGAATTGGCCAGGCACGGAGCTTTGATTTCACTTTGGCGATATAGAGTCCCGGGACCAAACTCCAGAAGCCACCAAGGAGCAATTTTCGGCGCCTATCTCAGCTCATTCATCATGGTGTGATTGCCACGTCGCTGTTATCTCGCTTGTGGGCGGGGGACGAGCCGCCGCTGAAAGCAGCTCCATGAGAACTCCTCACCTGCAGCACTGGCCGGGGAGACCGCGTGTGTCTGTGCGTGATTGCAAAGGCATTCACGGAAAGCTCTCTTCAATGTGGGAACGCGAGTGTGCATCTTGTGTGTGTTTATGTGCACACTTGACATGTTAACCTGGCCTTCACAGGGCAGTTTCATTCCCTCCCCCACAGGGCTGTCATCTTCCCACTTCAATTTCACTAACAACTCTGGGATGGGGGCGGGTGCGGGGCTGTCACAGTATTTGTTTTTGTTTTTGTAAGCATTGATTGAGCTGTGCAAGAAGATTTTGGTACTTTGGTTACTTTCCCTCCCTCTTCTTTTGTTCGAGGGCTCGTACGAGTGCGCTGCTCACTACTACTACTTCAGATAACTGTGTCAAAGCCCATCGTAAACATGATGAACACCACCCGTGCTTAAATAAGCATACAGTCAGGAGAATTGTTAATAATGAAATAAACGCGTATGAGGCTACGCGCCCTGCCCCATATGGCCCATATTGAAGTAATGCTTCTGAGATCCGTAAAGGCCATTGAAGCTGTTAAATATGATAGACCTTTTATATTTTTTACTGCATCTGCAGCAGAATTAAGGGACCTGTTAAGGCCTGGGAATGGGAGGAAATAATAATCCCATTTAATACCATTTCCATCTGAGGGTCGTACTGTCACTGAAATATAGGAGAAATGGTCTCGCCTCAGCAAAGCCATCCTTTACTGCAACGGGGGTCTCAAATAATTTAAGATGCTCATATTTTATTATATCAATAGCCAATTTATATGAATGACTATATTGGTAGGCTATAGGAATACACTCAGGATTTTATTAACCAATAAATCTACAGAGTCAAACAAGCTTTTAAGCTTTTTGTCTTTTTATTTGGTCTTTGTTAACTGAGAGTATTTATTTGCATATCTGGAAAGTCAGATCAGATCCCTAGTGGACACTCATGACACAGGTTGAAACGAATTCTAAAGAAAGCGAGTTAATTGGAGATGTTTCTCTGTGATCGCAGCACCCAAGTTATAAATAAGGCAATGCTTTTTAAGTGGAGCTAGTGGCTCAGAGATGATGATGATAATGATGGTGACAGTAAGACAGCTCATCCAATTTATGACTCCGATATTAACTGGAGTCAGGGAGCATCAATAAGGAATAACTTGACTTCTAATCAAGTATAATGGCGTCCATGCACCCGATACAACCATTAGGGGTGCTTGCAGACAGTGACCATGACCACTATTCAATAAATACACACATTCACGTCGATACATACATAGAGCCACCAAGCCCCCACCTCCCTCTATGCACACACACACTATAATTCGTATCTCGTCTGAGCATAATGTTACCACGTCCCTGCGCACGCACGCACGCACACACACACACACCCACACACACACACACACACACACACACACACACACACACACATAATTCAACAAACCTTTTTCACTAGCTTTTGGCAATTACACCCCGAGCAAATCATTAAACATCCTTTGGTCTCAACACGATATATCCCTCATTTAATTATGCTCCTAAATACCACCTGTGCCCAGTGCTCATTTTCCGCATATCCTTTGTTTATAGCCGAGACCTACTTACGGTAAGAGAACCTTTCGTTCTTTGTGGACTAGAATTCTTGTGTTCATTTCCTCCGTTTTCCACTCTCCCCTTGTGTTACTGAGTGCCGTCATTTCCATTCACGTACACATTGGTAAGGACATGAAGCAGACTGATAAAAGCGAGCAGGCTCAGCAGCGGCCTGCGTATGTGCACCTGAATCTGCACCCACAGACGCAACATCTGTCACCATTTCTTGAACTTTAAACGTACTTATTTTTTCTCTGTTTTCATATCACTTTTCTTAAAATTGCTTTATCGAAATGTAAATGACCAGGCCCCTTTTTCTCGTGACCTAGTATTTTTCCGAGGATTGTTGGAGCGTCTGAGGCCTTTCTTCAAACAGCACGACCGAACCCCAGTGAGAGAATTAAATCTCCGCTGCCAGTTTGCTGGGCTCTGGAGAGCAACTTTTTAAGGATAAGAAAACAGTTGAGGAAAGCGCGGAGGGGTTGTTTGAAGACGTCTTTAACGCCCTGGGGTTATTAAAAGGGGAAACTCCACTGTGATGTCTGAAGTTGAATGTGAACAACACCCACCGGTGCACCCGGCGCTCTGCGTCTGTATGGGTGTGTGTAGACGTGTCCTTCCTTGTGCATTAGCAAGAGTGTGTGCTTCTTCCTCCCAAGTTATCAGTGCACAACCAGACTCCTCGTGGCCTGGGAATAAGACTCTGCAGTTCTTTAAAGCTTTATTGCTGTTTTGCTGTGGTGTGCAAAATAAGGTGGACCGGATTTTCTTGTGATTTTTGCCTTCATGGGACACGGCACTTTCATACACCTGTATAGACTTTATGTTCCCGTATATAGTTATTTTCATGATTTAGCTCTCAACTTCACAGAAAGCTTCTTGTGGAAGTGGTTCCTCCTCATGTGTCTTTTAATGGTCAATGGAAGTTTTTGGATGGGAATGGACTGCAGGAAAATATATATCAGCTTTTAATAGCAGTGGTGCTAATTAACATCCACATTTGACCGGCCCTTTTTTAATGACCTTTTTTGAGAAAAAGAATTGCAATGCTAGTGGGGGGTTTTCTCCAGTCAGCCGATGTCATTCAAGTACAGTGTAATAGGAAATAAATTGGGGCACATTTGGAAGGTTTACGTTTACAGCTGTGAAATAGGATCACAGCATGAAAGAGACCAATTGAAACCAAGGAAAAGTGACAAAGAAAACAAACCACAGAGGAGTACCTGTGGTATTGATCGCAGTTGGGTTTTTACTGGTGTGATTGATGGAATTGAACATGGTCAACACAGAAGGAGGGAGCACAAGGCAATCGTTTCCAGCCTCAGTTAGAGATTGCGCTCAGCTATTTGTTAAAATATCGAATCCTTTTACCATTCACACATATCCACAATATGCTGTAACAAGTTATTTTACAAGGCAAATTTAATTATGAAATTAAATTCATATATTGTTCTAGGAGGCAGGTTTGGAAACGGGTGTGTATCAGCACTTTAAACGCTATGAACTCAACTGTACAATCGAAAGGAAAAGCCGTACAATCCCGTTGATCTGATCTCCCCGTCCCCGACCTGTGTGTGCAGCCACGGGTGGAACAAAGTGGTTCCTATGACAACGGGGAGAGTCACAGTAACAGTTTAGCCACCTGATGTGCACCATGTTCTCAAATGTTGCTGATTTCAGTAGACGTACTATTTTTGTGGCTTTTGCTGTGAGGCAAATCAATTGCCAGTCAGCCAGCAACCACACAAATAACTATTTCCAGCTGTGGAGATGACGAAACTATTTCAATTTTATTCCAGTTCTGAAAATACGCAACCCTGCTAATGATTCACCCTCCTGGAAGCTGTCACGGCGGCTTTGATGGCTTTTGCACATGGCTGTTGTGAATTACACGCACCTCGCTGTGCGTATTTCTGTCAACACCCAAAGTAGAGTCGACAATCCCCCCGAACAAGCTGGTGGTAAAACTAAAAGATTTGTGAGCTACTGTGTATCAGTGTAAGCACATAAACCTGGGTTTAAAATACTTAATAAAGCTTCCATTAGCAAAAATAAAAAAAGCTGAACTTTGTCAGCACAACAAAGTGCTTTGACTTGTTAATCAATGTTTTCCGATGTCATGTTGCCAAAGCCAAGGCAATTTTCGCTGGATTCACAAAGGTGCAGTAAAAGAGTGACAGAAAAGTCGTACATAAGGGCGTCTTTTTTATGATGCAGTGGAGCCCACCGGTTTGACAGTTGCATCGTTTGAAAAACACAGCAATAAGGGGGGGCTCCATAATACATCAGTGCCGGGGTCTTTAAATCTCCCCCTAACATCAACTACATTACAGAACAAGACATGCATAAGCAAACAGTCGAACGGAGAATTGGTTCTCTAAAAGACAGGTTGTAAATAGATGTGTTTGGGTGTGTGAGAATGTGTGTGGTGAGAGGAAAACTCTTTTTTTTTTGTCCTGCTTTGCTGGGTGTAACAAATTGGCACACGTCTGACAGTCTCTTGATTTAAACGTCTGGCTCTGCTAATCCAAAGATCTAGAAACAATGACCTCCGAAGGACATATGGCCCGCTAATGCCATTCCTTAAGGCTGCAAAATATTACGTTAGGTTAATTTAGGCGATTCTTAAACATCATAGAAGTACCAGCTATTTACTGCTGTTGTAGTCCAAAGAAGATTTTTTAGACAAATTCTCCAAATCAAAGTAACAAAGTCTAACATATTCTGCCATTTAGCCTCACCAGTCAAGCCTAAAGAAACATTTCCCATAATGCAACTCGGTAACACGTTTAAATATCCATTTTCACAAGTGTGACGGTGCAGTGTGACCTTGTCTCGTGTATTGTCTCACTATCATTTATAAACAGTCGACGATGCAAACCGTGTGTGTTTTTCAGGAGAATCCGTATGTGATGCTGCGTCCGAACCACCAAGAGCTGGAGGGCAATGACCGATACGAAGGCTTCTGTGTGGACCTGTTAAAGGAGCTGGCAGATACTCTGAAGTTCAAGTATCGCATACGGCTGGTGGGGGACGGACAATATGGGGTCGCCGGAGCCAACGGAACGTGGACCGGCATGGTTGGAGAGCTCATATCAAGGGTATGTAGGACGGGGGAAAAGAACACATGCACGGCATGTAAACGAGCCCTACAGCCATAAGTCATGTTTTTTAATCACATCATATGAGCACACCAATGTCCAAAGTACTTTCTGATCTCTCCCGATATGAAAGTCCATACACAAATAGAACATAAGTATTATTCTGCTCTCATATAGCTTTCCCTCCCTACACACATTTTTCATTCAGCAGTCACAGTCACATTTTTTTTGGTGGCTTGTTCCGGGTCAGCTCCTTTCCTTAAGCCTTCCGAACTGACCTCAGAAGACTTTCCTCTCGCATCGGGGCATGTTGTTGCTGTAAAATCTCTGGGTGAGGTGTTCCACTCCTCTAGCTACGCTGTGACTCTTAACCGTCAGATAAGGTTATATATCGCTCAGTTCACACCACACGACTTCAGCCCTGATTTCCTTCCCACCGGTGAAATCCCTCAGAGACAAGAGTTGACTTACAAAAATAAACGCACAAAGAAAAAAAAAAGGAAAACGGTTGTGTTGGCCCATCGGCTGCGCTCGGATCAGAGGCAAATCACTTGCGTTCACAAATTGGCACCTGAGCCTTACGAACTGTTTTAAAGACACAAGCCAAAGAATCCCAGGAACCCAATATGGCTGCGGCTGAAAGCGAGGCTTCGCTCAGGTCGCCAGACGGATTTCAGGGCTGGAACATGGTGGCAGACTACCATCCACACTTACGGGCACTTAGTGGTGAATTAGCCTCTTCGGGCTGTGGGAAGAAGCCAGAGACCTTTGGCGAGAACCCACGCTGGCAGGGGGAGAAGATGCAAGCTCCTCACAAAACGGGCTATTTTGGGAACATGCGTGACAATAACCAGATCAACAACAATCGTGGCCACTTGAATAGACGGTTGTGTTCTACACAAAATAACATATAATGCCATTTTCCCTGTCACTTCTCGCACGTGTTTCCGTGGCAAAAGGGTCTCAGCTGGGATGCCTCCCGGTGAAAGACCTTGTTCGTCGGATAGTCATGTAGTGTGAAACCCGCTAGAGGAGTCACGGTTACAAGACAGCAAGTTGTGCGGTGTTAACAGTACAGCGATCTGACAACTTTGAAAGTCGTGTATTGTCAATTTGGCTTATGGGAGCCGAGTATAAACTGAGACACGGCGGGGGGGTTAAAAAATAGGGAGGAGGAAGGCTTGGGTCTGGAAGAGGAAAAAAGCAATGAAGAGAAAAGTCGCTCCTAAGAGGTGATCCGTCTTAATAATGCGGGCTAATGGAGGGCAAAGCCATTAAGCATGTAAAGCAAGGCGTGCCGGCTCCTGCTGATGTCACAGCCTGCCACCGCCTTCATCCCCTGCAGGTCGCTTGAAGAAGGCCGACCTTCAGAGGTGCCGTGGATAAAGTCAACGCGCCGTTGGGGGGGCGGACTGAAAGTCAAGACGCACTTCAGAGACCTTTTTCACTGGATTGGGGTGCAGCTAGTGGGATGTTTCGATAGTGGACAGAAAGGATTGAGCTTGTTTGGGCAAAGGCTTATATGGGGATGGGGAAGATGGCGGAGTATAAAAAGATTATGACAGATAACAAAGGAACAGCCCGGGTTGCAAGTTTAATGGATAAGCTGAAAGGATATGAAATATCTACTCGGTAGCAGCGAAGGAGGGCGGCCTGAGGTTATTCGGGACAACAGATACCAGTGTCCCTGCCAGTATGATTTAGATTGAACAATATTTCACTGTGTGAGGGTGGCTAGTTTGACGGGTGTCCAGGCAGCCTGAGCTAACAATGAGACGTCATGCCAGGAGGAATCCTGACTGTACTTGTAACAAACTCTAAGAACAGGATGTCCTGGTTCCTTAATCCACCTCGCTGCAGTAGAACTGAGGCATCTCCAAAGACTAAACTCCTAAAGTGAAATGCTACATCCTAGGGGGGTAATGTTTAATTCATCCCTTACATCTGAAAGTTTTATTTAGCCTTTTTTTTTTTTACCCATAATGATTGAATGCAAGTGGAAACGATTATGATGCAATATTGAACAGCTAACATTACAGCGGGGTTTTTTCTTCCAGTAACTGTAGAAGGCACAACAGCAGGAAGGCAAAATAATCCAGTAATCATTATTAATGTTCTATCTTCACATAAATATTTCAGAGGCTGTTATGACCGTGTGTTCATTTTTCAAAGGATCAGCGGCTTCCTTTGTTGGAATTGCCTAGACGGTCGTTCTCTGCACGTAAAGCACTGGGAGCAGGCAATCGGCAGAGGGAGGAAGAGGACGAGGGGGAGGAGGCCGGGGACGGCCGGCGGTGGGAAGTCAAAGCCTGCGGTGGACGGTAGGCGTCCGTGTGGAGTGCAGGCCGGGCCCGAGGTTAAAGAGCTGGACATTTTTGAGCGCCACGCAACACTTAGAGCGCAGACGCAGCGTGATTGGGGCCTTCTAGCTGAGGCTGCACGCGTCTTCTGGTGGCATTTCAAACCCGCTCTGAAGGTTAGGAAAATCATTTAAAAAAACATTTTTTACAGCAACTCAAAATGGATGTCGTAGCAAAAACATTCTTTTCCATGCAAGCCGGATGTCGCATTCCCGGAGATTGGGGATTCTAAATGGCGTCTGCAGGGCTGCGGCACAACTCCCCTCTCCTGACTCATCCTCCCATTCCTCTCTGTCCTCCTGGTTCTCCTGCAGCAGACAAAGAGCAACGCGTTGCTGCTTTCACTCTTTGCTCCTCGGGGAGGTGAAAAATCCCTTGTAGTTGCACTTTGCTGGCCTGTATTATTAGCAGGAAGCTGTCCAGCATTCAGTGTACATTGACCATTTCTATGTGGGCGCGCGCGTGTGTGTTACTAAGTGTGTCTTTTACCAGCTTCTGCTTTGTCAAGTGATTTGTCCTGACAGTGTTCCCTTGGCCAGCCACAATGCTTCCCCGTAGCGCTCTTCTGCGCTACAAAGAAACACACACATAAACACACACACATAGGGCCAATGCTGAATTATCCTCACCACAGCGCTATTGATGGACAAATAGCCACGGGATGAAAAAAAAAAAGGTCATCACTGGGGAATTAGCATATAGTGGCTCACTTCTTATTCGATCCTTTCAAGCTCTCAAACGATCGGTTAATGCCATAAACTGATGTTACGTCCTCACAGCTGTGGGCAATGTGCTTTTGACTGTGTGTTCACGAGACCTGATTGCACTCGCTCCCTGGCTTTCAGAAAGCAGACCTGGCAGTCGCAGGTCTCACCATCACAGCGGAGCGTGAAAAGGTCATTGACTTCTCCAAGCCCTTCATGACCCTCGGCATCAGCATCATGTACCGCGTCCACCTGGTGAGTTCCCCGGTCCTATTTCACCTGTATCCTCTTGTGTTTTCACTACCCTCCTCGTTCCTCTGTCCTCCTCCGACTCTTAGTGTGGCTTTCTTCTTGATCTTACCTTGATCAAACTAATACTGTAGCAGTGTCCGTGTCTTCACTTCTCCTGTTAGCTAATTTTCACCTTCTGTTGCCGTGACCCCCCCCCCCCCCCCCCTTCCCATCCTCGCAGCACCAGATGGCATGTTTACCCCTGTGAACTTCCAGCATGGGTTTGGCCGTCCTACCACAAGCATGAAACATTAAAACAGCAGCAGTGCAGGTGGAAATAAGCCAAGTGTTTGTAGAGTCACTGGCCCATTACTCAATAGTCCTCCCCCAAAAACCCAAGGAGACGTACAGCAGAGGCCACAGACCGTACTTGATGTGGTGTGTGCATCGTTTTTTTTCTTTTCGCCCTTTTATCTGTCTTCCACCATCATTTTCAAATGCTCGTTCCACTCCCTTATTGCCCATTGGCGCCTCCTCAGATCTCAATCAAAGCAGTCCCTCAACATGGCTGTAAAATTCAATATTTGAATTTGCGTTACCGCCCTCAGTTCTAATCCAATGACAATTGATCTGAGACACAGTGGTTTCTACAAGAGGCTCTGCTGCTAATTTGAAACTTTAAAAGAAAACCTCAGTCTAATCAATAAGAATGGTGAATGCAATCAAATAAAGGTGCTAGTTGAGCATTAATTACCGTCAGACATTCAATCAACTATTTCTACTCCATGTTTGTATTTCTTTATTCTACGTCTCTTTTATTTCACTCTCATTGTCTCTGTCTGTACGCTGTCCCTCCGCCATCACCCAGGCCGAGAGCATTTCGTTTTCACATTGTCTCTCTCCTGCGTCCCATTTTGTGAAGACAATATGTCAGGAACGCCTGGAGAGATATTCTTTAAAAATGTTATTGGACTATTATATGGAATAAAGGGAATTTGCTCAACCAAAGTCACTACGACCTCACTAAACACGTTTTTTGGCCATAACTCAAGAATTGAAATCCTAAATATGACAACTGATATCACATGTGTCAGAAATGATGAATTGAGGACATGTCTGGCCTACATGACTGAAAATCCATTGGACCTCCACTTAATATGTCTCTAGTTCTCCAGCTGTCTTGCCTGACTATTTTGTTGCTGGTTGTTGGTTTGCAATAATGTACTATGGTGATGTAGTACTTTGGCGTGTGGTTTCAGGCCATATAAATAGTCCGTTTAAATGAATTAGATTCCTCATAAAAACCATCACTCCCGCAACATCCATCATCTGTATAACAAAGAGCCACCTGCTGTAAGCAGAGACTCCAGCACTCCGAGGTACGTTGCATCTGTGGCAGTTCCATCACCCCAACGCTTCCTTCATTTTGGTACTGTGAGTAAGCTCATTGTGCATTCGAGAGAAGGAGAGAGCGCTGCTTAGTTAGACACAGCAGCTAATTAGGGGCGAGTGAAAGCCGTGTCAGATTCAGCAGCTGCCCTGAGGGTAGAGCGTGGCATATGGAGCTTTATTGACTCTTTGGCCGCACGCAACCTCAGACGAAATTACACGGTAACACATGTAGCCGTGCGCACGCACACACACCTACACGCGCATCTTTCCCACGGTACTGCACAGTCACAATATTATAAAATTAAACACACAAACAGAGAGCCAGACTGGGACCCTGGAGACAGCAGGATGTTGCTATGAATACAATAATTTGACCTTTGCCAAATCAACTGATCTCTACCGGTTGCACCTGCGGCGATATCATCAGCAGTAACAGCTGATCGCGTCGAGTCTGAAACGATTAGAAAAGGCACACTGTATCAAAGGGCCCGGCAGAAAAGACAGGAGGTGGGGAGGCACGGGGGATGGAAAGGAGGAAAGACCAAAGAGAATAAAGCGAGAAAACAGGCGGGAAGAGATGTAAACGGGGACCTAGAGAGCAAGAGTTAAAATGACAATGGGAAGTCTCCTTCGGGCAGTCAGTACACAGGCAGCCTCAGGAGGCAACAGCGTGGTATGAATACCAAAAGGCAGGATGACTAGCTGAAATCCTTGACTGGATAACCTCACCAGCTCCTTCACTGTGCGATCCCAGGAGACGGGGACGTGCAATGAAGGAGTGACAGTGGGAAGCTGAGACAGAACAAGGGCAGCGGAAGGTAAAAAAAAGAAGCAGCTCTTCATGTGCGAGAGAGGAAAACTCTTATTTGTTGACACGTACTCAGGTCGTGAAGGATTCTTTCCAATCTGCACCGCATCTACCGTCCATCGATCTTCCTTACGCCCTCTTATCATCTTAACGTGACAATAAACCTTTAGAAAAAAGGATTCCCACCCCTCTAATGAAAATAACTCAGAAAAAGTTCATCTATTAGGCAGCATGGCATGTGGTGCTACTCTACTCCCTTTATTGCTTATTGTTTAATACCTTAACCATTACTATTTTGTGTCTTTTTGCCCATCGCGTCACAGTGCGTGGAGCAACTACCAGATCAGCAGCAGTTGCTGTGTTTTCCTCAGCTATCAATGCGTCATCGTCGGTGCTCTCTACGCACACTCGGTCGCCCAAGCACGCACTGTTCCTGCGCTGCTGCAGATGACTGACAGCACAGACAGCTGCTGACAAGCTTTGAAATACAAGCACACACAAACATGTCAGCTTCTGACAGTGTCTCTTGAACACAGACTCACCTTCCAAAATGAAGAGGGAGCAGACCACCTATAGTAGCTCAATGTTTAGACAATCTTGGGCCGTTTGACAGGAGGGTATTAGTGGATTTGTACATTTCGCACTCAATGTTTACATGCGTGACGTATTAAGTGTGCTATTATCAGCGACACTCGGCCCTCAGTTGAAGACGTTGACCGGTGGTAGCGTCTTTGAATGCGGTTCTTGTCAGCCTCAGCGAGCAGTTGACAGACACAGGAGGGTCGTCAGCTGATTTGGCTCCCATGGGCCCCCGGTGCTCTAAATGCTGGCACCCGTAGCTTCCCCCCGAAATCCCTCCTCGACTCCTCTATCCTCCTCCTTCATCAATGACCTGATCCCAAACCCAACGGAGACCCGCCCCCTGAAGGATCTCCCAGTGCATTAAAGGCGCCCGTAGGAGACGGGAATAGAGGTGGGCTTCCAGAGGAGCGTGAAGTCAGGAGGCACAAGTGCTGTTTCTGCTTTACGTTTCTAAATGTTTCCACATCGGGGGTAACACACGACTATTATCCGGGAGAAACTAAAAGTCAACTTTCACAATTTTTGTCATTCTTCACTCACTAGTGACGCAATGAAAGTTGTTTCCAGTTGTTTTGCTGCCCTAGAACTAACTTTCTGGAAGAACGAAATATAATTTTCAAAAGACACTTTGCATATAAAGTGCATATATTGAGAAAAGTAGTCTCCCAGTCGCTGAAAAGGACTGAGTGGTGTAATTATAATCTCTGCGGTCTGATAAACCATAAATCAAATGCAATATCACAGCTTTCCATACAACTGTAACTAGCTGTCACCCGCTCTGGCTGTCATGTCCCTCCGTGTGGAGGCATAGGTGTGATTTCATTGAACACTGAGGAAGAGCGCAGGACTACAAAGGAAATATTACATATTGGCCAAATAGTGGAATTTCAATGTATTAGTAGGTCACGTGATTCTATGGGGCCCAAAAACTATCTGGAGTATAGTATACTGTAGTATTGGGAACTGTAAATCGTAAGCTAAAATAGTATGAACAGCCCTTGTTTTAATTATTAGGTCATTCATTCATTCATCCATCGTCAACCGCTTATCCGTGTTGTAAAATAGACAAGTTATAGTTATTTTCTGTCCTTTGTTCAAGTGATTTAGCTCAGGAACATGGCTGGACTGAGGGTTAGGAGGTGAGCGCCCTGCAGAAGTTATTCTAAAATAATAGTTCTCTCGATACATCCATAGGTTTTAGCTCTCAGCTCTTTTTTGCATTATTCAAAGTTATTGAATGGGTGGAATCAGGCTGAAACCTGGGGGTGAAGTTAGACTTTAAGCACTGATGTTTTTAAAATGGAATAAAAATATCCTGACACATTTTGGATGCATCCACACATAGTTTAAATACATTATGTGCGGTCCCCAATTTATCTCAATGTCTGAGAGCTCATTAGTGTGTCTCTTGCAGCCTCACCATGGATAATTTATCCAGCAACCCCTGCAAACTTTGTCATTGAATGTTAAAACACACATATTATACCACACAAGTCAAGGTATCCCTGTAGCACAGCACTTTTTTTCAGGTGTTTTTTGTACTTTCTCTCTTCCAATCTTTCCTTTTGTCTTAATTTCTGATCAGCTCTTCTGCACCTTTAGATATCCGCTAACCGCCTCTTTACGCATCTTTTAATTTCACTAATAGCCCCTTGGGAGGAGCTTAAGATGCGAACACACGGGGCAAGCATTTAACAAAAAAATGCAGGTTCAGCATGCACCACACTGGACCAGCAAACAGGAGGACTCATGCCAGCACATACTGCTGTTACCACAATAATGTCACTGGCAACAAGAGAACGCTTGGCAGATCTACTCGTTTTACCAAAGTACTCAATCATGCAAAAGGTTTACACTGGATCTCCCTCTCCTGCTCTGCTTTTCTGCACCCATCCTATTTTACTTAGTCAGGCTAATAAGTGATTACAGACAAATGGATGAATTTTCTTGCCAGCACAACTCTGAATGGTTGTTTGTTTATCTTAACAAATGCTCAGCAACAAATTACATTTGTGTGGGGCTCAGAAATGTGTCACTGCAGTATTTCGGCATGCATGACTTCCCAAAGCAGCAACTAATTGAATATTTTTGCATGAAATCAATTTGGGCTTGTTCAGGTGCTCCGCAGTCCTCTGCAGTAATGAACTTTGTAATAAAAAAAACTGTCCTAACAACACTTGGAAAGTTGGATATTTGATCACTTCCTCTATTCACCGATGTTGATGGCCCTGATATCCAACTCCCTTTTATAGTAATTAGAAAATGGTGAACTCACATTTGTGTGTAAATGGTTAATATTCCCTTGCTTGTATTTGGTCTATAGGCCAAAAATATACATCAGAAACATGAGCATGTAATTAACGCCCACGATGACCAGTAATTGCTTTCATTTAGAGGACAATAGCTGGAAATGAAACTTAGCCCCTATATTCCCATTGGCCTGCTGGCTGCCAACACTATTGTGGCCGTTTCATCTTCTCTTCCACTGGTTACCAAGCAAAAGGCATATCAGCCCACAGCTGCCTCAGCACAGCTGTTTAAGCCAAAACTACAAATAATCTTGTTGCTTTTTTTCTCCAAGCTGGGCTCCCTGGGCTACCGTCCATATATGAAGTCAACTGTAGGTCACAGAGATACATTTTGGTTTAATGTAGCTATAATGGTTTAGTTAGTAAGTTGACCTTGCTCTCTCTAATACATGCAATCTTGTGGAGAGTGCAAATGATGTGTGTTTTGACCTTGTCATGGTTCTTTGATTATTTGACCTATTATTCTATTGGGTGTAGTTTCACATAAAAGCATACTTTATCCCAATTAATAGTAATAATAGTAAACAGTAGGCACGTTTTTTTTATTTATTTTTTTATACCAGAATCCATGAAATAAATCCTCTTATCTCTGTGATCTGTTGACAATTCATGCGAGACTGAGTGTACTTCCATACAATGTGCATCTGAATGTTTACATGAGATGTTATCAGTAAGAACAGGACATTCAGGCTTATCATATGAAAGTACCTTTATTTACTGTCCCTTTTTACTCTTTTCTAAATCACACAAACGGCAGAAAGTGTTGTTTTAAAGGAACAAAATTGAGCCTTTGGCCAAACAACAAACAATGAATTACTCTTTGCACATTGTGGGGGTGGTGGTAGAGATTTAGATCTTTATTTGTTTTTTCATGCCAATTTGCTCAACTTTGCAATTAAGCATTTGACCTCTTGTTCAGGGAGCCCGTGTTGTGGTGCGTCTCGGGAATTGAGTGTTTCTGTGTCTTGTTTTTCAGGGCCGGAGGCCAGGCTACTTCTCCTTCCTGGATCCCTTCTCCCCCGGCGTCTGGCTCTTCATGCTTTTGGCCTATTTGGCTGTCAGCTGTGTCCTCTTTCTGGTGGCCAGGTAAAGAGCTCAACAGTAAAATACGCTCTGTACAGCTAGGGGGGGGGGCAACAAGTACGACAAGAAAAACAATTGAGATAGAAAGAGGTGAACCACAAAAAGTTTGTTTGGGGGTTACACAGAAAGGGAAACAGATGTTTGTTCCTTACCTTTCTTCAGTTGTTTTCTATCTATTCTATCTCCCACATCCAGGTAAAAAAAAAATCCCCCCCCCCCAGTTGTGTCTCCAGCGTCATACTGGCCCCTGCTGGTCTCAGAGAGAAGTGTGAATAAGTGAATAAGCACTCTTAAAAAGAAACTTTATTAACACCTTCGTAAATTCAAATATGAGTCCAAGACACGTAGATGTATTACCTGTGGGAGAGTGTTCAGTGGATGATTCACTGTAATTAATTTGAGTGATCATGACAATGTGCTTGAAATATACTTTGTTTTCACCGACTTGCTAAGAAAATGATTTCCTGTCAGCGTGGCTATTAAGTTCTCTGTGAGTGTTATTGTTAATTCCACAGATTTCTTTCTAAAGTAAATCCGATCCAGAGTGCTTTTTCTTTGCAAAGAACAGATTCCAGGAGACAAATCATCTACAAGTCTTTGTTGTTGAACAGGACACCAATATTCTTTTAATCTACATATAAACATGTCAGTCTTGTATTAAGCCTGTATTTGATCATTTTAGCGTATTAGAGGGAGATTATTCCACAGTTTTAAGACGGAGACTGTTAAACGCATCGTGATTGTCAGAGAAATTCAGCCTCATGATACCTTTTGAACATACCAATTACATTAGTAAATTGGTATTACCTTCACCCCTGCTGCTTAAGTAGGCAGCGCATGGGGAATGAAAAGCAGGCTGCTACTCTGCAGGGAGCCAAGGTGACTTTGTGCTCAGTTGACTGTTAAAGATGTTTTGCTGAGTCTCTGTCCGTCGCTTTCTTCCTCCATTCCGCCCGCTCCCTTTCTCTTGAGTTTTTGTTCTCGTCTGAATACTTAATTGACCGTCCTCCTCTGAATATCTCCGAGGTCTAAACCCATCGTCTCGTTCTCCCCAGATTGACGCCTTACGAGTGGTACAACCCCCACCCGTGTCTCAAAGGTCGCTGTAACCTGCTGATAAACCAGTACTCGCTTGGCAACAGTTTCTGGTTCCCCGTTGGAGGCTTCATGCAGCAAGGATCCACCATCGCTCCGAGAGCTCTGTCAACACGTTGTGTCAGCGGAGTGTGGTCAGTATTGGTATTTATCTTTAATGTGGTCTCTTAAGCGTTATTCCAGATATTCTGGACATAAGGGTTTGAGTTGAGATTAGTGCATAGACATAAATGGGACTATTTGTCTGTGTTTTACTGCTACTGCAACTAAAACATCATTTCCTTTCATTCAAAGCAAGCAATGTCTCTTTTTTTCCTCACGTACTCACCCACTCATGCATCCACTGAAAGTCCTGCATGGTTTTCATCTCTCAGGTATAGAGATGTATAATATAGATACACCGCGCAGATCTTTCTCTCCTCCCCAGTGTCTCCCACACGATCCATCTTCATTCACCAGCCGGCCTATTTGCATACGTTTATAGATGAATACATGTTCTCGTCCGCTGCCTTTTCTCCACAGGTGGGCGTTCACATTAATCATCATCTCATCCTACACTGCCAACCTGGCTGCCTTCCTAACGGTCCAGAGGATGGAGGTGCCGATAGAGTCCGTGGACGACCTGGCAGATCAGACAGCGATCGAGTACGGCACCATGCACGGAGGATCCACAATGACCTTCTTTCAGGTAAGTGGTCACACGTGTCGTTGACTTTGATTGCTTGTCTGTTCACAGCCGCGCATATGGCTTCAGACTGAAGAGCCTGCAGTGATCAGTGGGGCATCAGAGGTGTTAATCCTCCCCGTCACCCTCCTTTCCTTTCGGTCTTCCCACACCAACCAACAGTTGTATGTGTGATGGTTCTATGTCTCATCCAGGCCACAACTATTCAATATCACTAATCTTCAGGGAGATTGTGCACTTTACAAGTCCCTAAGAGAAAAAGGCCGTATTCTTCTCAAGCAGGACTTGACCGAGACAAATATCCGCCTCGGCATTTTGGCCCCAGATTATCCCTCCACAATAGATCCCACACCGGCCATCTTTGCTCGCTCCTGAATATGTAGGCCATGCCAACTGTTCCAGTCCATAAAGCTGTGTCGTAGGTAAGAGGGAATCGATGATACCTTCAAAAAGGGTCATTTGCAAAATGTTTTACTGCACTGTGATGAAAAGGGCTTTCCACACGGGTGTGGAGTAGCCAGCCAGGGGCTACTTACTACTAACATTTGTCAAACACTGAGGATGATTCTCCGCTCTGCACACAGCAGAGCGCACATACACATTTATATACATAGAGTGTGTGCGGGGTCAGGACTGATGAAAACAAATACGCACATTAAACCATCATCATCATCAGTGTCAATTTAAAATGGTTTGATCTACTCCGTTTATGGGCGAATCAGACAAGATAAAAACAGACATTTGTGTTGGACAAAAAAGCACATCAGCCTAACTGGGGAGGAGCCGGGCCTGCCAGATGGCCAGCTCCAGCCTTGTCTCAGCGAGAGAGGGAGAAAAAGAATGAGAGACAGGGTAAGTAACAGATAAAGAGTGTATAACGGGGAGAAGGACAGTGAAGGATGCTGTGCAGAGAAGGGATACATTAGCTCCGTCTTTGTCCTTTCACATCCAATGGACCTTGAATAGCTCAGAGAAGACAAGCTAAGAGAAAGTGCAATTGGAGATGTTGAGTGAAGGTTGCGTTCTACACAAAGCTCTGCTAAAGAAAGCGCATTCACATTTTTACTGCAGCAAACCTTTCAGATGATTAGACAAATAATCAGTTAACAAAATGGAAAACAACAAAGTTTGACAAACAATCTCTACTTCTGCAAACCTGAAAAATGACGAATATGCAACTGATGAACTGAATGTGTTTCTCCTGATTGTGTCGCTCCGCTCTGCAGAACTCTCGCTACCAGACTTACCAGCGTATGTGGAACTTCATGCACTCAAAACAGCCCAGTGTGTTTGTTAAGAGCACGGAGGAGGGCATCGCCCGTGTCCTCAACTCCAACTATGCTTACTTGCTAGAGAGCACCATGAACGAGTACTACCGCCAGAGGAACTGCAACCTGACTCAGATTGGAGGGCTGCTGGACACTAAGGGCTATGGCATCGGCATGCCGCTCGGTGAGTAGGGGGTGAGGCCCCGGATCGAGGGGGAAAGAGGAGTGAGGGAAGAGAAGGGGCAATAGTTTGGAGGATCCGATCTCGTGGAAATGCTGAGCTGTGGGAGAAGTGAGGACGAGAGAAAGAGAATTTGAAATATTGTGCTGCAAAACCTGCTGTTTGTGGAGCTGTCGCCTGCTGCTCCGAGAGTTAACTTACCCTTTGATCTCAGTTTGAGTAAATCTCCAGACGGGGGGGAAACACGTTAAAGTAATCAAGATTAATTTAAATTCCTTAAATCTTCAGAGGGTAGATAAACCCGCTCTTTAGAAGCTGACGTTCTGTATCATATACTGTGATATGACTTTTTGAACCGGGGAATCCTAGTAAACCCTTTAATCTCGTATGGAGTAACACAATTACATGCCCACCACAACAAATCAGAAGAAAAAGCCTACAACATTTTATTTGAGCAAGTTTAATTTGTACTGCAAAAAATCCTTCTGTTCCATCTGGATGTATGGAAGTTTCAGTTTTAAATATGTATTCCTCGTCGGGTGTGCTTTTGCAGTGTGCAGGCTTGAGCTTTGCCTCTCTCTTCCCTTCAGGGTCAGTGTACCGTGATGAGTTCGACCTGGCCATCCTGAAAATGCAGGAAGACAATCGTTTGGAGATCCTCAAGAGGAAGTGGTGGGATGGTGGCAAGTGTCCAAAGGAAGAGGACCACCGCGCCAAAGGTTTGTCGCCGGTTAATCCTCATCTCCCAGTTCTTCAGCTCCCCTTTCAGTTTGTCAGGCGGTGATTTTGGAAGAATCTTTCTGTTTCTTTGCCGGTCTGTTTCCCGTAATCTCCTGACTTCTATTTCCGTATCCTGCCTGTTCCCCAGGCCTGGGCATGGAGAACATCGGTGGTATCTTCGTGGTGCTGGTGTGTGGCCTGCTGGTGGCTATCTTCATGGCAGTACTGGAGTTTGTGTGGATGTTAAGACAGACACCCGGAAATGAGGTGAGAGAGGGCTATCTAACCTGCATCTGCTATGTCTCCCTCTCCTCCCCCTGGCACCTCCCCCCCCGGGGAGCCGCCAGGCTTCCCAACCGTTCACAGCTTTGACAGGAAGTGTGAGAGGCGTCTGTTGTTTGGTGTCCAACTGACACCCAGCTTCCCTCTGTCCAGTAGTTGTGACATCAGCACAAAACTAAAGATATACCTCACGTGCACCTCAGCCAGGGTACATTCATATATGGATTGTTTTTTATTTATAGCGGTGTAAATAAATATTGCAGCGGCCAAATACATATATTTCATATTACACATAATAGGGAATATTGAGTGTAAATCGATCTTATTGGTTGTGACTACATGCTTACAGGGTGCTGCCAATAAGAGTTTATTCATAAAAATAATTCTGATTGTTTTCTTATAGACTTCAGTCATCTTTTACAGAAGATGCTATTCTTGGCATTGTGTGCACATCTTTTCTGAAAATAGTGTTGTCAGAGGCCAGATCTCATTCCCCCCATTAAAGGCTGAATGTTGTAGAAAGTGTAATTGACTAGTTGTGTCCAGATGTCAATAGAAGGAAGGTTCTGTTTTGGATTGGATTGGAAGACTTCAACGTAGCCCACAGATATGGAACCAGATCCGGGCCAAACGTTTTGATCAATTGAAAAACAAATGTGAACCTGAATGTTTTGGTCTTGAACATTGGAAATTCTTAACAATATATTAAAAATAAAATTAAGTGGACGAAAAGCCTTTTTGGTTTAAATATAATTTCAACTCAGTTCTTAATATTTTTATTCTTCACTTTTCACTTCAGTTTTCGGTTCAGATTCAAATCTTATATCTTCAAGTTTCAAATCTTTAACTTTTGGATTGTATTTTTTCACATTCAGACTTTTGGCCCTGATCTGGCGTAGGGGCCGTCACATCAACTGGGAGGTATTTGTTTTTTTAAATGATCTAAATTTTTGGCCTGGATTTGGCCCCATGCACAGATAACTTCACATATATTGTGATGCTTATAATCCTAAATATTGTATTAAAAATCCAAATTAAATATGTTATTATAATTATTTGAATTCAGCCTCTAATCTGCAGACCAAAAAATCAACAATTGAGATGAAAGATGTGGATGCAATGTTATAATTATTTCTGATGTGATTTCTTAAAAGAACCTGATCATTGTCTTTTCAAATGGACTCCACACTGTAATTTAATTCAATAAACATTCATAATGTGAAAGTCAAAACTTATGTGATTTCTTCATTTTGAGCAGGATAGATTTACTTCTCTCGAAATCCCCTGTGGATGTGTGTGCGTCCATGCGTGTGTGTTTGTGTACATGTGTGCCTGTGTGCATGCTTGGGGTTTTTTATGTGTGGATTTTCCAGTAGCCTCTTGTGTCTTGCACCTCAAACGCAGAACCATGTCTGTCGCTGTCATTTTTTGAGTTTGTGGAGTAGCAGATAAAATGTGTGTGTAACATGCCTGTATTTCTAAAAACCGTAGAGTGTGTGTTGTGATTTTTGCCGACGGTCACTGTGCAATCATGATTATAATACACATATGAAATGTATGTGTTGTGTGTCTGTGATCCCCCTCTCCCCTGTCTTTTCCTCTCTTGTTTGTATGCTTGCAGCAGTCAGTGTGTGAGGAGATGCTGCGGGAGCTCCATGGGATCGTCCTGTGTCGAGACAGCCTGCAGGTGAGGCGCAGGCGGGGGGCTTCGGGGCATCGGCCGCGGCCCTTATTGCCCCTGGAGGAGCGTCGCGCTCGAGCTGCCGCCGTCAGCCTCAGCAACGGCAAGCTGTGTGCGGGCACCGGACTGCCCGAACCCCTCTCCCACAGACTGGCGCAGGAGGCGGCCCTGGTCGCGAGGGGCTGCAGCCACATCCGCATTTGCCCCGAGTGCCGGCGCTTCCAGGGACTGAGGCTGCGTCCTTCGGGGGCCCTCCCTTCTCCCACACACAGCGAGGAGAGCATAGAGTGGGACAAGACCACAAATAGCAGTGAACCCGAGTAACGCGCCACGATCGCAGAAGGACGGACTTTCCCAACAGCCACCTATCTACTTCACAGGGATCCGAGTACTTTGATTCAGCCATCTGGAGCCTGGTCTCACTGGGCAGGACGGTGCTGTGGACTTTGTTTTGCCCTCGGAGGCAAATGCCTCTAGTCCGTTTCGTAGTCTCCTTGGGTGATTCTTTTTTCCTTGGTCGTGGGGGAAACTGATGAGTCTCGTTTTGGTCTGTCCCTTTTCGCCCTCTGTACTAAGTCAGACAGGGCAGATAAAAACAGCTATGGGGGATTTGTACTATGCAGTATTTTCAGTCATTTATCATGTGCTGTTATCTTTTTTTTCCAGTTTTTAAATTATTTTCGCTCTCTGTTGGAATATCATTATTAAATATTGTTATTCTGTTGTTCTTAGTAAAAAACTTTAAATGAGTTCCTTTTTTTTAATCTTACAATTTGCTGTAGGATCGTATATTGCCTCTGAAGAGCTGCGAAGATGAAAAGACCGATGAGAGGTCATCTCCAAATCCTTTTATTTTGAAAGTGCCAAAAACCACAAGTACCATCTTGCGGCTAAAGAAAGCACCACGGCCTTGAGAAGACAACAAACTGAACTGAACCCAGGAAACAAACAAAGCGAGACATACAAACACACAGACTTCTTTTATAGTGATATTCCCTTAAAACATGTTTTAACTGTTGGTTCCCTGAAGGACAGCGATGCACCTCCAGAAGTGTTCAGAGGTGCTCATCTGTGATTAATAGATGTGGTTGCTGAGTCGCTGCAACAACGATTTCCTGTTTTGAATCCCTGCTTAAAAACATGATGGCTACACGCACACACACACACACACACACACACACACACAAGGACATATATTACTTCCCTGCTTCCTTTCTCCTACATCTGTCTTAACATTTTTGTCACCATGACACATTTATTATCATTAAACTGTATTTTTTATGGTCTCCTGTGCAGTCTGTAGAGATTAGAGTTATATTCTAGAACAATCCATGTTTCAGAAGGACACTATGTGGCACTAGCTCATGTAAAGACCAACGAAACACGTGCAGACGCCTTTAATATCCACAGTTGATTTGAATTCTTTTAAAATGTCACGGCAGTTGAGCTTTTACTGACTGTGATGTTTAACACACTGCTTATTTCCTTTCAGATCTGCAGAGAAGCTGTCTGACATTGTCACACTTACCACCAATTTGCCACTTTAAATACTTTAAGAGGTTTTTAATGTATACTAACAAAGGACATAACCGAAATATTTGATGTATAAATTCAATTGGGTTGTATTGATGGAAAGAGTAGTTGTCTTTATTTGCCGTATAACAACCATTCCTCCAGAAGTGAAACAACATGAACAAACCACCAGCAAGAATTATTAGGTTACTTCCTGCATAGACTCCACTGGTATTTATCCAAGGTGATATTGTGTGATTGTCGGACTGTTGGTCCGTCATCCAACTGTCTGTCCTGCATTTTTCTCATGTCTGATTTTTTATTTTTTTTCCAGTGACAGTGCTTTAGAATTAAGCCTACAGCTTATTAGTGAATGTTGAATTCAGGTGTCCGACCTATTGCACATTCTCCACGTTTATTTTTAATATTTTTTTTGCATTGGTTGAACAGTTGTGAGATGTCAAATCAAAATAGATCACAGTACCTACACACAAACTAACACACCAAAATCTGCCTGACAAAATAGCAGTCCTCAACCTATGAAGGAACCAGGGATACGTCTTGCCTCACTATGGTTACCATTTCTCTAATGGTAGATAATGTGATGATGAATGAAGAAATGACTTGGATACTTTGGCAGAACTTCCTTCCTCAGATACATTAAAATACATTTCTTTGCAACGTAATCATAATTCATGGAATACATTTGATGTTTTTAGTGTGTTTATGATAATCTGGACACATGATAATCATGGCTCTCATGCACGTATGTGACTGATCACCCCTTGCTGTTGAATCAGTCATGTGTTTTTACCATTTTAGATGCACACAGATATGAGGAGTTCACCCAAACTTCTTAAACAAGGTTTTTCAGGCGCCAGCTGCAGTGATGCAGCTCTTTCGGGACTCTTTCAGAAGCTGCTGAACGTGTCTCGCCGTGTTGAACCAATCGCTGACAGACTCGACAGGGAACTGCATCTCAATTGTATCAACCATCAATTTGCTCAAAAGAGATGTTTCAGTTAATTGATGGTTCTGAGCAACTGGGCAACCAGTCTGACAAATGAGTGGAATTGCAAATTGTGTTTTTCCCCACTTTTTCAATGTCCGTTTAATTAACTCCTGGAGAGTGTGTCGCTACTTCAGGTGGCGTTTTGTTTTTCGGTTCTTCAGTTTGTCTCCCACAAGAATACATCGGCGTTTGTAACAGCCTTGAATTTGAGTGATTTGGCAGAGGAACAAAATGAGTCACAGTGGCTTTATGTCATCGTCTGCTTAAGCACCAATAGTGCCAATCCACCCAGTCCTCAAGTAATGAACCATTGATGTCCCACGGATGGTGTGTAAATACAGTATGATTAAGTTCCAAAGTAATAGTCCGAAGTGTTGTTTTGTTAATTACAGGGTAACAAGTTTATTGTTTTAATAGAACAGACCTAACGTGTATTATGTTTGTATGGACAATTATGACATTCAGACACGTATACATGTCACAGATTGTGAGTAAAAAAAGATCAAAAATATCTTCACCTATAGGCAGTGGTAACTTTCTATGTTAAAGGCAAATGGCCCGCCAAATAGCGAGGACAAAAAATACCCACATTTCATTACAAGTTTTGTAAAAGGTTTCTATCAATTTGAAATTCATGAGAGTAAGAAGGCTCCCGCTGCAACCGATGCTAACTTCTTAAACACTGAAAACATTTACAGCGGCGCCAAATCAAGCGTGGTTGGAATGAGATTGCCAATTACCTTGAAGGCAATGAGTCCAGTAAGAGTAAGAATTAAAACAAATCCCACTGAAACAGGCAGTGACCTTTGCTGGGAGACCACTAAGAGAGATGGCTGCTATATTTTATATACTTTATTTTCTTATGTTGACATTTTTATCCCATTATAATTATAAATACATAAAAACAACCTCTATCCTTTGGGTTCTGGTTTTGTGTCTTCTTTACTCTGATAAATAGACCTTCTGAGCTGTTTGGACATGACATGCTAAATAGTGTCCGAGTGTACTTTGCTTTTCTAGTTTTATTATCCAACCGGGAGAAATATTCAGACTGTGCACTTGTTTTTTGTGACATAAAGCACATGCAGGAAAGCAGTGTGAGAATGTAAGGCTTTCTAGCTGAGTAAACGCGGCAATTGTTGACTGAACCAGAAGGAGCTCATACATCTACCTCTCATTTATCTCCCGTAACCGAATTAACGTGTGCACACTTGTGAACGCGTTGAACAGATGATACTTTGTGTGGGTGGGGAGGCTAACACGGGCTAATGAGCATAACAGCTCACTCATGTGCCATAAGCACCTCACCACTCACCTGTAATCCATCCAGTAGTCATTTTCAGAGGATATTCATTTTCTCCTCAGGACAGTTCCAGACACAGACAACCATGCATCTCATTTACAGTCAAATTCAGGCTCTCTCTCTCTCTCTCTCTCTCTCTCTCTCCCTCTCTCTCTCCCCCTTTCAGTGCTTGTTTCACAATCGTTTGACTTCGGCCTCGGAGATGACACGTTTTTTTTTTCAGTGCGTCACCATCCCACGTGTCTCAGTGCACCTCTTACAAGAGCGACACAAGTACAGCCACGCTCACCGCCACCTGCGTGTCACTGTTGCGCCGCGTTTATTTCTTAGTGCTCATGCGTCTCCTTCTGCCTCTGATGCTAAAGGTCCATAAATTCCGTGACTCTCTCCCCAGCGCTGCTCGTGCTGTTGGATTAATGGAGCTCATGGTGCGCATTGAGTGCCTGCAGAGGAAAATCTACTTTACTTCTCAAGCTTAAGCAGATAGCACGTAACAGTAAAAGTTGCCTTGTAGTTGATTGTAATTCTGCAAGGATTTAGGATTTGGAGTGAACGGCGTCTGATGCATTTTGCCACACTAGCAGCTCACAGCCAATGTATTTGAGGCATGGCTTTCCCGTCAGCCTGTTGGCTGTAAATAAACGTTTTGCCATTTTGCTCATAGAATATATGAGTTTGAAAGCCTTAGAATACTTTGGTTAGGTCTATATGGAGGTATACAATTTTGCTTTTTGATAACAATTTTGCTGCATATCGAACTGTTCCTTTCTCATGTTTCTTCCTGATTCCTCAAGGTTAGCAACTTATATTTAAACATAGGCCTCATAAAAGCTACTATTGAGCACTGGATCTAGCGGTACCGATTTAAAAAAGCGTAACAGATTGTCAGGGGAAATTAGCTGCTTCACAGTGAGACTGGTGCACATTTTTAAGTGAAAGCTCCCATTGATCTTTGGGCAATTAATTGAACGAGGCGTGTTGCTGGTGTGTAAAGAAGAAAAGGTATTCAGTGCAAGAACTCACTCCAAGGTGGGATCCTGTCAAGGCTGTTATACAGCCTTTTCTTCGCTGACATTTGTCTCTGAACATATTGACCAAAGCATCTTAGCATTGTTTGTCTTTCAAAGAAATAAAATGGAGCCTCATTTATTTTGTGCTCCGTCACTCACTATTCATTGCTGCCTTGATCGATGTCTCACAGATGGGAAAACATTCATCACATACTTTTGTGTGTGCAGTGGCGTTTGTTTGCACATGTGTTTGTGTGAGAGAAGGTGAGTTAGAATACGTATGTGGGTGTGTGTCGATGTGTGGGTGCACTTGATGTGATCCCACTCATGCACTTGCCTCCATGCGATATGACAGTAGGGGCATTTTGTTTTATCAGCTGGAAGCCATCTTCTCGTATTTACCCAAAAGCTGAATAGAAGCGGTGGACAGCCAAGTCAAATTCTATTGGAAATGCGGCAGCCAGCAATTATTGTCGGGGATTCTTCAGAAGAATGAAAGCAACCAGCTTTTATTGTGAAAATCCAAACCATGGGTAACCTCAGGTTGCCTAGGATACTGTAAAGAAATACATGAATTTGTTCAAAACTGTTAATATATTGTGCAAAAATACATAGTCTACCATGGATTTATGGTCATAAAACATTATTGGCTTTTCATGACTCTAAATATGAAATTGACTCATTGGGCAGAGTACTACTATAAATCAAAAGTACATAAGTGTATAGTATGCTTCACCTCCATGCATTTTAGAGGTATTCATGGTATACATTGTACTTTTTACACTACCACATGTATAAGCAGCTACAGCTTAAACACATATAATAAGATTAGATGCCATTTTTAGAGTTTAGTAGGTTTCAACCCCCTAGTTTAAGATTTCTATGAAATGTTGTCAGGGTTGGGGGTGGAAGGCAGGACTCAAATGCAGACTTGCAGGAAACAAAAGGCTTTAATCGTTTCAAGATCCAAAATCCAAAAGGCCAAGGGGCAAAAACACACAGGCATGAACCTACAGGGATCCAAGACAAAAGACAAGCACATGCGTGGCGAAAGACAATGACGCGACCAGTGACAACAGACACACATGGTTTAAATACACTAGGGAGGTGCAGGTGATTGGACACAGGTGGAAACTATTAGACGATCACAGGGAATGACATGACAAGGCAGGAAGTGAAGTTACCCGGGGACACGAGTGGCAGAAAATTACAAAATATAACATGAAGTGAACCACACCGTGACAAAATGTTGTTAATCCCATTGAAGAGGCACATTTTGACATTGCTGTTTGAATACTTTTACTTATGTACTGAGTACTTCTACTACACTCCTGACTACCATAGAGTATTTTTACACAGCATTTTTTTCAGAAGAGGAATATTAAAGCCCACTGCTTGAATTAATTATGTTTCTCCAATAATAGGTGCACAATGCTTGGCTGGTCTTGCGCACCGGGGCAATGCAGTCAACCTCATTAAACTCTAAACAAACAGAAACACGTACCCTCTGGGCAACGACACACCGTGGTTTGAGAAAATATTGGCTTTCTGATGAAGTTCCTGAGTTAATTTGTTGTTAGAGCACAGAATTAACTTCATCCGGAGTAAATGATTTATTTCCTCATGGATCAGGCAAAGAAAACTGCTCAGGGTAATGAAAAGCAAGCACAAATCACAGATCTGTTTATCTGGCATCCCACAGGAGAACTCAGGTTTTACAGATGCTGAGCAACTGTGTCATATCCCGTGAATCATTAACTGTTAATTTTCTTTTGGTTGTCTGTTGGTCTAAATCATATTGAACTTTTCATATTTACCTTTCTAATAATTTCTGTTTTGAAGTTTTGGTTTTGAAAGAAAACACTGCAGTCTAGAAGTATCACACTTAAGCAGAGGTTGTGTTGTGGTCTCTGACATTCCTGTGGTTTATGTGACTAGATTAACCTTACTTCTCCTGCCTTTTACCATATTTGACGTCTGGTCCGCTGAATCGACCTAAAACAGGCTGAGAAGATTGTCTCAACGCTGCCTCCTTGTAAACCCACCTACCTGTTGTAAGATTGTGTTGTCTCCAACCCAGTTTTGTTCATTTGGCACATACCTTTATGAGTATTGTATGCTATAGGAAATATCTAGTCTGCTAATGTATTTACACATATAAAATACTCTGAAAACGTCTGGGCGTCTACGGCATCTGGCCACCATCTCCCCGACCGCCAGATGTAGCAAATGACCCAACAGTCATTTGCTACATCTAGTGGGAGTTACACAACATTGCAGACATGGAGAGCTAGTGAACACACATGGATCGCAGGTCTATTTGAGACTCTGATGGTAAAATATTACAAGCACATCCATTTGTGTGCTAAGCATACTAAATTGCGAGTTAGTTGTTGATCTAATCGTAAGCAAATGTGTCTCACTGAGAAGAGCAGCTGCTTTCATTTGCCTTTCAGATGTGCCTTGCATTCAGGCCAATTTCAGAGAGCCGTTCCTTGTAATGTGGATGAAGGTTCGTGCCCTTGTCCTCACGTCCTCGTCGAAGCCACAGGCAGATTCTCCTGCAAAGAACATTTACCAAAACGAAACGCGAGCCAACATTTTTGTCTTGAATGACCTGGTTTTCCAACCTAATATTCTTAAACACCTTCAGCTCTGATGAGTTGTCGGAGTGGAGCTGATGCAGATAAGGCCTAATTAGATTCTGTGGCATAGAGGGATAAGAGACATTATGATAATTGCATATTAAAATCATAGCTCTATAATTACAGCCGGAGCACTATAACAGTGCTGCAGCTTTGAAGATCTGTTTGCTGAAAATTAGCATCTACAGCCAAATCACCTCCTAAAAAACATGAATTCTGGCCCTATTCCTCATCCTAATGATATTTAATTATTCCTGTGTAAAGTAATATACTAAACATATAGGTTATATTTCAAACTCAAGACATTGTGTGCAGTGCTGGGAACAGCTATGAGTCCTGGAAATATGACCCCTAAACTAACCACAAGACCTTCATTTGTGGATTCTCACTTGCTATTTTTCTGATTTCTCAGTTGTGTTGGCAGGATAACTTTGCCTCTCATTGTTGGCAATTCAGTGGTGTGCATTTAGGTTGCACCGTGACAGTCTAAACATATTATTGAAGCATTACGGCTGGACTGCTAATTCCTGCATAGGCCTGTAGGTATCGCTTAAGTAATGGTAGTGAGCACATTGTTATTTTAACCTATTGATGTATTGTAAAAAAGCTTAGGTTGAAAATTAAAAACCAATCTTCTTTATGTGAGAAGCAGAGCAACAGGAAAGCTGATTACAGCTATGCAACTGCGTTAGTTATGCCAGTTACCATAAGCAGTAATTTTTCTGTTTTACGTAGGCTTTGCTTTTTAAAGCAGCTTAAGAGCAAAACCTGATGAGCCCCCGGCCTTTTCTTTCAAGCCCTTTTATGTGGGATTTTAGATTTTCTGGCTCTGGTGACTCAAAAAAGACAATAATTACATCATCAGTCATCATCAGAATATCTGCATTTTCTACAAACTAAAATTCTTCTTCGCCATCGCAAAACTGTGATAACAACAATTTATTTAAATGATTCTACACACAGAGGCTTACACACAGATGCCTTAAGGGGGACAACTTTAAATCATTTGAAGTATAACTCAGACAGGTCGGCCATTTAGAGACGCCATCTGCCCGTCATGTGCAGATGGCACCAAATAATAATGTACAATGAGTCAATTTAGAAAAGAGTTAAACAGAATAATGCCGTCCTTCAAAGGGGACAGCTCCATGGAGAGCCAGAGGTGCATGTTCACAGGGCATCAATGAATGTCCGGTCAACCCTACAGGGGCCTGTCAGTAGTTGCCTCTTTATTGAATAGGGCTTATTAGCTTGTGTGTTCCAACTCACGTGGATGATCTTCTCATAGTCTGTTTCCATATAGTCCAGCCTGTGTTGGAGGTCAGCCATGGCAGCGTCCTTCTCCCCATGCGTCCCGTTCACGCTCTGTTTTTTCTCTACACAGCACCACGCGGACAACTGCATACAGACATGCCATCACTTTTCATTTGAGAACTAAGCAGAAATCTCTGTTTATTCATTCAGGCATGGACACCAAAATGAAATGTTTTCATACCAAGTTCTTCCGTCAGCTCACTGACCTCTTTCTCCATCATCTTCACCTTGTTGGTAAGTTTTGTTTGCATGGTTTTTTTATTGCCGACTGAGGTCTGGAACGATTTTTGGCCTCAAAGACAGAGTCAGACTTAGCTGCTGAATTGCTAATTCACTGTTTCAGGCTAATGCAGCAATCAGCTTATGCACCCTGTTAATTAGAAGATTGTTCCTCAAGACTTCCACTAACCTTGGCAAACACGCCCCTTGTTCTCCGTCCCAAAGGGATCCGTGCTTTATGACAGTTTATTAAAAGAAAGGCTAATTGTTGATACGTGCCCCGTTGGTACCGTACCAGAGCGGACGTCCCTGTGGTCTTGACTCTCTTGTAGCAGCTTTTTCTCCGTGTGTCTCATGAGTCTCTTTAGGTCAATTCTATCAGACTGGACCGTTTGTTATGTAGTAATCACTCAAACACCTGCATGTATTATTGTACACACCAGTTGTAGATTTTTTTTGGTCTACTTTTAATTCTTAAAAACACTCCAATTGCAGTGTTGCTGTCAGTATTTTCCTATGGTGAACTCGAGCTGTATTGGTGAAAATTGCTCTTGTAATTGTGTTTTAGCGTTGAGTTCTACAGGTGGCGATGAAGTTGCTTCACTGGAACTGGAGTTTTCAGAAAGCTTACTGAACTAAAGTATATTTGTGTTTCCAGCGAGATGTAGTCAAGTGAAAGCGCTGACGCAGAAACACGTCTGCTTTGTCTGAACAACTTGGATTACTATCACAGAATTACTGTTGCAGCTGTGCTGTTTTTAATTATTTTATCATAGCGAGAGCTATAATAGTGCATCTATTTTCTTACTGATCATACAATATGTTTCGTATGAAAAAGCCCAATATTTACTTCTGAAGTGAGCACAAAAGGGGAAAACAAAACATTTGACTAAATACCTCAAAATCAAGCTACAGTCCTCCAGTAAGTGCAGTTAGTTACTGCACTTAGCCACCGCTAGTGACAGTGTAAAACTGCATCGAAAAAGGAAGTAAAAAGTCATGAGATGACTTTAGAAAAAAGGGTACTTGCATCTCATGTAGAAAGAGTGCCAGTGTACATGGGGTTTGTTGCAGTGAAGTTGTTAGCAATTGGACATAATTAATCAATAGATAGGAAATCATCACCTATGACTGAGTAATTGTGTAATGCAGGGGTGCCAAACATACGGCTCGCGGGGTCCAGTGAGGCCCACCGGATGACGTAAAAATGACGGAAAGACATAAATTGCATTTCTATAAAAGTCACAGCTATTCCTTAAAAGCTTGAAAATGACATTGAGCGTTCTGACATCAAAACTAAATGAGGATATCGTCAATGGAGAAAATAGAGAGTATGGCCCGGAAGTCTTAAAACACTAATAGGGTTGTTGTTGTTATTTTTATACGAGACAGACAGAATTTTGCCAGATACGTGTGTAGTTTGACCCTAACAAAACCGACATAAGTGACTCAACATAACATTGCTGCTCACCAATCCAGAACACTGTGCCATTTTCAACTGCAACCAGGAAAAAATGTGTACACTTTCATTAGAAAGTTCTTTCCGGGATCTTCACCTCTCTCCTTTTGTTTTTTTTCTTTGTAAGGCATGTTAGCTTTCTGCAAGGCTGTGTGTTCAGACCATCCAGAACCCTCACCAACGACCTACGGGGATGATTCTTTGTTGCTGGGCCTTGGTTGCTGAGTGAGTTGCCATGGCACTCGCCGTCCAGCTTGATTGATAGTTGATCAACTTTAATAAAAGCCAATACTTGACTCGGGGCACTGTTGGGTTTTGAGCTCAAGTACACGAGCCGTGCAACTGGACCCTTACATTTCGTCAGACATGTCAAAGCGTCCTCCGTTGTCAGGGGCGACCAAGGCCCACACTAGCGGAATCCAGGGCTGCATTCAGCATTCCTTTAACACTTTATGAATGCTGTACAGGCAGAGGCGCGCACCAGACTACATTCATGCCTCGTGAACGCGCACGGGGGAAGGCGTGGAGTATGAGTGAGGGGGGGGGGGGCGCGCGCGCGCGACACGGGCGACACGAACGGAAGGGGACGTACAGGAAAGGAAAGGGCCGCGCATGCACGTCACTGGAGTAAACAGAAAAAGACTGGGACGTATTTAATTGCAACAGTTATTTATTCAACCCCGGTTCTCGTGTGTGTGTGTCAGCGAAGCGCTTGCGGTTTAAAGCGCAACTTCCTCTCCTCCCCGTCAACGGCTCTCTGTCGTCAGCGCGCACAGGGCTGACGCTGTCACACCGCCGCTGAACTTCCCGTCAAGACGCGGCGCGACACCTCTGGCGCGGTCAAAAAGAGGAACCAACATCGGGTGCTGTCGAGAGGAGAGGACACACTCACGTCCACACGGACCCCGGGTAAAGATACGGTGGTGGTGCTCGGCTAATTAGCCTGCGCGGGTCCCCGCAGAGAGAGCGAGGGAGAGGGAGAGCGACACAGAGACAGAGCAGCGCGGCTAGCTGCAGCACCGAGCCGCTCGCACAGAGTGTGAGTGACTGAGGTGCTTGTTTTTAGCCCCAATCGGGACATTTGTCTGACAAACAAACAAAATGCTAGGTTTACTGATGGGAGCATTTTTCCGATAGCCACCCCTTCCCCCACCCCGGTTGGACCCCAGCACGGATTCACCAATCGGGCGCTGTCCTCGTCGGGGGTGGGGGGGGGAGGTTCCGCCGGATCCCCATCGCCCGGTCCAGCCTAACTCCAGGCGCCGGTTCGGTCCCCCTGACCCCTGCCGCGGCTTGCGGTCGCTCTGGCCGACCCTAGCCGAGACCGAACATGGCAGGGAACCTGAAGAAAAGCGGGGGGCTCATCGGGAGGATGATGAAGGATGCCTTCCAGCCGCACCACCACCACCTCCACTCCCATCACCAGCCCGGGGTAGTGGACAAAAAGACCGTGGAGAAATGCTGGAAACTAATGGACAAGGTTCGTAACGTTAAGTTTGCCTCGCACGTTAATTAGCGGTTGACGTTCGCTCGCGCGTTTGTTGCCACGGGGATGCTAGCTGACCGCGGCTAACCAGTGGCAAGCTAGCTAGTGTTAGGCGTCGCTATCGTTAAAGAGGCTATCGTCCCCTGGTGAGTGTGAGTCGGGGGGGGGGGGGGACGTGGTTAGCTACCCGTTAGCTAATTTGGCAACAACCTAATATAACTGTATTGTTTGGGACCGTGGGCGTGCCAGGCTCCGTTGTACCACAGTAGAAGACATTCACATTAACGCTGACCCAGGGACACAGCGAGGGGTCTGTTTGCTCGTGCAGTGCCACTCTCTGGTGTTGTTAATTAGTTAACGTTAGTTGTTTAGTAAACGCGGGTATTGACACAGAAAGAAAGCGTGGGCTCAAAGACTTTTGCCTGTATGTGAATCATTCTAAGCAAACCGATTCCCCTGCTATCACAGGGGCTGCTAGCACAGCAACAGTTCTCTTGTACGATTGTTTGCTGAAAAAGCGGCCAGTCGAATGTCTGTCAGCAGCTGGGAACTAGCGAAGCGTATAAGACGGAAAGAAAGGTGTCCATTTAACTACACCAATTGTTCTCTTTCACAGGGGACACACATTTCACAGCTTCTCTTCTCAGGAAGAAAAAAAGAAGCGTGTAGCAGTTTGACCCCCAGTTTCCTGTGAGATTCACACAGCACTATTTGAGTGCATAGGAAGACAAGACACTCTTTTGTGTCTCCTCTTCCTCTTTGAGGCCTTAGCTTGGAGCTCTGATGTTAAGACACAAAATCCTTTTTGCGAAGCTATTATTAACAAACCGCATTCCAGTTTATTTTCCTCCTCTGTGGTAGATGGTCCTGCCGGACAGTTCTACACAGTTGAGGCTCTAACTTAATACTTAAAAACGTATAAACCGAAGTGATGTTGTAACTCCACTGAGTCTTATTTTGTTCCTCAGTCGATGTTCAACAGGTTAATAGACCGGTTTTATTTGTGTATGTTTTGTCAAAGATTCAGAGAAGAAGACTGGACAGTTGACATTCTACTTAAACTACCCTCCACAGCCGGGTTAATTTAATCATTTATCATACTTATGACTTCTGATTCAGCAGCTCCAACAATGTGGGGAGAAAAAACAGCAGCTTACCTTTTTTTGAAAAGACTTTATGAGCCGATGTATTTTTATTCCACAAGATTTAAGAAGTTTAAAATAGCAGCAGAGATATGGTTTGGCTTGGTCTAAAGGAAAACCACAGCCCAGAATATACTTTAGCACAACTCTCCAGAATGACGATGCACTTGCTCTTAGAAACCCCCCACTGCCCAGGACTTTGTTAAATTCTATCAAAAGCACAATAATCATTTTCTTTCAGGAGTTGCCCTCAGACATTAACCCAGTTCTTAAAGTCTGAAGCATAACAAACTGTACAAACCCGTAATGCTTAGTGTCTCCTCTGCCTCCCCAATTCCTTTAAGCTGGTTAATCTTTCTATGACTTAAACTTGAAATAAATACTGTAGTAATATTTATTATTCAGTTGAGGATCCAGCCAGAATGCACAGATATAAATGGGGAAGACTGATGAAGATGAGTGGATTGCAGTTCAGCTTGTAGGCAGTCAACATTTTACTTCAAACCAGTACCCTTGAATGTCATTGGGCGCACATTTGTTGTGGCCTTGTACGAGTGCATGTACGCATGTCTGTTTGGCTGAGTTATGGGTACAAGTTTGCATGGTCGATGATGATGTTAGTGTTATTACCTTGGCAACAGTCTTATCTGGTCCGAGACATTACAGACTAGACCTCATTCTTTTCGAGGCCTAGACAAGATTTAAAGGAATGAGGGCGCAGTGTTTGCAAAGATACTGAAAATCGCTTTCAATTCAGTTGCCCACAGAATCCAAAAATGTATAGGAATCTAGTCAGTTGAAGAAAATCATCAGTCGAGTGCAAAATGTAATATATGAATAATTCACATGACAAATTCTGATAAGAGCCTTGTGATCGATGCATTTCCTAGTGCTGAAAAAGCATTCTAACTTTCAGTGTCCTACTTAGCCTCAATCTGCCTGATGATCATCAATGTCCGTTGGATTTGTAATGTCGTCCGTAGCTGAGCTGAAGGGGAATGACAAGGCCCTTTCACCTGTGATCCATTTACACTATGAATCGAGAAGTGACCTTTTGATTTTCAGACACCAATGAACACCCACACATTAAAAGCATTTAGCATACTGTGAAATCGGTACTGCTTAAAGTCTGCGTTTTGATAACGTGGGAAATTTGGGCTGACGATTCAACACTTTTTGAGTCGGAATTTAACAAACTTTGACAAAGATGACAATTTTTCAGTAATGGAAAGGGATATTCCAGCCGACATGAGGCTATTCCTGCCGTACTCATTTCTTCGTCTTCCTTAGTCTGCTTTCTCAGTACGCAATAATCTGGCCTGCTTCTACAAAAGAAGGAGCCGTGTCCCGTTGACATGCAATTGTTTCGGTCACCAATAACAGACATGAGACCGTGGCTCTTTCAATAGAATGGCTGTTTGATCATGCTAATAAGTTGGACATAAATGCACTGACAGTTCTGATATTAACGATACAGAGCTTAATGTCAGAGCGGGTGAGGGAGGGGGGCTAGGCGGTCCGCCAGTGTCTCTTGTAATGGCCAACGAAGCGAGTCAGACAAAGTTTAGCAGTACAGTGAGATAAGTAAGGAAGCTTGAATATTACTGAGGATGTAACACGTAGTCCGGCATATAAGCACGTTGACTGACCATCAAACAGGAAGTTCTGAATTTCCAACGTTCCATTAAGCGGTCTGTTATTGCTCTGTCCACTCATTATAGGATTCGCCTTCTTTTGGTTCAATGATTGTTAGTTGAAAAAGTTTTAACTTTTTGTCCCTAAATAATAACTTCTCTAAAATCTAAGGAAATGGAAAATCACACATTGTGTCTTTATGATAAAGAGAAATACCTCACGATGCCATAAGTGACTAAATCCATGCTTTGTTCCAGCATATAATGAGCAAAGTGCCACGGTTGACTGGAACAGGGCTTTTAAGGGCCTTCCTCGCAGTATTTGACTTTTTGGCATCTTCATTCAGCATACACTGTGCTTTGGCTCCATAATGATATTCTGCCCTTAAGATAAGTGCACTAATATACAAAAAAGAGAGTGTCTTCCTGAGAATGAAACTGCTTGGTTGCATTAAGACCTCCTCTCCCACCCTTTTTCTAACACTTACTCTTACTTTCCTCTCATCTACCTTGCTTCCTGCCCCCACTCCTTGTCTCTAACTTTTTTCCTGTCTCCCCCCTGTCACATCCTCCCCCTTTGCAGGTGGTGCGCCTCTGCCAAAACCCCAAATTGGCTCTAAAGAACAGCCCCCCTTACATCCTGGACTTGCTGCCAGACACCTACCAGCACCTGCGCACCATCTTGTCTCGCTACGAGGGCAAAATGGAGATGCTGGGGGACAACGAGTACTTCCGGGTCTTCATGGAGAACCTCACCAAGAAGACCAAGCAGACCATCAGCTTGTTCAAGGAGGGCAAGGAACGCATGTACGAGGAGAACTCCCAACCCAGGTAAAGTATTGATGTTAATTCTCTGCTCTCTTCACAAACCGCGTTGCTGAGTGCATCTGAAATGGGGAACTTTGAGGTGTGAAGGTCGCGATAGCTGGTGTTTCATGGTGACGTCACTCCTCAAATTCATTTATTCATTCATTCGGTTTGAATATTTTCGACCGCTCGAGCATAGAGTGAACGATTGCACCCACACCCAGCTCGCACTGTAGCTCAAGATGTACCAAAACAAGAGGAGAGAGGTGTTGTGGTTTTATCATGTGAGCATCTGTGGTCAGAGTGACGCTTAATCTACAGCTGCCTGCCTGTCACTTCGTTTTGGGGCCTTGCCATCTCAACCACTTTCATGAACATTTTCTCTTGATGTAGTTTTCTTACAGAAATGCTCCTTTTATGAAATCGCACAGCGGCAACGTCTTTGTCTTTCTCCCACTTTGCAATACAACAAATCTGTCTCCTTCTTCCCGAAAGCAGACACGCAAGAGCACCAGATATACTGCATTAATGTGCCGAGGAACTTGTGTATGTGTAATCAATGAGACATGCATCTTGTTTCCCTTGTTTGGGAAAAAAAAGCATTGTTTTGGAGATAAAATGTGAAAATGAAGTGTGTTTTAAGCACAAAGTAGTTGTTGTGTTACTCTGGGTATCTGCTGCTAAGAGCTGTTCTTACCTGCTCGCTCGTATTGCTGCAGATGCCGTTTGGTTTACTGCATGCTTTGGATAAATGCTGCCGGGCATGATATTAACCAGCATTAGGGTTAGGGTAGGATAGCCCTCATTAAGTCATCTGTGACATTCATGCATATCGCAGGACAATATCAAACATTATCCCCGTAAGGTTTCTCTGGGCCGGCGACTTCCCGCAGGCTTGAGGAAAGGCAAAGCGAGCGGAGAGCTGTAGCTGACAATATTTGAACATTTATCAAAAACAGTTCATTTATATCCTAGACGGCATATCGTTTGAATAATTAATTTAGTGTTTTATTGCTAGATTACTCCCTGCATACGAGAAAATAGACCAGATGCCCCCAACAAGATTGGACTGTCGTCTGCGTCGCGTTGAGTGTGACAAAAGAGGCTGTGCAGAGGCCTGTAAAGCTGCTGGGGAATGAGGGAAACAGAAGTCTCTTGTTTGAGCGGTTTCTTGGTCGTTTTTTTTTTTCATGTGTTCATAGCTTTTAGTTAGTTTAAAGTTATACATCCTCTTCTTGTTTCTGAGTTCCTCAGTGAGATAGTTTGGTCGGCTGCTGTGACGGGGAAGCCGTTTTAACCATGACCTGGTGGTTGAGGTTTTTTTCCTTTGGCCATTTTTAACTTGACACTCATTGCACAAAGAGGCTGCCTTGAAAGAAATTCCTGGTTTAAGCAAAGGAAACACACTCACACACAGTAGCTATGCGTTACGCACAAAGACTGCTATTGTCTGTGTGCAGAGGTCAGCGGCAGCGACACTAACCAATAGGTATGAAGGCCATAGAATAAATCCAATGACGTGGAGCTTCTACACAAAGTATAAAATTGTTATGGTTTTTTTTTTTTTGCATCTGTTTAAAAAGAGCTGAGTAATCAAAACGGATGTGAAAGCGTCTCATTCTGATGTAGCAAATATTTATTTCACATGCATCAGCAGAATTAATACAAATTTTCCCAATTTCTAAATTCCTTGTACTCTGGTTAAACACCCGAGCCCACTTCTCCCGGTCTCGGGTTCAAAACCCGTTATGCTTCTGTTCTGTGAACCAACAGATTTTGTCAAGTCCGAGTGAGGGACACAAGAGTTTCATCAGGGCTCCGATGTCTGTGTGGGTGGATGTGGTGTGATAGCGTGCGGACGTTTCGATTATGGCTTCTCTAGAGGTCTAGAGCCTTTTCTTGTCTTGTTGTTTTTTTGTTTTTTAGAGTTAAGTAAATGCCTCGTTTCACTGTACATGTGAGTGAGGATGAAAGAGAGTCTGCTGTCAGAGAGACTTAAGTATTTACTGTGACGGCCCGTCTTCAGTCATAATCAATACATCCTTGTCATCACTTCCTCCTCGTTTGCTTCACTTCCGCTTTGTGTTTCACAATGCACAGTCAAGACATATTTGGGTCTCGGACATGAGTGGGTTTTATCTATATGTATTGGTAGTCGATGCCTTGACGGGACAGCGTGTAACATTTATGGTTTGTTGTTTATTTGCAGATAGTAAATTGTATATTTAAAAAAATGTCCAGTCAAGAAAAGAATCTTACTCCCCCAAGAGCCTTTTGCATTTTACGTGAACTTAAGATTCTAAGACGCGGTATTAAACAGACCCCGGTGGTAAATAGTTACAGATTGTAGTATTGATAAGCCCAGGTGCTTTTTATTAGTACTTTTTAATCTTTTGAATTGTCTCCCTGTAGCCGAAATTATCTCTGCTCTCGTTGTCAGGCTGAGCTTCACACACAAAGTCCAAGCTGGTAGGCTGATGTGGTAAAGTGAACCAGGTGAACTGAAGAATACTTGAGTTGACAGTATTTGAGAGTAAAAAGACAATACTTTTATCACCTCTTTGTTTACACTTAGATTAAGCCGCCAGGAGGACAGAAGAAAAGGGGAACACTGATACTGAACTGACGCTCCACTCAAATGTGGTTGTTTTTTGTTGCTTTTTCCATTTGTTTCCAGTGAGATACAAAGACCTTTTGTAGAGGGACTTTTGCCTTCGTAACAATGACTCTTGATTCTCTGAATCATATTTAGATATACCTTAATTATAAATAACTTGTGCTTCTGTTCTGTATTTGTTAGTCTTAAAAATGGTATACATCTTTTTATGTACTTTTAATACTTTGTCATGTAGAATATCAAAGTATCGCTAAGAGTACAAGAATCTTGTGAATAGTGGGGCTGAGCTGAGTTTTAATTAATTACTGCCACTAAAAGATACAATATAAGTTGGATAGGCCTACCTGTTAATTCTAATATTAGCTTTTTCCGATTGAACACCACATCAGAATGCCACTAGTGTTTAGCTGACTTCGTTCACATTTATTCATGTGTGTTTACAAATATATATATCTATAATCTATGCGTGAATGTGCGCCTGTGCTTTGAGTCCCGTGGTGCACAACGTCTTTAAGCTTTTCACCAAGTCCACGATTCAAATATACGTTTGTCATCATATGACAAAGACAAACTTTAGATCCTAATTTTTTTAAGCCTGCAACGAGGCCCTCCCTCACTTTGGTTGTAGAAAAAAAATACACCAAAAGGCTTAATTCATTTTCATTTTATTTTCGGAAGACACATTTCACTTCAAGACATTTATGAATTAACAATTTTGCTTCCCTACTGCACAAGCCACCGAGTAGGGTAGGTGTGAAAAGCGTGTTAGTCTAGTGCTGCCAGCTACTTCTGCACCACTGGACTTCTGCCTTTTTAGCAATGACTTTGAATAATTGTTTGAGTTGAGTAATTCACGTGTTCTGCAATTTTTACCACAGTTTTAACACAGCTCCTTGTCTACAGTCGACTTTGGCAACTTTATATATTTTTTTTTAGCAGACTAATTCCCTGGACGGGTCGATCAGTGTTCTAACCCTCCTCCGTTGGTTGAACCGGAGGCTGCTTTGACCTTTCCGTGAGGCTATCTGTCTTCCTGGGCCGAGCTGCAATGCGTCCAGTCGATCACGGGAAGTGGCGGCTTCGTAGGCTGCAGAAAGTGAGCAGTGGGCCGATAAAACCAGGCATTTAGATGCATCACTATTGACTGGAAATTGTGAGGAATATTTTAAAGGCTAAGACGTATGAATAATTACCAGTTAAATCCACACTTCTTTTAGCTCTGAACTGCCACCTCCGGTTTCTTTACTAACAAAGTCAAATACGTTCCTGCCACATTTTAGCAATATAATGACAGCAGTCGGTTGGAACACCGACCTCAATCGTCTACTCATCCTGCCTCCCATGCAGCTGAACTACGGCTTAGGCTGCAGTGGCCACGAAGAGCCTTTCACTCAACAATATATTAGATCCATTTGTCTTTCCTCATCACGGCAACATTCAGTGGCTTTATAAATCCTTAGTAAGTCACTGCTGTAAATATGCATACATGCAACAGTTAAGGGATTGTGTGCACAGTAGAAAATAAAAGATAAAGGCTGCCAAAGATCTCTTGAAACGTGCACTGCACACCTCGCACGAGTCCTTCCTTTCAGCCTGTCGGAACAGGTGCTTGCCATGTTGTGACTAATCATTCCAAACGCTTATGACTGTTTCCTTTTGGCACCTGGTTGTCTGTACATTTGTGTTTTGGATATAATTCCAAATGTTATTTTGTTGAACTAGCGCGGGACATGGGTTGCTAATGCTGTCAATCATAGATGAATCATACATGGAAATTCCTCACGCGGCTGTTTATGGGAAAGTGCTCCGGTTTCGTTAATGGTTTATGTAGTCAAGATTTTGTGAAAAGAGAAAAACACAACATTGCATGGTGCAGTACCTCTGGTATGTCATTTTCCGCCGTTCCTATTTTTGGTTCATCAAGAGAGCGCTGTCTTCAAATACGACTTCCTATTTTGTGCTCACGAACGTCCATGCGTAACTAAGGTCTACCTCTACGAGCACGGCACTACACTTTCACCATATAAACCCACTTTCTGACTGCAGCTATGATGCTGCGTTAAGGGTCTACGTTCCAACAGTTGCATTGTTCAAGTTGGTCCGTTGTGGATTTTGTCCTGAACCGTCATATTTCCCCACTAATTGGATCCCTCATATCAAACTGTCAAAGTAAAAATATGTTGTTTATTTGTGCTCTTTGCCAGTAATGCAATTTGGGAATCTTTGGCCCTATTTAACACAGGTTGACTTGAACACGGTTTGTAACTCCTACTCATCATTCCAAACTGAGCATTACGCTCATTCTCAAGTTGATTTACGGTAGTGTATAGCTGAGTTGACTTTTTTTGCCTGGCAGCCAAAAGGCCTCCGGTGCTGGCAAAGGAAAACACCTTTTTTCCTCAGAGGTTGCGGATGTTTCAGCTTCAATTAAATGTGCTTAGCTTGGGGCGTTTAAGTGTAGATATTCTCTCTCACACACACACACACACACACAAATAGCAGAGCCTCATGGTTATTTATGTCACAATGGTATCAGTGAGCAGCCAGCTCATGTAGTCCCCACAGTATTAGATTATGGTGATTAGCATGATGCAACCCACTAGCTTCTCTGTCCCTAAGCGTACAAGTACTTGCTGTTTATGCAGAGCGAGATAAGCAAAGATAAGAAGTGAGCAAAGATATGTACTAAGAAATGACTAGTTGACCCGTGTTAAGAAAGGTCTGTTTTCTGGTTTACAATCCTTATTTTTTTCTTTCACAATAAGCTGAGCTAATCAAATTGACGAGGGTCTTTGAAAGATCTCGGCACTGTCTTAAAGGCACGGTTGGTGATAATCTTCAAAAACGTTTGTCATATTTTTGTTGAAATTCTCATTACATCCTGACTGCAATCAATAATTCAAATACATAAGAAAATAACCTCGTAGCTGACGCAGGACCACCCAATAATGTTATTCGACCCAAATGTAATTATTAGACATGCCTGTCCTCCCCCACATTTTCACATGTGTTCACTTGTTGCTCGTCACTGGAGCCTTCAACAAGAGGCCAGCTGGACAGCTGTGCGTGTGTGCTGTCAAGGCTGCGTCTCGATGAAGATGTATGGCACTATGATATGGATATGATGATCCTGAGAGTTCAATTTATGATGACTGGAGCAAAATGTTAAAGACATAATTAATTCAGTGCGTTTTCTTGTAGAGCAATTGCCTTTATTTTTACTTTCTGTGTTTCTTTTATGTAACATTGTTGAATTCACACTTCGATAAGCGTAGCCCCATTTTAATGTAACCTATGATTGCATTTTACTCCAAGTGTAGTTGTCTTGGTTGGGAATCCTGATTTAGCTTAGTTAGCTCTATATATTGTTGAAAATCCCTCTTGGTAGCTTTGGTACGGCGCTCAGTTGATGTTTGATCTACATTTCCCTTTTTGCCTGGAGCGCAAAACATAATACAGCTGCATGATGATGTGACAGCTACTTGTGACTCTGCCAATCCAGACAGACTCTCATTCTGTGGGCTTGACCCTTGCTTGCTGGGCTGCGGCGCTTTAGCGCAGTGCGGGGCTGGCTGTGCTACTTTATCAGAGCCGGCAGGAAACAGGAAGGGAGCAGCCAGCTGCCAGGTCGGAGGTCAATCTATAGCATGAGGTGGGGGGGGGGGGGGGGGGGGATTCTGAAACAAACTGTTTGGCCTGTTGACGTGGTTGGGATTTAGAAATGAGTGAGAGACTGAAAAAAGAGAAAAAAAACGCCACGACTTCTGACGGTCCGAATACACGAGGAGGCCAGCGCCCCGTTCTATGTGGCTGTAGCCCGCTGACTCGGCTCTGTCCCTGTCCGTCCCACACCGGCGTAAAGAACAGAAGTAACAGTTGTAGGTGCGCTGGCTGCTGCCCAGTACACACATACAGAGTACAGAGCGAGTATTGTAGGATGGAGAGGGACACCGACTAGGGGAGACACAAGAGATGCTAAAACAGATATGGGCTTGTCCTGCTACATGGGAGATTAGATGCAGACCTGTATCTCACTTGGAATGTCAGATTAATATTCAGCCCGCCTTCTGTAAAGCTCTTTCCATCGAGCAGACAAAATGAAACGCAACAAAGCCCTTCATTCACTGCTCAAATCTTGTGCCAGAGACAGCTGTGCCACCCTGTAGCCATAATGCCAGTCAAACCAGGGTTCACTTCCAAATGCATTCTTTCTTACAACGGCAAACATCTATATATGGCATGTAAGACTTTGTGCCCAAAGAAACTGACCCCCCCCCTAGTGAGAATCTTCAAACGTATCATTGGTGTGTGTGTGGTTGATTTGTAAATATCATTTTAATGTATCAAGTTCAACGAGAGGAGTGAATGGTTGATTCAAAAGACGCCGAACCCCCCTAAATGTTGAAATGAGATTCCATGTAGACCCTCGATGGAGAGGATGCCCGTCCTCATCTGAGCAGGAGGCTTCATTGTAACCGAGAGAAAAGCGCAGGGTAGAGGGAGGTCGACAGGAGGATGAATGAGACTGCAGCTTTAAGGCTCAATAGGTCACAGGGGTTAGGAGGAAGAAGAAACCGAGGAAGACCTCCTGCTGAGATGATAGCTGTTGGAAAGAAGGAAAAAAACACACACACAGACGTGCAATGTCACAATCTGTGGTGACACTGGAAAGGGAAGTATGACGTCAACAGCTCCCGTTCCTCCGGGAACGAGCCAGGAGGAGTTAAAAGTCTTATTTTCCACCGTGGTGGAACGGTGTCACTGATGAGGGTTGCCCTGCCTTCAAAGACATTTGCTGTGGAGTGTTTGAAACCATAGATCTACAGCTGCAAGAACCTTCCCTGTTTCATCATTTACTGCTGAGAGGTCGTAAACGCGATTTGCTGTTTTTTTTTTTTTTTTTTTTTTTTTCCGGTTTGCAAGCATTGCATTTTCTCATTCAATCTGCTGCTCTGACGGTAAATTAGGTACATTTTGGCAGGTTATCAACCGACCGTAATCTTATTTATTCATCTTGTCTCCGTCGTCCTTCCTCATTGACTTTTCCGCTCCACTCATTGGGAGCACAGCGCGGCGGAGGGCAGCTGCAGCGTAGCCGCGCTTTCATCGCTGTCTCTCTCGTGCATGTCAATTCACCCTGCCCGACAGCCAAGCACAGTCCCTCTCTGTGCTGCCTCATAAATCATGTCATCCGCACCCACAACACTTCTAATGCTGTAAAGAGAGAGGGGAGGGGGGGGGGCATATTGGGCAGCTGTGTGGTCTCCTTTCCCTGGTCTCCTTTTTTCGTGCCCTGCCCTCTCGCCGATGTCTTTCTGAGTAATGCGCTTCTCATCTTCCTTATTATGTCATCCCCCCCCTCCTGGCCTTCGGTCCTTTACTGTCCTCTGTGCTTGTCGGCCAGTCCTTTGCAGCTGTACACTAGCATGTGCTGGCTGCTCTCCCTCAGTCCATCTGTGATGGCATTGCACGCCTGTAGACCCTGCTGTGTCCCTGGACGTCGGACTAATTTGGAAATGCGTAAGCAGCTACGGATAATTCACCATGCAGAGACCTAGCCTTGAGTTAATTTTTTATTTTTTTTATTGCATATTTTAGAAACTATATTTGAATAAAGTTGTTTAAGCATTCACATGTTCTCTCGTGTCTGGCACGAAACCCAACCACTACCACCTAAAAGATCACATCTTTCACACGCATCATTTTAACCAGCAACAGTAGATATTTACATGCAATTTTCTAAGGTGTTATATTTCCACCATATATCAGGAAACCGATTTGGTGTATGAATGTATTTTGTTGTCGGTGGTGGTCAATGGTTAACTATCATCAAGCCTGACAGTGTTGATGACTTTCAGTAGAGGGATATTATTAGAAATCAGTATGCGCAAACAGACATAAGGATTCCACTTCTTGACTCGCTGTTGTGTTCCTGCTGTGGAATATAATTTCCTTTTTTATCATCGCGCTGGTGTTTGTTTCCTGTCATCGGGAAAGCAGAGCAGGTTACTATTTATAGTTGGCTGAGGAAATCATGTAATTTTGCTAACGCCTCGATCTCTAATTCCAAAATAAGTAATTATCACTTAATTCCTTGTCAGTTTTGTGGATGGAGTTTTCGAGGATTCCCAATGAGTTTTTGTGGAGTCGGTAGTCAAAGACCAGTTTACCCTCACTAGACGTTGGTTTACCAAGTCTGTCCGACAGCCTCCCGCACCACCAGGTGGTGATCAATAGGCCGCTCTACCCCCCCTCTTTACCCGAGCGTCCAAGACATACGGTCGCAGATCTAATCAAACGACCACAAAGTCGACCACTGAGCTCTGCCCAGGGCCTTCTGGTGCCGTGTACACCCATGCACCGCCCTTTGCACGAACACAATTCTTTGTGGTCCATCCACGATTAGCACAGCTGTCCAACAACAAAGCACCACTTTGGTTCACATTGTGCAGCCCGGACCCGGTGATTCATTAGAGCCCATTGTTTTATCCTAATGCCAATCTTGGTAGTTAATGAGAAAACTACATTGTGAACCTCATCATCATTCATACAACCCATCAGTAATTCCGCATATGCTGTACCATCTGATCAAAACATGTCAGGCTAATAAAATACCAACATTGCTCTGCATTTCTCTCTCAAAGCTGTTATACTGGCTGATGACAATGTGAACCTCAATGCAATGATAGCAAGGTGTAATCTCACACCCTACTTTTGATTTCCACAGGCGGAACCTCACCAAGCTGTCGTTGATCTTCAGCCACATGCTGGCTGAGCTGAAGGCCATCTTCCCCAACGGTCTGTTTCAGGGCGACAACTTCCGCATCACCAAGGCAGACGCTGCAGAGTTCTGGAGACGCGCCTTCGGGGATAAGTAAGCCCCATTCTATATCACTTACACACTTGTGTGTGTGTATATATATATATATATATATATATATATATATATATATATATATATATTGCCACGGTGTTTCCAAACTGGCTTTCTGGAACCACTATGAATTGACCCTTACAGGTTGTTCCGAAGAAAAGAAGCCTAGCGACCGGTTGCTAGGCTAAGAGAGTACACATAACTGACCTGAGAGCAATAGTTCCCCTCTCCTTGCTCGTCTCATAGCCTCACATATTCTCTCTGCAACAGAGTTCTGGTAACTGACTAAAAAGCTCTGTTGAGATGTGTTTTTTTGGGGGGGCATCCTTGACATTTTAAACTGGGATACCCATGGTTTCTTCAACCGGACACATTTTAGTTCATTTCCAGCTTTAACTGATTTCTTTTTTTTTTTTTTTTTCTGTGAGTGCTGTTTTACAAAAATAAGTCCATTTACCATTGGTTTGGATATCTGCTGTCTTTTTAAAGATTGCATCAGGTTAGCATTCATGGCCAATGACCGTCAAAGCTCTATTTGGATATAGTAAAATATCACTTACACAAAATAGCTTTTCCTTTTTTGTCAATTCATTGCACGTAGACTATGCTGCGGGGCAAATGAAGGTAGTCTGCGTTTAACATTTAGTACATTTTTATTAATGATGTTTTGACATTCAATTTCACGTTTTTCAAGGGGATGTCGTCATGCATTTTGTTTTGTGCGTCACAGGACAATTGTGCCTTGGAAGGTGTTCCGTCAGTCTCTCCATGAGTTTCATCCCATCAGCTCAGGACTAGAGGCCATGGCCCTCAAGTCCACCATAGACCTCACCTGCAACGATTACATCTCTGTCTTTGAGTTTGACATCTTCACGAGGCTATTCCAGGTAGTGACACTCACTCACACACACTCTCTGCATCGCTTTACCAGTGTTATTGTTTGCATTGGGAGATAAATATAGGAGAGAAGTGCAAAGGATGAGGGTGCGTAGCAGCCTTCCATCCTTTGGGGAATACAACTCAAAATGAACCTGAAACAATCTGCTACCTTTTTTTTCCACTTCACTTTTATCAACTCGTTGGCAGGATGTCTGCTGCTTTATTCAGTCAGATGGGACTAAAGTAAAAAAAAAAATCCTCTACAGGTTTACAGCTGTATGGGGGAGGGGGGGGGGGTTGCGTACGAGGAAATGGAAATGTCGGTGTTGCATACGCACCCCCTCTGACATATGCAGGTATAAAAGAATCAGCAGAAGGAAGGAAGAAAGGATTTGGAAAAAAAAGTGTCTGAGGGGGGGCGCTGAGGGCGGGTTTATCAGGCTTATTCATAGTAGTCAGTGTAAGCATTTCATATAGACATTTTAATGGGGTCGTCGTGGCGCAGGGGGTAGAGAAGGTGTGCTGGGAAGCACGAGGTTGGTGGTTCAATTCCAGGCTGCCCCATGTTCCATGTCGAAGTGTCCCTGAGCAAGACACCTAACCCCTAATGATAAAAGCGTCTGCTAAATGACCTGTAATGTAATGTAATTAACACACGACGATATGAAAATCATAAATGTTTCATACCAAATAGTTTTTAAGCCGTACTCAGTGTGTCAATTGCGATTTTCTAAAACCTCTTGCATCAGAATACCGACAGGCTTAACGAACCCTAAGCAGACTTCAGACATTTCCTAAGACACTCCCTCACACAGAGGAAGAGGAAGTCTTCCTCTAAATGTCCTCAAATTTAGAATAGGAAGTGAGGGTGTGGCCTTTATATGCATTAGAGTACTAGCAACTTCAAATGTTTCACGCCGTATCTTTTAGGCTGAATAATGTTCAGACTCACGCACCAATAAACATGATTGTGTATTAAGTTCAGTTCAATCAAGTGAACCAAGCAGGTTTATTGATGTCCAAAAGCGATATTCAAAAATATACAAAAAAAAGTACAATTTTCTCTGGTGTGGGAACCAGTCTGCCTTTGTCTCTCTAACCTTCCCCTTTCTGTGGCTCCAGATTGCATCAAAAGAGTCGTGTTTTTGTGATTTCTGCTTTAAGGACCTTTTTACTCTGTTCCAGCCAGATTGAAGTCGTTGTATATCCCACTGAAGTTCAGCAAATGGTTGTTGTCAGTTTCCTCCCTGATGCGATATATTCCTGCTTTTCTTTGCTCATGCTGCTAGATTGCTGTGCCCGAGCACTCGCACATCCGATGAGTCACTCGTTCTGTTTGGTTTTGTATGTGTAGCCTTGGTCGTCCCTGCTGCGCAACTGGAACAGCTTGGCAGTGACTCACCCTGGCTACATGGCCTTCCTCACCTACGATGAGGTCAAAGCGCGGCTACAGAAGTTCATCCACAAGCCTGGCAGGTGAGAAACTTGTTTGCCTACACCTGCACACACCTTGTTATTCAGTCCAAATGAATATGCGGTGTGCTTTGATGCAACAGAACAACATGCTACTGGTACCTAGCATTACTGGCCTGATTGTACACTGGGGGCTGATGTCTTGCCTTGTGTACGACCTCACTGACATCCGAGGCTTGTCAGTTTAGTGCTTAGAGTGAGAATTGTGTAAGTGTAAATGACAGCCTGCTGTCAGTGGGGATCAGTTTCCAGTCACACCAGTGGTCTCCACCCTAAATACCACAGCTAGTGTTCTAAAGAAAGACAGGCTTCTTTGCACGAGTTCATTCAACACACTTGATTTTAATAAAGCAATTTCCTGATGAACTATTCTACGTTGAAACAAGAAGGGAGCCAATGTTTATTGGTGGGAAGAGAGGCTACATCTTTCTGAGAATGGTGCTTCCTCTTGTAGCTACAGTTGCAGTTCCACTTTAGATTACGTTGAAGCAAATCTATTTGTACCCATGAGGAACAAATAGACCTCACCTACAGCCTGGGAAAACACGGTCGTCCCATGTGTTGAGCGCATTTCCTCCCACAATTCAAAAGGTAAAGGTCATTCAAATCCAGCAGTTTTTACATCCATATTTACCTGCTAGCAGTTTTGATCGGGGAAACTTTGCATATCTGAATGTATTAATGCTTCCTGTTGATCAGTACAATAGTTGGAAACCAATTGTATGACCACGTACACATGTGCACCCTTTATGTGCAGGTAGCATTTTTGTTGTTGTTGATCATGCACAATAGATAAATAAAAAAATTAAAATTGTATTTTGTTATATTGCCACGGGGATGTGCACCTGCATATCTCAGCCTACGTATTTGCATATTGACTTTATTTCATGAATAGGTATATGCATACTTGACTAACCGGTCCACTAGTGTACATCATGTGGGACACAACCTCCTCCCTTTGATCACGTATCAGGAACATGTATTACCAAAATATGTTCGACATACAAGGAATTTGACTTTGCAGTTGGTGCATAACATCAGACCGTAAGACAATGGACAACGAGACACATATGATAGAGATAGTGAAAGAACAGCATAGTGCAAGAGGAATTTAAATTGAAAGAAAAAGTTAAAAATAAAGTGCACCAGCATACAAAGTGACATGTGTGTGTGTGTGTGTGTGTGTGTGTGTGTGTGTACATGTGGAGTGTGACGGCAGTGACCGGTGGAGAGATCACACATTGTCTGTGTGGAACAAAGTGTGACACAATTCCAGTTTGTCCCTAATTTCTCACATCTCTCTCCGCAGTTACATCTTCCGATTAAGCTGCACGCGGCTGGGCCAGTGGGCAATCGGCTACGTCACAGCAGACGGAAACATACTGCAGACTATTCCCCACAATAAGCCCCTCTTCCAGGCCCTCATAGATGGCTTCAGGGAAGGATTGTGAGTCTACTCGCATTTTGTTCGGCAGGCTCTTATCTGTCATTTTCTCAGGGACTTACATCTTGACCTCTGCGTCTGGGTGTTGGTCTTCATTTTTACAGAGTTTTAATAAATGATCAAGTCGAGCTTCCTTTCATATTTAGGGCTTTGCCTTTTCTGCCATTTCCCTTAATTGCTTTTCTTTTCTCTTCCCGCAAGTCATGCCTGTCTGTACTAACTGTGCAGCTCTGCTTTGCCTCCCTGAGTTGAATCTGCCCTTCAGCTCTAAACCAATCCAGCTATATCCTATTGCCTGTCCCCATCATTTCAGTGTTATCGTAACCAGGATAAAACTGCTGGTTTCTAATGTCCAGATCAGTTCATGGCTTAGCTGGCCTGCATGAAACTCATCTTTTTATGTTGATTGGTTGGTTTAATGAAAGCTATATTCGGCCTGCTCCAACATGTAACCAAATCCTGATTTTCAACCAAGGAAGCCAGTATATATCGCCTGTATCTACAAAATGATTATACGTTAGTAATTACACCAAGTCACTCATTTGGAAGTCACGTACTGTACATGAGTCATCTTGGTGATAATATCAAAACAAGTTTCCAGATTGAACAAATGCACTGCACAGATGTCTTTTATTACCTCAGTGCAGCCTGTTGGTTAGAACATGAGTATAATTAACTAATTATAATGAGAACTTTTCTTTTTGTCTTTTCTTTCTTTTTTGTCAGCTATTTATTTCCTGATGGACGAACCCAAAATCCAGATCTGACCGGACTGTGTGAGCCTTCGCCTCAAGACCACATCAAAGTCACACAGGTCAGAGCAGAAGCTCCTCATACTGCACCCTCGGTCTTTATCTGGTATATTCTTCAGCATTTTATTGTAAATGTCAAATGTTTTTTTTGTAGTCAGGTTCTCAGTTAAGAAAAAAAATTTGTATGCAACAGTTTTCTAGTGCGTTACCAAGAAAGCAGAAGTGGAAGATATGATGAAACACCACACAAGAACTGGGTTTGGAAAATGTTAAGTTGCTGTGAATATAAATATTAATATACTAAATATATTTCTTTACTAGGTGAAATAAACTGGATCAAAATGTTTTTTTTCTCTGTAATGAAAAATATGCAACCTGGGCTGCTGTAAATGTAGTGAAGGTGGCAGAAGCAGAAATGATTCATTGTAACCGTTTGTCTTTTTTTGTCCGGCATGCATAACTTTTGCCAAAGTGTTTACGAACATTCTCAATTTGCTTGAGCACAGGACTGAAACTAAAAATCCACCCCCGCGTTTTAACTTTGCTTCCGATCCTTCGGGGCTCTTTCCGAATGATCTCAGATGGTGTTCGTACCGTCTTATGTCTTACTGTTCTTTGGGCACTGAAAGCTCATATGTGTCTCTCTTCTGTGCCTCAGGAGCAATACGAGCTGTACTGTGAGATGGGCTCCACTTTCCAGCTGTGTAAGATCTGTGCCGAGAACGACAAAGATGTGAAGATTGAGCCCTGTGGTCATCTCATGTGCACCTCCTGTCTCACTGCCTGGCAGGTAAGCGCGTGGGTGGATGCAGTAGGTTTAGTTAAATCGCATGACTCATACCTGCAGAGAGGCGAACTCACCGCTCAAGTGTTCTCTCTGGGGACGTGGAGCACATGAGCTCATTTCATCTCGGTGTGGTGTCGTATCTGCCTCTCCTTCTGTTACAGGAATCAGAGGGTCAGGGAACGGGATGCCCTTTCTGTCGCTGTGAGATTAAGGGTACGGAGCCAATTGTGGTGGATCCCTTCGACCCCAAAGACAACAGCGGGGGCTCTTGCCGGGGCATGTTTGGGGCCGAGGGCGCTCCGTCACCCAGCTATGACGATGATGATGACGACAGACTTGAAGACCCCCACCTCATGATGACCAAACTTGCCTGCTCAAAGGTAAAATTGTGGTCAGACATTGACTTAATTGAGACAAAAGTTGGTCTTGAAGGTTTCTACTCATGACACTGAGCAAACCGGTTTTTTTCATAAACAAATGAGGCACTTGGCTTCGTTGGTTTGACCCCCTATGTGCCACTCGTCAAGTTCTTACTGTCCTCTTCTCCGCTTCCTCCTGAGAGACTCCGTCTCTGTATCTTTTGCATGTACTTAACATGCAAAAGGGTGTATTATATTGTCATAGTTTTAGATACTGCCTAAAACACATTTTACCATAAATATGGTCTAAAACCTGTTAAACTGTGCTCTGTAATGTTTTCAGTGACAGAAAACATGACATCCAGCTCATTAACTGAGCCAGTACTTCTAAACATCATTTTAAAGGAAAGAAATCATAATTTTATTCAATCTTAAAAATTTCCTGGTGATAGTTGAGTGACCATTTTAGGATTTCTCTTAATCGTTTCTGCTATGCCTATTTTAAATAAAAAAAATAAAAAATTACCTTGACAGTGGATCTCTTGTATGACGAAAAGGTGCCATTTGACAAATCTTGATTCCGGTGTGTATTATTTCCTGTTGATCCAGGTGGAGCGCCCCCCATCACCGATGTCCATGGCGCCTCAGTCCTCTCTTCCCCCTGTGCCGCCCAGACTGGACCTGCTACCGCACAGACCTCCAAACCCGCCTGCGGCCTGCAGCCCCGTGGCCAATAGTAAGGTAACTGAACACATAGTTAGGGCAAGAGGTAATGTATCAGAACAAATATGTTCAAGAGTTAACATTTCCCACAGTCACACGGCATCTTCCATATGTGTTCTGATTGTCCAGCTTGTTTCTGGAGCGCTGTGTGATGGCCGACCGGTCAACAGGATATGGTGCTGCTAGAAACAAAAAATGCATTCACAGTGGTCTTGTTGCTAGATGGATTATTTCCGTCTTGGAACATCACAACACGGAAGTGTTTTTTTCACGCCAGTGTTGTATGTAGTCTGAATGAGCTGCCTCCATCTGTTTCTCCGCTCCAGCTTGCATCTCACCACAAGGACAAGCCTCTTCCCCTCCTCCCGGCGCTGCGGGACCTCCCCCCTCCTCCTCCAGAACGTCCCCACACAGTCGGGGCGGCTCCCGATGGGCGGGTGCAGAGGCGGCCCTTACCTTGCACTCCCGGGGAGCCCCTTCGAGATAAGCTCCCCCCTACGCCCCCAAACCGGCCTCCGGCTGAGTGGAACTCTCGTCCCGTTCCCAAGGCGCCCATCTCTTCCTCCTCCTCGTCGTCGTCGTCCTCTTCTTCCTCTTCCTCCTCCTCTTTCTCAGCATCCTCATCCAACCAGGTCTCCGGTCTGGGAGTGGACCTTCGAGCAGGTGTCAGGGAACTCTCCAACCGACACTCCCTCCCCTTGGCGCTACCTTCCGCTCTGGACCCGCGGTCCGACTCGTCCAAGAACAACAGCTCCCTCAGTCTGGACCACCAGCTGGTCAGTCAGACCACAAAACGCCACAACTACCGTTTGGTTCAATGTATATTCATTATCTTCAATGACTAACGTGAACAATTTCACTGGGAACCGCTCTTAGTTTGACCACTATGTACACTGAAAAACGTGTATTTCCTTCAATGTCAGGCTATTGCGTATTTAAATATTCCTCCTTTTTAAAGTTTGTAAGATTTCAGTTTTCTGCTTCCTTAACAGAATTCCACGGCAGTCGCAGGTCACGATTATGACAAGGCCAAAGTGAAGCCCTCATCCTCAGCCAACGCCATCTACTCAATCGCCATCAGGTCCGTTGTCCTGGCACTGTAATGACTTCTGGGGCCTCATTTATAAACATTGCGTACGCACAAAAGAAGGCGTACGCCGCTCCCTGCAATAATTGGTATTTATAAAAAGCAAACTTGGCGGAATAATGTGCACTCGGACCCATGCGTACGCACAAAAAAATGGGTGAAATGAGAACCGTCGGCAAATGCAAGAAACACGCAAACGTGTGTGAAAGTGTGTAAAACTAGACTGTTGTAAAATAAACGCCAATACTGCCTCTCATAAATAACACAAACACCCGTTTGATCGATCTGCAGCGTAAAACAAACAGAAATACAAATTAACACTATTTCAAAAAGAAAAGTGAAATATGTTCTGCAATAATATGTTGTGCATGTTATGCATAACATATTATTATTATTATTATTATATAACATGTTATGCAATTTATCCTCAAAACACAGCTGTTGCTTTTCAGATGCAATCAAATGGACGGTAATAAAATGCCATGATGCCATCACAATGCGTAATGACGTGAAATGGCTGATCTTGCGCTCTTAGAAGACGTGGCACATGGAAGGATTCACGCTGTAGTGCAGCGCACCACCGGCCTGTTTAAGGGCAGATGGCGCTGCCTCGACTGCGCTGGATGGAGGTTATTGTCTACTCCTGAAAAGTTGTGCAAAATCGTGCTGGCATGTGCTGTGCTACATAATGTGGCACAGCTTGTTGGCCCATGTTGGCCCAGACCCTGTCCCCGATCCCCAATCATTGCCACCAGTCTCTCATCAAGAGGGGACAGCTCCGGTGTCCCCTCTCCCCTACCCGTGGCAGGAACACTTTGATGTCAGACCAATTTTTCTTTATTTCGGCCACGGTCCAAGGTTGTGAGGCTGCAGCGTTGCTCTGCAACCTTTTGCAACTTGTGTGCCTTTTTGGCATTAGTAATGTCCATACTCTGCCCTCCAAAAAGCATTTTACCTCGCCAATGATCATTTCCACTTCACACTGAGTGAAGTTACGTTTCTTCATTTTCCTCAGTGTTTGTCATCATTTCGCAATCGATGAATATTAATTTGTGGGCGTTCCACAGACTATATGTGGGCAACTATGGGCGTGACATGAAGCCGCAAAAGCTGCGCTGCATTTAGAAGTGATTGTGATTTATTAAGGGAAAACTGCGTAGGACGTGCGTGCGCACGGTTTTATAAGTCTGAATATTTCTGTGCGTACGCACGTCCTATGTTTCATCCGTACGCCACTTCTGGCGCAAACCCTACGCAAGGTTTTATAAATGAGGCCCCTGATCTTTGATTGTTTGCTCACTTCCACAAATCCCAAAGGCCATTCAATACACAATTCAGGGAGCTTGTTTTCAGTCCAAACATTTAGCATTTTTGTGCTTATACATTATACATCTATATTTAGAGTTTTGCTATTTGTCTTTTGTGCTCAGAACTTCTTCAACCCAGAGGCTGGTGACGGGAGAGGAGGCCCATGAAAGTGATGAGGAGTCGGAGTACATGATCCCGTCCTCCCGCCCCGTCCTGCCCCCCATCACGGCACCACCTGCAGGGGAGACCCCATCAGTCCTCAGACCTCCTCTGCCTCTAGCGGCGCTCCAGACACAGACCCAAGCTACTGCCCTCAACCTGCGGTATTCCAGACACTCAATGAATTCACTCCCCGCAGCATTTCTAAATTACTTCAAGAGACTCATGGATGTTGTGTTATTATTGTTGTTTGTTGTTGTAGGCTGACACTGGCTGAACGAGAGGATGGATCTCAGATGGTTGACGCCATGTACAATGTCCAGGCCAGGTCACAGCAAGCCAGAGATTCAGGTATTCGTCCGTCTTTTGATCGTGTGGACTGGGACAGCTTAAATGAATGGCATTCGTCACTTTTTTTTTAAACCTCAATGTGTCCATCGGGGAGACCTTTCGGTCTGCCACCCTGCAAACATCTCTGTCCATCAGAGGCTGCAGTGCTAATACGTTGTTTTCAATCCATCCCAGACTATTCAGAGTTGCCCCCTTTGGCGATGAGCAATGGCACAAGAGAAGCAGACGACGATGACGATGACGACGACGACGAGGAGGAGAAAGAGGAGGAGAACTGCTACGATTTCCCCAGACCCCGGCTGCCGATGCCCACGACCCGACGGACCCTTTCAGAACTGGGGGGGTCGTCTTCCTCCTCTCTATCTTCGTCGTCAAGCTCATCCTCCACAGCTGCTTTCAGCCACCTTTCTCTAGATTCGGATGCTGGAGCTGCAGCACGTGAGTAAACTTGTCGAGGCAGAGCTAGCTTTTATTATTTATAAAGAGCCATTTTAGCGAACAGCAATGTTTTTACTGTGAGGGACATTCTTCTCTGTGTTAAATAAAGGAGATCACCTGTGGCTTTCAGAAACATTTAGACCTGTAGATACCACGAGGAAAGGAGGAAATACCCTTTGCAACTTGTGTGAGCCAACAAATTGGCCTTTGACACTTAAAAGTCCCATTTTTAAATGAGTGATGGCATGTACAGTTAGCAGCAATAGAAAATGGTGTGTCTATTGTTTCATAATATTACTTAACATGTATAAATGTGTAATGGCATTAGCAGCCTCTTTGTTCAGCTCTTTACTGTCCAGCTAAACCTTTTTGGAGGTTTGACTGCAACTGATGCCGCATTTAGTGACTCTGTCTTAAACTGTAGAAAAGGGTGGGAAAGGATTTATTTCTCTCCTTGTCACTGTGAGCTGACATTTAGCACCTGAACCGTTTGAATGCCGACAGTCTGAGAGTTACACTTTTATATCTGAGGACCAATTAAATGGCTCTTAGATAAGCTGCCAATCTCCCAGATCATAATTGGGACTCTTCATAAGTGCTTTGGGAAAGGTTGCTGCGGTGGAAATGTCAACCAGTTCCTCCATACATACAGTGATATACAAACACATTACAGACGAATAATCAGTGTGCGGTTTGCCCCAGGTGCTCAGGATGCTTGTTTTTTAATGAGATTAAATTCTAAATTATTTCTAGCAAATTGAATCTCCATTCACACTGATCTATACTGACTTGTTGACCTAAGCCGTCCAGAACTTTTTTAATAAATGCGTATATGTGCCTTCTCTTCAGCCTTTTCGGAGCCGCCGGAAGCACCAGAGAGACCTCCGAAGCCGCTGCCCAGACGGATCAACTCTGAGCGCAGACACAGCCCCGTCCCGCCCGTCCCTGCTCCACCCGCAGCAGCAGGAGGAGAAACCAACCCCCAAATCAGTTGGGAAATCGAGCACCTGCTGAGTGAGGGCTACTCGTACCAGGACATCCAGAAAGCACTGCTGATTGCACAGAACAACATTGAAATGGCTAAAAACATCCTCCGCGAGTTCGTCTCCATCCCCACCGCCGCGCACGTCCTCACATAGCACCCTGCCCCGCGCGCTGCTCTCGTGTTCGCTCTCTCGCGCTTGCTAAGCCCGGCCTGGTTGGGCCGAGGTCGGCACAGCCCCGGCCCCCAAGCCCATTAAGCCTGCAGCTCTACCTCCAGTGCCGGCTGACGCCCGACGTCCCTGCGGACTTTTCTAACTGGCTGTTACACCTGTGAGCTTGTGGCGGTTGTTGCACTCCGTGTGCTTTCAACAGTGTCTGGCCTTCTTTTAACTGCTGCAGCAGGCCTCTTCCTTTCATGGACATCTCTACGGGGGGGTTCCCGAGCGTGTGCGGAACCATGACTGGACGCCGAATGGCACCAGACCTTCGTAGGACTCTGGGGGAACGCTGACAGGTTGTCATTTCCCTCGTCAGAAAATGTAAACAACACCTCACAAAAAAACTAAAAGTGTATGTCTATATGAAAATTTAATATATAAGTAAATATATATTAAATGTGTGTAATATATACAGTACGTGCATATACAGTAGGTAAACGTAACTTCAGCTTTGAGGGTCGCTGTTGGTACGAGCGACATCGGTAGCCGGGGACCGTTTTTAAAAGGGGCTTCGGGGGCCGTGAGAGAGAAAGAAACGGGAGGAAGAGAAAGAGTCTGACGTCTTCCTCTCCGGGATGAGGCGACATCCGTTTATAAGACGCGCTGCGGAGCTTTTTCAGGATGGATCAGTCTGTTATGGCCTTCGATAAACGATGTTGCTTTGGTACTTTTTTTTTTTTTTTAGAAAAGATGCTTGTTTCGTTGTGTCGTATTTTTCAAAGTAGCATGGCGATGATTTCGGGTCCATTGGACTGTTGTCTTGGCAGTGTGTGTTTTATATGTGTGAGTTTTGTGTACGTGAGCATGCATGTGTGCGTGTCTGCCAGACACTTCTCCTCATGACCTCTTAGACAAACCCCCGTGTTCCTGAACAACATGAATGTGGAATTACAGTCGGCATACTCTGCACACGCACTACCGCTCTAACTGGGTGGGCGGGGCCTCGTGTAGCTGCACCGCCTGGCAGGGGGGGTTATTAGAGGACGTAATAATGTTGACAACCCCGCAGTGCCAGACAAGCTTGTGTTGTGTGATCCGTGGTGGCTGAAATGTTTTCATCGTGTCTTTTGTCTCACCTCATTGGCTGGCTGATTTAAAAGAATGTTCTGTCTCCAGCCCGGTCCAGTGTTATGAAACAAACAAAAAAAGGTGACAATTGATTTATTTAGGTAATGTTTTATTGTAATGTGATCATACATATTGTTGTTATAATTAATTCAGAAGTGCTTCACTGCTGCTACTATTGTTAGTGCTAAACAATTAAGCCTTAAATGTACATTTGTGTGAATATCGTGTTTACCAGTCCTCCGGTCTCTTTAAAGTGACAGTATCATCCATGTCTCTGGTCCGTAATGTAGCATACTTGAAAGTACAAACGGCTCGGGAGCCTGCAGCCCTCTCAAGCCCCCCCCCACCACCACCCACACACACACACACACACACACACACACACACACACAGACCAGAGGTGACTGCAGAGGCTTTTGAAAAAGTCTGCTACTAGAAGAGCCAACTCAGGAATGATATTTATCTGGAGGAGAGCTCCGCCCGCTGTCTCCTCGTCCAGCTGACATGTAGCTGTATCCACTCAATGATCCACCCAATGAAGTCACACAAGTAGCCGATCGCTTAGAGCTCGCTCGTGTTCATTTTCTCTGTTTGCGGGACTCAAAACAGCAGCTTAATTTCCAGGTACAATGAATGAATCCGATGAATTAGTGCACGGAGCTTTGAGGTACACAGACTTGAACCTCTCCCAACATATGAAGAAGAATGTTATTTTTGAGGGAGGGTTTGAATCATGTTGAAAGCCAGTCACCACTGGCTTTTTCTAGGGTAGCTCTCTCCGGCCGTCCTCTAGTGTTTCCTCCCTGTACCTAGTTGCCTTGAGAAACAATTTACCAAAGCGTGCTTTGATACTGTCACTCTAAAGAAAAGGTATATTGTACAAAGTTAGTAATAAGAACAGAGAAACGTGGTTATTTCAGTTTGCATTCCTGTACAAGTATTTTGTTCCAAAGGTTTTGTTTACTCATGTGAATAATTCTGTGAGCAGTGCCATATGTTGAGAGATCCTCACCGTGTTTAAAGGAAAGGCCATGATGTTGAGGAGAAGTTGTTTTTGTTCTGTATCCGGTGATCTCGGCAGTGTTGCTTGTATTAATCTGTCCTCCTCCGCCTTGTCAGTCACATCAAGCCTCATTTTGCAGCACAAGCGCTGATCTGGGATAAGTTCCCGTCACTTTGTTTTTCTTACCTGAACGACGAACCAGGTCCCAGACCAGCACGCAGCCTCAGCTAAGCTAAATGGTGCCAGCCGGTTGCCCTCCGACCTGGTGTGAGGGTTCTTCCCCTCTCTGCCAGAAGAGGGAGCTGTGGATCCACGTGGTGTGTCATCAGTACAAGTCATTCAATAACTTTTGATGGTTTTTAAAACTCATATCACTTTGGAAGTATGCACAGTGCTGTTAATAAAATATGTAAAATCTACAAACATGCATTTCCTCTCTACATGGATATTGTTGTAGTAGTAGTGGTGCTAGACTTACTGAACAGTGAATGTATTTATTGATCAGAGTCTTAACAGATTTAATGTGCAGATATTGAACAAGAGGTGTTTTGAAACAGAAAACAAATTCTAACCTCCAAATTAAACTGCCATCAAAATTGCTAACTGTATGAGATTACATTAAATGTGAGCTCTGAAGATGTTGACTTTATTTAACGTACTATACAATGGCTTTGCATGAATGTTGTATCATTCAGCATATTTAAAGTTTAGTGAACTTGGTCTAATAACTGCTTAGGAACGTTTACCCAACTTGTGGAGCGTTTTCTCTTTATAATATTTACGCTTTATACAAAAAAACAAATAGTAACTTCTAGTGGTGTTTTTTGTATAGTTCATATTTTGACTTTGACTTTTTTCAACGTATAATATGATTTTCTATAACTTTTTGTTTTTTAGATTTTCCTATGACTACATTAATGGCTTAGGACCAGTTAAGTCACTCATTAGGTTATTGCAACAAAGTTTTCATTACTTTTTGTTCATACATTTTTATGAACATATATAAATTCCATTTATGACATTCCATATATACAATTTGTATGACTTTTTTTAAACATACTATTCCACATTTTTTTGGATATCCTATAATTGTATTAGTACGTATGGTATATCTTCTACCTTTTCATCACTCTGTTTAACATGGAATTCAATTCATTGTTTTTGACAAACTAAACTATCACTCTTAATGTTGAACCATCTATGATTTTTCATGGGTTTTCACACATAAATTACAATGATTACCAGGATTTTTTTGACATACTAACATATTTGTTGCACAATGCCATTCATGCCTTTTCACTAACACTATAATTTTGGGACTTTTTGGCCAAAAACAGTCTGACCTTTTTGTGACTGACTTATTTAAACTACAAATAATTCCGTGACTTAATCCAAAGTAAATATGCCTTCGCTATATTTTTCAAATTGCTTGCATGAAGGCCCCCCCGCCAATGTTCAGCTGAACATTCACAAAAGATTCAAGTTGAAGCTCAGGGATTTATCTTAATTCAGTGGTACAAGTTCACCAACTTAACACAGTTCTTTTCATTTAACAGTCAAATCTTTATTTGGTATAATTTTCAAAAACTACAAATAATGAAAACAATTGTTGAAGAAATGGTTTGAATAATTGTACATTTCACAACTCCATGGCATTTTACAGACTTCACACACACTTCCAAGATCATGTAACAGTGGTAGTTTGTCAAAGCAGCAGAACGAAACAGACGAACGGCGTAGGAAGGGTGAGTGTGGAGGACACCTGCACATTACTGACCAGTGATGCACCGTAACTGATTGTCTACTAATTTCATTTGCATATGCAAGTCACAGTCATCCCCCCCCCTCAGTAGATTGTAGTCATCATGTCTGGGGGGGAATTGGATTTCTCTCTGGAATCCAACTGATTTTTTTTTAAGATTCAGTTTAAACATGAATTAATTGTACAGAATTCGGTCTTTTTCTTTTTCAGGAAGGCAACGTAATACCGTGAACCATGTTAAACACGGACAAACGGTCGGTTCTATCCTCCTTCCTCTTACAAAAATAATTAAAATAACTACTGAAATCATTTGTATTCACATACAGTCACACTAAGCAAACAACAGCATGAAGAACAACCACAAACAAATCAGTGCACTGAACATTAAATAAAAACAACTAGCAATAGAAATAATATTTCTACAGGCTTTGATTACATTTCTAAGGCACCTGTAACTTTTTGATATGGCTGTCGGCGACGCTTCCACTCAAACACACACATCAAAAACAATTTTGAAAACTAGACCGTGAAGGAAAGCAAAGTTAAAGGAACCCTCAAATAATGTTAACCATTCTATGTGAAATGCTGAAAATATTTTTCACCCATCTTGCAATAAAGACAAACTGTGAAGTGTAAAGCCGAGCGTGTTAGCCGCAGAGAAGAACTACTACGAATATGGATCATGTGCGATTAAATTACCTAAAACTTTTGTTTTTTAGAGTTAAAGGAAAACTTTGGTGTGTCTGCAGGGGGCTGCGTCCCCAAAGGCTTCAGTGTGCAGGCTAAACAGGAAGCATAGAGACAGGGAGATATTACAAGTAAAGACATCTACTCAAGCACGTCTTGCTCTCCAAAAAGAGCACCAAAACTAAATATAACACTATCTGGTTGTTTATTTTTGGTGGTCTTTTTTTTCTATTCTGTTATTTTAAATAAAGAAATATATACATAGATTATAATATGTACACTAAGCAAAGAGCTGTTTCAGGCGGCTCTTCAGTGATTACGTATAAAAACTGTCCCTGGTCAATGTGCTCAAATGATTGTTTCTACCGACAGTCAGCAGTATGCAAGGCTTTTGGTAGTAGGAACAGGACAAAGGACAAAGGACAGTCCTCGTTTCCATGGGGGTGGGGTATGGCGTTATATTTGTGCCACAATCCTGAGCGCGTAATTGTAAGTTTTGAGCACAGAGAACTATGTTGTAGCAAAGAAAAACATCCCGTGCGCGCAGTTTACTGAGGTGCCCTCGCCACAAACTGGTTTTCTGCGCGCAGGCAGCCGTTGCTGCGCTCGCTCCACCTCTTCACGCTGCGCTCGCTCGACTTGCAGCAGCGTTACATTTGTGCCACAAAACCAACCAATCAGAGAATTAAAGAAGGTCCATTTTGATTGGCTGTTGGTCTCCAATCACAACGCTTCCTAAAGAAGACGAAAACGAGTGATATTAGAAGTCCGACCAGCCACCATCAGACATGACCGAAGCAAATGATGAGAACACCAAATGTTTTAATCCAGGCCATTAGCATTTAGCACAAATGCTGCAAACTTCAACAACTCGCTGAGCTTCCGCGATGCTGTAGGTAGTTCCTTCTTTAATTCTCTGATTGGTTGGTTTTGTGGCACAAATGTAACGCTGCTGCAAGTCGAGCGAGCGCAGCGTGAAGAGGTGGAGAGAGAGAGCGCAGCAACGGCTGCCTGCGCGCAGAAAACCAGTTTGTGGCGAGGGCACCTCAGTAAACTGCGCGCACGGGATGTTTTTCTTTGCTACAACATAGTTCTCTGTGCTCAAAACTTAAAATTACGCGCTCAGGATTGTGGCACAAATATAACGCCATAGTGGGGGGAGTATTCGGGGAGTTACGTCAGGGCACAAATCTCATTAAAGCTCATTCCAACAGAACGCTTTGCTGGATGCAACAGGCGGTAAGCAAAAGCTGCAGCACAGAAGCACCCGAGACCCAGACGGATAATAACGGACCGGCGACTTCTCCCCGTGACATAACTGTGGGTCACGGGGGCTGGGGGCCGAAGCTGGAAGGGTCGGGCCGGTCTGAGCCTGAGAGGGAGGTACGGGAGCAGCCTTCTTCACATCTGTACATCCAGGTAGGCAGCGTCCTTCACTGCAGAGGGAAAGCACACAAGTTAAAACGCAATAAAAAACAGAGCGGTGCCATAAATCACACATCATTTCAGGCCGCGACCCCTTCATTCCAACAGCAAGTATCTACCTGGTTGCGGGGCGTTTGCTTTTCCCCGTTGACCCCAAGGAGCACAGCTTCCTCGGTGTTGTCGTTCTTCATCTCCACCACGATGTTGTCTTTGCCCGACTTCTCTTTAGTGCTGCAAAACCAAAGAAAGTCCTTAATGCAGGAACCATACGCACTACATACTTCCACCATGCCGCCGAAACAATGACAATCCATTGGTTGTTTAAATTGACCTTTTGGACACAGCGGGGGGAAAAAAAGATTAGTTATAACATGTAGCATGTATTTAAATTGTATTTATATAGAGCTGAATTATAGCTAATAATAATAATAATAGATGACAGTTGCGATTTCTTTGAGGCGACATAAATGTTGTCCTTGCCTGCGACCCAATATGATATTCATACTAGTTCAAAGGTGTAAACAATGCATGTTGGCAAATGACCACTGACCAATTCGAAATCTCCTCCGTACGAAAATATCAAGGAATATCATTTGATATTAACTTGTTATCTTAAATTTCATTTTGTAAAGAAAAGTTTTCAGATTGAATTGACTCCACCAACTTTCTAAACTGCCATCTCCAGATGTGACGAAGCTGATAATGCATCTGGTATTTAAACACATTACATCTTCCCCCCCCCGCCCTGCCTCCAAAACGAAGGTGTTCAGGTCGTACTTACAGGCTCTGCTTCCCGGACCGCCCACAGATCTTTCCCTTCTTGTAGAGGAAGTAGAGCACACTCCCCAAGACGGCCAGCAGCAGGATGCAGATAATGACGACTGCAATGACGACACCGGTGCCCTCTGGTGGGGGAGAAGCACAACGACGACAGGGGTTAGTCACTGAAGACGGATTACGCAAGAGGTGACAGCATGAGGCGGGACAGTGGGATACGGGACGGCATCGTGCAGCATTCCACAGTACGTAGGAACAGTAAAGGCATTTCAGCGGTGTGTCTAAAGAGAGAGCAGCGCCAGCATCGTTCAGGTGACCGTCATTCAGGAGTGAAAGGAGGAGAGCTGTGCGTGTATACTTATGACAACATGCACAGGGAGAGGTGAAGATGGACAAATCAATGATGGTGTGACATGTTTGTTCATCAGAAGAAAGGCGAGGTCAGATGAATGCTGGGCAGAGAGAGAGAGCTGTGGAGAAGTGAAAGGAAGCTTCATTTAGGGAGTCTTCAACAGTTAACATACAAACCTTTCCTGATTTTCTTTGCTGGGATTTTTGCTTTGAGAAAAACCACATGGGAACATTTATTAGTGCTCATAAGTTTAATAAGTTACACACACACACACAAACACACACACACACACACAAGCAGTTTAGACATTCAGCAAAAGACTGAACAAGACAGAGAGGATGAATGTTTTCGAGAGGATCCTGATTGTGAAGCTAAAAAGCTCTGCATCTAATGCGCTGCTGCAGTCATTCCCCGCGGCGTCAGGCATAATTCAACCAGCGCTTCGCCAGACGCGACGAGCTGGAAATATTCTGGCGTGAAAAGGAGGAGAGAGAAAACAACACACCTAATGGGAGTCACCAGACTCGCTCTGAGTGCTTTTAAGCATCAGCTGCCTGCTCGAGTCACACTGACGCGTGTGTGTTCGTGTTTGTGTACCCGGGACGGATCTTCACGCCGTTGTTCTGCAGAATGCAGAAGGCCAATTGTGTCTTTTAAATTGGGTTTAATGGATTTATCTTCTTCGAAAGAAACCGAATTGGCAGATTATTCGTAAAACTCATTCAAAATAATCGTGTTCTAAAATAATAAAAGGAGAACTGAAATGAGTCACTGACAGCAATGACAGTAACATGAAAATCTATCGATAACACTGCGACAATCGCTGCCGCTTCAGGTGCTTTGGACTTTTTCTTTCTTGCTCGCATTGCTTCTGTCTAAGCACATAATGCCCTTTCCTGCGTCTCCCCCTCTCGGGTCCGTTTGCCGTTGGCTGGAGTGATGCGAGGGACGAGAGCGATCTTACCTGTGCCAGTGGTAGTTGTAGTGGTGGTTGGTACGGTGGTGGTGTGTACGACTGAATTCAGGTAAAGAAGCAGACGGAAGGAAGAGGCTTGTTAACACATGGGGTGAGTAGGGGAGGGGACGGGGGGGAGCACATATAACAGCCGCACGACTTTGCAGCGTCCCGTCGCACACGGTCGAGCTCGATGGACTCGATCAAAGACTAAATAAACAAAAGTGACACTGACAAGAATGGCAGGAACAGGGAAAAACGTGGGAGGGGGGGGGGGGGGGGGGGGTTAAGAGAGAAGGACAACAGACAAACACGAAAACACAACACAAAGGGTGGTGTCGGAAAGCGAATCCGGCAAAGGAACGTACTGGCTTTAATGTTGAAGGTCAACGAGTCTGTGCCGAGGGCGTTGGAGGCCTTGCAGGAAGCCGTGATGTCAGAGGTGACATCGATGCGGACCACGCTCATGACTTCACCCTCACGCTCCACTTCAGACTCTGCTTTGAGGATCTGGTACGAACACGATTCAATTCAATTTATTGTGTGTAGCACCAAATCCCACCAATACGAAAACCTTTTTGCCTGTAACATCCACAGAATTGTAAACCACTTTGTTGTGGTAAAACTCACCAGTTGGGGTCATTTGGGTTTAAAGAGTATTAGATCTAATCAAATTAGGACACATCTGAAAAGAAGTGCCTTTCTGCTGCAGCGTAAGCTAATAAAAATGCTCTTCCCTGTGCTTTACCGTTCCATCAGCGGTGATCCAGATGACACTTGGAGTAGGGAAACCTCTGACATTACAGCTCAGATTTACTGTGGTCTCAGAGCTCTCCTCCATCTCTGTGTGGTCCGACTTCATGATCTGTGGTGGTCCTGCAAAGAGACGCAAAACTCTGTGATTGACCATAACTACCATAGTAACAGTTGCTGACCCACAGAGACCTTCCATTAAAAACTGCCACATTGACCAGAAGAATACAACTGAAACTAAAAACAAGAAGGAAACAGTATACATTATATTATTAGGATATTTCTTGAGGAATGAAGCCAATTAAATATGTGTGATGATGATATTTACCTTGGACTTTGACATTAAGTGTCCCGTTGGTCTCCATTCCCTCAACAGTCACCAGACACAGGTATGTCCCCGCTGAGTCAAATGTGACGTTCTTAAGGATCAAACTGTGGCCCCTTGAAACCTCCTCTCCGAACTGCGCACACACACACATACACACACACACACACAACGGGGCACAAAATGCACGTTTAATACAAATGCATAGATATGACGCAGTACATTATCATTAATAATTCAATTATCAAATTAAAATTCCTATTTTAACTGAAAAAGTATTATTCTTTGACCAATGTTCACTACACACAGCTTAAAATAATAAGACATTTTCTTGTAGTCTTTTCCAACACAAATATTTTACTATAGTTCCTGTTTGGCCACCTGTTACACTGAAGCTACACAAATGTTTCACTGCAAATTACAAAATGTTGCTGCCGTTTGTGTCTTTGTTCTGTGCTGCATGGGTGTCGGAGACCTTCATCCAGACTGTCTCTGTCTGGAGAGAAGAGAGGGCGTTGCAGGTGGCCGTCAGCTCCCCTCCAAGGTCCAGCAAAACGGTGTCTTCAGGCACCACGACGGCTGCATCGAGATCTACAGGCACACGCGCAGAGAGAGAAGGGATATCAAACCGGGCAGTCGCACGGCTGGTACGTTGTATTCATCGTGGTCACGTGTCTCCTTACAGTTGACGAACACAACGGTTTTTCCTTTGATCTCCTCGTAGGTGTCCGTGTCCATAGAGATGCATTCATATACTCCATTACTTAGACGGGTGACATTATGAAAGACCATCACATTGTTTTCTGGAGTGTAGTCCTCCTGCAAGAAGCCAAAATGATCTGATCAACATGATCTGAAATTTAGTTGAAACTATGAAAACCAGGAAGTAGCAACCGTGCGGGTGCATAAATAATTAGCAAAAAAGGGCTTGATTCTCTTACCCCATTGTGATGGAACGTTAAGATTGAGGACGGCATATTCCCGTTGCCACGGCAGTGAAGCTCAATGGAGTCCCCTTCCTTGATGATGCCCTTTGGTGACTCCACCCAAACATCTACAGCTGTAGAGGGGTCTGAAACCGAGAGAGGAATTCAAGCCGGACCACAAACTTGAAGTTGTAGAAGATGATTCTGATTCCCACATCCAAACAAGGCAAATCATCGCAACCAGTCTTGTAAAAATCCATTGTCCAATTGTAATTGTTTGTCATCCATGAGAAACATGCTATTTGGTCTGATAGTAGACCAGGATAGTTATTTGATGTCATTTATGACACTCACAGTATACAGTGATGTTAATAGCGCTGGTCTCAGTCATCCCCCATCCTGCAGGGACAAAGAAGTTGATCTCGCAGTAGAACAGATCATCTTTGTCCTCCTTCTTCACCACCATGTTCAGCTCACTCTTGACAGTGAAAAGACCATTGGATCCCAATATAGAGCTGGGCACCACCTCCAACACTGGAAAACAAGGAAGAACAGGCAAGGAAATGGAGAAAAGGCCGGTGTAGAGTGCAGAACGTTTTTGGAGATGTAAAGCCATCTCACCACCCGGAGCCGGGCGCACCGGTGTCTTGTTTCTGTACCAAGTGATGTTCGGCTTGGGGAAGCCATTTTTGACCTCGCAGGTCCCAATCTGGGAGAGATGATGAGAGGAGTCCAAATTCAAGGAATGTTTTCTAGCCTAATATTTAAATCATTATGTTTTGGTTTGAAAGCTTGTTTACCTTGGAAAGGCTGTGTTCATTAATTGAGAAACCCGTCTTCACACCCTCGATGGTGGGAAGGTCTGGCTTTGCTGCAAAGAAAATAAACACCGAATTAAGATCTAAGGGAGAGAACATTTTGTAATTGATGCTTGGGCAGCTAAATGTTGGTAGTTGCAAACAGTTTTAGTGTCTTAACAAGTTGAATATGTAAGATGAAGTGTCATTGGACACACTGGAAGGGACTGAAGGGTAATTCCTGTAATGAGCTGAAGTTTAGGATGAAGTGAAAATGTTGAAAAATATTGAGCGGTAAACGGATCGCTGAAAATGTGACTCTTTGAAACGTCAAATAAAGGTGACAGTGACCAAGAGTATATCAGTTTGTGAACATTGTGGCACGTCTATTATGTGTGACAAGTGGAACTTTTAGTTAAGTTAAGAGTTAAGAGTATTTCTTAGGTCGAGTTGAACCTGAAGATTAAAGGTCAAATGAGCATTTAATTATCATTAATTTGGAAACTATTTTAAAGTCTAAATTAGGTTTGTAGCTGGCATTGTGAATTAGTTTATAAAGACTAAGGGAATTGAAAAAAAGTTATATTTGGGCACACATATATCTGAAGCTGGCTCAATAACTATGACACTTATTCAAACCATTAAAACAAAGCATCTCAGCTTGAATCTTACCAAACACCTTCAGCGTTGTGCGTCCATTTGCAGTCCCTTCTACAAGATCTCTGATGGAACAGATAAATTCCACTCCGTCGTCCACCTGCACATCGCTGATGGTCATCACGATCACTCCGCTGGCAACGGTACCATTCACACTCATCCGGTCCGTGAATTGTGTGCCTTTGGTTACCACCTTCATGCTTGGGTCCTGGTAATAGAGGCTCTGCTTCTCACCCCTCTTTGTCACCTAAAGGTTTCGAGTACAAACACATAAAACGTCACACATGCATAGACACACCATCCTCTGTTTACGCGTGCATCAGGATTGCTACAACTCACGTAGAACCACTCTATGATCACGTCGCTGACGCCTTCGGGTAACGTGAACATGCAGGTGATCGGGGTCGTCTCTCCCTTGAACACCTCCACTCTGTCCTCCATGCTCACCTCCACTTTAGCCGCCACTGAAAGAGACAGACGATGTATAACTGTTCAACGTTTTCTGTTTTATCACCATCAACTTTATGTTTGCTCCAAAACACAACGTATGTGTGCGCTTCTTTCTTGACAAAAAGAGTGCCAGTCAAAGCTCAAACGAATTACTGTAATAGGATATGGAAAGGGTGATGGGATTGTCCCATTTGTGAGTGCTTCATGGTCTCTGGTTTAAAAATATGTAATGGAAATATTGGGTTAGGTGGTGTGGGGGGGTTAACTCAAATAAATGCCAATACCAATGTAGTGACAGATTTTCTTGAGCCACTCTGTAGGGTGCGGGAGAAAATCCGGTTCCTCACCCGCTCACACAGAGATTACAAGTCTTTTTGTTTTCTTTGGGTTGAAGTTCCTGTTTATTTAATTATATATTTTATGAAACACAACTCCATCTATATTCCGTTCTTGCTCTCTCTGTGCATCCTGGTAGCGGTAAAAACCTTGCAATCTCCCCGTCACCCATGCATCATTACCCGCACTAATTGCACCTGTGCCCCCATATGTAGACCGTCACACTGCCACCCGTGGCCAACCGGGGATTGGCTCCCAACACCAAGTGGTACACAACATCCTGAATGGCTCCTACAACCAATATATCTGCTTTAAGCCAATATTGGCCAATACACTATATGAGCCATTGAAAAACATAGAGCCAATTAACCTTCATTGCAGTGATCAGGTTGTAACACGACTGAACCTCATAGTTAATAATTTGAAGTTTTGAAGTTAGTTTTATGGTGATAGATAGTATTCCTGGCATACACACCCCAGTTGACGCAAACTCAAAAGGAGGCATTGAAACAAACAAGAAAAGAGGAGAAGCTCATGAAGGGTCAAAGGGAAGAGCGTGACGCTATGACAGGAATGAGAAGCCCACCCATGTCCACATTAACGCTCTGCATTCCACCGTGTCACCCTCTCCCAGGAAGAAAGGCTCAATTTACAGGCAGCACAGTAGCCCCACTGTTCCCCCACGCTGCGTCTCTACTGACCGAGGTGGTTTTCCCCCTTCCAGGGTCTCGAGCCATCCTACTAGTCTATAGGAGGGAGCCCCAATCGCACTTTACATCGCAGTGTGTCATTAGATGTACGAGATGCCGTGCAGAGATGTGGCCTGAAGGTTACCAGGCCGCCAGGTTTGATTTAGGATTTCCTGACTGTTCGTTGTGCTGCTGAATGTAGCTGTTCTACTAGTTTATGTCAAGGGCTGCTGGGAGTAACGTAGATGTGGTTTGTCTGTGTCCTGCATCGACCTTCTTTTAATCCTTCAATTGAATCCCAACGATGACAGACGATACACAATAAAGGCTCATCTCAGGCGAACACACACCAGACACAAGGTTCTTTTCTTTGACAACGCATATTACATTATATGTTTGGAAATTCCAGGAATATAGCTTCCACGGTGTCTCATGGTCTTCCTCCGCAAATCAACCTTGCTTATTTTTCACAGAGACAGTTGCCATCACAAGACACAAATATGGTGCTTGGATAGTTATGATGTTCCACACTTGGGCTAATCTCCAGAACATGACTATTGGGTTTGGTAAATAGAAAAGAAAAACCAGAGAGTTAGAGCGAGACTTTCAAAGAAGGAAGAGCTCTTTCTGTCCTTTTGACAATTGCTCGTTTGACCAGATGCTCGAGTCGGTTAATGTTGGCACATCGTAGGTGCATCTGGTCGCAGCGCTGGGAAGCTAGCTGGGAAGCTAGCTAAGCGCAGGCCGCCAGCTCTTGATTCAGCTATGCTAAGCTGCCTGCTGTTTTTACTTTTTATCAAAATACAACAAAGTTGACAAATATGAAATCTGGAGCCTAGCGTTTCTGTAAAAGGTTGATTGTTTCACATTTTAATTTGCAAAAAAAACAGTTTGTCTTTCAGACCAAATAGGATTCTATTATTATATGCATAGCCTTGTAATACCATAAGAGCCGGGATGCCTGCTGATGGTCTTATTAGCAGCAGACACTCCTTTCCTCCTGGCATCTCACTCCATCATCATCTGCACGGGCAACAAACATTCACAGCATTTGCCGCCAAACTAAACCTGATTGCTTCTTAATCTGCATCGACAATAAACATGCCTTCGCCTTCTTTCCCGGCTCTCCCTTCCTCTGTTTACATCTCAACCCCCCCTTTGCTCTCCCACCTGCCTCCCCCTCTGTTGTGTGCTGCTGTTTACCGCCAGCTAATGTAGCTGGACGGATGCTTTGCTGTTAAAGGAATCCAATTAGTGTCTTCAACCTAGACATTTCCTGGCCATTAGCGTTGGATGGACAACGCTGACTCACTCGCAGCATCCAATCCCCCCCAGCCGAGGACCCCCACCCCCACCCCTAGGATGAGCATCGGGATTCAGAGGGGAAAATCCAGATCTACCATTTAGATCGAACCAAATGTTTCACAAACTCTTCCTTTATCCTGTCTGTCAGCTGGAGTCTGTTTACTCAGAGGAATCTCAATCAAATCTCATTAGTAATTTGACCAGCATTCATCTCCGCAGTGCATCAATCAGAGCTGCTGGCACTCCAAGGCCTCAGATCGATCCCCTCTGAGGATGGGGGAGCAGATGTTGGAGTCCATGAACATTTGATAAAAGTTCTGAATCAGTATGAAAGAATAAAGCCAAACATTCCTTCCTGAGAACAGCCCGCTATGGAAAGGGGCGTCCTCGCTATTTTTATCATCCCCTTTAGCTAACAGTATTCTTACACCTGAAGAGTGTGTGTTTGACCCGGGGAAAACTATTTGCAGAGTCTGGGATTTCTATGAAGAGAGTACAATGTGCTCTGTGCTCCATAGTAAATATTTACAGCTGACCCTGAGCGGGGGACATTGTGGCAAGTTGTGTGGCACGATGTAAAAGTTACAATTATTACATGTGCATCACGAGTAAATTAGAGGGAGGGGGATTTGGCTACACTAAAAAGTCACTGCCCCATGAAGAGATGCTCCAGCACACATATGGTCCCACGTATGCTCCTTGAAAATGTTCTGGCAAATATATAATATACAGTGCATGTGATATTGTCATATAATGTGTAAGAGAAACCTAAAAAATTGTGTGACATAGAAAACACTTTTTCAACACAGTTTATTTGATCACAAATACGCAAATAAAGATAAAATGTACCATTCATTGCAGTTAAAAGGAATATCTAGCTTTGATTTATGACGCTTACTGAGTCTGGCTCACACACATACACAGAAATGCACATATTCTTCCATCTTATTTAGTATGTCCGCACCGATAATCAAGCCTCTGAGTTAAAGGTGATCCCTCTACAGAAATAACCCTAAACCCCAACCTCCCTGAGCGCTGATCCTAAAGGGTGGATTGTATAGAAAGGCACTGCAAACCTATGGGCACTTCAAGATAACACAGAATAACGCTGCTGTAAAAGGAGAACAGAGCCAGGATAAGATAATCTCTTGGGGGGTGGGGGGGGGAGTCAAAGACATTGTTGCATCTAAGTCAAAGCCTTTTGTCAGAATACACAATAGGTTTCTGTCTTTGCAGAGCGAAGATAACAGAACTTCCTGCCAGACTCGCAGCTATGTAATCTCTTCATTCAGTCCTCTCAGTACAAGAACAAAGAAGAAAACCTCCCAAAAAACAAAGAAAACCATTGTCAGGTGATCAGCAGAAATCAGGATAATTTATGCCCAAACATTCATGACTACGTATTTTGAACAGACGATCAGGTTAATTGGGGACTTTAAATTGCCCGTAGGTGTGTGAATGTGAGTGTGAATGGTTGTATGTCTCTGTGTAGCCCTGTGATTGGGTGGCGACCAATCCAGGATGAACCCCGTCTATCACCCGAAGTTGGCTGGGATGGACTCCAGCCCGCCCGCGACACTGTGTGCAGGATAAGCGGTTTGACAATGGATGGATGCATGGATGGCTCTGCCGTGTGCAGTAGACGGACGAGGTGAAGCATGTGCTTGTTCAAAGGCCCGAATCTGTTTTGACTCTGTGAAGGCTTGAAGCCATGAAGGCTTTAGTTGACAGGCTGCAGTCGACCTGCTCTCTCTGTCTGTGTCTCTGTCTGCCTGCTCTGGCAGGCGGCCCAGACCACAGATGGTCATTTGTGAGGGAGAGGAGAGGCGGACGTCCACCCTCAGCACGTTAACAGGCATCCAACCCAGATTATCGTCCTTTAATCTAACCGGCTGGCAGAAAGGCGGCGCAGGTGCACAACATGGTCTCACAATGACTTGTGGAAACTTATGATGCAACAAAAGCAAACTCCTCTGAAGGGATTGTTGTTTCCGTTCAACGGCAATTAAAGCAATGACCTTCCGTCTTTCCTTTACAATAAACGGTTCTCTGTGCGATATGTGGGACACTGATGTAGCGTTACATGGTAGCAAATTATTTGCTATTAAAAAAACAAAACAGTGGCGTAATATCTACCTAAGCAGAGTACTTCTCCCTTGGTGTGTGTTGTTGTGTGTTGTTGTTGTTGCTCTGTTGCTGTTGCTAAGCTCTATTTACTAAAAAAAAGAGCAGATAAGGTGTCATATAAACAGCATTACATACTTCAAAAGGTTTTGATTAATACAGAAATGTTATCTCTAATAGACGGGGCTGCAATACAGATGAAAACACCAGTGAGATGTTTAATACAGCACACAAAGTTTAAAGGCTCAACAAGCGACTTGGTGATAAAACGGAAACAGGTAATTAGTTGATCAATGATCATGGGAATGCTCAGAAAATGTCATCGTAGTGACCTGATGACATTTTATTTTCTGGGGACCACAAATATACTGAGCAAACAGGCCCGAGGTCCTCGAGGTAGACTTTGCACACTAAAGTACACGGGGACGATGTTGGTGATGTCATAGTCTTCAACGAATCAGATCTTTGGTTTGAAATGTTGGGCCCGTAGTACCGTCCGTTTATGTATCTGCAGTCAGCATGTTTATAGGTGTTGATAAGTTAGATTTTATTTAACTTTAAATGTTACACATGTGAATATGTGGTGTTTACACTAAACAAACAATAACCTGCAACTGTGCCGTCATAATGAGGTTATTTAGTTATTCCACTGTAGTAAGACAGAGAAAGCCCAAGTAAATATCACGGCAACCTTTTGAATAAGAGTCGATTCCTACTCAACAGGAAAATGTTGCCTTACAAGGAAAAAATATCTGATTAAAGCAGAGTCGCTGTGATGTGGGAGTGATGCTCTGTTATCAGAAACACACACCGAGGAGCCTGAGCTGTGTCTAACCGACCGAACCACAGCACTGGAGTACACATCACTACATTGAAACGTTTCGGAGCACATGACATATACCCAACAGCTGTATTTCATTCACTATTTTCCGACCACTTACTTCAGTGAAGCAGCGTTTTTTTTTGGTTCGCTCTAAAAGGAAATATCCAAAAGTCCTTCAATTGAAAGAGCGAGCGTGCCGTTTTGTTTGCCTCACATAGTCCACAGAACCAGTTTCCTCTAGAAACAAATGTTACGGTTTTGTATTAATATTTACATACTGGTGATCTCCCTGCTTAGACTCCAATTCATGTTTAATTCACTTGTGACATTTCCTCTAAAGATAACGCCGAGGCTTTACTAAACTAAGGCACGAAAGGACCAGCAGGTTTATTAAAAGGAAGTAATGATAGAGGGACAGCAGAGCTTCCTCTCTGTGTGTGTGTCTCTATTTGGACATGAACCCAGTTTTAGATGCCAGACCGCCCACTGGCTCAACGTGTCAGGTGGTAACACAGCTGAGAAAAAATAACAATCACATTCAAACATGATGTTAGGACTTCCTAATGTTGTGGTCCTGACGGAGCACAGTGTGTATGACTTTTAAACAAACATTTCCCCCCCAGACATGATCAGAATGAAGCGACAGCTCAGGGACATGTTTCCAACCCCGTCACTTCTAACGATAACAATGGCCTATCAAGCTTGTTTGCTTACATGATACAGCAGAATTAAAGTGCGCCGACCCGACTGGCACCAGAAATAGCAACGCTGCTTGAGGACAGGGTGAGACACAGAGGGGAATCATGGGAAAACAAGCGCCTCAGTCGGGCTTCTCTCTGCGTGGATGTACTTAAGAGAGTGAAGACTGAAAGTTGTTTTGAGCGAGCAAGAGAGGATGTAGAAAGAAAAGGCCGAGGTGGGAGGAATCAAGCAGGGTGAAGAGCGAGAGCGTTTGGTTCTCTGACATTTAGCACACTAATCCCTCAACGGCATTATTACAGCATCTTGCAGGGAGGAGGGCGAGAAGAGAAATACAGTTGGACAAACTACTGCTTCTTGACCTTCCACTCACGTTCCTCCTGCAGGATGTGAATTATGTGCCTTTTCTTTTCACATAAAGGCACCTTTTACTTTAAAAGGCAAGAATTTATTCAGCAGTTCTTGGATTGATGCCAGGTATGCACAACTGGTATTAAAATCTGGTAAAAAAAAGAGAGGCATTATAAATCTGACTGGCAGGGGAGCGGTTATGGCCTTTGCAAATGTTAAATTGTTATTTTTTAAATAACAATCTAGTAGATAAAAAGACCACAAACAAGACTCTGTGTAAGAGATACAAATTAATAATGCATGAAACATTTACAAAATAAGCAAGTGTTTAAAACACCGCAATTTCCAATCAATAAAAAGTAAAGTCTGAAGATTCAACGCATTTAGTAGAGTTTATGCTTCAAACTATGATAGTTTATGAGGCACAAATTTCACAGAATTAGTTTACTCGTTATTGGCCCAAACTACTCAGCCCGTGAGAACAACCGGAGAACCATCTAAAGCCTGCGGGAATGATGATGCTTACGAATTATTATCTTATGAGACGCCTGTGTTGCAAGATTTGCATTGAGCCAAATCCAATTTAACCCTTACTTTTGATGCTTTTTTTGTATTCAATTTTGTCTTTTGCAAGTTCCTAAACTTTATGGTGGTTCATTACTGGCCCTTTATCCGACTCTGTAGGCACATATTATGAAAAGTATGTAATATTGCTATCAAGTATAAGAAATGTTGTCTTTCTTTCAAAACTTCAAGCTAGTTTAAGGGCAAGAAATGCTAAAATGTCTTGTTTGTGGTAGACATGTTTGAGGGATGGGTGGGCGCAGCAGCATTCTTATCCTCCCCGCAGAGACACAATGCCAGAACAGAAGCTCCTCTTAGTTTGGGTCAACTCTGCTTGGCTGAACGGTCTAAAGTAATGTTATGAGGAACTCCTAATAAACACCATGTACACTAAAGGCCTTGTCACATTTTCATCAATCAAATTAGTCCTGTGACGCATCGTAAGGCCATTTTCACACACACACACACACACACACACACACACACACACACACACACACACACACACACACACAGGGCTTTTGGCTTTAATCTGCCACTCAAAACAAAAATGATTCTCAGTGACTCATGAATCCCCCAAACATCTCCGTGCACAGCAGCCACATGCATCCATACACTCAACATGAAGCAGGGTTTATAAAGCCACGAATGAACCACTGAATGAATAACTAAATAAGCGTGATATTGTACAGCTATTATCTTTCAATACAATAAGTACATATGCAATACATATTGTGTTTTGCTATTTTAAAGAATAAGCCAACAATCCTGTGTGGATGGGTTCTTTAGATCATTTATACCCTCTTTGCTCCACAGTGCATAATGGCTCCCAGACCAGGCTCTTCGACCCCAGTGTGTTTTATTCTCCTTCATGAATATGCATGCTTACTTATGCTGTTTACTTGCATTAGCATTCACCAGTGGCCGTTTACTAACGAGGAGTCTGGTGACCGTACGAACATTGCGTCCTGTAGCTCGGACCTTGTGCGGGGTGGATAGCTCTGTTTCTGCTACGTTGGCTGCACACAGTAACTTCTGAAGGTGGGAGGACCGGCCAAAAGCTCCAAATAGAAATAGCTGTTGTAAACTTGACTCTGGGGAATTACAGGAGTTTCAAGTGTGAATGGATCGCGTTCACATGTGTGCAGATTAGTAAACCAGATGTAGTGTCAAATTACATGTTTTCATGGTAATTGAATGTGAACATTCACAACTTCCATGCATAGCTAAAATTAGAAATAAATCATTTATGGAAGAAAAATCAACCTTTTTTTATATACATTTCAAGTCCATTATTAAACAAAACGACAAATACACTTTTTCAAAATAAAAGGTTTTCAAGAAAAACTGAAAGCTCCATAGTAAAATAAATAATTGGATGCAACCCCCATAAGATTGTACACAGTGCTGCTCTGCATGAGGCCCGTGAGGAGTCTAGGTGATGCTAAGTACTTTGTTCAGGGACAATGAGATGGACAGTGGCAGCTGCAGCAACCAAAATGCACATTCCCACGATGCCTGCGAGAGAACCAGGTCAACTAGTCACAGCGACCCGCCAGACACTTTCCCTAACACACACTATCTGATCCCCAGGGTGCTGGAGCCAAATGTCGGCAGTGTCCACTCAACATGCCATCAGAATTAACGATTTCCAAAAGACACAGGGGACGAAGCCTCCGAAGAATGTAAATACAGAAGAGAGGATCAGAGTGGACCACACAGCAGGAGAGAGGGGGAGGACGACACATTGGTCTCTGATTTATCCTGGTGATCTGACGCTATTCCATTTCAACAGGCCACCTGTTGTGCAGATCAGACGTAGCCCGGTTCCCAGCACGCCGGACTCCAGCCCATGTTTCAGGGGGCCGTGCTTAAGTACTAGTGTTAAGACATGGCAGCCAAGGTGTGGATGTGGACCTTTGCATGATGAAATTCCCTCTAACTGGACCTCGCTGGATATTAATTCAATACCCCTTGTCCAAAGTTTCAATCAGCTTGAGTTTACCTCCTTCCCAACCAAACAGAAGTGCTATTTTCTGTTTCTTTCATCCACAGAACACAGCCCTGAAGATCCAGTCAGAGGAGCCGCACAGGTTCACTGACCTGAGGCTGATCCATCTTTGTTGAGCAGCCTTTTGGTCTTCACCTCAACAGTTACACTCCAGAAAGAGTTCACCCTGTTCTCCAGCCTTTGATATACTACACTTGACAAAGAAACCTACTCTTCTCAAGTTTCTCTGTCCCCACGCCTCCTTTACACGAGTACATGAGGTGAATACATGACTCACGACTTCACGGTCATCTTCCCATGTCCAAAGCAAAGACACCCATCATATTAAAAGAACAACATTGGTCAATTACTCTCACAAATCTATGCCTGCTTGCATTTATTTTCCTGAGTGTTTGAGTGAATCTCAGAGGGCCATTTCCTCCTGCCTGCTCCCATAGTGGTACAAACGCCCCCTCCATCCTCTTTCCCACGTTCCATATGACAGAATGGACTCCATATCAGCTACTGAGCAGGCCGGAGTAAAACAACATGCTTTGGAAGTATGGGAAAGGCCAACCAGGAAGCTGTTTTTTTCCTTTTTTTCACAATGCTAATTGTGATGGTACAGAAACCCAGAGAGACAGAGAGAGAAGGATCCCATGACATGGCTGCACAAGTATGAGATGTACGATGCTTGCTGCTAGCATATTATGGCTAAAGATAGATGGCAGATAAACACACCGAAAGCTTCTTCCCCCATTGACTCACGGGATGACGGCAGCAGGTAATTTCTTTTTTGGTGGACACTGCAAGTGGCAATAATGAATTGACAAATCTTTTAATGCAATTTTATTTTTCATTTGCCACCCTTGTGTATGTGCACACATACATTTTTGAAGAAAAAGCGAAAATGTGTGTTTGTTTGATACAGGATTACCATAGTTGAATATCATATACAAACTTGCATTTTGAAATAAAAACTGCGCATGCCGTATATCATGCATGTCACATATGTAAGATCTCGTAAAAATGGTTGGTCAACGTCATGGAATTTAGTTTTCCTTTTCCTGAGAAAGGAAGTGGTGACCTAATACTGCATTCATGCCCTTTACAGAAGGATGGATGGTAGAGATGAGAATGACTCCCGTGTTTACAACTTAGCATGACGGTTGTGTGGATCACATTTGGTCGAGTCAGACTTCCATGACATCGAAAAAAATAACCCATTATATAAATAAAGTAAGGATTACAAATTCATAAAAAAAGGTGAAGACAGCTTCTAAAATCCTCACATGTCTGGATGTGAACAACAAAAATGTACCAGCATTAATGTAAACTCATTTCTAGCTCCAATGTTTCACTTGCCAAAAGCTTTATCTAAAATATGTCACATGTTGTCACCTGAGGTCCCGGTTGTGAGCAGCATGAAGAGGTAAGATATAAAGCGATGGAAACAATGTCCCTCCTTTTGACCCGTTTGATCAGCTGTCTCTGCTTGGAGTAGGCTGATGAAAATGAAATAACTGAAAACGGATCAAACCAAAGAAGTTAACTCCAAACAGCGCAAGTAGTGTGACTAAACTCTGAGCAGCCACAGCAAACACACCAGTCTGCTCTGTGGAGTCAGCAGCACGGTGTCATGGCTGAGGACTGACAGGTTGCATTAGGTTTAAAAGGATCCTGATGTGCATTAGATCAGCATGGAGCATTATTTGAGGAAAACAACATCCATTATTAAGCAGGGTGTTGAACTATCAGAGAAAGGACAGAGATCCTGACAGGCCTCCAGTCTCCACCTAGACCTGTGAAGCTCCCAGAGGACAACTTCAGAGCAAAAGGATCCTCTCAAGCTTTGTAGCTAAAAACTCAGATAGCTCTCTTCTCTTAAGATCAAGCTATAGTATAGCAATGGGAGCTCAACACAATTCAACTTAAAAAAGCCCATGTGTATGGACAAACACGCCAGGCCAGACTCACATTGTAGACCAGTCACGGGAAAGTGCACATAAAACGCCACAGCAGAAAGGTTGAACAGAAATGAACCTGCAGCACTTAAGGAGGAGATGTTTGTAGATGTTTATTCACATCAACAAACTAACATTTCATTGGGATTCATACATTATAAAATACTTTCTTATAGTAACATTCAACATCAGTCAAAATCAGTCAGAATGTAGAAAAAAATAAAATACCGGTAAGCTGATCTTCAGTTTCACGTAACAAATTCAAAGCACAAGTCTGGGTTTTTTTTCCATCTCAATGCTGTAAACTGTGCACATCAACACAACTGAGTGTGTATCACTTTGGGAAAAATCAATCACACAGCGACGTTCTCACAACTCCACGTGCTCAGCATGCCACTCTCTCCCACAGCCAAGTCTGCAGGAAAAAGCCCATCAGGCCATATCTGGTTACCTTCTTATCAGTGCCAGATAACAAGTACGGATGATCTACATTAATATCTTATTATTACTTTCAAGGATGCAAGAAAGAGGGAAATCTCCAAATCTTAAAATAAATGACGGACCAACATTCACCATGTCGGGAGTAAATATACTTTCAGGGTTTATAGTTAGGTCTCCCTGTGCCGTCGGTAGGTATTTATTTGTGTGTACGTGTTCGTCTGTGTGCTTATTAAATATATCATCTCATCCAAATTGAATTTGGCACACATAATGTTATCATATTTCGTTACTAAAATAGTGTGCGGCAAAGAGTGTCATTACTCATCTCATACAGATCTGAAGAGGAGGACAACAAACACTACTCAAAAAAGCATACAAGCAGCCGCTTACAAAACGCACAACGTCAAACTATTTACCTTCAACCTACACAAACATAGTTGCAAAATAAGAACAATTAACACTTGAGATACAATGAACGTTAGAAAGAAAAAACAACAGTGTGGTTATTGTTTTTTAGGTGATAGTTTTGTAGTTTTGATGGATTTAAGTTACTGGATTTCCTTACAAATTGAGCAAAGAGATATTGGTGTTAGCTACGGAAGTGAACTTTTGCCCAGATTTCACACATGAGGCCCACACATCACACATCCCTTACCCCATCTTACAGTGTGAATGGTGTTGATTTCTACGTTTAAAGCCTAAGAATGATCACTATTTCTTTAGGCTTAACCACCACGTAGAAGCCCCCGAGTCACTGTGACGGACAGAAAGGAACAGCTGGCTCCTCAAGGGGCCACAAAACAACTGCTGGAACAAAGTGAGAAAAAAAAAAGATTTTGGAGACAATAATCCCAGATCTCAAAGTGATGTCTGTAAATAGAATACTCTTAATGGAAAAGAATAATGGAAAAAAGCTATATTTTTTATATGCCTGTCATCTTATGACCCACTCTACCTACTGGGATATGGAAGGTTAAACTTAAAAACAACACAACTACACACATTTAAAATTGAAGTGAATCGGTTTCAAATTGTATGATTATATTATTGTGATACAAAGGTAAAAAAGAAGGAAGGAAGTTTCCTCCTGTGGGCTCTCCCATTAACACCAGTAACATAGCAGCTGTCTGGCCCCTAATTAACAACACATTACTGGAGCTTCATGACTGATGGTAAAGAAGAGAATAGAACAATCACAGCTCTTCCTCTGTTATCAAAACTTCAGATTAAGAAAAACGCTAATTAGTTAGATGGCACAAAAACCCAAATTACAATTTTGAATTGTGTATCAAAGTGAGCCAGAACGACATGAGCCTATTTTTCTTAACTTTGCACTGCTTTAAAAGACTATTGTAATAAGTATTTAAGGGTGTAAATGGTTGGGGGGGGGGGGTTTGCATCACTTGACCGACAACCAGCGGCCACGTTCCTCCTGCTCCTCTCCAACACTTTTTACACGACCACGGGGGTCCGCTCAGTGATCCCCCGAGTGATGTTGATGTTTTTGGCTGATGAGAATTTGTCTAAAGAAAAAAGAAGCCACTGGCGGTCGAGAGTTTATCTCAGTACTGATAAAACATTGTAGAGCTCGATTTGGTTTGTTGTTGCAACCGTGACCCGAGTTTAACTACCAAGAGTGGAGTGATTATTATCACTGCATTAAACTCAATGCGCTCAGTGTGCAGAAGTCTAGCAGATCATCTGAAGGAATAGAGGAACAACTATTCATATTAAATTTACAATTACATAGGAAGTCATAGTTAAGTAATACGCCTGTGTGACCTAAACAATAATGGTCACTTCATCCACATCTGCTCTTCATTTCATATTCATGTGAAGGATGAATAGGGTTGAACCAACAGAGTCAAACGGGAGCTGAAAGTTTAATTGGATCAGCATATGAGCTTTCTTTCTCCAAGAAAAACCAAGTCTCCATGACCTGCAAGTAACCTTTAAATTCCTGTGATACTGGTGCAGTGAATTGTGCTGTGAATACAATACGTCAGTGAGAGAACACCTAGATCCTGCTTTACTTCAGAGTTTACAAGGTTCCCACCTTCAGAACACTGAAGAGAGGAACCGTAGACCTAACAAAACCCTTCATCCTGTTGGTTTTTCACTTCATTCTAACTGTTGGGGCTTTGAAAGTGCCACATTCACCCGTAGAACTCCTCAGAAAAGTTAAAAAGAAAAGTTCTACGGTACGACCAAAGAATATTCCTTTTCTTAAGTAGGACAAGAAAAGAAAGGCTTTTAAAATAATTTATGTCCCGATTGCCGAATGTTTTCTGGTGAGCTCGACCCCTTTTGGCTCAATCTCTGGTTGATGAAAGGATCAGCTTTTCTCATTGCTGAGGCTCTTGCGCTTTGTCCTCATTACCCTGTTTTCTCCGGGACTCACTAAGTAAGTCCTAAGAATTACAACATTGTTGAGAAAATTGTTGTGTATATAAATAAATCTGCCGTGACTGTGGCTGAGGCCACGTAAAACACAGACATAAATAGAGCAAGACAATTGATTAATTGCTGTCTGAATGGCCACAGGTTGTGCATTAAAGATAACACACCGCAGAGGCTTAATCAGCGATCTGCACCAAACAACATTTGGCTGTATCTTTGGCTATTAGTCCAGCTATTAGTCACCCCCTTCAGTCACTCTGTTTTCTGTCTAATAGAAGCAATATGCCGGAAGACGGGACTTTAAATTCTTGTGGTTTTTCCGAGATGTATTTTTGGTTTGATGACTGAAACATCTTCATTTTCAGCCAAAATTCAGTATACGAAAGTAGTAAGTTATGTAAGTATGCAAAACAACTTTTACCACAGCTAAGATTCTGTGGTGCTGGGTGGATGTTGGGGTTAATTAGCTTAATAAATACATTATTTCAAAATTGTACAGATAACCCTACTTTTCACCAAAATAACGCATGATGAAAACAGACCTCTGTGTGTGCGTGTTTGTGTGTTGTGTGTCTTTACTTGGTGTTCGCAGCTGTAGGTGGGAACAGGTGAGAGCCGGCTCTTAAGATGCTGTGCTTGCTAAAGGTGATGTGTAAATTGTCTGATATGGACCTATTCAGCTTGCCGTTAATTCAACAGCAATACATCAGAGTACACTGTCCAATGTGCGCTGAGGCCGCTCCAATATGACTTACAGATAAAATGCCTCATTGCACATCTGCAGACGAGGCGACTAAGGTGGTACTGCTTTCAGTTGAGCACCACTGGTGATGCATTTCCCATTAAACCAAAGTAAGTGTAGTAAGATTCTTAAAATTGGACAAAAACCTCAACAATATTTATTTCTGAAAGCGGTTTCCAGTTCCAGGATCATTACAGATGTTGGCCCGTTATCAAAAGTTTGAAATATTTAAAAACTGTTCCTCTGTTCTGATAACAGAAAACTAAATAAGGCTGAATTTGAACTTCCTTCCTTCCGTTTACACAGTGAGATTGTTGGGACCAAACGCTCTGCCAACAAAAAGGTGTTGATATTACGATACTATTCTATTGGTTCTTTTCCGGAGCTACGTTACACAAACACTCTGCGAACGCACACAAAACGGCCCTGATGACAACAGCACCATGTCCTGGGAGCTTTGAACCGCCCCCCCCTCCCTCTCCATCACGTGTTTGCTATATTGACCCAGGTAATGGTGATAATGGATGTTATTCTCATCAAAAGGAAGATCAAACAGTGAAGGGAAACTCTTTGCATCTACAAAGTATGCTGCCAAGTGCAACGCCCCGAGCCATTAGGATCCATCCCACCGGCCAGGGGACGTCAAACGCTTCTCCACAAAAAGAAGATAGCAAATAAATATAGCTTTTCTTCTGCTGAGGCGTGGGATACTGCAGGGAAGATATCATTTTCAGATGATCTCCAAACTTCAACTTCATCTCCATACTTGCTGCGGTCTAATTCTATAGAAAGATACTGAACACCTCTGCTTTCAAGAACAACTGTCAGATTATACACATCGCATACAACGTTGTTATTATTAAGTAACTCACTGGGCTTTTTTATGGTACAAGATTAACACTCCGTAGCCTTTGTACCGTTTCCTCTCCAGGTTTAACTGGGGACCTGGATTATGTTCCACTAATCCTAACAACCGCAAATTCACCAAAACAATTGGGACTGGGAAGTCTGTTGCACGGGAACACGTGAAGAGAGCGTCTGAACCGCTGGAGGCTTTATTTCAGAACAGAGATAAGGCACCGTATGCCTGTGACGGACTTTCTCAGCACGAGGACCCGGTCTGGGGTCGGGGGGATTAGGTTATGAATTGATCATTCGGTGACTCATTGGAGAATATTTAATACTGTACCTAATACATAAATGTATCTTGCAACAGAATATGTTTGTATTACTTTTCATTTCAATAAATGCAGTCACAGACGTCCTTTTTCTGCTCCTTCCTGCACGGCAGTGAGCAGTCCTTGCTGTGGATATGAGCTGGAAAAACGGGTCTGAATTTTGGGGACGTCCCTTTGAAACGCGCTCTACTCTGCTGATATTCTGCCAGATTACTGAGTCTCGACTTTCAGTGCCGTGGTGGAAAACACAACGAGGGCATTCATCGCCTGTGACCGGATCCCTTCTTCTATCGGGCACACGGAAACGAGGCACGGCCCCCTCAGCCGCGGCGCGAATGGATGACCTTTAGACGAGCGAGGTCTTGGGCGGCTGCTCTTTGGCCCGCCTTGATTAGCTGATGTCACAGGAAGTGAATAGTATCCATGATGACGGTCACTACTGCACCACGTTTTGTCTTTCCTGTGACATCATCGGGGAGGGGGGGGTTGGGGAGGCGCGGGAGACGAAGATCTGGCACGATCTCTCGTTTGTGCAGCGTGTGCACATACATGTGCATGTAAGCCTTTGCAGATCCGGCAGGCCTGAGTGGTTTTCAGCCAATATCATAAAACGTTTGAGTCAATAAATACTTTTAGATTTTCAGTGACAGAAAAACAAAGTCATTACAACAGCAGAAGACCACGCTGAAAGTATGCCTCATTGTTTCCAGGTGCTATACGTGATATTTGGAGCATCTCTTTTAGCAAAGGCCCTGTGAGATTTAAATCTCTAGTGAACCAGATGGGCGTAAGTGGTAAAAAAAAAACAACTAAGTAAGTAACACAATGAATGTCTGGGTAGATTTGTATTGGTTGTGAAGGGCAGCAGCACAAGACCGGCAGAAGTCCAGAAGAGGAGAACAGGAAGTGAACTTGATGAGAGCAGATGGTCAGGCTGAACTTAAACAGGAGATCGGCACAATACAAGGGCGAAGTGGGGAAAGGTTCACGTGGTGAAGAACAAAGAGGCGTAAGGAAAGGTAAAGATGTGGGCAGAGTGGTGATGTCAAGAGAGCAGAGGAGGGAAGTCTGCCTCACAAAGGGGGCCTGAGGAAGAGGAAGTGGTGGAGGATGGGGAGCTGGTAGGGGGGCGGGGGGGGGGACACATTGATCAGTCTTTTTGAAACAAACACGTAAATGCACAGTGACGCAGAGGAAACTGGTGGCATGTGACTCTCACCCACATACCTCATACCCTCTCTTCTAAAAATAAACATCAATCTCCACGTTTACCAAGTTACCATCCAACTTGTTTCTCACGCAGCGGATTTAAAGAAGTACTCTGATGACCAATCAAAAGGGGTTGATAAAGCGCACAGGTTAAACTTTCCTTTGGGCTTCTCACTCTGAACCTGTGCGGTGAGCAGCCGAGTCCCACTCTGGGAATGTGTTTGCCTGCGTGTCTCCATGTGTGATAGAAACACAGCTCGGTGCCCGGACAACGCCGAGCCACTTGATCACTGCTGGCAGCAGACGAGAGCAGACAGAAAGCAGAGGCAGAGCTCCCTGACTACAACCGGACCTCTGTGGACCGTCGCTGGCTAAAAATACACGCGTGCAGCGAGCTGGCCATACCCAGCTTCATATGTCATGGACATCAGCAAAGTATGACATTGTACGTGAACGTGTGTTATGTTTGTTCACATTGGAACGTTTTACATTGTAATAAATCAGTTCCTAAAGTCCTGACAAGTTTATTCAGAACATCCCGAGTTTGCATCCCTCCATTGTTATTAATGACACATCCTGCAAACAACCACACGCATTCACAGCAAGGCGTTAGGAAACTGGCACATCCACTTCATAACATCATTTCTAATAAAAATCGGTTGACGTTGCTGATTTCTTTTATTAATACAAATATCTTTCCTCTGCACTTTCAGAGAGAAGTCTTTTGAGCACATCCACCCGGGATACAACCAGCTGCAGGCTTCTACTGAGAGCGCAACAAGCACGAGGGGACTGCACAGTATCACATCTATTCCGTGTAAACACCTCTGGGACCGTGAGCCCGCTGCAGGGAGCAACACTTGCAGAAGCCAGTTCCGCTCACAGCCCGAGGCTTCTCCTCCTCTGGCTCAGTCGCGAGTCATCAGCTGATTGTTCTCGTGCATGATTAAAAAAAGCATCACACTCATCGCAGTTGTATAATTCCTACTTCCATGACAAACTTCTCCTCACTCAGCACCCGCCCTGGTTGCTTTACAAACATTTTGCAAACATTTCTCGGGACACTCACCTCCCCAGGTGGATAAAAGGGCCAGGAGTCCGACGAGCAGAGAGACGGTGTTCCGTGCAGCCATGGTCCGTACTGGAGAGGGTGTGTGCGGTGTGTGTGCGTGTGCGTGTGTGTGCGTGGAGGCAGTCTGACATGGAGCGGACCTCCTAGAGATCTGCGTGAGAGGAGAAGCGGTGCAGCGCGGGGAGGCAGATGATGCGGGCAGGAGGTCCTGCCGCTGCAAAAAATGTCGGTGTGTGCGACTCCCACACAATCAGAGTAAAGGCTGAAAAGACCTTTTCTCTCCACACAGGATTTGGTTGACTGAGTTAAACAACTTGGTTTCTATTCATTTTTTTTATGTGGATTTTTTTTAGATGAGAGGAAACAACGAGTTCATTGTCCGAGTTCTGAGGTCTGTGTGACTGAGGTTGATATTTTGTGCAGCGTGCAAAAAAAGGAGGAACTAAGAGCAGCAGGAGGGCGGAGGTCTGCAGCGAGATCTATTATGAGTTTATCAGTTATAGAGGGCAATGGGGCGTGGCCCCACCCTGAGCCACAAAAAAAAAACGATAATTTTTTTATTATTATATTAAAAATACATTTTACAAATAGTAAATATGTTTCTATTTGCGTTTTTGAAGCATTGAATATACCCAGTATTATTTGTAAATTAAGATATCTTTAACAAGTGCCCGTGTGTGTGCTTGGTGACCTCTGTCTACTGATGATGATATCAGGACTGCTGTTTACTTTGGTGTGTTGGGCAGGATCAACATGAGACATAATATGACCTTTTGTGGAACGGACCCTGGAGGATGTGCAGTAAATTTAACTCCACGCCGAACTAAACCTCCACCTGTTCCATGGTGAACTGATGAGGCTCTGCATGTTTTGCCGCCAACTCCTTATCTTTCACAAAGATGAAATATTTAACACTTTACGGCTGAGCAGGGCACCTAAAATATCAAAACACAAACATGTTCTGCTAGTTATCGTGCGCATACTACATTCATCTGCACAGTCCAAATAGTGAATGAATATTGGGATGATGGATAGTTTTTTTTCAGTACATTGGTGATAAGCTCAATTTGTCTTAAAAATATGTTTTTAAATTATACTTTCATAAGACTTTACTAAACAGAAGTAGAGACCAATACACCTAAAAACAAAGACACTGCAAAAAGAAAAAGGAAAAGTGTCTCTGGTTAGTCTTTGATGATTTTCAACTATAAAATGAACTGTGCCAATCGAACATCTTTCAGGGCCGTACTGCTCAGCTTAATCCCGGTGTTTGGCACAGCCCATGATCGCCTGAGAGGAAGACCTGAGGGGCCAATGTGCGTTACACACGATCCAACACTTCCTCAAATTCTGCACGGACGGTGATAAAACCTCAAACAGTACGGTTACAACAATTGTTTAATCTCGGTATTATTTGATCCTGTGTGAAGTGTCACAGCCTGTGCAGCTGGAGAGGGATCAAAGAACAGGGCGGATGTGTCATGCACGCTGATCTCCGTAACCTTCACTGCTGGAAACCACTACCGTCGGCCATCTGATCCGACTGTTCCCGCCGAGTGGATGCAGGAGGATACCAAACAGTGGAGACGAGGTCTGACCGCGCTGCACAAACTGCTGCACGGAGAACGCCTGAAGAGGAGGAAGGTTTTTGGGAAAGATGGAGCACTTGCGGTCGGGTTCATCTGAGACTTTTTTTCACTTGGGTGTGGTTTTAAAAGCCTGTAAAAGGAGAACACCCAATAACTCATTTACTTTATGTATTTCATTTAATGCTGGTTGGATCAGGACATTTAGTCAAGGCCGTTTCCATGTTTCAGAACATTATCTTTCTGTTTAGGAAGGAATTGGGATTGTTAGGTTCTAAGACGTTTTAGATATAAATGCTGTTTGTTTATTTGGATTTGGTGGCACCCAAATAAAAAGGCCATGAGAGAACTTTGGGCAATTTTCTTTGCGTGCATTTCCTTGCCAAACTTTTTTTTCACAGAAATAGAAAACGCACGTTCCCGTTGTTAAAACAATTTCAATCACAGACTGATCCACAGACTCGCAAAGGCCTTGGAGGAACTAAACTGCCACGTTAGAGGCACGAGGAGCTGGCTGTGGAGCGAGGATCATTGTTTGCCTTCAACCATGCATATACCTTAAAGACAATATATATATATATATATATATATATATATATCTTCAGAGAGGCACACATTCCTGAATCTAGAACTATTCCTTTTATAAACGATTTTCTTGTAAGTATCTCTTCATTTCTCTATTTTTAAGGTTGCGGTTTCTAAAATGTGAAAGCAAGCAAACAGCAAATCAAAAAAAGAGCGGCAGGAAGACAGTGCGTCTGCTTTGACGGGGGCTTTTAGAACCTCCAGAGGATGTTGGTAGACGTACCAACACCCTGTTTTGATGGAAATATGAGGCCAATACTCAGAACATATTATTTCTTTCTCCTTCTACTGTGAAATAGGGTTAATTGGGTCTATTGATGTAGTACATCAACACCACATCCTATCGGTATTGCTGCCAAAAAGGGGGAACTATTGTGATTGCTCAACATGTACACAATTGAGAGATGTGAAGTTCCTGCTATTGGAAATGAAAATAAGTGTGTAAACTGTCATGTTGATGGTTTACTTCCTTTGTGGTGAAGCACAACCCTCATGGTATGCAGCGATAGCACAGTACTCATAACAATGTTGTTCACTGTGTGTCAGTGAACGATGACCAAATCTTCAAGGCTGCGTGACTTGCGAGCACAAGGTCTAAGGGAAGTAAAAATATAAAATGTTACTTTTTTCAGATTAGAATCCCTAGTGGATCATTTCAAGTATTCCCCCTTTCACCCTTTATTTAATATCATACATCCTGGACAGGGCATTTGGGAATACCAGGGGGCAATGGTTTTGGGAATGTGACTGAAAAGGGAAAATAGAAGCAGATAAAGCAACATCCCCTCCTCCACAGAGGTCCCAGGGACAGCGTATGAGAGTATGAACACAATCCTTAACCTAACGTCAACGATTAAATTATTAGCATTTGCACATACAGTAAGATTAATTTATAAAGAAATCTCCTTTATCGGCATAGTCACACTCTGTTTTACTTTACTCATCCAAGAATAATTTAACATTTTGGAAAATAAGCTTCACAGAGGGACCGGGGGGGTTCCTACGGCAAGCCAGGGTGGGGCAGTGCAAAGGTAATGTCACCGTCAGATTCCAAAGCAAAATAGAAGGTTTATTCTCCTTAAATATATAGTCAAACGTAAATAAGACCTTCAGCCATTTCTCAGCTTCAAAAGACAACCAGAGAGCGTCCCCTTCACTTTGGGGTGGAGGGAGTCTCCTTCTCCAAGCATCGTTAGGGGCTCCAATGCACCGGTCCAGCCCGTCCAGCCCGTCCAGCCCGTCCAGCCCGTCCAGCCCGTCCAGCCCGTCCAGCCCGTCCAGCCCGGTGCTCTCCTCCAGTCGTCTCTCCTTCCAGCCAGGTGCTGTGGCTTTTAAGCCCTGCTGTAATCAAGTGGCTTGAACACCTACAGCTGGGGGTGCTGTGAGGCATTCTGGGGGCTGTAGTGTGTGTGGTGGCGGCGGCCATTTTGGGGTGGGGCCACCGATCCTGTGTGGGAACGCTGCAGCCTTCCACCACGTGTCCCCTTGTGATGCCACAATATATTAATGTTATGTGGTTTGTCTAATTGAATTCACTGTTTCATTGGGAGTTGTTTCTAATTACCAATATTGTAACAGTAGTGAGCAGGTCCAAACAACATCAACCAGCTCAAAAGTGGTGTGTTTTCACAAATGTATATTTTGCGTGTATTTGTGTTTATGTATAAATGGGACAAATTGTGGGATTGTTATCAGAAATAAAGAATCATAGACAATGAGCAAACAGTTGTAGTTTCCGACTTAAGGGTCATTACCCTGCACGCCCTGAGAGTGCCATTCCTCTGTGATTGATGACTTCTGTTTATCTCACCGGGGCTCACAGCGCTCTGCTCATGGGCCGAGGAAATTCTTTAGGAAGGAAAGAGAGGAAAGATGTCACTCTTTCCGAGCCACTGAGAGCAGACCCGAGAGCAAGCTGTTTTGGGGGGGGTAGTGTGCCCCGGCATGAGAGGCGGCCATTGTCTTGAGTCGCTCCAGAGGACTGGGGGGCTTTGGAGCGTGCACTGATATGGTGAGGGGGCTTGGGGGAAGAGTGGGTGAGACATTAGAATTTCTGCTGAACTCCGTCACAACGGCAGGGATTGTGACAAAGAGACACTTTGATATCTACATGGGCCATGAATTGAAATTGCTTCTCCATGGTGATTATACGTAATGGAGGGCATTCATCATCATAAATCCACCCACTGACATGTTTCTACAGTGTTTCAGCCTGGGAAAAGCTTGTTGTTAAGAAGAAGAGAAAAGGAGTGGAAAGGAAAGGTTAATAACTTCAGTTTATTAATGCAACTGGTTTTGGTTGTTCGGAGCGATATATAATTTAAGAGAAAAGAGGATTAAATAATGAGAAATTACTCACTCATTCTGCAGAAATGAATCACCATCATAGAATTTACTTCTATGAATCTTATTTCTTTTGAACAATTTATATACATTGTCCTTGTTGACTAATAATTTGTTTGATAACTGCTATTTTATCTGTATCTGTCTGTCTGTAAAACCAAAAACTGGGTAGTTGCAGCTTCACACAATGGAACCATTTCATCATAACTAAAGTTTCATATTAAAGCTGAAATTATAAATTATTTAATTGAGTCGATGAAGGAGACTGCAACTTGTTTTGGTGACTAATAGATTGTTTCAGTTTTTCAAAATTCCAAATGTTCAAGCAATCCAGTGGTGAATGTATTGTGTTTCTTTGTCAAATGTAAATGTATCGATTTTTAAGATAAATATGTATTAAGGGAGAAATTAACCGGCAGGTTCATTTGTAATGAAAGTTATTGCTTGTTGCAGATGGAAATCATTATAATTTAAGTTTTGGTAAAGTTTCAAGCTGTTTCAAATTCTAAACGCCGCTGTTGATGACTAAGTTTGAATAGAATACATTCCAGAAATAGAAGAGCCATGAGGCAGGAAGCTGCTACTTCAGCCTAAACTCTTGAACATCCTCCAGATGCACCGACAAGGTCCTGAGAAGACAACTCAAATAACGGGAATGTCCCACTGAGAGACCCCCACAGTCTTAGTCATCCTATTAATATCGTTCTGAGTCACATCAGTAAACCCTTTTTTTTTTTTTTATGAAATCAGTTTTTTGTCCCACTCCTCATTTACCCACTTTTTCTCTCAGACTTCCATCCCTCCCTTGTTTGTCTGCTCGGCGTTTGATGGAGGCAGCGGGTTTGAGGGTTTCGGAGGAATGCAGGGTCCTGCACTGGGTCTCCAAGCAGCCTGGAGGGTGACTTTGACTCCTTGGAGTTTATATTTTCCCAGAGAGGCATGTTGTCTGCCGCCTACCAAAAGTCGATCTCAAAACACTCACACAGATGTACTCTGAGAGTAAATTTATGCGAGGCGAGTGTACTGGCTGCCAGCCAAAGTCATCATTGAATCACATCAGAGGGAATCAAACTCTACATCCCAAAATTAACTCACAAAGTCTGGGAACACGACACAAAACTTTAAGTCACGGCCACCATGACAAATAATCAAGATCATTGGGACACTGGTGTGTGCAAAATGACCGGGTCACTATGTACAGTGGATAATGTGTAGTATTACACTTTAGATTTATTTCATTATAGTCAACTTCGTTTTTTTCTTAGTTTCAGCATAATCTACCCTTTTGCGGCTTGAAACTGTACGATTACTCAAAATGTTTAAGGCATTAAACTTCCAACATTAGGGATATTCAACATGACAAAAGGCTATTTTGAACTAATAAATGGAGAGTTGCTGCTGAGGAATAAAGGAGCAGACAAAAAAAAGGTGGAAGGGCAGGTCTGATGCTCAAGTTTCTTTAAAGGGTGGAAGTGACCCAGCGGGTGAGAAGCCTATTCGCTGTAAATCAGTCATCCGTTGACCCTCAGCTCCTTGCAGGAAGCACGTCAAAGGGTTGGGTTGTCTTGCGGTTTCATCCGGTGCAAGCTTCACATTGTTTCGCATGAGTGCATGTTCTTTCAGCCCTTTATTTTATAGACGATTTGTTTTTGTATTCAACACTAAACATCTCTACGGAGACAGCTTCCAGGTCTTATTATAAGATGGATTTTAGGGTTTGTAGTCATTGACGAATGGTCAGTTGCTGTCTCTGCTTGAGTGGTGCTCTCAGGTTGCCTGCTTGCCTTCAGCTGATTGAGTGGATGTTAACGTGCACCGTAAAGACTGCTGATAAATCAGGAAGATACACACTTTGAGGCAGCTGTGGATGTTGTGTGCAAGTAAAAAGTAAAGAAGAACCAATTAGCCTTGGATCTACCAAATATAGCCTGCATGATTGTTGTGAGGGCCGTCTTTCATAAAAATAGAATCTATGACAGTGGATACCACAGAAACTCTTGAGTTAAAGTAAATGAAAAAAATGTGGATATGTGTGCAGATGACTTTGTAAGGTCTCGCCATTTACAGGGGAAGGGTTTGGTTGACCAGAAAACAAACAAAGGAAACTGGCGACTGGGCTGCTGAAGCACCACGCAGAAGGTTATAGCTACCATAAAAGGAGCAGGGAGAGAAGCTCTCTGCCGGAGACAAATAAATGCATAAAACTGTTTACGGCTTCATGCAATGTTTCCGTGTATCCCTGTTGGGTCGTTGAATGCTTAAACAAATGCTTGTTTGTCAAGTATCCAAAGGTTCAGAACAGGATTTCCCATGATCGTATCAGACGGTTTCCCTCTGCTATATTGTTGAACAGCTCAGATGGGGAGGATGAGGCACAGGGCAAGGAAGGAAATACTGTATATTACTTAGGAAAAGGAATCTTTTGTGTTTCATTGTCAGTGAAGTAGCTGAGGTAATGGGAGAGTACGTCACATTGTGTTAGTTAACGAGTTGGGAAAGCTGGAAAACTCTGGTGACAGCATAAGAGCACAATGGTGAAGATGTATTCTTTCTAAGAACAAAAAATGCATTGCATTTACATTCCTCCTTATTTTATAGATAATTCTGGGGAGAAGTACTACATTTAACAAGACCCCAAAACAACCAATAGTATTTTGTTTTGAATGAACTGAACATAATGAAGACTAATCTATAGGAAGTAAGAGTATTTATTTGTTTTTTGCTGTCGTTTTTCCCTTTGGTTTTTAGTTATAGAGTCCATTTCAGTACGGTTTATTATTATCTCTCTTATTACTGTTTGTGTTAATGATTCTATTAATCAGTCATTTAAAAACAACGGTTATTCATTTCATTTAGCTTATATTTTTATACTTTTGTTGCAGTTGTATGAATTCAAGAACATGTTTTAGTATATATCATCATTGCATTATATTCTATATTCATATTTGATTTTATATCAATCGTCTCTGTATCTTCACCGTTCTGTGACGTCATGAGCATTGGGCCATCTGACCGGAAGGAAGTGGAGAGCTCAGTCGCTGCAACCAAAACAAATATGGCGGCCACAATACCGAAGGTAAACACATCGCGTCCCTGTGTTCTCTCCGTCTGTCTTGCGTTAGCAGCTCAACTCCACACACAACACGTGTTATAAAGGGACCAGCTAACAAACCGTTTTTGAATCTGTTTCCAACGGCGAGCCGCAACGAAACCCGGAAAACAAGCGGAAGTGTCTGCCTCTCGTTTGAAACTAAACATCCGCCGCGGCAACGCGTGTGTTTACTACGTTGGCTCGTCGTCTCAGCGGAACAAATTCGAGGAAAATATGAGAATGAACCGTCTCGTCCATTCCGCCGACCGACTCGTTTCGTGCTGTCCCGCCTGACTCCCAACGGACAACACGATGTAGCTAACGTTAGCTTACGCTAACGTCTGTGTGTCTTGCACCGAGCAAATTGACGTTAACACGACATGGACTTTACCGTGGAGCGCTGAGAGCCAAACACGCACACACACACACTGCCATGGGTTTGGTGAGCTTCGTATTCGGCACTGTGGGAAAATGCCTGGACGCCGCCTGCTTACTGCTGGACCTGAATTTTGTCATCGTCCACAGCGTGGTGCGCGCCGTGCTTGCGGTCGTCTCCTTCATAAACAGCCTGCCCACCCTGCTCCTCCACTCCGTGATGGAGCTGGGGAACCTGGCCGTGTTTTGCCTGATGTTCGCGGCCGAGGCGACGTCCAACGTCGCCCACGGTACCGTCACCATGCTGGGGAGCCTGGTGCTGGCTCTGGAGGGCCTGCTCGAGAGTCTGAAGATGGTGGGTTACCTGTCCATGCACGTCCTGCTCCGCGGGAAGGAGCACCTGTGCCGGGGTCTGCTCTCCGTGCTGGAGGGCTGCGGCATCGCCGTCAGCCTGGTGGTCTACTTCACCAACACCGTGGTCAACTTCGCCCTCATTGCCACCCAGAACGTCTACAGCGTGGTGGTCAGCGTGTGGCAGACGGTGTCCAGCCCGCTGCAGACCGTGCTGGAGCTCACGCTCACCTCCTTCACCTTCCTGTACAGCAGCTTGGTGGGGACGTCCGCCTTCCTGTGGTCACCGTGTAAACTGATGCTGGACTTTTTGGTCTCGCTGATTCACATGTTTGTCAGCGTCTTCATATTGAACATCTACGGTCTCCTGCTGAGTGTCACCATTGCTCTAACCACCACCGCCTACCTGAATCCGGAGCTGACCCGTCAGACTGCCGTGCGAATCGGAGATTACGTTAACCTTTCCCCTGCCTTGCACAGACTCAATCTGGTTTACTGCCGACTGGCCTCGGCCGTGCAGGACGCCCCGCTTTTTTTACGTGGTGCCATTCAGCGCCTGCAGAGAATGTTCCTCCACCTCTGCCTGCTGGAAAGAGGGCTTTGGCAGAAGCTGTCCCGACTTAGCAGCCAGCTGGGTTTAGCTCTGAGGACGGTGCTCGGCGGGGACAACAACGGCCGAGTACGAGGCGACGGCGACCCCCGAGAGGACAGGCGGGACCCACCAGATGGAAGAGCGGGGGACGGAGCCCACCAGGAGATGCTCGACTTAGTCTTCCCGTCGTCCAGCGTAGACCGACCGCTAAACAAGCTGTCGTCCTCGCGCAAAGATGGCAAACCTCTGCCTGCTATGAATCTGCTGACTCTGCTGAAGGAGCAGGAGGACAGGAAGAAGTGTGTGATCTGTCAGGACTGTTCCAAGACGGTGGTGCTGCTGCCTTGCAGGCACCTCTGCTTGTGTAGAGACTGTACGAACATCTTGTTGAGGCAGCCCTTATATCAACAGAACTGCCCGCTATGTCGACACATGATCCTCAACACTATGGACGTGTATCTATGAAGGACGGCTGTGTGGACTCTGGACGGCTGACCACGGGGAACACCCCATCAGTATCTGTGCTTAAAGTTTTACCAACACTGACATTAAGGTGAATGAGCTTCGCTTTCACTAGTTTGTGTTAGAGGAAGTTCGGTAATCCTGTTCGTTTGTTTTTTTTCTTGCTGTCAACAATAAGTCCAAAAGAATCATGTCAGTCCGTCCTTTAATACTTTCCTGCTCTTCTACCCCGACGGCTGGCGGTCAGCCCCAAAACCTTTTTGTTAAAGATGTAACATTCTAGATGTTTCTCTGAAAAGTCTCACTCCAACAATGCAAAGTGTACGAAATGGGATTTTTTTGGCTTCACGGACAATTTCTGCCTTTAATGTCGATCTATTGTTGGTGATGGATTTATTGAGAAACTAAAGGTAGAACAGAAAAACCCAAAACAAAAACACACACCGTGTCCAACTTCTTATGACAATCAACAACTGTACACTATTCTATATATTAATAGTATTCTGTTTTACAGTCTGGCAATTCTGTTTCAACTAAGGGAACAGGAAATAACATACTACACACGCTGTTGGATATGAATCAAACTCCAGTAGTAAAATGCCTCTAATGCCACTAATCTATAATAATTGTTTGTTGTCGCCCTTCACTTACCTGCTCATCCTATGCATTGCATTCTGGGAGAATAGTGAACGCACAACACTAAGGGGCGGTTTGGACAGTGTGGGTTTGTGACACTACTACAGTTTGTTTTGGCACGTGTTTAGATTTTACCGGTTGTTGCCACGTTGAGTCTCAGGTCTCGTTGCCACGGTTACCCGCCGGTGCCCTGCCTACCGCCGCTCAAGTCTTAAAATGTTGTGCTTTCAGTGAGCCAAGCTGTGCCGAAGAGGAAACTAACACTGTGCTCTGTTGCATGAGTTTCTAACGGAGTTACGCGTGAATGACTGCTGTGTGTGTGATGACACCCTGCCTGTTTCGTTCTATTGTTAAAACCATTTCAGAAAAATGTCACCACTTCTCACAGAGCCACGTAAAGAAGGTTTTCTGTGTTTAACGAACGTGATGTGTACTTTTCCAGTCAGGCCTGATTTACCAGCTTTATTCCAGGTGTTCTATTGATAGAGCTTATTCCAGTCAGAGGCACATTAGAGTCGCCTCCAACACGGAATCCATAGCAGGTTTCCCCTTCCCTTTGTCATTTCAACAACCTAAATAAGGCATTCAAATCAAATTTGCTTCTTTTTTTTTCATTTGTTCTCGGTGAAACGGAAGTGTCTATTGATTGGTTTTTAAAGTTTACAGGGCAGAGTTGTGACCGCTCCATGGTTGATAGTGTACGAAGTCTTTTTTAATAGTTTGTTTGATTGGGCTAATTAGTTCACTGCATTGTTTTTAGACCAATTACTGACAGTACGACAGGCTCTAGGCATTATTGACCATTTCTAAAATGCCAGTGGCATTCCTAATGTAAGATTAGCAGTGAACTGAAAACAGCTCCCGTGACCATCTCTTGTTATTTGCAGTTTGTGTGACTCAACTTGGGACAATGTGAATTGAATACATGAATGTAACTAGTTTTCTAAATACTATGACTGCCACATAACGGCAAGTGTTCTGTTTATAATAAAACAACTGAAACTGATTTATTATTAACATCTTCTGCTCATGTGCGTCATAATTCATTTGGTCTAAAGCACGTCTGATAATAGCAATAAAATGCTGATTATAACTCCCAACAGCCCACAGTGAAGTCTAACAATGTTTTGTTTTGCTCTACTGCTCCTTGAGTGAAATATAAAGATATTCAGCCCACTCTCATAGAACAGTAAGACATTACAAAACAAAAAAACAGCTTAATTGTTTATCAAAGTTTTAAAAAAACAGTGATATCAGTAGTGTAGGGGCATTGGTTCCCAACCAGGGAAATATAAACCTGGCCACATGGAAACATAGTGGAGTAGCTCACAGGACTTAAGAATAAGTCAATAAAATGAACCGCATGTGTCTGATTTTGAAGTGCTCCTTGGCTGATCTCAGGAATATTTATAGTCCCAATAAACACTGCGCCACCAGCTGTCCTGAGCCCGCGGTGTGTGTGAGTCTAATGAGAGGCGGTGTGCTGAGGGGTAAACAGCAGTAAGGCCCTTTTCTGCCTCATCGGGCCCCGGCGGCTCATCTGCTGCTGCTGCTGCCTGTAGGTGCAGCTCAGAATAAACAGAGCAATCATCACAAAGACTTTACCCCCCAGAGGAAGAGTTGACATGTCAAATTAGGAAACGGGAGTAAGGTCGGTCGGTCTACTAACAAAAGGTGTAATAAAAGACCCGTGTAGAGATGAGCGTTGAGGATGTAAAGCCGAGCGCAGAACCACGTTTCCATCTCACATTCCTACCTACATAGTTTTACCAAATTTGGTTTCCCACATGACGCCCACACAGAGTGCTTGGTGCCCCCGGGTCTTACGTATGAGGAGAGGGAAGCGAAGTGAAATGCAGTGGGAAGTATTTCTGGGGGGGGGGCTGGACAAACAGGATGATAGATTCCTCTTACTCGTATCGCCGTCTCTGCGAGTCCTCAGACAGCTCGACTGTCACTTGAATCTGGATAAAGGGGGATTTGGGGGGAGCCACAGTAGGCTTGCGGGGTCAAAGGAAGGGGGCCCCTAATGGTCACACGGGACCTCTTCCAGCACCATGTGACCATTCATCAGAGCTTTGTGGTTTACAACTTTACTCCCGTTCCCAGTTCTCTCTAAAAATATCTCCAGCTTCATAGCAGGCATCTGCTTTGATGAAAGAATGCATAGAATGACTTTCAACACCTGTTTTACAATTATTGCCCAAATATTAGATTGGCCATTAGATTGACCCTCTTATTTCTATGTAATGATGTCTCGTGTACCTATATGATTTAAGTACACAGGGTAGGTAAGCGGGAGGTGGGAAATCATATCATTTTTTATTAACTTATTAAAATTAAACAACCTCGTTCAAGGCCAGAAAACTAATCCAGGAGTAGTTTTTTGGTCTCCTGACCTTTGAGTCCAGCCCCGGCAGTGTTTATGTGTCAGATGTAAGTGAGGTCGGTGTTAACAGTGGAGAGGAAGTTTAATGTCAGGGGAAGAGCAGGGAGGGGTGAACCAAGGAGCGCTCTGTACTCCGGGGATTTGACCTCCTTCTTTTGACCCTGGTTGTCCTGGCAAAGAGCAGCGTGGGAAAATGTCAAGGCTCTATTTTTTTCTGTTTATGATCACTGTCTTCCTCTCATATCTGAACCCTGTGCTTTAATCGTGAGCCTCTCCGCTGCTAGAATGTCGAACATCGTCACCGGCATCAAACGGCAATTCAGCCCTGACCTCTGACCTCCCAATGGGGGCTCATAAACAATAAGAGAATTGATGTGCATTGATGGGCTATGGCTTTTAGTGGAAGCCAGAGAACAATCACAGCACGAGAAACAAAGACACTCAGTCGACTTGAAAGTTTTACTGGCTGCAAGGTCAAGAATCTTAGAGTACTAGACTCTTCACTCGATCACAGCCAACTCCGACTGGACTTCCCCAGGCAGTCTCCTTTTATTGAGGTAGTGAACTATGTAAGCATGATGAGTCAACACTCGTTTGTTAAAAAGGTCAGTAGTACAGCAGTAATAGCAAAAGGCATCGTACAGCAAACTGAGTATGTCGACTCGAGGTTTAAAACAGCTTACACAGGTGAATGTGTGTGTGCGTAAGATACCGTATGAGTGTGTGCAAATGTGTCTTGGACTTTCCTCCCATATATTGAGTAGCTTTCCAGTTTGGTGGAGAAAATACAGTTGAGTCCACCGTTTCCTGTTTTAACGCAATTGAAACAGGACAATGAAACAGTATATTGTGTAATAGCACAATAAGCAGTATTCCCTAACAGAAGTGGTTTACAATCTATATAAAGAAACTACAGATTGTCATCGCTGGTTAGCTCTGTGGTGAAGTGGTCATGTGACCATGCCTAAAGGGGGCTCTTTGCTCCTTTACTTCCATTATAAAATCCATAGAGTGGTATTTATTTGTGAAGATTATGTTGCTTAAGCAGCCAGAAAGCTTGTTTGCCGCACAGCTAATTATCTGCAAGTTCAAGAGGGACCAAACTTTCATACATAGAGGATCAAACAAGCTTTACAAAAGGTAAGCAAAGACACAATTTAGAAATGTTGGCGTTGACTTAGGATGGAAAACAACAGTTTGTTAGAAAGTTGAAGAGAGAAAGAACAGTTTTATTTTGATTGAATGCACCTGTATTAGGAATGTTTGATCAATGAAAAAGAATGACATTATTTTCTGTAAGACTATTGAAGCCATTGAAGCCATTGAAGCATTCTGAACACCGAGTAACTCTCAATGAAAACTAGAACCTTTTCTTTTTTTCTTCTCAGAAACATACCATAGTTACACTAGTGGAAATTATTCCTGGTTGTGCCATAACAGAATAACTCTAATCTACAATATTTAGTATTTAGCAATAATCTACATCTTGTACCATTGATGAAAAAAATGATGATCCAACAATAACATGCCAAGAGTAACTTGTACATCATGAGGAATGTGGAAAACTACACAATGACAAGTCATATTTAAGTTCAAACGTGCTTAAAAAATGCTTTAAATCCTCTCCTCGTCTCCTCGTCAAGTAATTTATACTGCAAACGTGTGAGTGTGCAGACAGTTGACGTGTCTTTCAAACACAGACACGCATCACAAAGTCACCTCCGGGTTCACAGGCGGTGGATGCGGACGGTGTAAATAATCCGCTCTCCATCACGTGAAGCACAAATTGATGCTATGTGCTTCTTTCCTGTGCAGATGTTCATCCGGACAAGTTTCCAGCTGCTGAACAGTGATACAGCACAGCCCCCTGCTGGACAAAGTAACAGCATTGTGCTTTTGAAGGATCATGTTCATGTACCCATATCTTAATTTAGTTTTGGAGATATGCTCTCGATAGGGACAAAGTTTAACATTGTTTCTGGTCATTTGGGGATCAATCACATGAGGAAACGCTTGTGTTCTACAACCACACACAAACTATAGGTTTTATGTACTTTGTGTTTAAAACCAGTTTCATGACATAAAAAATATAACATAAACCCATAATAATGAGAATGGAATAGAGTTTTCATACTTAGTGGCCTGACGTTCATGCTGTCACCCGGTGGCTCAGTGTATATTATCTACATCGTCTCTGTGTCGAGGTCTTAGATCTCAAAGCATTGCCCTTCTTCGCCACAGACACCTGTCAAACAAAAAGAGCTCAGTGTTTTTCGGGGGGAGTTATGTCCCTGCTGGGCCATTAGCTTCAAACAGAGCGATTTACAGGCTGCAAAGAATTACCGACTGGAGGATTCATTAACTCCCTGCTTCTCTCATTCTCTCCACATTCACAGCCTGATTGTGTCGGAGTGAAGGGAAAACAACGCGTCCTCGTGTGTGAGGTTTTGCACTTGTCAGGCACACAAAGACGTTACCTGGGGTGTGCTGGTGTCAGTGTTTACCCTCCTACATAAACACACCGGCCTCATGGAAGCCTGTCAAGAGACAATGGGGAAGGACTCAGCTCAGTAAACCAGGACACCAATGCGTCACTGTTGTTTCAAAGCATCAGCAGTGAGGGGAAAAAGGAGGTGACGTACATCAAGCAGCTCACGGTGCTGGAGTGTAGCTGGAGAGGCTCACAGTGTTTGGTGAAACCATTAGGCCGAAGTAAACCGTGGAAGTCTACTGGAAAAAGAATCACTTCCAGACCTTTTCCTTCTGGTATTTATTTGGGTCGTGCTTTGCCTTCGGCAATGGAAACCGAAGAGTCGGGTGTGTCGAGTGGATTTCATTGGTATGAAAGACATTCGAAAGTTGATCAATTAGGCAGTTTTGCTGCACTACATTATTTACAGTTGTACTTTTACTAGTTTATTACTCTTTTTTTTGAGTAAGATATAAAAAATCATAATAACCTTGAAAAAATAAAACAATGGTTCCCATCTTTTTTAACTTGAGGTCTCTAATACAGTGATTCTCAACTGGTGGGTCGTGACGTTTTTAATGGGTCGGGGCCTTTGCCTGAGAAAATGAAAATTTGAATTAACAGCTGGCTGTTTAGTTTTTTTCATTAAACTTCTTTTTGTGTTGGCATACGTATTCTGTCTCCATACTATCTCAGGTTGAAACTGCACCATATTTTCATTATATAAATTTGAGAAGTGGAGAATGTTCCTTGATTTGTTCCTTGATTGTATTTAAGCCCAAAAATGCGTCATTCATGTGTATTTTAAAAACTGAGATGGTTCATGTATTTTTCATATTTGCTGTGCAGAGATTGACGCCAAAAAAAAGTACCAACACAAAGCTGTCTGATTGACTGTCACAATAATCTGTTACAATAATGAAGCCTCACAGCAGTTTGAAGGCTGCACCTGTAGGAAAAGACACTGAATAAACAGTGTTTATGTACCTTACGGCTCACCACCGTGGCGTTTTATACTCATTACCTATTAAACTTATTAAACGCAAAACCCAAGTAAACAAACACAAAACAGCTCGCGGGTCATTTTCCCAAAATGGGATCATGAACCAAACACCGCAGAGTTTTTCCAGTCCGAGTACACGAGGAAGCCGGTGAAGGTGCTGTCCGTCTTGGTGCTGGAGTAAAACCCGCTGTACTCCGACAGCGCCATCTGCACCCACACCTGGTCGCCGGGGACCAGGTGCAGCAGCGAGCCGCCGGACAGGGACGCCGGTTTGGGCCAGTTGCCGTGGAACTGAAAGTAAGACGCCGTCGCGTGTGCGTTTTTCATCAGGTCGAACTGGAGGCTGGCGCGGTAGACCGTGGCGTGGACGGCGAAGTAGTAAACCCCCGGCACCCTGCAGGTGAAGCGCCCCGTCTCGCCGTCGTAGTCGCCCTGTTCGTTGACCGCGACCTCGTCGAAGCGGACCGCCTCCCCCGCGGCGAGGGGCGGGGCGCGGCCCACGGAGAGTTTGGCGCTGAAGGCCGATTTGGGGGCCACCGCGCACTCGCCCGCCTGTCCCCTCTCTCCCTTCTCTCCCGAGTCCCCTCTGTCTCCGGTCAGGCCTCGCACTCCTGTCCCACCTGGAGAAGGAGCAGGCGTTGAGCGTCGACGGAGGACACGCGAGACACAATCACACGCAAAGGAATGAAACGCAGAAACCTGGGTCTCCAGCGTCCCCCTTGTGCCCTTTCTCCCCCGGAGCGGCGTCCCTTCCGTCCCTGCCGTCCCTCCCCGGCTGACCAACGCCGCCGTGAGCTCCGGGAGAGCCCGGGATACCCGGCAGACCGGAACACAGACCGGGAGGGATCTTGTTGTCGTCCAACTGGCTGGAGAGGTGCACGTGGAGGAGGAAGAGCGAGCGCAGGAGCCAGAGTGACGTCATCGCAGCGTGAGGCCTGACACAGACAACAAGGGTCACAAACAAGTCCGAGGACGAGGGACATGAAACTGGACCACACGCAGTGGGGGTAATGGGATCCAGTTAAACAAGCACCACTTTAAACGTCCCCACAACAACAGATGCCACTTCAGCACATATAAATGTTGACTTTGTGTAAACGCCCTGTGGTGAGGGTTTTACAACATCATTTAAGGACTTGTACTGCAAGTTAAACTGTGGCAAAGCTTCGGTTTAGTTTCAATTAGAGGGAATTTATCACAGCGATTTAAGGACTGCCGTGAAGAACTGTGACATATTTGTTTTTTTCTAATTTCGCAATTGTTTAGAGGACAAATTACTGAAAAGACTGAAATAATCATATTGCATGACTAAGGCGGCATTATTCGTTAAATGTCAGTACTGGCAAAACCACAAAGAAATAGTCAGTCATTTAGAACATGGAAGTCTCATGAAAGTTCCCTTTTGGAGCTGGTTTTTATTAACACAGGTGTGACTCAGCGCTCTCCAATGACGGGTCCAGAGTCACAATAACAAGGAGTCTGGTGGAAAGTGGAAGAATGTCCATAAATATAATGATGCTAACAGAAAAGACCATCATATACGGGCAGACCTTTAGGAAAATAACTCTAAACTTGAATGAGACATAATTTAATTGTTTGACATTAGACATCTGAGAGAGAAATCCATGTGAAGGTTTAACGTTTGTTTCCGGGAGGGTCATTCAGTCCCAAATGTCGCTGTTTTTTCTTTTCAGAAGAAGAAGAAGAAGAGAAGGGTGGAGGCACAAAAACAGAAGGAAACAGTCAGAGAAAAAAGTAAGAGGGAGAAATTCACATCAGCGTTTTTGGCAGACGAGGAGACTAGACAGGAGGACAAAATATGTAGACTCTGAACAGCTGCCTGCCGTCACTCCTCGGATCATTAGAAACACTGAACTGTTTTCAGGACGAAATACACGCTATGTATTCATTTTCCTTTTCTGCTAAACTAATTGTTTACACATCATTTTACTTTTAACGTCTTCATATTACCGGACAGCTTTAGTTGGCTACTCGCATTACAGAGTAAGACTTAAAACTTTAAGCTAATTAACACGTTATTAGGTGCTCTGAAGGGGGGAAAAAGATGCTGGAACACTAAAGCCTCGTGAAGGAAGTGAACTTGACTTACCGGACGGTGCAGCAGTAAAGTCTTCTGGAGCTGCTGCTGCTGCCGCTGATGTTTGAGGGCTTTTAAAGAGAAGCCAGTGAAAGCTGTTCCTCCCAAAGTCTGCTGGGGAAAAAACTGCAAGGAAATGGTGATGAAACCCAATTAGAGGCTGGTAGGAGAGAGAGAGAGAGAGAGAGAGAGCAGGGAGGATACAGAGTTGCTCCAGCAAAAAACAAAAGCCGAAATAATCAACTCTGAAGCCACATTGTGACGGGATGAGTATGAAAGGAGGGGTTGGATATTTGGGAGATTGTGCATCAGTGTTTGGGAAAGTCTCCAAGACGTAACCTCAGAGCTCAGAGGGCTGAGGGCACAAAAAGGGAAAAGTTACAAACTGCAGCAGGGAACGAGCTCTTATTACATGAGATAATTTACACAGAACAGCAGCGTTTAATCGACTGAGGAGAAAAATGCACACTGATATACAAAGAAACAGGAACAATCGCACTTCCTTTACTTCTCTTTGTCTGCCTTCGCTGCATTCAGATAACATCCTCCCCATTATCAGTCTCCCACTCAGACAAGACTCCATGACAGTAATCCTCTCCTCCTTCACCCGCAGTGTCAAAACCATGAGGCCAGAGCTCCTCGTATCTTTTTTGGCAATGGAGCTAAACTCAAGCCGGAGGAACTCGGCAGCTCCCCTTGAATTTTGGCCAAAGAAAACAAGTTTCCCCCTGTTATCGCGTACCAGTGCCCCCCCCCCAAAAAAACAGAACTGTGCCAAACGTGGAGATGGTGTGTTTGATCTCTGTAGGGTGAGAGAACACAGACAGCAGGCAGGACGGAGCCCTGGAGCTGGACTGTGTTTAGTGTGACGCAGCACATGTTCAACCACGAGCCAATGTTTTACAGGTTTATCGACGTGTTTGTTGTGTTGTAATTCAGAATATAATGGAATGAGAGAACTGTTTATGTCAAGTTTGTATCCCAAAAAACCCTCTTTGAGCCATTTAGAGGCGGTCGCTCAACAACTGCTGGATCGATTTGGCGCAGACATTTTCTGTTCCTTTGATGTTTAATTATAATACTTATTATTTCCAAGTAGTACCATCACAGGTTAAAATGTGTGTTTTATTAATAGTTTGACCAATGATCATGTTACTGCAAACATTCTCAAGTCTTGTCTTAGGATAAAATGTTGTCACCATTAAACTTTAAGTGGACGGTCACCTGTTTGTTTGAGGAACACAGATCTGTTATGGGTCAACAAGGCTAAAGAAGTAACATTAAAAATAATTTTACAATTGAATGAAGTGGACGGTGTATTTATCTGAGTAATTGCTCTGAAGGTGTGTTGGAATTCAGCATCTTAGTGCTGTTTGAATAGCTTGGTGCAGAATGGGTGGTAAAAACATGGACTCACATGAGCCTTGTATGTATTAACATTTCTGAATTTAGTAGGTGTCTGAAAGAGTATGGAAGCTTTAAAAACGGTCAGTTGGTAAGTTGTCAGGGGGCCAATATTTTTGCTGGAGGGCAGAATATGGCCCACAGCAAACCACTAGTATAGTTTGATTATTACACAGCGCATCGTGTCATTACTAGTAATATATCTTTATTTGTTATTGATAAAACATTTTAAAAAGCAATTAAAATGACTTCCATGGTTATGAATATGTGCTGTAGTAGTACTGCTGTGACTGAACACATGGGTCTGCTTAGTGTTTTAAAGATAAAGTGCTGGTTTTATTGGGGGGGTTGAGGCATGTCTTTAGTTAGCAGGCACCCAAATCAGCACATTCTGGTTCTGCTAATTTCCGGTAAAAGACCATAAACTGCTTTTGAAAGGATTAACCGTTGATTTACACCACTTGGCAAATGGAAATTCAAAGACATTTCTGGTGCAGTGGAAAGGTTGTAGCAAAGGTAAGGATGGTAAGCTGATCAGTTTTAGTGTGGGAATGTGCTCAGAAACACACACATTTTTTCAAAATAAAGGCTGTAAAGACCAGTAAAAGTAAAGAAAAGTTATTTCCTGGTCAATTTGAAGAACTCCAGTAAACGAGGCAAGAGACAACAAAGAGTAAAGGAGACATGTTTATTATTTAAACTATCACTTAAATAAAAAAGTGCATAGAAAATAAACATGATTAGAAACTTTTCTTTTTACACTTATATACAACTTTTTTTTCCTAATTATACATTCAACCAAGTAGTTTGTGGTTTATTTTCACTGTGGTGGTTTTCCTTCATTTCGTTGGTGTGTTTTGAAAGAACACTGTTAAAACGGGATAAAATATGTCTAACCCATGAATACCATTATTACAGAGAGCAGGAGGAATATTGATGAGACAAAAAGGTATCTGTCAAGGCATAAGAAACAAGCCTGTTGGTGATCCATGATCCCTTCTTTCCGCCCCCTCTGTGACACCACGTCCCGTCCCAGGCTGATAGCTTCTATACACACGGAACAATTAGAAAATACACGTTCTGTACGTGTCTGACCTCTCCCAAACCGTGACTAGTAAAAGAACAATTCATGGTTGATGTTGCACAAAATAAATAAATGAAATGTTTTCAACAATCGGCATTATCTCAGCAATATGACTTTGTATAAGTACAACAAAAGCTTCGGAGGTGAAAGAGGTCGTCGGGGGGGACATGAGAGGTTTTCCAAAATGGAAAAATGCCATTCTGGTGGGATCTTTTAAAACTCCCGGACAGTCTCCACGGACCAAACTCTTAATTTATACCACATCAAGTAAGCAGTCTAAAAATTCCCTGTTTAAAAATTCAAAGAAAAAACAAAATAAAATAAAACATTCACTACAACAACCAGAGCGGGAGAAAAGAAACAAAATGGCTGACCTCAAGAAGTTTCACAACCACGTTAATACAATTACATTTCTCATTACGTAAAGAAAAGGTTCCTTTCCAGAGAAGACGTTTGAAAAGCAAAACTGCAGTGCTCCTCGCTGACGGGGGAGCACTGCAGGCACAGCAAAACTGGTACTGGATATCAATATACAAAAAGAATGATGCACGTTAGTTTCATCTGATAGTACTGTAACACAAAACCATTATAGAGTACATTGAAACATTTCTATTAACCGTTATAAATCTGCTGTTTTGCTACTGTAACTAAGTTTGTTTGTCCATTCCATATATTGTATAGATACTAAAGAACAAGAAATTGCTATGTTTCCGTTATAATATTGTTATGTATTTATACTATAATTACAGATAACGACGGAGAAGGGCCACTGGTGTGGCGTGGTAAAATGAAGTCCGAAGAAACAACACAGACCATTTCCTTATTGTATATATGCCGTCTCAACAGTGAAATAAATGACTTATCCTTCACTGAAAAGTCAAAGTGGATCTCGAGGAGTGAGAGAGACGCAGACAGAGCCCTTGGCATCAGTAAACGCGTCGCCACCGACGCTAGCGTGAAGTGTAGAGCTCGCCCAGTGGGAACCTGTTGCCAATTCGCCGTTTCCCCAGTGCTGAAAATGAAAACCGTTGCTGCCCAGTTGTCGAGGTGGTATCTACGTGTTGATCACATCTCTAACCAGGGTCATCGACACAAGAGCTGAAAACAAAAACGCGGCTGACGAAGCATCAACATTATCCGGTGACGTGAAGGAATATACATTCATCGTTGACCTTTAGCAGCTGAACCCAGCGAGCCCGACGGAGGCGCAGCTGTACAACGGCGCGGCCGGCCGATCGGTCAGGGTCAGGTTTAGGGAGGGGGCTGATCTCGAGCCCTACGTGGGAAAGGCACAGCCAACGTTTGTACACACTGCACCTTCAGGAAGGGGAGGGCTGCTGGCGTGGTCCCTGCCTTCACTGCGTTATAAATAATAAAAAGGAAAAAAAAGAAAAGAGTCAAGTGCACTTGGCTAGAGCCTCGAACATCTATTTCGGGGGCCTGATGCACAAACGCAAAGTATTCTCAGTGACCATCTGTGCCTGTGGTTTCAGCATCGGGTCGGTATCATCTGCCTGGGAAAAAAAACACTTTTCCTATGCCTGTTCAGTGCCTGTGTCACAGCTAAAGTGCAAATCATGTAGAGGTCATCATCAGTTGAGGGAATATCCGCTAACGGCCTTTAGGTGACGACAAAGTCAGCATGAACGATGGACAACGTGAATTCATTTTTTCAAGAGACAAACATTTTGTACTTGAGTCGCATAGTGAAACCAGCCGTTCTAAAGCTCCCAGTCAGATTTTCAGACTAAGACATGACGGCTCGTGAGAGAGAGGAGGCGCGCTCGTTACCCACGAAGGCAAGACCACGAGGACAGCGGACGAGAGAATTGGAAGTGATTTCTAAATGCTGCACGGAGGAGCGGCTTCTTTAATGAACCGATTGGCTCGACAGGGGAACGATAGACGCTATTGACGGCACTCAAATGTTAGAAAATAAAAAAGGCACCTCTTTGTTTTCAGTCTGGAGAGGGACAAAACTGTTTGGTGGAACTCCGGCTAACGTAAAGGAAGAAAAACGACTCGTTTTGGGAAGACTGCCTGGTAGCAGCAGCCTGTGAGGGGACTTGATTCTCGGCGTGATGTGGTGTGGAGACAATAAGGCTGGAGAGAGGAGATATCGGCTGGGGATCAACAATCTTAACTCTCTCAAGTGCATAATAATAGTTCTCGACTGCCATTCTGCCAGTTGGAACTGGAACAATAAAAAATAACGTCAGCTTCGACCCAACGGCCCGGGATAGATAAAAGAGCAACTGGTGGACTGAACTCAACGGACCAAGCCACAGACCAGTGTCAGTCTTTGGAATCAAAGAAAACATTCAGGCTACAAATAAAAGACTAAAATAAAAATTAAAAAAACAAAAAAAACTTTGAAAAGGCAGCGGAATACAAAACATAGAGACCAAGCATTAGTGTTTGTAAACCTCTATTTCCTACAAAAATGGCAATAAAATAAATACAATTTCTTAAAAATATAAATACCATCATTAAGTGCTATTCACTAGTGAGTGCTTTGTAAGTCTTTTTTGTAGAAAAATATACATTATTTACATTTGTTTTTTAAAAGCAAGCATGATATTTCCCTGTCCATAATAAAAAAGACTTAATACAAATAAAAAAAAAAACATTTTCCAAAGCAACGGTTATCACAACAAGCCAAGAGGAAAACAAGCTGTGTGAAAATTCAATTCAAGGGCGTGATGTTTGGTTCTCTCTGCTGTTGTGATTTGGAACGCGATTCAAAAATCTTAGCTTATACATGTCCCAATATAAATTTTGATGATGACAGCACGCACATGTCTGTATGTTTCTGTAGGATCCACGCCTGCATCTGGATCACAGCTCCAAAAACCACTTATAAATATGTCTACTAAAGCACTTCAGTAGGGTTCTCCAGGCCCCCGGCTGTCAGTCCACCAGCATCTCTAGCTGCCTCGCTCTGTCAGGCCAGAGGCTTAATCCCACCAATAACATGTCTACATAGCTACAAAACTCTCAGACTTAAAGTCAATTTAAGTACAACGAATGGTATCGACCTCAGATATCACACTTTACACGAACGGACAAAAATAACCTTTTGTTTGTTTGTTTTTTAACAAATCTACATCTCTACCCGTGTCTCTTTTTCCTCTCTTCCTTCCTGTGGCCACTGCTCCCCCTGGTGTTCCCACCTGCACGGCTCTTCTCAGGCTGCTTATTCTCAAGCAGCTCCTATTTACAGTGTTAAATGTAGACAAACACACTAGGGAGAGGGGGGGGGGGTGGTGGGTGTTGGTTTCAGTAAATCCCAACGGCTCTGGAGGCATCAGCGCACATTCAGAGAGGGAGAAATGCGCTTCAATTTTTGCTGACACTGAGATTTATAAAAATAGACACACACAAACAAAGAAAGCAAAAGAATTCTAACCTTTCAAATTGTTCCGAGTCCCTTCAACAAATTGCACTTTGGTGTATAATTGAACCACGTTCTTGAATTTCGAACTAATGATTGATAACATCTCATTAGTGGACCATAACATACTTCTATAAAAGGTTGGGCCAATGTAAAAAATTATGAGGGGCAACTTTATTATCCAAATATAAATAAAAGTTATTGTTATATCGCGATGCTGTGAAGGCTCAAACTTGTTCATAACTCACCTCTGGAGGCAAAACTTCCCATGGCAAATGTAAATGAGACAAAAGGAGGCACAATAAGTTTGAATTTCAACAAGTGGCCCCTCCTCCAAAACGGCCCTTCCTGTTTGCAAAGTACGACCCGCGGCCGCTGCCTCTGCTGCGTTCTGCCCATCAGCAGCCCAACCACTGACCCTGTTGGCAGCGGTGGTGTTACGTGAAGGCGGACACAGGAAATCGACGTGGAGTTTGTGCCACGGCAAACCCCCCCTCCCCCCCGTAGGCAGGACCTCGGAACGTCGTGGACCCAACAGTCCCCTCTCTTATTTTTCAGATGTCAGTTGAGAAACTTGCGACACTTCTTGGCGGCGCAGTTGCAGGGCAGCTTGTTGCTGGCGTCCTCGATGGGGAACTTGTAGTCGTAGGTCAGCTCCTCCCCGCAGAATATGCGCCGAGAGGCCAGGATGACAATGTGCTTCTGACAGTCCACGGTGATGACCCGAGAGTAGCAGTTGGGCTCACAGGAGTGGTTGATGAAGCGGGCGGCGTTGCCGTGCACCGTGGCATCCACCACCTCGTAGTCGTCGATACGAAACATGTAACAGCCAATCCCCTTTGAGGAAAGAAGAGACCAACGTTGTATGCATGTTAGATTATGCAGCCAATGGTGTTTTTTGCACTGCGTTGTTCATCAGAGTTTATTTCTGGGGCCTCACCTTTCCATCGTAATACTTCTCCCGTTTGTCAGTGAGCACGGAGCGAATGACATTTCCAGAGTATTCAATGACCATCTCTCCTGCATCAATGGTTTTCTTGCAGAACAGACCTCGGCCATGAATGGGAGACCTGCAGAGGGTTACCGTTTTCAGAATTGAATCCCAGTAATGGCTTTAGCTTGCATATGTAGATGTTGATTTTGTGTAGGCTTTTTATACTCATAAGTTTATCAAAATAAATGTAAACCACAAGCTATCTCATTATTATGAACAATAAATGTAAATGTGACGTCAACAGAAAATGTCCCAAAAGCTACATTTTGATCACAGGACTTTCCACAGGGACTAAGAACTCATGTAAGGCTGTAATCATAAAAGAAGGAAGTATGTATGGAGTAAGGACCATTTCTCTTTCTTTGAGAACATAAATTAAAGGGGTGACACACTGCACACTGAACTGCAGGCTGAGCGTGCGTTTACCTCAGTGTCAGTCTCTCTGCTCTTTGGAAATACGGACAACAATGGCCTGAAGGAACCTTTTAGTTCAAAGTAGCAAAACCTTTCATCAACCCAAATGTAAATAATTGACTTATGATTGACAGTTTAAGCCCCCCTGATCTAACCTGTAGACTCCGACAGTTTCTTTAGAGATGGCTTTGAGCTGTTTGAATCTCACAGCCAGCGGGAGCTCCATGGAAGCACGTCTGCAACAACAAGAAATCTCAATTCATGGTGGATTTCAGGGTTTGCAGCAGCAGAATCATAGATTGTGATGACTGTGAATAAATTACTAATCTTGTGGGGGCAGTAACTGACCTGGCAGACCTGAGCTGCCCTTCGTCATCATCATCTTCTTGCGGCCTGTACTCGGGAGGCTGGCGGTGTTTTGAAGCCAGGAAGTTGAACATGTCAAATACCGACCTCCTGGAAGGCAAACAGATGTAAGAGGGAGCAGTCAGAAACACAACCGTAAGATCCAAACAGGTTTGGTTCCAAGTTTGATTAACATGTGTTTTTGTGCATGGGCTGCTTCCTCACCTGTGCTGGATCTCTGCACGGGCCGACCCGTGGGGGTTGGCGGGAGGTTCATCGGTTTCCTCTGATTTGTGGAAGCGGAAGCGGTAGCTTCGACAGTGTCTGGAGCCGTAAAGCTGCTCGAGAAGGAAGACCACCGCCTCGTGGACGACTCCCAGCATCCTCAATCCATTCACACCTGGGAGGAACAAAGGATCCACAATGAATCGTTTGCATGCACGGCGACGCATCTATCCCTCTTTGTTTTGTAGTGCAGTCAGAGTGATGCCTCACCTTCAAAGGAGAGCTCCTTGAGTTGTGCGCTGGAGCGAGCTTCCTGCACTTTATCGGTCAGGCATTTCCAAGCTTCTGTAAAGTTAGGACAACACAGCTCAGCATTTCATGCACAAAAGGCCTCTTAAATGTTATGATGTTATTCTACTCTTTTTTTGTCTGCTTTATACAAATACATTTGCAGTATATATGTCAAACGGAACTATTAATGTAGATGTTGCAATTCCAGTGCAGTCAAGTAGGAAGTTGTATTTTCAGAAATGTGTTAAAATTAGTCCAAACACAACAAGAAGAACCTTTTTTCTCCGTCTCCAGCCTTACTAATGGGCAACAAGCTACTCGATATAGCTCTAAATACATGAAAAGCATTCATTATATGACCTTTTGCCAGCGGCCTATTTGCATGGAAATAAAATGCCATTTGCTGACCTTCGATACTCTCACAGCGGATGTGGAAGCCGTCCTCACTGCAGATTTCAAAAATGATACCCTTCTTGGGTTGGCTGTCCAGGCTGGTGTCCTTGCTGTTGCCATCTTGGTCGGGTGGTGAAGCCACAGGAAGAGACCCTGTTCCGCCAGCTGCAGATGGTTTGTCTTTCCCCACTACTTTTCCCGCTAACATGGGAGTTTCAGATGTCTTCTTTTTACCGAGCACACTGGAGGATTATAGCGCATCATTAGAACTCTCTGGGTTATTGAATATGAAAATGGGCAGCTAGCATGGATGAGCCAATACCTCTTGTTGGTTGCCTTGTCTGCCGGTCTGCCCGTGTCCATGGGTTCGGGGGAGCTCAGCTCTTTGGAACTGCTTGCAAAGACAATTAGAGAGGCCCAAAATATATATTATGTCATGGAAATGAAATTATGGTGAGAGTGTGTTAGCCAGTCAGCCATTTCAGCACAAAAAATGATCTGAACAAAAACTGTTCTCATAAATGGTAGGTGACTTGATACATGCGACATGGAGAATAATGGTTTTTGCTAGTTATTCCTATATATTCTTGTAAAAAGGAATAAACACAAAAAATAACACATCTAGAGCAGCCAGAATAACAATGGCCTCACCTTGGCTTTGAGTGATGCCGTCCTGCAGGGTTGCTTTGATGCTCCTCTGCCTGAGATGCCTTGAGCTTTTTCACGCTGGTTATGTCTGGACTCTGCCTGCTCCTCTTTGATTTCGGTGTTCCCTTTTCTGCGCCTAAAGTGGTGCAGTTGGGCGGCCTTTGTTCAGATGATCTGGAGATGGGAGTTGTTCTGCTACTCTGGGAGTGTGTGGAGGTCTGAGTTTGCGTGAACACTCCAACAAGGCGTCTATTGGCAGGGCCTCGCGAGGTGGCAAAGGTAACCGTGGTGTTTGGACTGGAGTCCACAGTCGGGGCTCTGCCTATACGCTGAGATCGGTGCTGTAAGTGGATATTAGTAACTTCCGGCTCTCCTCGCTGGTTGACGGCCATGCTGATAGTCTGTTGGGTTGGCAGGACGCAGATGCTGCTGGCGATAGATGTCTGCACGGAGGAGCTGATGTGTGATATCAGCGGAGCCCCAGCTGATTGGAGGCCCAAGCCATGTGGACTTGCTTTGAACAGGAGGTTGCTAATTGGCCCCGTGATATCAGTCGAGCTGAGGACCGGGGTGGAGAGGGAAACCGATCCTGGTGCAAGAAGGCCAGCGGCACCACTAGGGGGCACAGACACAACATTTAGCACTGACTGACTGGGGTTGAGACCAGAGACTGTGCAAGGTATAAGGTGAGTGGAGGAATCATGGCCCAGGATACCAGCCTGGGCTGTGCCAGGAATCCTCTGCTGAAGGAGAGTAGTTGGGTCCAAGTACATGACCCCGCCCGGTTTTGGTCTCTTGATAATATTTGGGACCTTGCGGTGAGAAGCGGAGAGGGTGCTTAACTCAACAAGGCCACCGGGTTGGCCAGAGATGCTGGCCGTAATCTGAGGGGAAGACAGGTTGATGAGCCTCATGTTGGGACGCCCGACTTCCGATGGGGCCAGAGTGGGCTGGCTACGGGAGCGGGCCAGCTTCTTGCTTTTTCTTGGCTGAAGACGAGATATGGGCCTCTTCTTGCCGTGAGCAGATGCGAGCACAGTCTGGGAGGAAGTGAGGGAGGAAGGACTGGACACTATGGCGACACCGGGACCCAGCTCGTGCCGGCGACCAGCCTCCGAGACCAGAATCTGGGACTGGTCGTGGGGCAACCCAATGAGAAGCCCCGATGTCGTGCTGGGAATTCCGGTCTGGAAGCCCGTCTGTGTGGTTCCTGTAAAGGTGTGTATCTGGGATGGATGAGCCATGGTGCCCAGGACTTTGCCACCAGCAGGAAATATTGACTGGGCCGTAGATAAAGTATTCAGCCCCGTGGCGAGTGTCATGGAGCTCAGCACTGCTGCAGAGCTTGTGTCCATCACCCCTGTGGCACTCATTTTTTGGGCGACGCCATTGGGGACGGTCTGGAGAACGTAGAGAGGCTGGAACTGCTGATTGACCACGATGAGCTTGTCAGGGCCTGGTTTGATGACTGCTGGGCTGGAAACCTGAGTCTGGGATGGTCCTGGGACTGTACTGGGACTGCCTACAGCTGCAGCTGATACCGGGATGTACTTCTGACCCTGAAGAGGCAGGGAGGGTGAACTTGGCAAACCAGGGGTGCCAGAACTCCTGGGAACATCCTGGTTACCTAGCGGTTTAACCACCTGGCCAATGGCAGGGCTGGGAATAAACTGCTCAGGAGTCATGTGACCCTCAGTGTCCCTGTTGCCCAAAGCTGTAGCATCACGCTGATTTTCCGATGGGGAGACACCTGACCCTGCTCTTTTCTTGTCCCCAGTCTTCTCTCCACCGACTGTCTCTGGGTCAGAGGTCAAGCCCAGCATGGTGCGGCCTGTGGTATCTGAGATGAGACTCCCAACAGTGTGGTTCTGACTGGCGTTGACGGAGGGGCTGCGTGTGGTCAGGACAGAGAGGTCAGAAGGTAGCTCCAAAGGAAGATACGGCTCCTCTACAGATATGGAGCTGTTCACACTGCTCTCCACTACAGCTCCGCTCTCTGCACTGGGCAGCTGCTGGGAAAAGTCATCAAACAGTATGTCTTTGGGCCGGTTGACATCCACTCCGTAGCCCTCGTCCAACAGCAGCTCTGAAGAGGACGGCTCAGACTGCTGGCCCAGAGCCCCCATCGACATCGAAGGTGTGTTGAGGACAAACTCCATGATATCAGACGGCAAAATGTTGCCACAGTCATCACTGTTGTTGTTGTCAGAGTCTGATTTAAGAAGGTCCGTGCTGAGGGAGAGTTGGGCCTCCAGAGGATCCTGACTCTGGCTCTGCGGCTGGGACTTGACCCCGCCCCCGAGAGGAAGACAGTTTTCTTTCTGGTTCTTTCGGCCTTCCCGCGCGCCGCCGCTTACAGCTCCGCCGCTGCCGTCAGCCTCCTTGCTCGAGTCACGGGAGTCCGGTTTCTCAGTGTGTCGTTCTCTGCCCCTTCTCTTGGGAGCACGTTTGTGTGGTGTGGAAGAAGAGGTGGCTGCAGTGGTGGCGGTGCTTGTGGTGCTGGTGGTGCTGGCGGTGCAGGTGCTGGTGTCGCTCTCTGATCCGTCGTCGACACCGTCGAGCTGGCCAATGCGCTGCTTGCCTAGAGTCCTGTCGCACACAGCAAAGACAGTCCGCCGGGTTAGTCGAGGCAACAGAAAATAAAACAAAAATCATTTGTAAATCATTCATTTGTAAAAACAAACATTGTGTGTACTCACAGAGCACTCAGCATGTCCTCTTCGGCCTTTCCTTGCGCCCTCTGTTGCTGCTCCTCGTCCTTTAGAAAGCGCTGCAGCTGGGATCCTCGACCCAGACAGCGGTCTATCCCTTCTATCGACGGCAGGGCCTCGCCGGGGTTTATTATTGTCCGAGTGAAGTTGTAGTAATAGGGGTCTGTGCCCCTCTGCTTCATCGCGCTGTCTTCATCCTCTCCACTGTCCCCCGACGAAGAGGAGGTGCTCATATCGTCCGCTCCATCCACCTGCCCCTCGGCCGACTTCTTGCGGCCGCCCGTCCTCCGCTTGACCACGGCGCCGGCTCCGTCGCCGCTGCTGTAGAAGGGCAGGTCTTCTTCGCCGTACGAGCGAACCCCGTAGAAAGGCGTGAGGCCGAAAAACATGTTTGAGCGCGCGCGGGCACTGCGTCGGGGGTAGCGCCGCTTCGCCGAGCCCGACCCGTCGCTGTCGTCCTCGTGATGTTTATCGTCCATGCCTCTATCGTGGTCATCTTCTGGGCCGTCGCCCTCGTCCTCCGTGCCTCTGGCGAGGAGGTTGTGGTGGTCTCGTAGCTCGCTGAGCGAGCGCTCCTGCCGCAAATCCTCCTCCATCTGAGTCCGCGTGTCCGACTCGGAGCTGTCGCTGCTGCTGCCTGAGGGGGAGAAGAGAGCGGCGCGCCGGGTCCCCTGACCGGCAGCAGAGGTAGTCACGGGACATGAGGAAGAAATACCGCCCACAGCGCTGGTGCCATTCGGGTCGGCCTTGATGTCGGTCTTTAGCAGAGTTACAGTAGACGGTTTGACTGGTCTCTTTTTGTCTCTGGAAGACAACGGTAGCTGGTTCGCCGTTGGTTTAGTGTGAGACTGGGAAGCGATCTTTGCTCCTTTCTCTGGAACTAAACCACCCGGTTGCAGCTGCTGTAAGTTGTCCACGGAGGAGCTGTTTTTCCTCTCGGGACCAGAGTAATTTTCTCTGCTCTTTGACACTGGTCTGTCCCCACCGTGGTTCTCGAGCTTCTCCCCCTGAGCCTTCCCGTGGGCTTTGGTGCTGTTACCAAGCACTTGGGCTTTGCTGTTTGTGCTGTTGTGTGAGTTGGGGCTTGTAGCTTGTGCATTGGCGCTGCCAGTAGCTTTAATATTGTTGTTGAGAAGGGGGATTTTGTTGCTGATGTTGCTGTTTTGGAGAGTTTTTTCTCTTTCCCGCTCTTTGGACAACTCTCTGCTGCCTGCCATCTTAACTTTGGGGTGTTTCTCTTTGGCAGCTGAGGCTGCAGCTGTGGCGGCCAAGTGCATGGAGCCTCTCTTGACAACTTCCTCTTCTGCTGGTGTCCTGGCCGGCCACACCGGTTTCATACCTGCGGCTGTGGCTGGACCCGATGAGTAATCGTTGGATTTCCGTAAAGTGGATTTCTGAAGTGAAGACTGTGGGGAGCCAGATTTCCCAACAGAGTCCTTATGGAGCAAAGCTGGCACTACATTCCCAGCGCCACTACTACTCTCCTTTCCTGAGCTGGTCTTCTCTTTAGACTGGTTGATGTTGGACGTTGGGGTGGCCCGGTGACGGGGCAAAAAACCTGCAGACACATCCTGTTCTTTGCTGCCGTGTTTCCCTTGCTTGTCGCTCAGCTTCATGCTGCCAACTCTCGGCTGACCGGTGAGAACGGCAGTGCCCGCAGGAGGGGAGGACTGGCGTGCAGGTGGCAGCCTGGGACTCTTACTCTCACCTCCAGTCTGTTTGGACTGACTGCTGGGAATATTGTCTTTCACTGGGCCAGAGTCTTTGTTTTTCTCTGTGCTTCTATAGCTGGAATCTCTCGAGGGAGGTCGAGCTTTGTCAGAGTCTCTGCTAGATGCTCTGTCTTTACCTTGAACCAAGTCTTTTCCAGTTTCCCTGCAGTGTTGTCTCTGCTTCTCAGAGTCCCTTAGCCCTGCCTCTCTACTCAGAGACCGAGCTTTTTCAATATCCTTATAGTTGACATTTCTGGAGGACAATTTGCTTTTATCGGTTACACTATTGCTTGCATCTCTGCTTGTCGGTCTTCCCTTCTCAAAGTCTCTATTTACTTGTCTTCCCTTTTCAGAATCTCTACTGGGCGGTCTTCTCCTCTCAGATTCTTTCACACCCGAGTCCTTACTCAACGATCTCCTTTTTTCTGACTCTTTGGCTGATATTTCGCCCCTGTCAGAGTCTTTTGGTCCAGGTTCTCTAGACAATCTGTTCTTGTCAGAGTCTTTAGAAGCTTGGCCCTGACTTGATGCCCTCCCCTTGTTGGAATCTCTCAACCCTTGGTCTTTGTTTGGTTGATGTCTATTTCTGTCCGTGGAATACATTCTACCTTTTTCATCGTCTCTTTGGACTGGACCCTTTGCCGACTCTTTGCTGAGGTGTTTAGACTTTTCGGGGTCTCGGGCAGGCGAGGGGATGAGAGGCGGGGGTGAGGTAAGGGATCGTGACACAACCTGAGGTGAGGAGGTCACCATTCTCTGTCTGTTCAGCTGGTGGGGAGGAGGAGAGAGAGAAGGGGAGCTGTGGCGACGGGAGTCAATATTCCGCATGCCGGGGTTCACCAGCGAGTCTCCTACTGTCACAATCTCATGACTTTGGGGCTGAGGGGTACCACCTACAAAAACAAAATGGAATGGTAACTGATAGGAAGACGGGACTGCTGACTATTTCAATTAACTGAAAAATGTATATATATGAAAATGAGTTGTAATTCGGTAACAAACTACATCAAAAAGAGGAGTGCAAAGTTATACCTGGAGAAGGCATGGGCCTTGGACCTAGTGAGCGCTGACACGGGGGGTAGCTGGGGTGTCGGTTCCTGGTGTAAACCCTGAGCTTGGGTGTGTTGGCAGGGGAAAGGGTGTCAGAGCGCCTTGGCAATTCAAATGGATCTGGAAATTCTGGATAAGCAGGACAAACAGATTGACACAAAACACAGTTGAGATTCAGTTCCCCTCCAGACTGCTCTGATTCATCTTTGGTTTGAAATGGTTTCCCAGATCTATTTTAGGGGTGAAAACTGAAGTCCAGGAACTAGATAAGAGATTGACATTGAGAGGAAAACTGAACTGTTGATTCATATTATCAATATTCTAATCTACGGTCTGTATATTTACCTGCTATGGGAGGTGGGCTGTGTGCTATTGTGCGATTCTCCTCAGGAGCCATCATGTTTTTCAAGTCAGACTCTAACACGGGAGGGTGACAAACGAGTATCCTGCAGGTGTACACACAGCGCTTTCGAGCATCCAAGGTACTCCAGTACACCCTTGAGCACCTGGGAGAAGAGAATCAATTTAGGTTCTGATTTCAATTTCCTCTAGATGTACTTTAATTGAAGGGAGACCAATATGGTCTCAGAGGACTTACAGAAGACTCAAATGTAAAAAAAACTCACTGGTATCCTACAGGGAAGAGTTTACGCTTGCAGTCTGAGAATTCAGTCAGTATCCCCAAACAGTCAATGGTCATGGAGCCTGTAATGACAGTGTTTAAATAAGCATTCAAGAGACCGTGAAAAGACATCAAAACATCCATCTAGTGATCGACCTACTGTACCTATCATCATGTGAACATTTTCAGGCTCCAGTCCTGCCAGCCACTTCCTCCTGAGACGAATGCCCTCCAGGTCCACGAGTATCCTGCGGGTCACCTCAAACCCAGACACCACCTGGAGAAATAATATACAACCATAGGAAAGTTGAAGATAAAAGTAAGATCATTAAGTCGCAGTGCCTGGTTCATCTAAACAAGACACATGCACAGTTATTACTGACTGAAGTTTAAACACATGAACATGGCTGCCACCTAAACGCGTTAATGAGTTTTTTATTATATACTAAACATTGATAATATTCTTACTTCTCCCTTAATGAGGTCTTTGTGCTTTGGACAATAAACTTTCTTGTCCTCCAGGAAGACACAATGGCACTGGCGTGCGCACATGAAGTGGTAGTTGCTGGTGCAGGAGGTGAGGCAGCAACCAACTGTGGCCCCTGGCTTTTGACACTTCTCACAGCGCTGGATAAAAAAAAAATACAGGTTACAACAGGATTTGAATGCAAATCAGTCAAACAAATAAACACTTAAAAGGAAGTGGAAACATGTGATGTGCAAGGTTTCTTACCAGCTGTTTTCCCCTGAGAACAGCCATGTGGACGTTCTTCAGAGAGCCGTCATCGTCTTCAAAAACCTCAGCCGACCACAGAGAGCAGTTCACATGGGTCCACTCGTTCTGACCGATGTACAGCAGCCTGCCGCCATCCTGAAACCAACAGCCGTGTTACGAGTGACACAAATACCGCTCTCTTTGCGTTGAGTAGAGTTCAAGCATTTTCTTGACTCACATTAGTGTTTTCGTCTCCATACTTCAGACACAGAACACATTGCCTGTTATCGCTAATGCCTGGCGGAGGAGGGAGCTCCGGGCTGTCGTCACGATCTGAGGGGAAAAATGTATGAGAAAGAGCCACAGAGAAGATGTGCAAAACTAGTGTGCATGCAAGTATTTGAGCATATACTTGCAGATCGCCTTACCAGAAAGGAGTAGGGGTGGTGGAGGTAGAGATAAAGGAAGAAGGGGAGGGCAGGCTGGAGAATCTGGTTCGCCAGGGGTCTTGGGCCGAGGAGCTGGGATGATCTTTTTCATGAGGTGGGGGAGCTCAGCGCGGGAAAGCTCCTGTCTCTCCTGCCACTGCGCGTAGTTGTGGTCCAGGGACGGAGGCAGCACAGCATTCGGGAGAAGCCCACTGCTGGGAATAAAGAGACAGGCGCCATTAAATGATGTTCTAACAATGATTTCAAGCACCTTGTGAGCACCGTTTGCCGATTTCTTCCCCAAAACACATAACGCAATATGTAAATAATCCCACCCAAGGGGCTTTGCCAAATTATGTTTTGCCAAGTCAAACAAGCCAGGGCAATTTGAATGATGTGACTAATAAGCCAGCAGAGGCAACTAAAAAGAGGCATCCCTCCAATGACGACCACAAGAGCCGCTGGATGGATCATTGGTTTCCTGGCCTGGAGCACAGCCACAGAACGCAAACTGACACAATTAGACAACAAGTATGCACCAAAGAGCCGTCACGTGAAATGTGACACTGCTATGGTTTGCTTCCCACGATGCCCGGAGGACACGCACAGCCAAAGGACGGGGGAAGCTGATATCTAAATGGAAGTGAGTGAGTTGGTAAGCAGTTTAATATGCAGAGCGGTAAAAAGTTTCAAAGTGAAAGGTTCACATTGGCGTTAAAAAAGAGCTTTTGAGTTATTTCTTTTTGTCATCACTGACACACTAAAAGCATAAATTATTCAATATGATCATTTTATCATTCATCATTAATAAAAAATGCATGTGCACTAATAAATAAGGCTGCTGTCCTCTGTGAATAAGTGACTGCAGCAAAGAAGACTTGCTTTCATTGATCTTATCCCAGTCTGCTTAATTAAGACCGCACATACGTGTATTGACGTTTTTTCTATTCAGTAGATATTTTAATATTCAATCATCAATCAGTGTTATTCTGAGTAAATGGGCCTCCGTCATCTGTTACCGTCTCATATTGACCACTAAGCTGTCCAGTGGCCTCCTTAAACCAGAGGAATCAATTTTATTACTGTGGCTTTCAATCTAAATTGGTACATTTAATCACAGGAATTGTCCAGAGATAAGGCCCGTTGAAGGAAAATCACTTAATCGATCCATTCAGTCACTAAATCCTCAAGTTGTTAAAAGAGTCTCTTTCCCTTTTTGAACTTATGGCAGAGAAAGTGTTTTAGTTGTGGTTCCCAAGCTAAACATCACACTGATTTGCAGATTTCCTTAACCATTCAAACATATAAAGGGGCAATCATTTGGAACTCTGATCTTCCCTATTGGCTGTTATTTCCACTAGTTTCACCCAGAGGTTGCTGGTACAGTCAGCCACACATCTTATAAATATTAGTTCACTGCTCTCTGGTTTCCTCCTATATGCAGACGATGATACTGTACAGCTTATCCCGGACAAACCACATCTTACATTTGAATAATTATAGACCAGCCGCTCTCAAAAACTGCGGAACTCCTCCAAGATCTTTAAGTGGGTGTACATTACAGTAAAGTATTACATTTGAATTTTCTTCTCTCTGATTACCAACACCAACTTGAGCTGCCTGTTAAGGCGATTAGATCAACTATTGACTTTCAGGCTTTGTACAGTTTGAGCTCTCCCTTTAACTTCCAGTCCAGTACTATTGCTTCATTTTATAGTCGTCTTTACAAAACAAAATGAAATCTTTTGCAAACTGCCAACGCAAGTACAAAAATCTCCCTGACTGGTAAAAAGAAATGATCTTACAAAACTCAAAAGAGTTGGCTATTGTGAGATGGATACTCACTTAGCAGAGACTTTTTGCCTTTCCCAGAGCCTGGAGTCCTTTACTTTGAACCACGGGAAGATTCGATCCATTTGCTGAAACAGAAAACATTCAAGTTTGCACATCCGCCGACACTTTCACAAACCTGTGATCTGGGCAAGATCGTGGTTAATGATTCTGTAGCTCGACAGATGCGCCCTCGCTTCACGTTGTCATATTTTTACCAAGACGCCTCTCCCAGTATAGAAAAGGAGAAACTCAGGATGAAGGAATTGTTTTGGTTTTGTTCTCAATTTTTAAAAGCACCAAGCGTTTTTGTGACACGTGTGTCTGAAAATAATATAACGCCATACAGCTGACATGACCCGAAAGTGTTCAATTGCATAATTGCCTTTGGGGAATTTGAGTGCTTGTGAAATGCACTGACATTTACTTGTGTTCTCAGCGGTGCTGATGGGAATGATATAACCTGAATTGATTTGAGTGTTCTTACCCGAATGAAGAAAGACTTGACCATGCTGTTGGCTTTCCTGCTTTCAGGCTGGCCCCCATCACTACTGATGGCAGTCTGAATGATTCGTGTGATGTCATCACTGAACTCCAGCTGGGAGAGAAACGAAGGGACAGATGCATGCAGAATGATTAACATTGGTGGAAAGGTCATCGCTGCAGTAGCTGAATTTGCTGACTAACCATTGTACATTACAGGCCTGATATGCACACATGCAATATCAAAAGCTACTATAAAATGCTTTAAGGCTAGGGTTTATTTCTATATTAAATTCACACAAGCATTAGGTAATTTGGCCAAAATGAAAACAACAACACAACATTTCATATGGTCGCTAGAAACTACACCAGATTTAGTTTGTCCCTGCCTGGAATATGACGTTCTTACCACTGAATTGTAGCGACCTTGATCCATCTTTTTGTTGACGGACTCAAGATCTGGAGGGGAGTCACTGGGAGGTGTGGAGGGGACTTCTGTCAGGACTGGAGGATCTGGGCCCTCTGGGGAGCGACGTGATGGAAGACTCTCCTCGGTCTCTGGGTTCAGCTCTGGAGGTTTCACCGCCTGTCCCAAAGCCAGAGAGTTACACCGAGTAAAGATCTCACTACTAAGTTAATTTAGCAGCGGCTGTTCTTTTAGCTGTTTATAAGCGAATAAGTGTGTGTATCCGTCAATGTCTATTCTGTTAACAAGAATAAAGCACCCGGCACGGTAAACAAATGAATCGTGCCAGGAGGTCAAACACAGCTTTTTGTACTGGCACCACAGAAGCAGGGGAATGTGTATCTAACCTGTTTGTAGCGTAACAGGTGTGAGGATGTGCGTGAGTTGAGCAGCGCAGTGAGAACATGGCGAACGCATCCCTGAAGCTCTCTCTCCAACGCCGTCCTCCACTCGGCCGGATGGCGTTCGGTACACTTGGTGCACGTGTAGGCAACACTCTCTGGCAGCTTTGATAGCAGCTCATACATTTCATCTGTGGGGATAGAGAAAGATGTCTTCAAGCATCTCATTGGCATGACAGCCGTCACAGGACCGCCTGTCAGACAGCCAGCGGCACGGAGAGCGATATCTGACGAGGCAAACGGACGTAACAGGTGCTGCTGAATACCAAACACGGCATGCGGTTCTAGTTTGAATGTGGTCTTCTACCTGGCTTTTTTGGAAGTCTACTGACCTGTCAGACTCTCACACTTGGCATGGACCCAATGCTTGCAACGGCCGCACTCCATCATCTTACTGTCATAGTCATCGTCATCGTAGCACTTGTCACACAGTGGGCAGAAGTTTCCTAAGATAGAGAAGATGGTAACCGGTACAGCGTTTTCCAATGTTGTAATTTTGACCTCTGTAACTGATGAACCCTTCAAAATCCAGGTGAGATTCTTATCATTGTTACCAAATACCATTGGTATGTAAAGACTCCTTAAATGAAGAGCATTTTGGATTCAATGTGCTTGTTACTTACCTTTAGCAAAGAGTTTGGCACAGTCATGACACATGGAGAAGTCATGTGACCACTGGGCATCCCAGGACTTCCCAGGTTTAGTGGCTCCACAACTCTTACAACGCACACATTTGGTGCACACCTGTAAAAGAAAGAACACATAAACAAGGTGCAAAAGCAGTTGAGCAGGCGAGGGTGGTGTGAAAGTGACATTATGAGTATTGAAATGGTTTCATAGGAATGTGTGTGAACAAAAGGAGAGGTTATGTGTGAGCATAATGCTAGTCGGGTGAGGGCGAAGAGCAGAATGAATGGACAGTGTAGATTTTCATACCCAGACTCTCTTCTTCTTGGTGGGTCTAGTAGGGTGGTTGGGACCCAGGCACTCTGGGTGATAGCTGTTACGGCACTTATCACACTCAAGCAGCTGCTGCTACAGTGACAGAGGCCAGAAAAGACATTACATAATTTAAATATGACAAGCGGTAACATCCAAATGTTCATCCCCAACAAACAGCCATTTCCATTCAAAGCTAATTAGATACAACATGTAATGATGACTTCAGACAATCAGTAATTGTTTTGAAATCAATGAAGGGGTTGGATGCAGCATTCAAGTGTTTTCAAAAGAGGATTCATTTTATGCAGATATTTAACTAATATGTGGAACACAACAGGCTTTACTGCACACACCAGGATCCATCCCTGCATACTGAAAATAAGCACCCATGAACAGTTAAATGGTGTTCCATAAGACTTTCTATTTCTCCGGCTATTAAATTCTCATTAGTGTTTAAGGAGCATTCAAAGTTAGTAGTATCTCTATTTGTCCCCAACAACCTACACAAGGGTGCACTTGCATCCGCATTAAGGTGACGCGATACACATTCATGCCAATGACTTCACACTATTCTACTTATCTACAGGTAAATACAGCAAAAGCAGGTAAGAAAACGACTGCTGCTGAACATGGATATCAACAATGCAGGCTTCAAAAAAAGTCAGTGACGAAGAAATGGGTGCTCCAAAAATCCATAATACTTCATTCTGACCCCTCAGATTATCTGTTGCATTTGTGTAACAGACAATAACCAACAAATCCATAGACATTCTGAACATGTAACCACAGTACCAAACAATCAGACGAGCGTGATCCTGAAATGAAAACCACTGAAGGCTCACACATGCACATTTCAAACAGGACATCGGTTAACAAATAAAATCCTGGCAGGAATCCAAGAAGCTGATTAAGTGCTGTCTGCTGGCAAGACAAGCAGGCTTCTTTCTATGAAGAACTCAAAAGCCTTTACACAAAGTCTCTACAATAAGCTTATTATATGCACATATTTAACATGAAAAGAACTGTACTGAATGGCTTACTTTAGTTTTCTGGTGCTGGTGTCCGCAGGCCTGGCAGAACCGGCATCGTCGACAACACCAGTTCTCAAACTGTTCCTGGAGGGGGCGCTCTGACTCCCCCAGGCAAAAGAGATGGAACGGTTCACAGCACACCTGGCAGAAGACAAACTATAGATGGAGAGAGAGAAACAAAGAGAAATGCATGTGGGAGAAAGCAAGTTAGAATATAGGTTTAGCTATTACTCTGACATTACCATTTGAAAGCAACATTCTTAAAACAACGATGTGATTTTATTGACCTCAACATTTCCACTGCTTGCACATAGGAAGCAGAGGACCCGGGGCGTGACAGGCACAGAGGTGAGCAGGCTGAGGCCTCCAGCCTCCCAAACCTTCTCCACATCAAGGTCTCTCTTGAAATCCACTCTGATACGATGCACTCCGTCGCAGGGCGCTCTGGACTTCGCCTGGCCCCTAGTCGAGGGAGTGCTTAGCCAGTTTAAAGTACTGCTGCTGGGGGGTTTGGTGGTCAGCGGCTTTGCCATCAGACGAGAGGAGAGGGACAGAGGGTTGAACATCAGAAAAAGATACTTGATAAGTAGTGTGGATTTAAAATTTGAGATGGAATTATGTAGGAATTTTAAAAAGCAATTGGATGCAGCTCACGCAGTGACCTCTTCTCACCTTGTCTTTTGTTCTCTGTTTGGGAGATGGAGGAATAGAACGGGAAGCTGGCATCTGTTTTGCTTCACCTATGAAAAAGAGACAGAACACAACATTCAAATTAGAACATAGCGTATAAAGTGTGCATTTATTTTAAAAAACATCCATTAAATACAAGTTTGGAACCATTTTTTTACCGATGTCTGATGTAGTTGTAGTTAAGCTTTGCTGTTGCGACGAGTGCTGCTGGGGCTTCTTCTTGGGCTCGCTCAGAGAAATTTGGGGGGAAGCGTCTTTTCTCGTAGGTGCCTGACTGGCGAGAGAACGCTGCTGCTGCTGTGACAGTTGGTGAGATTGCGTCGACTGGGAGGGAGAACTCTGGGCTGAAGACGACGGAGAGGAAGCTGATGAAGATGAGGCGGACGACGACGTGGTGGAGGACGAGGAGGACGAGGAGGAAGAGGAGGACGAGGTTGTAACAGACCGCTGTGGTTTGTGTCCCTTCTTGCTGGCGACACAGCTCGGGAGTGACAGCGGTTTGGCATCTGGCGTGAGGGCCGGAGACGGAGTCTGGGCTGCGACTGTGCCGGGCGCCTGTGGAGGTTCTACTGTGGCGGGGGAAGGTGCGAGGGCTGGAGAGGACTGCCTTGACAGCGGCTGCTGTCTCGACTTCTCCTCTCCCAACTTTAGCGGAGGAGTTTCGCTCTTTTTGCGGAGGGGCTCCTCCTTTAGTGGCGCAGGAGTGGGTTTAAGGCCGGACTCTGAGACCAGCCCTTTTCCTGGAATGACACCGTCTTTCTTCTCAGACGACTTGTTCTTTTTCTTGTCTTTCTTGCATTTGCCTTGCTTCGAAAGTAACATCTTTGAGGGCATCCACTGCAAGTTCTGACACTTCCTCATCCTGTAGTCAGGGACCAAACCATTCAATTCTCAATGAAATCCATAAGAAATACATTTTGAGATGTTATTCAAGTCTCGCTTCATAATTATACGAATATATTGCAAAAACACGCTTGTCCACAAACACTCACTTGCAGCATTGCTTTTTAATGTTCCGTCCTCCAAATTTAGGCTTATCAAGACAGTTGGTACAGACACCACAGTCTTCTGGAACTTGGCAGCCTGAGCATTGGCCACAGCGCCGCGACCGCCGCCCCTTCTTGGGAGGAGCTTCTTGAACCGCCTTCTGCCGCGTCTCCCGTGGCTTTAATGGAGGGGACTGAGGCTCCGCCTCCTCGGAGCCTGCTACTGATGACTTATCTGTAAGAGAAACACAAATGTCGGTATGAATCCGGGTACCGGGTTCATTTGACTGAAAGGTCTTTGGTTGGAAAACATTTATGATTGACAATATTTGAGGCAAAATGTCCATTAGATGAACCATCATCATAGGTGACATGTATGGCAATAAAATGTACTAATTGTCTAACATTTCTGTTTCCAAATAAGACAGCTTAAAGTGTAAAACGTAGCCCATAGCTTTAAATGAACAGCAAAACATTCACCTAAAACATATTTGAATACTTTAAATAGATTTAAGATAATGTGAGCTGTCCAGAAGCTCGTCTAGAACACAGATTCCTCTGAGTAAAAGACCAGGCAAACAAGGGCATTAGATAACTGACTGTCAGTCAATCAGAGTGAGTTACATTGAACCTTGTCATCCACATGCCAGTGGAGAGGTAAGTTGAGTGTGACTCACCATCATTCCCCATGGAAGATAGGATCTTCTCTCTCTCCTCCCAGGGCAAGGCACTAAGTGTGGGCATGTCGTCAGGGAACACGGCCCGATTACGGCCGAGGGCCACGGCTGCCCGGCGACATACGTGCTTGATACGTGGACCACGGACTGAGGCCTCTGACGAGTCACTCTCCTGACCCTGCTCACAAGTACACATCCACACGGGACGGTGAAACATTTTCATTTTACATTATCTATTATCATTATCTATCTCTTATCTATTTAATTTATTGCAAAAGTTTCAGGGAACCAAATAAAGCTCTCCTTTCTGTTGTTGGTTGGTGATGATGAGGATAATGAGGTGGCAGAGGAGACGGTTTGATACTTACTATTTGGCCAAGTTCAAGTAGGAAAGGAAATGTATTTTTATTGAAAATTGCAATGACTACCTAAAGTTTGGATTCACACCAAAGAACAAATTAGTATATTCTGGAAATACTTTCAAAGGACAGCTAGTGCTGCTTACTGCATAATGTATGAGGCGCACAGAATTCCCCGTCAGTAACACCCTCTTAGGGACTTTTTTACTATCAAGTTTCACTTTGATTCAAACACATACTTCTATTAATAGCAAATATTCATAGAATTGCTTGTGGTTTCATGATGAGGGTGAGAGAAAAAGAGAAGCTTTAAGGGGACAAAATAACTATGCGGCAAAGCACGAACAGGAAAAACTGACCTGGCCCTTTGTCTGCTCTGCAGGCTTCAGTTTGCTCTTCTTTATCGCAAAGAGCTGAGCTTTGGCCTTCTTTAGTAGTCCAACTACACGCTTGTCGGTCACAGGCTGCTTCTCTGCTTGTGCCAACATTGATCCAAGCGAGGAGACAGGGAGCTGTTGTCTGCCTGGCTGCCCTGGAAGGCTTGCGGTCTGCTGGCTAGGAGCACTTTGTTTCTCCTTCTCCTTTTCCCCATCCTCCATCTCTGGTCCTTTCTCAGAGGATCTGTTCTTCTTAGATAGACGTCCTTTAGCAATAGATATGGGAACAGTGGAATGGGGCCCACGGACGTCTGAGGAAGCAGTGTCAGAAACTGTGTCAACTGACGTGGATTTCTTTCTCCCTGGAGCCTTTTTTGGAGCAATAGGCTGAAGAGCATCTTCGGAGTCCCTCCCATCCACAGTAAACAGGCTGGAAGGTGTATGGGGGGAGCCGTCTGGTGTAGAAACCTTACTTCTTTTCTCCAAGTCCTTTCTTGCTTCCCTCTTGTTTTCCTTTTCTTTCTCTCGGTTTCTCTCAGAATCCCTTTCTTTTTCCTTTTGGGCAGGTTCCTGGGGAGTTGACAAGGTGCTTAGGTCTTTACCTCCTTTTCCAGCTCCTCGCCCTGTGTCCTGGGCACTGGAAGGAAAGAGAGGGAAAAGTGGGGAAGATGTGGATGACGTAGTTGACAAAGGAGCTGGGTTTCCTGCAGCCCCTCTCCTGCTATCAGTTGGCCCTTGAGGGGCCAAACCAATGGATACGTTGGAGAAGGTGCTGAATGGAGGAGTTAAGGCACTAGTGGCTGGTGGACCTGCAGGAACCCCTGGCAAAGAGCTGGGATTACTGCAGGGAACAGAGCCTGTCAGCACAGACATCTCGGAGGAGGAGCCTTTGCCCATCGACATTGGCCCTCCTATTTGGCTGCTGCGTCTGGTCATCGAGTGAGAGGGAGATCGCGGGTGCCCACGGGGTGTCCCCGTGACCAACCGCCTCCGGCGCCGCGAGCTCCGGCTGGAGCTCGACGAAGTCTGGTGCGGGGAGAGAGACCCGGGGCTGCTTCCGGAAGAAGAGTGCAAGGTGACGGACTCAAATATCCGGGAGTGAGCCTCGCTGGGTGTGAAGCGCGGCGCGCGGAGCAACGGGCTGCGCTTCTGCTGCGGCGGCGCGTCGAAGCGCGATGAAGACGGATGTTGGTGGTGGGTGTGTGGGTGAAGGGGGGCGAATAGACGAGTCCCCGTGCCCGCTCCGCTGCCTGCCGTGGGGAATACCGCCGGAGCGGCTCCCCCCGCTCCACCGACACCGTGCGGCAACAACCCCACGTCCTGAGCCGTGAGTGGGGGAGGGCGGAAGTTGTCGAATATGGGCTTGCGGATGAGGCCCTCCTTAGCGTATTTGGCTGAGGAGAAGTACTGCTGTTCAGGGTGGGACAGGGACGTCCAGCGGAAAGTGGGCTCCCTCAGAATTGAGCGGCTTCGTTTGTCTGACAGGCCGGACAACACCGACGGCCCAGACAGGTACGGAGGGACGGGGTGACTCATCCAAGGCGACTGCGAGTGGTGTTCACTGATGGCGGCTGAGTTGGAGGACGCCGACTGGGGCGGCTGCGGCGGCGTGAGGAGGGGGGGAGGTGGCGGCGACGAAGAGGAGGAGGCTGTGGATGAAGCTTGCTGGGAATTTACATGTGCGGAGGAGGACATAAGAACTCCTGTTGGTGGGCTGATGATAGGTTTTTTCGCCCCAGTGGGGAGAGGCTCCCTCGCCCTCTGGCTTCCCCGGCCGCCCCCCTGCCCTCGCCGGCCTCGCCGACTCCTATTTGCCAACGCGTGCTCCGGCTCGGAGGGGGGAGAGGGTGGCCGTGAGCTGTGCAACAGGCTGGCTTCCCTCACTCCCTGCGAGGACGGCGAGTGATCCTCTGGCTCCGACAAGGCCTGTGTGGCCTCGGAAGCCTGGGAGTCGCACGATGAGTCGTCCAAGCTGGGGCTGCTGGACCTGGAAGACTCTGCGGAGGAGAGCTGGGAGGAGTGCTGCGACACGGCGCTCGAGGCGCACGACGCTGCGCTGCTGCTGAATCGCCCGTTGGAGGCGCTGTTGGTGTTGTTGTTGTTGTTGAGCAGACTGGCAGTTGTCGATGGAGCAGTGGGGAGAGGCGCAGGGGGAGGGGCTGGAGGAGGAGGAGGAGGAGGGGGTAGGGAGTCGACTGGAGCCACGGTGCTGGCGCTAGCGACAGCTGGCGCAGAGGAGGCCAGTACAGGAGCGGGGGAGGACGAGGCGGCAGAGGTGGAGGTGAGTTGGGCAGATGTTGACACAGAGGACGGGGCTGCTTCCAACCGCGCTATCTTCATATGGGGTGGAGGTGTTCCAAAGTTGCCCTCGTCTTCAATGAAGCGCTTGGGGGTTTTGATGATGCGAAGGGAGACGGTGCTGACCACCGGCATGATGAACTGCCGGATGTTCTTCAGTTGGGTCTTCCTGATGCCAGAGTCGACGGCTCCTGTCCCACTTCCCCCAATGGAGACAGCCTCTTTCTCCAGCCGCTTCTGCGCTCCTTTCTTAGCGCGCTGCAGCAGCTGCTTGGCGATGGTTGCATCAGTGCGTTTGGAGGAGGGGACAATCCGGACAGGCTTTCTATGGCGCGGGCTTTTTCTGATGCCCACCGCCTTGGAGGGCGACGGGGAGGCAGGTGGATTGGAAGAGTACTCTGCGCCATCCGCACTCCTCGGCGGCCCATGCTGGGGAGTGTGTGGTTCTGTGCCCCTGACCCGGAAGGCCTTGTGTTCCTCACATTCAATGGAGGTAGACAGCTGTGCAGCAGCAGCAGCGGCGGCCTCCGCTTTGAGTCGCTCAGCTGAGGGCGGTCGCCCGCGTCTGCGTCTTGGTACACCGGGCAAAGTCTTGAGCCTTGACTTGAGAGGACTGAGTTTAGTCGCCCTCAGCCTCTTTAGGGTGGTAACTTTGGATTCCTCCCGCCCACCTTTGGGAAACCTGGACTCTGTGTCATGTGGCTGCCCAGAGCCCAGTGGCGTCCTCTTGGCGCCCTTCCTGTCCTCCTCTGTTTCCATACCCAGCTCAGTCCCTGCCTGCCTTCTATCCTCCCCTGCTGCATGGCTGCCTGTGCTCCAAGCTCTCTTGCTACTTGAAGACGGGGGTCGACCCCTTCTCTTTTCCCCGGTGCCAGGTGGCCTTCCAGGCAGCCTTTTCACCTTCTCAGCTGGCCTTTCAGGGCCTTCAGCTTTCGCCTGTGTCGGGGAGGGAAGGGAGGATGGGGAAGGTTGACCTGCAGCAGCTTTCTGGGTAGTGAGGGCCCGCGGGGGGCGGCCTCTGGGCTTCTTCTCCTGTATGGCTAGGCCTGTTGGAAAAAAAAACAGAGCAAAATGGATGCCATTTAATAATCTAGGGGTGCATTTGATAAACACAACATTAAGTTATCTGATGGATCAGAGTTACTTTTAAGTGACTTTACCTAAAGGGGGTGTTGAAGGGCTCTGTATTCTGTTTTGCTCAGCCACCGGTCCAAATCCTCGAAACTCTTCTTCCTACAAATAGAAAAGAAGAAAACATATTTCGATTTTTTTACCATACCATTTTTGCGACGCTAAAAGACGGGGAAGAAAGCTGACTTTTAACCAGCTGATTAAAAAGGTCACAATTACAAAGATGTTCGAGTCATTTTTTGAAGTCTGACTCAAATGAAGACCAGGCTACGGGCTACAATGATTCCCTCAATCTCACATGATGGCGTGACATCGCTGTTATCATGGAAACGATTCATCTCCAAGGAAGCTGAGGCTGACAGGATTTGAGTTTTTCTTTAGTAAAGGGCATGCTTGGCCTGTTACATTAAATCAAATAGCATCTTCAAAGACAGAGACATTCAGTTCATCCTTCAAATAGTTGTCACAGTATACTGCATACTGCATTTTGACGGCCTGACCTTCTCGCATCAAGGTCAACTTTTTCCACCCATCACTCCAGGATTAAAGACATAACTGCTTCCCATGCGCCGTGAGTCCCGTTCTTCTGTTATTACCTTGGAACCAGTGCCATTTAAGAAAGACTCTTTGGCCGTCTGCCTATCACTGGGTCTAATGGTGTGTCTTGATATTTCACTTCTATTATATTATGCCAAAAAATATATTCTTTTGGACTTCACTTCAATGCTGGCGGCTCCCGAGATGACGCATGCTTCTGTAACTGTGACATTTACAGAGTAGCTTGTACATCAATCCGTCCTCGCCTGCATCAGAAAAGCCTTGAGATGTGCAACACAGACATCATTAGAAAATGGTTAACATCTTCCGTATCCTGATCCATGGCACTTCTTCTTGTAATCAGTGTGTGTGTGTTTAAGAGTGGAGGTGAGCATGTCATTTAATCATGTTTATTTATAGCAACGTGAGGGGATGCAGTCGAGGTCTCATTGGCCCACTTTGTAGAGCAGCTGCTATCCAAGTGTAGTACACGCGAGTGTGTGCACATGCAAACTGATTACACACATTTGAGTGTGAATAATTCATACCTCAATGTGTCCGAAACACATTGCAAAAAAACAGTATTAAAACCACTAATGTGCACAACAAAAAAGTGTCTATTTCATCATATATAAACAAACAACAATAACAAACAGTAAATAGTACTGTTTATCCTGGCAGGCAATACTGATCCAAACATCGTCCTCATGCTTCCCTGTCCACTTACAGTCTGTCAACCCCCCCCCTAGCCCCCATCTCTGTTCACCATAATACCAGCATCTTCTCCTCTGTAAGCAAGCTGCTGCTGCTCTTGGCTGGTGTCGTTGCAGAGCGGAGGGGGGCGGAGTGCCAACGGACGGCTCTGACTCGCTGTGATAGTGAGTGCGAGAAGCAGTCAATGACATCACAGCGAGCATGGAGCGCATTGCACTGATTTGTGTACACGCGCACGTGTACCTCCTGATGCCCTCAGCCACGCTCACGCTGGGGGGGGAGGGGGGTGGGGGTAGATAAACAGTCACACACCCCTTGCGCGTGAACTGCACAGCAAGATGTAAACATGTAGGACATAGGCGTGAGGATGCGGGGGAGGGGAGCACAGGCGAGGCCAGCGAGCAAACATGAGTGAGAAAAAGGAGGGGGGCTGTGCGAGGAGGGCGGGGAGGAGAGGGATAAAAAAAAAAGGAAAAAGATAAGAGACCAGGAAGCAGCGTTTTGACCACATGCGCCGTCAACAACAGAGAGCGCAGTCGTCTCCAGGGAGCAGTGATGATGAAAAGGGGGGGGTCGGGCTTTCTACATGCTCAAGCAAAAGCTCGATCTGAACGGGCCTCCCACGCACGACAAGCCTCCCCTTTGCGCTCCCTTATTCCCGTTCCCTGCTCCCAAACACATATTCAGTCACTCGCTCGCTCGCTTCCCGCCCACTGGCTTGTGAGCACAGAGCGGCAGCGTGTGAAACGCAGTGCTCACTGTGAGCTCCCTAGTGGAGGCGCAAGGAGGCAACTCAGAGAAGTAAACACTGTAGTAGACTAGCAAAGAAAAGGGTCATGCACCGCATTGCCTTGCGGCATGCGAAGAGGTAAGAGGGATAAGAGGGATTTCTTTTTTCTTTTTCTATTTCATCAGCTTCAGAGGGTGTTTTCAATGAGACGGTTCATCTTTGCAGGCTTTTCCAGTCTGCTCTTTTGTCACAACTCACTTAACTGATCAGTGCTTAAATGACTTGATTTAAGTCACTCAAAGACAGAGAAAAGGAAACGCATCTGAGTCATTGTGGAAGCATAGTCATGGTGGGACAGCTGGGACAGTCCCTGGAAGCTATGAGACGGGGGTGAGAGGGTTTTGAGATTCACCCCTATATATCGGTTTGGCTCTGACAACGGAGGGACTTTTTACCGCCTTTCGTGGCCACATTTAGGAGAACTCAAAGTGGTTAGAGACAATGGGCTGCCGCACTGCTTGTTCGGAACTGGATATATTGTATATTCAGAGGGAATTTCACTTTGTGGCCTATGACTCATTTGACATGCAGTTGATAATAATTTAGCTTTGGTAAAAATTCCACTTGCTGTGATCTTCACCAATGTCGTCGTGCTAGATGGAAATAATGGGTCTAACATGCGAAGAAGTTTTGTGTAGAATGTGAAGAATGTTTAATGTGCGCAAACGTGGCAAATAGGACTCAGTCTGATCTGATTCTGAAAAGGTGACTAGCAGTGGAGAAAGTGACTGATAAATAAATAAATATTCATCTAAAGCAGTCAAACTTGAGGCAACGCTGCTTCTCAAAAAGGTGTTGAACTTAAACCGCAACCGAATGCCCAAATGCATGCTGCAACTGGTTTCACATTGATGTGGTAGCATACAGTGAGCATTTTTTTATGCTCAGAGTAAGAAAGGAAACGATCACTTTAACGATTGACGTTTGAGCAGTCAAATACCTAAAACACCATCTATACTTGTTGCCCCACTCATACTCTTGAGTCTAAGGGACAACATAAAAGGCTGGGAAGGACACACGGGGATGTGAAAAATGTTTTGAGTTGGATTGGAAATCCAGACATCGCGGTTATGCAACACGCGCCTCACTCACCGGCCAACCGCCGCAACCCCCCCCCCCATGTACAATGTACACTGCACGCTAATTAACTAAAAGACACAGAGTGCAACTTTTAAATAAGCTGAAATTCATTGCTCAACATAACAAACACCCCTTGGTTACAGATTTAAAGCCACTGCAACCTGCCTATCTGGGCAATATACAGTGTGGGATTTAATTTAACGTCAAAGTACTACAGAGTAATACGATGAGTTTAAAGTAAGAACCACGTTACCCACTCTGGGAAAAGGAAAACATCAGAACAAGTATTAAGGAGAAAGGGGAGAACTGACATTTGAAAGGGATGTCAAAGAGATGTGTTGTGTTTTCAGATTAGGACCCCGTCGCTTAGTTTTGATGTCAGAGAACACATCTTAAGAAGTCCTTCCGCACCAGTAGTCTGAAAAACAACATTTGTCCTCACACATTCCAGGAAGCTTTCTTCTTGGATTTACTGAACAGACATGATGCCTCATTCCTGCCTGGAATGTAAGTTGGTGATGAGCTCATACTCCATACGCCCCTCTGATCACACATCTTTTAGAAAAGCCCCAGAGGAATTTGAAGCATAATTTTAAAAGATACTATAATACAAAGCAGCAAATATGAGTATTAAAGTGTTTCGGTCCAGTCTTAGTCATTGATTATAACTCCTTCCGTCCCATACCAGAGTGAGGTACACAACGGCGATGGCTTGGTGACCTGTTATCTGGGAGCAAAAGGTGGACATTTGTTTTTTCCCCCTCAAGTGTCCCAAACACTAGCTGCAACTGTTTCACATTTGCTCGACAGCACACAGAGCAAAACAAACACTTTGCAGGGCAAGATGACTCCTTTTCGCACAGGAGGACAGTCAACGGACAAAGACAAACAGACTGACTGGAACGCAAGCATGGTGTGTGTGTGTGTGTGTGTGTGTGTGTGTGTGTCTCTCCCACCCACCCAAGTGGGCAGCTTGAATTTAAGTTCTAATCAAAATAAAGACAAAGAAGGCACGCCTAGTCCTGAGTGCAATAGGGGACATAAAGTCTAACACCCCTACCACCATACACACACGCACACACACACACACACACAAAGAGTAAGAAAGACAACACAATTGCCGCCTTTCTCCCAGTCAGGGAGCTCCTGAAGCATTCTGCTGTAGCAGAATAAAGCCATGGCTGGGAGGGTCTGTGACTAATTCTCCACCCAGCGTTGTCCCGTTGTGAGGAGGGGGGTCGCCCCGCACTCTTTGATATCCCTGCCTGTGCTCTTTCAGCCGGCCGTACTTTGTGAGAGCTAGAATAAAAGCAGACACAAAGCTTCCTGCTCCTATCCACACGCTGTCTCGGGATGGGTAAGCGGGTGGGGGGGGGGGGGGTCTTCCATTTAAATAGGCCAAACACCTGCTGGACTGAAGCCCCTTCCGCTCAAACACACTATTTCTCTCCAACCAGTGAGGCAGAGAGACATTTTGGGTTGATACATCTATTCAGTTGTCCATTTATATGAATGATAAAACATTGGTAATATGTGAGTGGAATAGATTCAGCAGAAGGCAATATTACTGGATTAACAAAGTTAACGGGGGTTATACAGTCACACATTTACAAAATAACACACATGGACTGCACTCTGCACCAAAATAAGCAGCAGCAATTTGGCCAGATTAAGAAAATGAATTCCCTACACACATACAAAAGCTAACAAATGCCCTCATTTGGACAGCAACAGCCGACAAGTGGCCTTTTGAGTCACCCAATAGGCTTAGTAATCCATTCCAAAGTGGCAGCTGTCAGGAGAAAAAGTTGTTCTGCCTCTCAGACAGGGTTGTGTTTTTCTGAAGTGGATTTGGGTCTTTCAGCCTGGATGGGGGGGGGGGGGGGGGGGGGGGGGGGGCTGGCTAAGTGTCCGGCTGGCGCTCTGTTCAGGGTCGCCCCGTGAGCTCAGCAGGCTGCAGTGAGTCTGAACAATCCTGCCCTGGTCTGGCCAGACGGCCACTACACAGCCTCTCAATGAAACACCACGCTGCGTACGCAACTTCCACAGGCTTCAGGTTCCATGTGTGTCTCCACACATCCGATACTGCCGTGGGAAAGCATTACTCCTAACTACTTTAAAAGCCATGTGCTTATAAAGATGGTGTTTCAAACAACTTCACTATTATTTTATAATATCATAAAGCTGTGTACATTAAAAGAAAATCAAGGAAATCCCTATTGTGGGACTGCAGGTTGCACTTAAATGTTATCGATGTACTCAGACAAAATAGTGGTTTAATCTCCCCATTGTCCACCTTTTAAATTAAAAAATGTAATCTCCATACGTTTTGCACACTTTCCTTATAACTGAAGTTCCCTTGTCATTAATGGTAAATATGATATTTCGAATATAGTGCATGTTTCTCTATATTATAAAACGTGTCAAAGTCAAAAGTACATACGTCAGAGTAAGTTCAGAATTAAAAAAAAAAAATATATATATATATATATACACATAAATGGCTAACTAATATGCATGTAAATAAAGCTGTGCTTCAACGGAATAATCGGCCTGCGGAGCACCTGATCTGGTGGTAAACATCCCCACACATTGTAACGTTACTCCCACTGCCATGAACGCATGCTGCTCATCATGAAGAAGGAAGATGGTAGTTCGCTAAGGCGAACACACCCCCACATCACACGGTCCGTCAAGAAGAGGCTCGTTGTTATTGTAGCCAGCCCCTGCACGAGCACTGCCACTACCAAGTCACATTTTCTGATAATATAAAATAAAAAATACATTTAAAAAAAGCGAAGCCAAATCATACACCAAAACCCGGCAGATATTCTTTTATTCGCACTTCGGCTCCTGAAGAGAGCGATTTTGGAGCATCCGGCTGTGTAGCAGACGGTCTCTCCAAAAGCATTATACAACCCGATAATATTTTGGTAATAGCTTCGTACTGACTGTGTAGAGAAGGGGAAAACATGTCCACCTCCCATTTTCCCTATGCATCAGCAATAGCCCCGGTGGCTAGCGTGGCGTAGTGCGTAGCATGGTAGCTGACTCCTAGCTTAACCCCAAACAGCATCGGTAATGATGTATTGGTTTTTGTGTATGAGCTCCGCCAACTTTAGCCACGGTGCTTTAGCCCGCTGGGTAGCACTGTGCCCAGCGAAGGTACGGCCAAACACAGAGGAGCAATCTCCGGCCAACCTGCACCTTTAGCATCGCTCGGGACGGGAGGATATTGCTGTAGTTTTAGCTGTGAGATGTGGACAGCTAGCCTGCGAGCTAACCAATCAGCTAAGCGTTATGTTAGCCAGAGCCTCGCTGGAAGGCTGACACCTCTCACTGCAAGCAGCAAGCCCCGGAGTAAATGTGGGAATTACCAGGCTGTTAGACGTTAGCTGACAAATATAAGCGAATGGAAAGCTGAAAGTGAGTCAATAACGAGGAGACCGTTCTTGGATATGTTGTAGACGGACGCCAAATTCTCGTTAGCTCGTTACAAACCACAATTGTGCACTCTCGCCTCCTTCAAAATGACATGTCTTCTTTCCAAACATATTACACGCTATCTTGAAGGTCCCGTGTTATTACACCACGGGGAAACAACAACACGTTTAAATCCTGTTCGGAGTTAAGATTGAAGCCAATTCTGGACGATAACTTTAACAGTGTTGATGTAACGTTACATGCTTTAGAAAGGCAACATGTCCAGAATTGAAGGCTTTACGTCAAGCTAATGTCAAGTAAGCTAACAGTTAAGTCGTAACCTAGTTGTAACTGCGAAGTTACACATGGTTCTTGCTATGTGTTAACTGGTTAATTACAACATAAAGTGGGGTTAACAGCGGGGTTTCTGTAGTGTTTTGGTCGGGCTAGCAGAGTCCACATAAGCACCAATTCATCTGTGTGGATGTAGCCTGTCCTCTCACTCCACTGGGATGAAGAAAACTTTCTTTCCAGTTGGACCTTTCAGACCATAAATCTGATAACCACGTTGGTGTGTGTGTCGTTCCACACTAAAGTTAACATAATCACATGTTACTGTGGAGTTTTAAGGCCACACGAACCACCGCAAAGTTAAACAGAGCATCCTGGAAAATGACAAGTTTGCTCATAGCCACAGTTAACGTGAGGAGGAAAAGATGGTCAACGTTCGGTCAGAGAGTAACCGTTAGCTTTCCACCTAAAACGGCTCTCCGGGGACACCGGACTCCGCGGTTGACTAACTGATGCTCCCGGGTTACCATCGGGCTGCACCCGTCCTGTCCAGTGCTTACCTCCCCGCTGCTCGAGTCACTCGATTCCCCCAAAACATCCCGAAATGTCTGCAGGTTGCTCCCGATAACCGAAGAGACCTGTAGTGCAGCGTCAAAACCGGGTCCGAGCCCGGCGGCGTTCGGGTGGGCTCCCGAGACGCTCCGCAAAGAGGCAGTAACCCTTATTCGGCCCGCTCTCCTCCCGGTACCGGAGTTGCAGCTCCCTCCGGGCCGAGCGGGGAACCGCCACCGACAGCTGTGCGCCATTTTACACTCTCTGCCTGTCTGCCCCTGCGATCAGAGATACCTCGGTGGGCGGAACCCTAACCCAGCACTCCACATAAACAACCTCTACCACAGCGCTCCGCTCTCACTGGCCAACACGTCGTTATTCAGGTTGCGGGGCGGAACTGGAGAAACCCCGACAATGCATTTTCTCAGCGGCCCTATTCAGAGACTGTATGGCTGAATCCAAATCAGGTTCAGGGGCTTTGCCCGGGAAAGGTGCCTCGTACTTGAATCGCAAGGAAGGAGGAGACCGTTACCTTGCAAACATTTCCCCAGGCAATTAAAGTGAGAAGGTTTGTGCTAAGTTTACGAAGGTAAAAGTGTGTCTTTATTATACAAACAAAAAGAGAGAGCAAATTTCTTGCCAGGCAAGCAAAAATAAAGTTTGTAAGTAAAACTATATAAACTGAGAATAAATTATTTGTTAGTTTGGCTTATGAAACTATTGTTTTTGCCTGCAGAACAAAAACTTTTGCCCTTAAAACAAAAAAAACCCTTTGGTCTGGGATCAATACGTTTTGCGATGTGATGGGTTTGTACGTAGTGGGCGGGGCTTACGCCGCCGAATGAACCAGGAGTTTCTACTGGTGGATCGACTGGGCGCTCGGTATCTGCTTCCACCATTAAGCTCTGACGGGAGGCGACTCTGAGGAGCAGTTGGTGACATCACGTTAGCTGTGACCTCATCTGATGTCACTGGAGGTTGTCGGGGTTACTTTATGATGCTACCATGTCTGTAACATCACAAAGAGTATAGAAATAGCCCTTCGTGGTCACATCAGGTTATTTTTTATTTTTGTACTCATATTTCTGATCAGAAAACGTCTGAAAAAAATGTTCTGTTATTATTTAGTTTGGCATTCACAAATATTAGCAAGTAAATATAAAATGAACGTTATCCATGTTTAGGGATGAACTTGTCTTTTAAAATCTTTTCTTTTTTATCCATTTCATGACAGATGTTATCTACTGCAGTGAGAATTACTACATTTACAAGTGTAATATAGTGAACTCTGAAACTGAAAGATATTGAGAGAGCAAACATTAATTGTCACTTTGGATAAAGGCGTCAGCTATATGACATGTAATGTAATATAACACACATTAGTTTGTATTGTTTAATCATACTGTACATCCAAAAGAAACATTTTATAATTACAATTAAAACAAAAATATTGCATTATAGTTTAACCCATGAAACCATTCAGGTGGTAGATATTCAACATACGAACACGCTTGGTTTTGAATTAAAAACATTTAATCCAAAAGCATCTCAAAAACAAGTTATCCCTCGTCTTTAATATTCTACCAACTGCCCCCTGTATACCCTACAGAAACAAACTCATAATTATGTATGAAAGTCAGATGCTTATTTTTGACAAAGCTCTTGGTTTTAGGCACCGATTCTATCGATCATTTGTTTGCCCACATGTTAATATTCTATGCTTACACACAACAAACGTCTGTTCAAAACGCTAGTGCAGAATACATCAGTTAAATGTGTCAATGTTAATTCATAAGATGACAATGGTTTTCAAATAGTACACATTGCAAATGAAAAAATGATTGAACACCATACATTTGGTCTCTTTGAGTAGAATCATAACAAATACTCTTATTGTAAAGAACTTTAAAAAAATAATTGAGGTTGATTAGGTTAATTGAGAAAATCCTCTGATCTATATTTTGTGGAAACCAACTAACCAGAATATATTTTTGCAAGTTCATGTTTCACTACAAGAATTGAGTATGGAAACATCTACCTGAGAAAATTAAGCTCAATCAAAGATGCACCAACAAATCAGCAAAGATTCAAACATGCATATGTAGACTTGCCATCTCTAAATGTGTATTAAAACGTGGCATTTCAGATGTATTTTGAAGTATGGTTCTGTGACTGCAATGCTAATTCTACACCTCAGATCTAGTTGTGTTAAATTTGGTGGAACGTTTAGGAACAGGCACCATGTTTTAGTAGGATTAAAAAATTAAAATTAAAAAATGTAGTATTGAAAGCAGTAGCAATGTGCAGTCGTTTCGTGCGTGTGATCACAGGGCGCTTAACACACTTTAAACATGAGAATCAGTTTACTACTTGGATTATCAGGCATGTAGCTCTGGAGGGAGCTTCCTAAAACTGGTGACTTATTTCATGTACAATTCAGAGAAATTGTGTGTCCGTGTAAGTCTGTAGTGTGTGCACAGCAAACTATCATGTTCCAGCAATGCCACCCGTAACTATCAAGCAATTGGAGTATGCATTCCAGCATTTCAAGATAAAAATACTGTAGTTTTTATAAGATAGACTTTGTTGTAGCCTGTATGTACCCTATTCTAAAAGGGTTTACTAGTAACTGAAACATAGTTTAAACCCACATTTCCAGCAACCTATTAGCATCAGCATTAGTTAGAAAGTTCTTAGACCCCATCAATGCCCTTAATTAGTCCCTGATTAAATCTATGTTAATACAAAATAATAATGTTCACAGTATGGTTTTGTGCTTCAGGTGCTGTATTACAGTGAACACATGTAAATAAAAATTATTTTCAATAATAAAAAAAAAGTCCCACACAATTAAATTCTGCTTTACTCGTGCCTCGTCTTTAATTAAAATGTATATTTACAACACGGCTTGAGATTTAACAAGAGCTGAAATGTAGGGTGTTCAAAAAAACGTATTCATCCATTTGAAATCAAGGTGAAATCATAAACAGTTCCATCCATATTAAGCCTCCAGAGTTCCCAAAAATACTTACCTTCCAGTATAAAATGTGTTTAGGGCCAGCTGTTCAGTCCAGAGTTCATAAAGTACATTCAACAAGTCCTGTTGAAAATGATACTTCTGGCCACAGTTCTGATTGTAATTATAACTAATTAATACATAGTTTTCAGGGAGGAACAATTGATTGGATTGATTTGAAGCTGTCACCAGCTGATGGGCTGCAGTTGGCTGCACCGTTGGACAGAATCCACTGAGCGTGAAGGCTGCGTGAAAAGGCTAATGCGATCTCAAGTCTCACCGTAGAAGAACCAGAAGAAATCCAGAGGCAAGCACATCATGGATTAGCCAAGAAGCAGAAGAGCACTCAAGATGTGAGCCGGTAGAGAAAACCGGGATGCGGTCATTGTTTATTGCAGCGAGGGATCCCGGCCTGGCTAGCCACTGGGTCCCAGCTGCATCCTATCCTGCGTATGTGTATCCAGCCACTGTAAGATCTGCTGTTTGAGTTCCTGGTTCGGCCGGATCTGGTCCATGGAGAGAGGACTTCGGTTGAAAGGGTCTGTCTGGTCACTGCGAGGAGGACATCATAAATCTATTGTTGCATATTTGACTCCAGAACACCAAGTTTAATTTCTGACTAATAATAAATAATACCGATCAACTAGATAACAAAAGATCCCAATGAAGTCACAGACGTCTCACAGAAAAGACAGATAATGACAATCATATATAATGAATTCCGGTGTCTTGTAGGAAGTAACTAACCTGAGGAGATGCCTTGCTATGGTTGAGCGGTCAACTGTAACATTGGAGGAAGGGAGAAGAACGGGATCGAGCATCAGCGTGGACATGATGGGGTCCAAGAACTCATCTGGGGCATCTGCATACGTCTCCTCATCCTGCAGCTGTCTATCTGCATGGGACTAAAACAGAAGCACAAGGACAACAACATGTTTGAGTGTTCCCACCTGTATCGCCCACAGGAATCACTTCACACTTCACAAGATTTGTAAAAGATAAAACATACATTCTATTGCTATTTGGCAAACATCAATCAAATGATACCTTTATTTTGTCAGCTAGGAGCCCAAAAGCCAGAATCATGTCTCCGGGCTTGTTTATCTTCTTCAGCACTCTAACTGTTTGGGAGAAGAGGGTGGGAGAGTACGAGCGTCCATCCTTTGGAACTCTAGCACAGAAATTCTCCTCATCACTGCCAAACACAGAACAAAAAATTGGAAACTACAATAGTTATTATACTCAGCAATGTGTGTTTCTGCTCCAAGGGATATGGCACCCATACAATCTGGACTTTGAAGAAAAAATATCAACTGGAGACACAAACATACCCGAGATTGAGGAAGATGGTGCAGATGTCAGAGACAAGCTGTTGGGGCTTGAAGTCAAACTCACTGAAGTCCTTGACTTTAAGAGCCCCCATCTTTGGTCCCACCAGGTGCTGAAGGAAGTAATTCAGCAGGGAGATGACCCTCTCAGCCAGGAAGGGGGGCACAAAGATCTCCTTTATCTCTGAGGGAAAGAAAATACACACACGGAACGGATCAAGGCAAACTTTAAATGAGGGAATCAATGTGAGGAATCCAATTTTTTTTTTTCTGACGGACCTGACGTGAGGAAGGCCAGCGTGCCGATGGTCTCGTTGGACATGATATTATGGAAGCGTCCCAACTGTCCGAGCATCTGCAGGCTCGACTCCTTCTCCTTGCGGGCGTCGGGGGCCAGTCCTTCCCACTCCCCTCGATCCCGTTCCAACTGCAGAACTTTGATTTTACTAAGGTACTGCGGGATAGGAAAATGTACTTGAAGAATGAATAATATAAACAAAATATATATACTTTCTTGAAGGGGGGGGGGGGGGGGTGTGTGTTTGGGGTAATTTCAAGTGGGTGGGGACAAACTAATCCATTGAATAAACACCAGACAAACAGAAGTGGACATATTACAGCAGTTTGTCATATACCACATATGAGTAATGGGACAGAAAAGCTTATCTGCCGGGTGTCGACTTTTTCCTGTATCGCCGATCTTACCTGAATAGCCTCATCCAGTAGAAAGGTGGCATCATTCATCAGTAAGTTGAGGAACCGGAGGAACAGAGGGGGGTTCATGGCCTCCAGGTTCTCGGACGCATAGTGCGCCAAATGCTGAAACACGAGGTGTCAAACCACATGAAAAGCATTTTGGGATCATCTGCCAGATGAATGCATTTCTTTTTCTCAATCGTTCTTCACTGATGCTTCTCTCAAAGTCGAACACAATTTGAAGGAGATGTGGTGAGACAGTGAGGAAAAACAGCGTATCTGCAGCTTACTATAATACACCTCATGGCATACACCTGCTTTTTAGTAGAGTGTTTCTGGTGTTACTATTCTTAAAGAAGTTTCAAGTTTAAAGGAGTTTCAATCAAGCTGTTGGGACAGCAGAACTGTGATAAAGACATCATTAGACTTTTGAGGGGATTCTCATCAACCACATGGGGAAAATACCAAACTACCAAAAAAAACTAAACACGTGAGCCACTTTTTCAAAAGGTCATGAAATAATTATCATGCCAATAGTTTACATTTTGAAAAGAGTTTACTTTGAGGAAAAAGTGAATCTTTACCTTGATACTCTCTCTGTAGTTATCTTTGCCCCACATGAACTTGAGGATGGGATACATGGGTCGCCTGTAGTTGAATTTCTGTTCAAACTGATGAGGATCACCTGAAAAAATGAGAGGGAAACACATTGAATAACTACAAAACTGGTTAAATAACTATTTGTTTTCTCTTCATCCAGCTTATCTTCTTACTGTGATAATTATCTTAAACCCACACAGGTGTTCATACACAACCCGCCTCCTTCACCTGAATAAAAAAAGACTCCAAATGATAGTTGGAACTTTTCCTTTCTTCTTGTAAATGTTGTGCAACCTTTTGATCAAATAGCCTTTAATCAGGTTCTTTTCAAACCTTCCAAGAGTGCATACTTGTTACAGCACCTGTTAAGCAATCTGAATGTGCTTTTATAGTTCAGGAGTTCAATGCAACTTCCATCTACAAGTAGCAGCAGCGAATCAAAACCTATGAGGAATACAACACCTGTGAATTCAATGTCGACAAACACAGCGATGAGGGCCTCAGCCAGCTGAGGTGCGTGTCTATAGGAGCAGAATACTCTCTCTCGCTGGAACACGATTGGCTGAACAGCACCAGGAGCCACCGGCTCCATGTGGGGCATCACCGCCTCTAAGACCTCTGCAAGCTTTGCTCTTAAATGAGGGTTCTTCATCCTGTGGACAAAAAGAGATTGAAGCAAAAGGTCCAAAGGGGGTTTGCACCATTCAAGCCCCATTGGGCACATCCAATATTCTGTTCAAGCAACACGGCCACTGACAGAGCAGATTAGGACACGTACCTCTCCATGTTACCCATGAAAACAGTGACAAAGTTAAGAATCTGCTCCAGACTTTCTGCGGAACTCTCCAAAACGTCGTCTGCAAATCGACGCAGGAAGATGAAAAAATCTCCCAAGTTCTCTGCAAAGAATTCTGACAAAAAAATAAAAATAAATAATTTGCAGCATAATGAACAACTGCCCACTTCCTTACATGCACATTCAGTTCAGTACATTTTGTAGTATCAGCTGTTTATTCCCCATCAGGTCCAGAAGTATTTCTATTTGAATTGTTTTCTAGTGGAAAGAAATCTTTATGAAAAAAATGATTTGTTTTTTTCTGTAATACATTACATGCTAGCAAGTCAGTCATCCACGAGTAGATACATACTGTAACATTTATGTGTCTGCAAAAACAACTTTATGTACCTGGAGCGCCTTGTCTACCATGTGAGCTATCGGGGCACAATCATGTATCAATTACATTGTTTTACATGCACTAAAAGGTCAATAAGACCCCCCCTCCCCCACAAAAATAATAAACTTGTCCTCATTCAAGCCTGACATAATTAGGAGAAATTACACACCTCGGTTCAGTCTCTAACAATGGAAGCTGAAGTTGGGTTTTTAGATCCAACCTACCTGGTACATAGCAGAGCATAGTCTTCCGTAAGGAGGAAAGGGGGAAACTGAGTGCTACATGTTCAGGCCCCTGGTTCCCGACCCCAAGCTGAACCAGCAGGGCAGCCGTGGAGGCTTGTAGGTTAAGGCAGCATTGCAGCATTGCAGGCTGCGTGCTGGCGGCTTTGGTTGAGAGGTAAACAATCATCAGACGCTCAAACTGCTCCAGAAGCTGCTCTGACATGGGGTTGCCCGTTCGCTGGGACTCCTGCCACGTCACCTGGAGCCGGTGAAGAGTCTGGTTCATCTTCACCATCTGCTCGTGGAGTCTGCACAGGTGCGCGGACACACACACACAGAACAATATTGTTTATTGCTGACGAATGACATGTGAGGAAAAGACAGCACGGTACATTCCTTGGGGATCTGTGAGACAGGAACTTCATCTTTGTGGACGTTGTGCTGCCGCTTGTTGGAGAGTACCTGTGGAAGCCTAGGTGCAGGGTGAGCTGCGTGAGGATGAGGTTTTCAGTCAGGAGGCTGTAGGACTGCGCTGACTCCACCGGCTGCTGAGGGGGGACGGGGATCAGACAGGTTTCCTTGTCGAGACCTGGTACAAGACATTGGGGACCATGCAGGTATGGAAAGGTAACGCTGTAAAACCCAGAAAAAAACAAATAAAAAGAGAAGGCGACGATGCCCATTTTCACTCATATGAACCTGTTATGTGCACGTTGCGATTGCGCCTCTCTTCTTCGCTCAACTCTTTGAGGGCGCAGTAGGTGGGGTTGAAGGTGAGCAGTTTGTTGGATCGTGGCTTGCAGAAGGGCTGGCACAGCTTCAGTAATGTTGCGCCCAAGTTTAAGAAGAACGCGTCTGAGGCGTACATCTGGGAGAAGATCTCTGGCATCTGATTGGCCCAAATCTTGGCCCGGCCAGCATTCGCCTGCAAACAGCTGCCCAACCACGAGAGCAGCAAATGGCGAGTCTCACCAGATCGCTGGAGCAAGTTCTTCAAGATCTGGTGCAGCTTGTCATGAAACTGACCCATAAACTGGAACGTAAGGGGAGCAAACATCATAAGGCCTAATGCATTTTTAGTTTGGCAATCACGTAATGGTTTAATATCTATAGACGTAACACAAAATAGCCACATCAAACTAAAGAGTCTATTTACCTGATGGATGTTGGCTTCCTGGACCTTTGTCTCCTGGGCGCTGGAGCGGGAAGGGTTCAGGAAGTAGCCGTGTCCCTCCACCACACCTGGGGTTTTCAACAAGCAGGAGATACTCAACACTGCTCCCAGTAGGGTCTTCTGGTACTGCAAACCATTAGCTGGGTCCTTGGGTTGAATGTGGTGCACCAATACCTTGGGGAAAAAAAGGAGAAGCACAGTGAAATAGTATGGCACTACAGTATATCTGATTACAATAATGTGATTACTGCTTATTATTGCATATTAGTTGGCCAGTAGTGGGCACCTAATATACAACTACATTTACAAACATCCCTGTGTGTCTCCCGACCTTAGCGATATCCGCATGGTGGCTGAAATAGAGCAGAACATCTAGGTAGGTGTAGAGGAGAGGCTGGCACAGGTCCAAGTCTTTGATGCGTCCCTGGAAGATATCCAACACTGGCACTATCACCTCCTCGAAGGTACGCACCTCCTGGTCAGCGAGCAGGCCGGCAATGACCTCCTCCAAGAACTCAATCACCTCTTCTGGCTCTGAAACACAGAAGACTGTAAGAAACGTAGTAGACCAAAATTCTAGGAACACTTAAGCAGAGAAAAACAGAAATAGCATGAACATTGGAATCCTGAACCTACGTGATCCATCAAAACTTTCCAGCAGTAGGTCCAGAAGCTGTTCGTAGATATTCTGGCTGACGTAGATCTCTGGGGTGAGCAAAACCGTCCGGGTGTTCGAAACCGCCAGGTTCTTACAGCGAACAGCGAACGACAGCAGCTTCTCTGGTACCTTCGTCACCTGACGCACAGATAATTAAGTTATTACGGAAGAGGACGGGTTATTTTGATGTGTTAATTAACATGACGAGTCTGATAACAGCCGTGAATCTCTGAAAAAAAGGTCTCAAAACATTTAAGTGCCACAATTACAGCCCGGTAGAAAAAACATCAAACACCTCTTCTTTGGCCCTCTGGTAACAGGCAAAAAGGTACGGGATGGCTCGCTTCTGTCCAGCATCACGGTCAGCGGACAGGTTCACGGCGCTGCACGACGTCATGTAGATGAGGTAGTTTCCGGGCTCCAGTACCAGCAGACGGTTAAACAGAGCCTGGAAGACACACATTTAGCACAGCCGCTCACTCACACGTGTGTTTTCCAAGTACCTAAAATAATGACATCTTCCAATCAGTCAAGCTTCAATTTCTGTTTGCATTCTTTACATAATCAAGTGATGGCATATAAACACGTTGGCATCTGACCTGTTCTATGTTATCCATGTCCAGCCAGTCCTGTCCATCCAGATCGGCAGCCATCTCTTCCAGGTATACACAGCGCAGGGGAATCCCATTACCTCCTCTCAGACTGGGGTCACCTAGGGTGAATAAAACCAGGGCCCTTCAAATAAAGTAACGTCTAATCGAACTACACGTAAAAACCAGTCACACGAACCACTCCAAACTACAGATCATCTTGCGGAAGGATCACACAAGTCACTGCAAAATCGAGCGAGGGGTGTGTTCCTCCTGGTTACCCCCTACATTGGTTCCTTTTGCTTCAACTGCGGCCATTTTCAAACTCGCCCTTCATTTTCATCGCAACCACAGACAACTATTGGGACTGCATCTTGAAAAAAATCTGTCCACAAACTAGACAGAATTATAAACACTGGGCTAAGTGTTCAAAACCAGTTCTTTGACAATTTCCGCTACAGTTGTTGGTCTAAAAGGGGTTTTGGGAAAGTGAGTCACTGCAGCCGCAAGAGGTCTTTGACACAGAGTTGCACACAGTCATTCACGTACACAACCGATCTATTTGTCACTGACGGAAATACCCTTCCGGAGGAGAAAACTACATTTGAGGACGGTTTTGTGTGGTACTGCCAGGTATCTATCCACTGTTGGCTTTCAATACAGTCGTGTTATGCTGTTACAATGTCTTGAATGTGCAGTGCGTGAATATACGGTATTAATAAGGGGTCTTTGCATTAACCCATAAAACACTTGTCTGTCACACCTTTAGGTTGAGGACATAAACAAGAAACTAGACTAAGGCTAACTAACTGATAATGGTCGGGGAAACACTGCTGTATGAGAGGGGTGTGTATAGAGTAAGGACCAGAGTCAGACTGTTTTTCTCCTTTTACTTACTGTTGTCCAGCGTGATGAGAAATATTCGCTGGATCATGTGATTGACATTGAGCTGTTCACACAGCTCCTGCCTGGACCGGAAGGAGCGGCTGATCTCTGCCACCGAGTCGTCATTGTCATCAACACTGTCTGACACAGAGTTTTCTGACTCCGAATGACTCTCTCCTGAGTCCTCCACTGGGATGTAAGGCACAGAGGTTAACCGTGGAACAATCTGGATCCATTCAAACAAGATGTTACTGTGCGCAATTCTAACAAGAAAATATAAAAAATATTATTTCTTTTCTTACCCCCAAAAAATATATCTGTATTCTAATTGCCTTTTGACATACATTTTGATTCGTAGGTATTGATCATGCGAACTAAGAGGATTGCTGTAGCTCTGGGAACTCTACTTACACGGTGGTTCAGCAGATTGTTCTGGTTTCTGGCCTGACGCAAACTGCTTGGCATCCGCCACTGAGCTGAAGAGGGCAGCAAAGGGGTTGCAGGAGATGTTCTGGTTGTTGTTGCCCTGGTCAGTCATCTCATTGGGGCTCAACACTCACTTCATCAAGATCCCAGCCTTAAGGAACAATGCAGACACGACAGCTAAGTGAAAATGGAATTCCTTCTTAATTTATAAAAATGACCCGACATTGATTTAAAATAAACACAATGTCATTTCAGATACAAATTGAAAATACTACAAATAGTTTTGTACATCAGCCCCACTGCCCAATTGCCTCTATTACCTTAATTATCTAGAGTGGTATCAAGGCCCAATATGACAAAATAAATAAAATAAAAATATATAGCTATTTCCATAAAGGCAAGATTATGTCTCACGTAACGTTTGGTTAGAATGCATGCCGTGGTGTGTTGTTTGTGTGCGTTGAGAGCAAGTCACAAAGGTTCCATTATCTCTCAAAATGTATTCTATGAGGGAAACTGAGAAGCGCATCGCATCCAATTTTCTTTAATGTGGCATTACATTGCCTCCGGGACTGAATGTTTTCTAAAATGCCCAGTCTCTAGAGGCCAGTTGTACTCAAATTTTAACAGTTTTAATCTGCCACGCCAAACTGTTGTTTAGCTTTTACAGAAGTTATATATGTGCGATTTTGCAAACTTCCCGATCTCTGCTGTGCATGCAAAACTGTAATGCTCTACAGATTTATTCTACGAATACAGTTTTCAACAAACTGCTGAATATTTTTCAGATTACCGTGCTAATCTCAATCTGTTGACTATACTCACTGCAATGTCGTCATCTCGATCCCACCATAAAAACTCTACATTGGATTAAATATATAAACGCCTGTCTTTTCCCAACCCTGACGTTTTCCCTGTTGATGTACAACCCCCCCCCCCCCCACACACTAGCGTTACGATGTTTCCCCTGTGACTAGATAAGGAAAGTTTTTGACAACACAGTTACAATGGCGGTGAATGGGATCCAACAACACAACTCCCCGTGCGTACACTTACTAACGGAGCAGTGAACGTGTAGCTGTCACTGTGGTTCACTGGACGGATCAGTCCTCACCGTCCGACAATTAACGTAAACATATGCTGTCACGGTTACCCATCACGTCAGTTCAACGCCTCACAGTTAATATGCTCGTGTTATTGTGTGGAGCAGGCTCTCCGGCTAGCCACTATTACGCTATTTCAAACGTGCCATGTCACCCTTTAAGGGATTTAGTAACGTTAGCACATTTTGCTACTTGGCGCTAGTTGGCTAACTAGCTAGCAGGGTTAACGTACGCTAGCAGCACTAGCCGTTCTGCACTATGGCTAGTTAGCTAGTTAGCAAGCTAAGCTGTCACGGGGTCACCACGACTCTATTTCAGCATTGCTTTTATAAACAGTTATTTGGATTTCACGTAGCATCTATAATAATAAGTCTACGATCGATAAAAATAGCTGTCCTACCTGTTTGGATGGAAGAAGTTTGTGTTTTTGATTAAGAAAAAATGCCTCTACGAAACCAGTGGCAGGTTCTATGTAAATTGAAATTGAAACGTCATCAAAATGAGACGGAGTGTCTTTGCGAAATAAGTTTACAGAACATGAAAACATTTAACAAACGGTTAAATAACCCTCTGTGTTACTGTGTTATAGGAAGTAAATACATGCAATACAATAATATATTAATATTTTTTAAAGATTCAGCTAATATATTCCACGTTTAAACTATATTCTCTATATTCTATTATCTGTGGATTTTTACTTACGCAAGAAAGAAAAAAAGGTATTTTCCGTAGGTGCATAAAAATGTCTTTTTGTGCTTGAAGAAAATCTGTATTTCCAAATAATGATTTTAAATGTTTTATGGGTAATACAAGAAAACAGTTGATAATGAACAATGCTCAATTCACTTTCATATTGCTGTGTAAATAAGAAGTTAATTTAGATTTGCAGGCTGCAGCTATTATATTACAATACATCCCTCTACTGTCACTCTACCTTGCAGCTATTGTGTCCATACATAGTTTTACATTTTGTATTTTATTGCGGTTTTCGCTTTTATACCTACTTTTCTCTATTCATTTGTTTTTCTTGTGTCTTGTTGCACAACCCAATAATCAAATATTTGTGGAAAATGTTTTCATAAAATATCAATAACATATAGATTTCTGAGCAATCAGATCTCAGTAAGTGTAATTAGTTGAGGAGAACATTTTTCTTTTTTTCCTCATTAATATGTTGACAGCGTGATCTGTTTGTCCTGGGATTTTTCTTTAATGTTGTGCTGTTGTGCTGACCATCAGCAGAGGGCAGCAAGTGCATCTCTCACTCCTGAGTGTCTGAAACTGTAGTCTGATACATAAATATATAAACACACAACCAGACACAAATCCTTTAATTCGTAACTGTTAAATAGATCACTTAAAGGCCATTTGACTAATATTGGGCTTTTGAAGTTCTTATAAATACCTTTTAATTCATCTCCTTCCATTTTTTTCAAGCAGCGTACCTCACATAAGGCTGCCTCTGTTATTCAGGCACTGGTTTATAATTTGCGTATTTGTCAAACAATTTCAGTTCATGGTCCTCCTGGGGCCCGTGCTGCATTTTAACACTGTATTTTACTCTATATTGATGAACAACTACTTCTCCAGAATGACGTCAATGAGCAAATTCGTTTTCCTGACTTAACATCTTTACTTTTTCTTACTGGTCAAGCAGCCATCTTGTCCAGATGCGTAGGCAGCTTTCCAATTCTCCCCCGCTTCTGATCAACATTCTGAACACAAATCACTCAAAACTTACAAGGATTATTTTATGTTTCATGAAATGATTCCAGCTGTGTACATTTATACAGTTTAAGGAACAGCTCAGTCTACTGAGCAGAGTTAATATTGAACATTAAGTCACAAACACATTGTTCCGCTAGACACTGATTCATAGCTCACAAAGTTGTCCTCCAGAGAACAAAAACAAAATTGTAAAAAATAACAGCCATCTCAGTGTACAAAGACATACAGTGTTTCTTGTATAAACATTTTCACATATTTAGCTTTTGAGCAAAGCTGTAGAACATGTAACTTCTCACATCAAACTTGGAGCGCAAAATCAGAATGATTCAAATGCGTTGTTTATTTCCTGACAGTGCTTCTCCCTTTTGATCTGAACAAATACTCTGCATTGATCTACACCTACCATATAAAGTCTCAGTCATAAAGACATTCACATTTTTTGCAAAACAAGGCACAATATTTACAGTCTCAAGTAAACCCTTTCATGTAATTCTGTCGAAAATGGTTTTTAAATCACAATTGAGATTTTCACAAGGCCCTCTCAGTGAAACGTGGACGATTAAGGGCCCCTTCGACAAGTCTTTGTCCTCAGCGGCTCCGTTGAATGACAAGAGTCTTCGTGGCTTCTGCTAACCACGCATGGAGTGGAAGCTGCACTTGGGACCTCCAGCCCATTATTCTGGTACATCCTCTCCTCAGCACCACAAGAGGTTGGCATGGCACTCACTGTCCGTTGTTTGCCCCTTTCCCCCGTCGTAACCAGTCTCTCCAGGGTGTTTTGCCCTGATTAGCGTCCGAACTCCAGGTGGAGGAGGTGGAGGCCGCCCTGCCCCCCCTGCGGAAGAAGGACGTGCCGTTGGAGGTGGACTTCTTTTGAGGATGCTCCATCTGCTGCTGGGACCTGAGCTGCTGGTTGATAATGATCTGGATATCGTCCTGAGGAAGGGAGGAAGATGGAGGACAGGAGGACGTTTAAGGAGCAGATTCAACACTGTCAACGCTGCGCTTATATCATTCAAACTCAGTATACAACTTCAGTTTTAACAATATGACCTTTTTTGTCACTGCTCATTGGGCTTTAATGAATTTCTCTTGACAAAGGATTTATCATCTATATATTAAAGCACCAAATAGGAAAACTCTGGTAACATTTTTTTATATTTCTAATTGTCAACTAATCCGATGAAAGGTCTAACCAACAATGAATTGATCCACTAACAATATTGTCTCTGTAGTTAAACTGATATATTGTTGCTGCCCCGTAGAGCTCCATTGTCGTTCAGAAACTTTAACATCACTTAGATGTTAGATGACTTAGATGTTGCTGAACCACTTAACCCTGTTTAAGTTGCATTTTCTTAAAACTCCGGTGCCGAGCTGTTTGATGAAACGCTGAATCTGTTTTCAAATCAAGTCAATAGATTTCTGATCTTCTTTTGGAGATTTAGTTCATCAGTAGGACCAATGGAAACAAAGATAAGAGCCAGGCAGACGGCGCACCAAGAATTTAACACATTTTGACTAAATATATAACGAGGTATGCAACCTTTGGCTGAACAATTCTAATACATGTGTATTTCTGCATACTTGTTGTCGAATAAGGAATTAAAGTTAGTCTGTATTTGCTCATCAAAGATATTTGTTTAAAAAAAACACACACATTGGATTTATTTACATTCATTAAATTTAAAAGGAGTATGGTGACAGACAAACAATGACATATTTCCGTTTTCAGCTAAAAATATGATCTGCATCATCTTCAACAACAACGCTAGAGATCATAACCTCGTGCAGATGGCTCTTCTGTGCGTAATACACCAGCAGCAGAAGGATTTGAAAGAAACACCTGCTGCTCATATTCTTCCCATCTGACTGAGCGGAGGGAGATATGGCTGCGTCTGTCTTTTCACATGATCACTGGAACTTTAGTTAGCTTTAGATCTTAATCCTCGTTTACACATATTCACGGGTCTCAGTCAGCCGCAGTTGTGCGTAACGATTTCAAGGCAGTTTGGGAGAAAGACGGCACGAGAGATAGTTTGACTGAGACGCTCTACAGAAGGAAAAGGGATCTCACCTGCCAGGCTTCCAGTTCCTGTGACAACTCCAGTTTGCGTTGGATGGCTTCTAATAACTGGTTGTTGAGAGACATCATGTCACTTTTACTTCTCACTAACTCAGCCTCCATCAGGTTTTTCCTAACAGGAAATGAGGAAACCGATTCAGTCACATTACAGTTGGATAAAAAGAAAAGATTAAAACTTGTAACTATGGCTACAAGACAAGCTCTCTATAAGAAACTATATTGATCATTTTATTTGTGAACAAATGTATTGAAACAAAATGTCTTTTGATCTGCAGAATAGGATTTTACAATGCAACAATTCACAGAAGAATGAAATATTCAGCTGTGACGTCTGATAGAGATGCCATAAAGTAAATGATACTGGCACTTTCCTTTATCCTACTTCAAGTCCTGCTTGCCACAAAACGACCAAAGATTCACAGAACCATTGTATCAAATAGAACAGCTGACATTGTAAAACAAACAAATGCTTTTGAGGGAGAATATCGAGGGGAAAAACAAGGTTCTCACTTGGCTATGGCTTCATCTCTGTCTCTGATGGCCTGTTGGACGACATCAGCTTCCTCCTGCACGTCCTGCAGCTTCTGTTTCAACTCTGCGTTTTCCTGCTGCAGATGGACGTTCTAGAGGAGGAAGACGTTGTCCGTGTTTAGACCACTGTGTGAAACGAACTGCATGTGTCCTCTCATTATATGTATTTAACACAATAAAGCCTGCGGTGCACTAAAATGTGATGCCATAACGTTTGGTTCCTCTGGGGCCCACAGAGCCAATATCCTAAAAAATTAAAATAATAAAAAAGCAGAACATTGATGCAACTTAAGAACTAATGTAGGTGTTATACCTGACCACATACTTTGTTGGTTTTAACCTGTTAGCCAGTTAAAGCTAATAGCCAAGGGTCATTTTGAGGGAAAATAATAATAATTTAACCTCATGACTCTAGTGAAAGTGCTGCAAATTAGTCACTGAATGAGTCCACGACACTAAGAAGGATTACAGTGACGGTAGCAAGGTCGGCAATGACGCAACCAAATCCTAGAATAACAGGCTGCCGTAGACGCTTCTCCGCCCGGGCAGACGTGTGCGTTCATCGCTGTGTTACCTGATCGCTCAGCTCATGTGCTGCACTCGGATTCCCACGCTGATCGCCCGTCCTGTCGACAAAAGCTCGATTCAGCTCCTGGGACAGAGACGTTAACAAAGAGATCAGGTGTCAGTAGCGTATTTCACAGAGATTCAGGCCAAAAAGAAGCTACTGTTAGGTTGGCCCATTTGCAAAGTGCTCCGACGGAGGAATGTGGCGGGCAAGAATATTTAGTTACTTTCTGAAAGCATTAAGACACAACGGGATCATTGTAAAAGCCAACTTGTGGCAAATGGAGGCTTAAGAAAAAAGAAAAGAAAAATTGAAATCAGTCAATTCAAACAATCAACTGGCATAAACGAGGACGCGCAATCCCCAGCATGTGCTTCCAACTGCCAACAGGGAGGTAGAGAGGCCGAATTCATTCATGAAGGATGCATACAAGAAGGCTAATAGCCACGTGACCCGACCTCAAATAACAAGGTGGGAAAGTTATTCCACTCAGGGGAGTCGCCCTTTCTGGATCATAAAAACATTTTAGGAATGCAGTTTTCTGCCAAGAGAAAAAAAAAAAAAAAAGAAAGCCGAGCAAAGGCAGCCTTTTGTTTTATTTCCTGTCGTGCTTCACTTGCTCATTCTCTGGCTCACCTGCGGGCCGGACGCCAGCGTCAGGGTCTGGGCCACTCCCTTCAGCTGATGCAGCATTGCCTGCAGGTCTTCCTTCTGATTCACGACCTCTGACCTCCCCGAGCTGTTCAGTTTCTGTGTCAGTGGGAGTAGCAACTGAAGACTGGACCACATTTCTTGTGTAATCTGAGGGAGAGGAGAGGAGTCATGTTTGTTAATTAATAACCACAATCTGGGTAGTGTTGATCTCCTCTCATTTTTTATATTGGGCTTCAATGTATCTGGAATATATTTAAAGAGGGAAAATAAAATATGAAAAGTAAGCCATTACAGACAGCAAACTGGGTGAAAAATCTTTGAAAAAGGGGTGAAAAGGGGGTATTTGTCTCCTTTCAGTTTCAGCACGATGCCTCTCCACACACTGTTGATGCCTTGAGTGACGTCATCAATTATTTGAAGACTGGGAGGAGAAATCATTACCTCATGACTTTATTTAACACCTTAAGTCATATACATCACATGATGAGAGTAATCTCATGGCGACTGAAAGATATTTTTAGGTTGATCATTCACTAAAAAAAGGATGATAGGATATTCTGTGACGTCTATGAGTTCAAAGACTCTTCGAGGCGCTAATGTGCGCTGCAAGCGGAAAACTCCAATGTTGTGACTGTGACAGACAGGAAATGTGGTGAATGACTCATGGGTGCAGTTATACATCACATGTTGCTGCTGAAACCAAACAATAGCAGAAGAGGCCCTGGGAGGAGCGTTAGAAGACTCGGCTTATCTAAAGTGTCCTCACATCAAGTCATACTGTCAGAGAACGTGTGCACCATATTCCTTTCACTGAAACATTACTTTTCCTCCACCCCACTGTTCAAGTCTTCCAGTAAAAACAGTCCAACAGTTTAATATTCTCGTTTCCAGTCATCTCAAGAAAAAAAAAAAAAATCCCCTCAAAATACGTGACTCAAAGTTTGCAGGAACACAATAGAACAGGAAAAAAAAAAATAGAACACTCGAGTATAAACTAGCAGCTAAACTATTCTGGTGTTATTTATAGTACAGTGTTTGATTTACAGCCTCAGTGAAGGCTGGTGGTGTCGTTTACATCAACAGAATATGTCCTTCTTTTGAGTATAGACTTACTTTTGCTTTGCACCATTATTCTGTAGCAAATACAACGGTATTTGACCGTAATATTATATTATTTCACAAGACCGGTGAAGGCGCTTCTATGTGTAAATGATGATGTTTTACCGTTTTTAAATTCTAAAATGATGATGTCAGATGAATAAGGAGTATTTGGGATTCACAAGCTCAGAACTGCAATTTAAGCTTCAACCATTTATCTTCCTCCCCATCTCAGAACACCATCAAACTTGTATCCCAACGTTTTTTGGTACATAAAAAAATTGATGGCATTAACCCCAGTTAATAAAATTGATAAAAAATATTGAATATGTCATGTTGAGCATCTTTTTGTTGTTCTTTCTTAAATTCCCCACGTGCCAAATCTGTCTAACGTTGTGGCTTGAAGGTCTTAAAAAGAAACACAGTAGTCTGGCGGTGCCGGAGACTAATCTGCTGTTGTACCTCTTCTTTGCTGACCCCGAGGCTCGGCGTCTCCAGGCTGTTCTCCAGCTCGGACAGCAGGGAGGCGTCTCCGTAGCTCCTGCCCTCCTGCAGGGACACCTCCTCCTGTAGCTCCTCCACCTGGGCCTGTAGCTGCTGTGAGCGACCGTGTGCAGCCTCCACCTCCTGCAGCGCCCCGGCTAGCTGAAAACACAAAGGAGGCAGGTGAACACACACATGAATATGGAGACAAAGCCTACAGGCACATACATGGCTGTGAAGTAACAACGATGACAAAGGATAGCGAAGAAGAAATGGCCTCATTAATCTTTCCATTACGTTAATGCTAAATAGGGAGAGGACAATGACCCAAACATTCTTTAACCCAAAAGACGCATGAGCTTTCTCAAAAGTCGTCAGCACACCTTTTTTTTTTTTCTACAAACGAGTGCGAGAGAAATCCCGACGTGCCAGATTCCAGCCTGCAGCCCGACGACAAACTAAATAACCACGAGAGGATTCCACAGGTACAATGACGGGACGCGGTGATTGTTTAGTAACGCTCTCATCAATCCCACCGAAACCCGGGCCGTCTAGACCGGGAGCGGAAAATCCCTTTGTTGTTGAAGGCCCTTTCAGTCTCACACACACACACACACCAACCGCACTGAGCCGTTTTGTGTCGTCTATGTACCTGTTGGCTGTGCTGCTGGTTGACTTGGTCTTGTAGAGCCAGGCGTGTGTGCAAAGAGGCCAAAGTCGCCCTCAGCTCAGTGTTTTCTTGACACACACTCGCCAAACGCTCCTCCAGCACCTGCTCCTTCTGGGTGAGACGCAGCACCTTAAAATTCACACACACACACACACACACACACACACACACACACAAAAAAACAACAACATTTACTTCCCGGAAAAGAGAGTATGGCTCCCACGACAACATTGGCTCGTTTTAATATTTTTTCCTTAGAATTCTTTATAGTACCTTTTTCTTTTTTATATGTTGGGATTTGTACCATTTCCCATTCTTTGTGTAAATGTTTCACGTTTTATTTTTGTGTAAGGTTTTAAATGTTGATCCTAAATGCACGGACTTGCCCCAGCTGGCAACACAATCAACACTTTTGACAGGAAGTACAAAAAAACAAAACAAAGCAACACACGCTAAGCGCTGTGGTCATCCTGTTCGTGAGAGTACATGATGTTCTCAAGGCTGGAAACATTTGACTTGACAATCCTTCTCATATTAAGGATTGGCCTTGGTTCACTTTCAGCGTTGATGCACAGTAAATGGCTACCTGCTCCCTCATGGCGCTGACAAGCTCCTCCTCTTGCGGCCTGTTGTGGCTTCCTTTTTGTTGGAGCTCCTGTTTCAGCGCCTGCAGCTCACTGGACATGGCTCTCTCCACCGCCATCGCCTACACAATCACAATCACACACACCAGAGAGAAAACAGACACATGAGATTCACAACAGAGAATCTGGCTTTTGTATTTGACAGTTTTCTTTGCATATTTTGCTCATTCAAAGTTCAAGTGGAAGAAATCCTGTAATCTGCACCCAGATGAGTAGAAGCACAATATGATACCTGGTGGGGATTAGGAGACTAAAATGGATGTGTTTCGTGTGTTTTTTGCTGCAGGCCATGCGGCACAATGAGATTTATTGTTTATTATGAAATATGTGTAGCTTTGGCCTCCAGTAGAACTACTCAGGGTTACAATAGTCAGTTTGCCTACCGAAGACCTCGAGTGAGTCTACCTTGAGCTTAAGATAATTTAGGAAGGGTCACAATATGATGAAAGGGGTAAGAAGACAAACATTTTTTTAAATATTTGGACTTAAATAAAGATATTTCCAGCTTTTCAGGTCTTTAAAAATCTATCAGATAAATATATTTGAAAGGGATGAATAATTGTTCAGCTCATAACCGACATTCCCACAGGTCTTTAAAAATCTATCAGATAAATATATTTGAAAGGGATGAATAATTGTTCAGCTCATAACCGACATTCCCACAGGAAGACCATAACCTGCAGTAAGGGGGTCATATGTGCACAGTGCCTGTGAAATCGGTACCATTTGGAGGTTTTGACTTTAACATGTTGACAAGAGTTCACTTGTTTCCTGTCTAACCAAAAATGAAAAAAAAATAAGATCAAATTCCACCTCCCTTAAGAGGTCAAAAGTCAGAAGAGCTGGAATCCATGAACAAAAGCAACCCAACTCCTGTGATCACTCATCCATCAAATGACAGAAATTGAAGAAAAAAACCCAAACGAATGCACTCAAGTGATGAATAATGATCTCTTTGTTTTGTTAGCTACATGCCTTTCTCAAACGCGCTTTAAAAAACAGGAATTTAAAAACACGGTCAGTACCTTTGGAGCGATGAACAACGACCCATCGCTCTCACACTCCCCTCACTCCCACCCTCGTTTGAGACCCTCGGCTCCCCTGACGCAGCAGTTTGGTAGGCCCCTGTCAGGTCCCATCACCGCCACATAATACAAGATTAAAGGCCGACCTCTGCAGCAGATGGAGCGCAGGGCATCTTGGTTGTGTCTGTGACATCATCACGCCACATTAGACGACAATGTGGCGCAGGGTAATCTCGGACATCACGAGGGTGAAGCAGAGGGGCACAGCGTGTACAGAGGAAGTGAGGCGGGCGCGAGTCTAAAATTTGTGCGTGTGTGTGTGTGTGTGTGTCTGATAGAGAGACAAGAGTAAAGGCGACACTGATGGACAAAAACAAAACATAGCATGCAAACACAGATTCGGGGGGGCAGAATATGAACATTTGTGTCCATGAGTCGTCGTCATTACCGCTGCCTCTAATGTGGAGAAGGGGGCCTGTGTTGACGAGACGAGGCAGCGGCCCAGCGAGAATCACAAAAACAGGAGTGGAAGGAGTAAGTGGAATGGAACACGCTCCATTTGGTAAAGACAGAAAGATGAGGTGCCCTAACGGGGGCCCCCGCGAGCCCCGGGCCTCCGCCGAGCCAAACGCTGAGGTATCCCACAGCTGACCCTATTACAGCCAAGCCCCTCAGAGAGCACGCAGAGAACACGGCTCTCCCCTGGGATGATGGGACGTAAAGGGGCGACATCAGAGCAGCAAATTAAAGATTTATATCTCTCCTTTTTTGTCCATTAGCTGTGAGACGCTGGTAAAGGGGCAGAGGTCACGGGGTGGGGGGGGTGCCTCAATTGATCGAAATCTCACACCAAGAGATTTGCAACAGTCATCCAATAACACACGGCGATCCAGGCCAGGAAAGATGATCATGCAAGTTAAGTGGAAGCTCACAAGCTAATGAAAGCAACAGGTCGGTTTGTTAACCAGAAGAAAAGAAACAAAACAAAAAAAAACCATCACCAAATATTTAATTTACACAAAAACATTTGACCTGGAAATAATAATAGTTTTTACTAAGCGTTTCATCTGTCAATTTTGTTTCAATAAATCACCTACAAATTACATTTTTTAAAAGCAGTGAGAAAACGGGGAAAAAAAAGCACCCTGACTCGCAAAAACATTCGCTGATATTTCAACATCTACTTTCCTCGGCTGCAGTCTAAGCAAGCGGCACTGAACCATGTGGCCAACTGGCACACGGCAACGTTGTTTTTAAATGGAGCCGCTTCCTCGAACGCACCAGGACGAAGAGTCAAAGCAAAGCTTTCCTCTCTGGCTTTGCGGTTGCTGGTAAACAAAGGATTATTTCTCGCTCAGGTTTCTATGGTGCGGTTCAGTGACACACACACACTCAGAATCTATGAGATACAGTGTAAAGAAAAAAGGTTGTAAAGCATATCATTGGAAAAATATTAACTTTTAACTTCCAACATTGTCTTCTTATCAAATGTATGTATTTGCAGCATTGAGTATGTTTTTCAAGGCATTTGCAGACACTCCCTATATTCTGCCATTTTATTAAGTTACCACTGAATTAATTAAATTAAAAATAATTACTGGGGCACGTTTTTCCACCGTAAACGTGGGAGCGTCTGAACAAACACACACAATCCCAAAAATGCAGACACAACTCACCAGGGCAGAACCAACGGCACTACGTGTGGTTTAAGAGACACGGCAGACGTGGAGCTTCGTCCTCCCTCAAAGCAGTCGCACTCTCTTCTCGCTTTTTACAACCAACGAGAGCTCACAGTGAAACATGTCTGATGCCAAACGTAACATTTCCTCCACTTCCTTTTCCCTGAACAGCCCAAACAGAGATAGCCCCCTTTTTTTTCAATCTAAATTGACTTTTTCCTGAACTTCTTGACAGTCTGTTTTCCTCGGCAAGGAGAAGACCTTAATAGTTCCTTATTCCTCGGACCTTGACTCATGGGAGGGACTGTTGATTTGGATTCATTTTTAACTTTCGCTCAGGCCTGTTGCTTCTTTTGAGAGAGCACAATTAACCGCTCTGCTAAGTAACCGGCCTTGTGCGACGCGAGACGTCACAGGTACAGTAATGTTTAAGAAAAACCTTCCGTTCCTCTGCAGTTTGGATAAACACTCAAGGGCGTCCAGCTGTACGATCCAATCAGCGCCTCCACATTAACTGATAAGAGGCAGTAAGATACAGTATCACCGGTTGATTTCCCCAATCATAAATGTTTAAACACATAATGATGAATCGGCCGAATGTTGACGATTATTTTACCCATTACGTCACACGTGTGCCGAAGCACTTCGTTAAACGTTAACTTCATGGTCACTGAATGAACTGGATCTGGGTAAATAGATATCATATAATGGTTATCATGCAGGGCTATGAAGGATTATCTATATAACCTACCAATCTAACAAAGTTATTGTTAAAAATCAAATGGAAGAAATGCACACAAGTCTTTGAATATCTGGTCTTGTTCAACAAACACCCAAAAGAGGTTCAGTTTAAAAAAAGTAGAAGCTGAAACGCTTAGCTCAAACAAACTACTTTTCATACTCCCTTTGTCCCGGATCTAAAAATCCCACCGTGGCATCAACTTCCACTCCCCTTCTTGTTTACACATCCTGTCCATTCTGCGGCACGGATCATTTGCCTGCAGGCAAAAGCTTCGTTTCATAGATACGGACCAACCAGCCGCCGTCTCTGCAGCTCAGATAAAAACTCAACCCCTGCGCCAGTAATCATTTTGTCTTGTTCCGAGTCTGAACAGCCTGAAGGTTCAGCCTCCATTGCAGAGTCAGACTGATGCCCGGCTGGTTTGCAGAAAACATGGAGTTTCAGTGAGCGGATCGGGCGACGGCTCGTCTGATCTGGTTTGACTCACGGAGGGCCACTAGATTTGGATCCTCGGATCACTTTGTTCCACAGAGCCTCGGTCACCTGTTGCAGTCCTTTGAAGCAATGTGTATAGTTCTATAGTTCCGGACAGAGTAAACAACACACACACACACACACACACACACACACACACACACACACACACACACACACACACACACACACACACACACACACACACACACACACACACACACACACACACACACACACACACACACACACTGTCTGAGGCCTTCTAGCCAGCGCTTGGGACTCACGGTGTTGAGCTGCTCCCCGAGTCGCTGCGTGAGCTCGCTCTGCTCCTGCTGGGCTCGACTCTTGTCCCGCTCGGCCTCGCCGAGGGCCCGGTTGAGCCGCTCCACCTGGGCGCTCAGCTCCCTCGCATCCCTCTCCAGGTCCGACACCTGGCTCTCCCACTCGGACCGGCAGCCCTCCAGCTTCAGCCGCAGCTCATGTCTGCCCTGCTCCAGCTCCTGCACAGATGAACGGCAATCCGTGATCACGGTCATCTCAGCGCAGTGTTTATAGTAAGCATCGGTTGGAAATTCTCTGTAGCAGCAACAGAATGTTACAGTGATAACGGGAGATATTGAAATCGGGGGACAAAACAGGCTCGTTCAGAGCTGCGAGTTTCGTGGGAAGTGCACTGAAAGTACAGAATGAATCCAAACAAATGACTTGTTGACTCATTCCATCAGGCCTGCACCTGTAGATTGATTGAAAGAAAATAAGTGGACTTTGATCATTAATAACTTGACACATTAGTTGTTTTCTTACTGGAGTTAACATGTGTACTTGAGCTTTTGTAAAGCGGGAATTTATCCCCAGTTTATGGAGCAATTAACATTTAAATCAGTTAATGGCAAATGAAAGTAAATCAGTGTCGGCCTCTGTGCTACATGGATTCATCACACTATTCAGACGGTTTACAGCACTTTAATAAAGTATACTAATTGAAGACGTAGTCATGCCAGATGAGATTGAACCTCGGAATCATCGGCATTCCTCCAGAGAAAAACAAAGGAGCCATTACGTAGTCGTCCGTCACCGCGCTGATGTGCACCCTGGACACTAATAACCTTTAGACAACTTAATTGCCACTGCTATCTCGTTTCTCTGATGTTAGATGTAACTTTGTAAGACAGTCTATGATGCTCAGTCTAAACCTTATAGCAGCTGATGTTTCATGGAGAAGTTTGTGTTACACAAGTTCAAATCAAAAACAGCAGATTGACGATTTCTTCCACAAGCTGTAAAAAGGTGCATTTCAGGAGAGACATTTCTCTGTTGCACATAGTCAGTGCAACAATACAACAGAGAGAGACAAAGGACAATGGGAGGACACGATCAAAGGAAAAGTTTAGTAAAGCAACTGTTTAAATGAAAAATATCTGTTTGCATGACAGCTACAACGGATCCCCTTTAAATATCGAATACATTAACAAACTATTTTGGAAGAACCGGTTAGACGTTTTTCACATACACCGGTTAAATAAACCTAAAGACAGCCTTTTCTTGTCCATACTGGACACATTAAAATATATTACTTTTACGTTTGAAGCTTTTTCTGTTACCGTCCTTTTTTTAAAAGCAGGAAACATCCCAAATGCGAGAATATCAGCAAGAACCGCGTTGTCGGATCGTTTAAACCGCGCATATTGAACCAGAAAGCGGTCGTCGCACATAAACAAACAGCGAACAGAAGCAGGTCGGTTTCTCACCTCCAGCTTGTCCGCGTACTCGTCATGAAGTTTGTCGCTGCGCTCTTTCAGCTGACGGTTCTCCAGCAGCAACGCGTTTCCCAGCTGGGCCGCCAAAATAACCTCTTCCTCCTTTTGTTTCAGCGCAGCCAGCAGTTCACCGGGCTCTGGATAACCCGTCATTTCCTCCGCTCCGTAGTCGAAGAAGAAACCCTCCTCCAGGTCCATTTTCTGGGACTTGAAGCTCCATTCATCCAGCCGATCCATGACGCGACAGGTGACACGAACCTCTGTGCCTCCAGCTGTGAGAAAATATCGCTTCAAGAAGAAGAAGAAGACGCAGAAACACGTTGGTTCCACGCGCGTGTGTGTGTGTGTGTGTGTGTGTGTGTGTGTGTGAAGAAGTGGTCAGTCCATCACACCGGTGTGTGTGTGTGGAGCAGCAGGTTCGAGCTGCGTGTGGGCTGATCCGTCTGTCACCAGCACATGACCGTCTCCAGGGGGGCGTGGCTTCACCTGGGCAACCGTTGCCCCACAGACAGACACCTGTCCCCGCGCGCGCTGGGGGTTTATAGCGGAAAATCACCGCAGCGCACGCGCACACCTGTGATTAGAGTGCTGGAAGAAGTGTTTATTTATATTGTGTAAAAGTAGCAGCACCACTCGGTAAAATGACTCCGATAAAAGCGCATTCGAAATGTTACTTAAGTAAAGGAAATCTTTAAGTGTTGGCATTGAAATACATTCACGTGTATTATATTAATGGATCATACTGTTGTATATTTTAAAGCTTCAATGATATAAACTTAGACAATTGAACTGATTTTAACTATTTATGTCTTGCAGTCTTAATCGATAATAATTATGGTTTGTATTTGAAAATGATGATGCTTTGAATAAATAATATGAATCTCTAACGGAAATATAACTAACTGTAAATAACAGATTTAGGGGTTTATGATGTAAAATATTTTTCTCAGGAGAAAGAAAAAGCTTAAAGTAGAGAAAAAGTGCCTCTGAATGAGATTTCACAGAACCATTTTCCTTTTATTTGACCATTTTGTCCCAAAGTGAACCGACATGTGTATTATAAGTGTGTCTACTTATGTTTTGAATGCCCAGAATTATTCTCAGACTTACATGCTATTTTGAATTGCAGGCAATATGTGCCGATATAATATGGCTGCGGGGGAATCGCTACATTCATCCATCCACCTAACAAGGGCTCAACAAGTCCACCGAGAAGGGAGTGTCTGGTTGCTTTGTCTCTGGCTGCTTGCCAAAGGTCAAAGTTCAGCATCCCGCAAGGTTTCATGAAGCAGAGGGCAGTGTCGGGGGAATAAAAGACGCAGCTTCCTGACGCATGGCGGGGCTATTGTTGTCGAGGGGCGGCACGGTTTCTGTACATATGGCAGCAGAGGCCAAGCAAACATTTGAGCATCAAACGTTTGACGCGATCCACCACTGTCTTCATTGTTCCTGTTCAGATCACAGGCTGCTGATGGGGGGGCTTGTTGCCATGAGTGTGACATATGCAGCCAAGCCAAACTCAACGAGGAGATGAAAGAAGAAATTCAGACAAAGCTAATGAGGCAGAACGTGTGTGTGCACACAGTCATTTGTTAGAGGAAGAGACAGTAAGGTATTAGGAAAAACTCCTTTCAACACCAATAAAGATGACCCTTTCTTCTGCTGAACCAGGCCCCATACTTTTCTCTAACAGTAACAGCACCACTTAAGTCCTACATTTTCTGCTGTAGCAGCTTCTGCAGTGGCTGTGAAGAAGAAATTGCCCAAAAGCAACTGAGACAGAACGGACCATAAAAGCACGGTTGATGTTTTTATGTTACCAGCAACTTAATGGGAGCTGCACTGTCTGCATGCACCTGTGATGGTGTCCAAGGTGCTAAGTGTGCCAAAGTATGCCCTTCTGAGTGAGTGGCACTATAAATCATGGTTATATAAAATTCCTCCAGTAAATAGATAAGATAAACAAATAAGATCCCCATCAGTACGTCTATCAATGGCCAGTGGTTGAAGGCTGATGTGTTTGGTCACTACTCATTTTGCACATCCATCAAAAAGGAAAAAACAACATTTTGCAGAACAGCTAGTAATATATAGGATAATTTTTTTAAGATTCGAGGCCAGTTGAAATACAATGTTTTTTTAGTTGTTAATAAATTTACTCCGGACTCCATGAACCTCTAGTGGCTCCTGGTGGACACTAATGCAGAACACAACACTGATGGTGTTTTGTCTGATAAGGGAGCGCAATGTTTTGTATCAACAACATCTTTATATATATATAAAATTTGTTTTGGAAGTATTGTTACTTTGGATACTATTATTATTTTTCCATTTTCTTAAACATTTTTTTAGGTGTTAAATAATACGTTAAATAATTTAATTAAAATAATTAATTTTGTATTCTTTTTATTGCTTTCTTTGTTTTTCTATCTCGTCAAAATGTTTTAATTATTTACTATTTATCTATTTATTGCATGCGTTCTTATTTATTGAACGACCACCTCCACCCAGCAGGCGGCGATATGTGACCTTTCAATAAAACACCATCAGAAGAGGAAGCGCAATTTATGAACACGCTTGAACTTTCTTCACTTGGGAGCTGCCGCAGCTTCTGTAACAGCTTTAGAGAACCTGTTTGCCTCGTGGAGACGATGGAGAGGAGCGCGGGGACAGTTTCATCTATTCAAGCTTCGGGGTGAGTGACGCTTCTTCTCGTTTGCTGCGTAGTCACGGGACGCGGCGTTGAGTCACCTGCGTGCCACCCGGTTCAAAGCTAGCCGTCGGGACATGACAACACGAGTGGGCCTCCCTCCCCTCCTCTCCTGTGTATTAATACCCACCTGCAGCAGACCTTTCACCTGACGTCATTACTTCCTGCCCAGGTACCCGGGCCGCTCCTGCCGCGCGCGCTGTGACTGTGACGAGCTTCCCTGTCCGCTGCTCACCTGGCTGACCGCGGAGCTGACGGCTCTGTGTCCCGAGCTGCGAGGTTGACAAACCTCTGTCTGCCTGTCTGTCTGCCCGCCCCTGTCTCTGTCTGTCACTGTCTCTGTCTGTCACTGTCTCTGTCTGTCACTGTCTCTGTCTGTCACTGTCTCTCGCTCTGCCTCTCTCTCTCTGTCTGTCAACATGTACTTTACATTGATACAAAAATAATTCGTTAGGTGGCCTAATGAAGTGGCCTATATATATATATATATATATATATATATATATATAATCTCACTTGTTATTATAACCTTTCCTTGTCGTCTTCTCATTTAGACTCCAGCAGGACCGGTGACGTCCTGCTGGTGGGGGAGTTGAGAACTTTACTGTCAAACATGTCGTCTCCCCTCGCTGCGTTGACCTCGGAGGTACTGGGGCCGTCCGTCCTCAACAAAGTCACAGGTGAGAACTAATAACTGTGGGTTGTGTGGTAGAGCTTTAAGGCTTTGATTGTACTGCCCATGGATTTCTACATTTCCCACCGACCACCTTTCAGTTAAGGGGGCGTCTTCTTAAACTGGCTGTTCCATCCTTCAGAGTTCCTTCTATCCGAATTGCAAGCGGCTCGAATAGTAAAGCGTAAGGAATTGCATCCCGAGGAGAAAACCACAGCCGGTGAGTCTGAAAAAGAGCAGCGAGCTCCCGAACGCAGCCGTGAACTCGCTAAGTTTGGTGAGGAATATGAATATGAAGACGACGAAGACAAAGACCGAAGGACGGCGGAGATGCAGGCAGAATGGATATTACTGCTGCACGCCCTTGACATGGATGCCTCCGCTCAGTTTCCGGATGTGTTGAGTGAGGTAAGTTTCATGTAAGAGCGACTGAGATGTGCATAAGTCGTGGCCACCAACTGCGAAACAATGATTGCTTTTTAAAATGTTATTTGAATGCAGGTAGAGTCGAGGCTCACTCGTCTCCCGTGTGGAGACGTGGCAAAGCCGCTCCTCAGCGCCAGCCTCAGCTCACAGCAGTGGGTATGTTCCCCGGGTTACTAATATGTAACTCCAACGAGTAGTTCAATCTATTAAATCCTCTTTCTGTTTCTCAGGCGCAGGTTAAAAAAATCAACAAGGTTCTTCTAGAGGACTACGACTGTCGGCGACAAATGATGATCAAGCGTTTTCAGGTCACACTCGAGTCATTCGCATGGGGAGAGAAACAAAAGGTAGACGTCTCCCAGCTCTTTAAGAGCAGTTGCACCAAACTGGATCATTCGTGTGACGGCCTTCTGGCCTTGCGATGCATGACTCTTGTTTTGTCTATAAAACAAATTCCATAGAGGTATAATGTTTACAGTGTTCACCATTTTACTTTAGCGTGTTAACTTGCTGGCATTTGCAAATCGTCACCAAACACATTCTTAAACATTCGGTTTTTTTAAAATGTTATTTACAGGAGCGCAGTGTAGCTCTGGCCACAGTGCCTCCTCTTTCCTCCCTCTCCTGCTCATCCCTCGTCTCCTTGTCTCTGCTGATCGCCGCCAGAGAGGATAAGTTCCTTGTCGAGCCGACCAAGGCTGCAACAAGCACCCCCGTCTACAAGGTACGACTGTAAACCCACGACGTGTAAGACGGCTTGAGCTCAGACTCCGACTGCAGCGAGGGTGATCGGCTGCAATCTGCCGTCTCACCAGGACTTGTTCGCTTCCAGGACCCTGAAACGAGCTAAAAAGATCGTAGCCGACTGCTCTCACCCCGGACAAAAACTGTTTGTGCCCCTTCCATCTGGAGGGTTAGGGTTAGGAGGCTGAGGTCCATCAGGACTAAGACCTCCACACGAACAGTTTCTTCCCATCGGCAGTCGGGTTCATCAACAGAGCCCGGTCCCCCACTGACTGACTCTGTCATTCCACCGGTCACTTTCTTTCACACTGCACACGTCACTTTCTGTTCGCTGGTGCACTTTATTTTTAATTTTTAACTTTTATTCCTTTTTATGTTTAAAATAACCCATAGCCTTATACTACTAACCCATAGCATTATATTTTATTTTATTCCTCGTGCACTGTTGTCTTGTCGTACTTTCTGCTGTTACGCGCCAACCGCCAAGTCAAATTCCTTGTATGTCTGACATATTATGGCAATAAATGTTTCCTGATTCCTGAGATGGCCTCTAATTGTCTTTTTGTCTCGCTAGACGTTGATGGGCGGCGTACCGGACAGAGGTGGACGTCCAGGAGAAATTGAGCCTCCTATGCCGATGTGGACGGATCGGAAAGCGAAAGGAAACCGGGCAGGACGAGGAGGGGGTGGACAACATCAAAAACATAGATTTTCCGATAAAAAGAAGCGAGGGAAAAACGATTAACATGTCTTTCTCTCGCTGTTTAATTTGAGAAATTATTGACCATTTTTCTTTATTTTTTAATTCTTGTTATGTATGCGTGGTGAACTGCTACATACGATATGATTCTATGGTTATAGAGGAGGGCAAAATTCTTGCTTATTGTACTTTTCTTATGGCTTGTCATTTCTATAATGTTATAATATATTACCCGATATTTTTGTTGAGAAAATCCATATTTGAATACATTTTGTATGTGTTAGCTTGGCACATTTATATGCAGTTTTGTTTGCTAAATAATAAACTTAGTAAAAATGATTCTCTGATATGTATGTTTCCATGTTGGTAATGCTATTATGCATAAGACGCCCTAATAATTACTAACGTTAATTACTTTGTAACATGTGGGCTGTAGCTCACATTTTTAGCAAGAAGAAACTTACACTGATGTAAATTCTATATATTTTTTATTAACTATTTTACAAATCTGGAAACATTTGTTGCCAAGATATGTCAAACATACAAGGAATTTGTCTTGGCGGTTGGTGCCATAGAAAATATTAGCTTTATAGTAATGATTAGCAGAATTTGTCTGAACAATGTAATTTCATAAAATTGTGGGAACTAAACGAGGTACATTATTTGTCTTGTTTCTTTTATACTGGTGTTATGGCAAAGTCGGTTCCCCCGTCGAGTTGTGTCTCTCTCCCGTCAAAATGACAGCGTCACCGTCGGTGGTTAGTGCTTCGGTTAGGGAGGAACCAGTATTTGACATAACACCGGAAGTTATCCGAGAGACATATGATGTAACACAGAAAGTTCCGGACCAGCCAGCTTACGTTAAAGGTCGACATAACACAGCCGACAGAACCGCGTACGTCTTTATCAGCCAGCAAAGTCCGAAATCTTCCCTATAATCATCAAAATGCCAAGAGGAAGCAGAAGCCGAACATCTAGGATGGCCCCTCCAGCCAGGTAACATTTGATAAATGATGTTGAAACGCTGAAAATGGTTTAGGATGGTGTGTGTGCTACTTTAGCTAACTGCTAACAAGCTTAGCTAATGTAGCTAGCGTCACAGTTAACGTTTCACGTGGACTTTTTCCGGGGACATTATCTGTTAGAGTAGCGTCAGTAATAGAAATAACATCAATCAATCAAAATGTGTTCTTTTAATACCAGGACATTGTAGATTGTTCAGAAGTCGTTGATTAAATAATGAAGGTTACAATGTGTGATCTGACTTTGCAGCCCCTTATGTGACATCACAATTAACTAAACATTTTTAGCAACATTTGCATCAAATTATAGACCAAAATGATCAGTTTCTGAATACATATGTTAGACTTTATTTTTGTTAAGCCACACCTACCTCATTATATATAATAATTACAATTCTCCTCGCCTCAGTGCCTTATGGCATCTTTACTTCTAAAGCAAATTCCCTTCAAATGATGTGCCATTATGTCCCAATCACTTACACAAACTAACTTGTGTGTGTTTTGTAATCATGTTAGCCCCATCTAGATTCTGCGTAGTACATAAAGGCTTTGGACTCTTGATACTAAGCCGTTGCTCCTTTTCCAAATTGTCCCGAGGTCCCAGTTGTTCTCCGGTGACACCAAATGCCAGTCCGGCTTACAGTTTCCAAACTGAACTGATCCTTTATACTTCACTCTATTCTACACTTTAAATAACATTTTTATGGTTGATGGATCTGTTCCTTTTTCACATGTATATTATTTATAGCCTGTGGGTTTTCCACCATCAAACTAGCCCTGGTGAAATGCGTAAGACTGAATTATTTTTGGCCTTCTAGATTGGCTTTGATTCAAACTAATTTGAAGCCAGCAGTTCCAGGCCCTGCCAGTCGTTGAGGGGGTGTTTGGGTCCTGTATTTGAAATGCCTCTCTCTTTACAGCCGGGCCCCACCTCCACCAATGGCCAGGGCCGCTCCCCCTCCCTCCTACGCCCCGGCCCCGGTGCACGCTCCTCCATCTGCTGTGGGTACTCCGGCTGCCGCGCCCAGGCAGCCCGGCATGTTTGCCCAAATGGCGACCACGGCCGCTGGAGTGGCAGTGGGCTCTGCCGTAGGACACACCCTCGGCCACGCCATGACTGGAGGCTTCGGCGGAGGAAGCTCTGAGCCCGCCAAGCCTGACGTCACATACCAGGTAAACACACTGTGACTTAGTCTGAATTAGCCTCGGGGGCCGATTAGTGTGTCCGACCAATGGGAGGGAGTTAGCAGTAACGTAATACAGGTGTGTTTGTTGGGTGGAGGGTTAGTGATCACTACCAAAAGGTTTTAACTGGTAATCCGCAGATAACTGAACCATTTACATAATCATATCCTTATCCCCTTTACCCAGGCTCAGCCATTTAGCGTGTATCTTTGCATAGCAGCCCTTTTAAGACATTTTGACACTTCCAATGCCTCACTATGTTAATCTTTGCACTATACATTTTTAATTTTTTCCTTGTAGCATTGGCAAGAATATATTATAAGCAATACTGTGTTCACTTTAAAACAAATGACAGGAAATCAAGAACTCAAAATACCATGCTTGCTCCAGATTTGTGTGTGCATATGTATGTATGGATCCCATCGTCTGCCTCGTGTCTTTCAGGAGCCGTACCAGCAGCAGCCCCAGTCCATGTACCAGCAGCAGCCCCAGGAACAGCAACAGGCCTGCTCCTATGAGCTCAAACAGTTTGTCGAGTGTGCCCAAAACCAGAGCGACTTCAAGCTCTGCGAGGGCTTCAGTGAGGTGCTGAAACAGTGCAAGTCCTCTTATGGTGAGTTAAAAAAACGCAGTTGTACAAAATGACATTACACATGGATTGCTCGCTTGTTGATGATTGGTTATATATTATCTATAATAAAATGTATAATTTTTATTCCAATGTTTTGAAAAGCTCACACACTTTAGTATTTTAGCAGATTGATCCTTTTATTCCTCTGCAGTCGTGTTGATTCGCTAAGTCATTCAGACGTCACAGCCAAATGACTTTGCGTTTGTAATTCTTTGCAATACTCAGTGTGGCCAAAAGGTGGCGTAACTATACAGGTCTTTCTGAATGTTACATAAGTATGTTTTTGTACTGTATGACATTATAAACCATTACAAATGATTAGAAAATAACCTTTATTGTCTCCACAGGTCTGTCATGAGGCAAACTCCAGGAAATTGAAGAGCACACGCACAAACTGTATTGAGCCTACGTGTGGGACGAATACTAGGAGTGTTTTAACTTGTAACAGATCAATAAACATATTCTGACAACTGATCGTTAGACAGCATTATTGTGTTCATTCTCAGGATATTGCCGCAGAGTTTGTAATAATAGTCGTATAAATAGTGTTTATATATTTTGCTGCATGTTGATTTCAATTGTTGTCATCAGTGATTTCCATTGGCTGCAGTGCTTTTGATTTAGATGGATGAACCTGTTTCCAGCCTCTGGCTTGTCTGAGGTTTGTTTGCAACGCTTTTCGATTTCAAAATAATAAAGCACTTGAAACATCAAAAAATAAAGTGTGTGAGCTGATGCATTTCTCTAAGAAACGTTCCTATTTTTACATGCATCTTAATGAATTGGAAGCCATTGGGGCTCCGCAGCTGTCCCGTCACTCCGGGCTGAACGCTGCGTGGGGAGTGCTGCTGTGGATGTAGGACAACCCTCTCCCTCTATCTCTACCTCTATATCTCTCTACCTCTCTCTCCACGTCTCATCGCCAGCGCAGCAGGGTGTCGTTTCATGGAACTAGTTTGTCGTGGCGTCACGCGTTCACAGCGCGCTGCCGCGGAAGCATCCATTTATTTTTGGGTCTGACATTAACGCGCATCCCTTTTTAGTGCGATGGCGCCGCGGTCTGACCGGAGCCCCCCGTCCGCCCCGCTCAATGTGCTCGTAAGGGAGAACCGGACCGACGGGCAGTGACCCACTCGGTGCGAGGTGGGTATTTTATTCTCCTTTTAAACCGGCGGTTTGTCTGAGTTAATTAATGGAGCCCGCGAAAGGTCAAATAGTTCCCGCGTAGTGGCACGCGCTGCTCCGTTGTCCTGATAAGTCGACGGTGACATTCAGTCCTCCTCGGTTTGTTATCCGTTACAACCGGCACGAGAAAATGAGCCTAAACCATGAAAATTAAAACAATGTTACGCAAGTATTTCCCGTCCGTGCTAAGAATGGCGTCCATCTGTCCCGGGGAACATTATTCAATTATTTGAAGTGTGATTTGTCACATTACACCGCAGGAAAGCCTCGTTACTACTAACTCACCTCTCATGATGGCTGAGCAATTCCTTTTAATCTCCCTCATACTGTGGGAATTCATTTCGACTGCGCATTGTGCGCTTAATGCTGTTATGGGCTCCTTACTTTAAAGATTAAGGTGGTAAAACAACTTATATTTTTGCATTTTTGTTAATCTGCAAATAGTAATAGTAATCATTCATAAAATAAGACAAATATCCATAATCTCTCGCATATTTTCTCAATATAAATAGGACAGCTTAACAGTAAATGTTTGACATTTCTGCATAACATTGGCTGACATTTCGCTCAATAAAGATCCATTTACAACACAGAGCTCCTCCCGATGTTTGCTGAGTACTTGTAATAGTGTGTTTTGTCATTGAAGAGAACCAACCGTTACCGTCAGCGACCCGCTGTGAGAGGAGAGGTTGTGCAGCCTCGTTGGTGAATCCGCATCAAAGCCACCATGACCAAAGAGGAGGAGGAGGCCCCCGACTGGGTGGGGGCCCAAGAGTTTTACGCCAAGTACGAGACCAAGGAGGTTCTGGGAAGGTACGCTCATACAGACGAATACAAACGAACAAATGGTTTCCCAGAAGTTTCCCAGAAGTTCCCCGAGAAGCGTTAAACGTGCTGGACCTGTCTGTCTCATTGTCATTCACCACCGCAGACGGGACGGGGGGGGGCGCTGCTGTTACATAACCTGCACATTGTGGGTGGGAGGAAGCGTGCGATAACTCCAGTGAGTGGTGGACAAAGGCCCTTAGTTGGACAGCAGCCCGTTAGTTTCTCTTCGCGTCCCGGCGTTCGGGTCACGAGGTCGCCAGACTGGAACAAAATGTTCAGCCGCTCGAGTGCTCTTCACTCGAGCCTCAGGGAGCGGAACAATCAAGCGGATGGAGAGGCGGTTTAAGTTTAGTTTCCCTCTAAATGGAGGTCATCCATAGAAGATGACCGCGAGGAGGTAACATCAGAGTAATATAAGAGCAACATAGAAAATGTCTCCACGCAGAGTCCAGCTGTACAGACTCGGGGGGGGGGGGGGGCGTATAACCCGACAGAGCCGTAGATGTCAATAGTTTATTGCTCCTCAGGGGAGTGAGCAGCGTGGTGCGCCGCTGCGTCGACAAGATGACGTCCTCGGAGTACGCGGTGAAGATCATCGACATCACCCCCTCGGACAAGACGACCCCGCGGGAGATCGAGGAGATCCGAGAGGCCACGGTGAAGGAGATCGACATCCTGAAGAAAGTCTGCGGACGGGACAACATCAGTGAGCTCATCCATTCATTCCCCCCGATGTGAATCTGAGTTATGAGACTCAGAAAGCCTTTGTCTCGCTAATCTGCTACTAGAGGTCTTCTGTGATCAGGGTTGCCCTTTGACCCCTCCTATCAAGTGTCCTCTTAGTTGTGTCCATCGTCATTAAACACTGAATATACCTTAGAATGTCTCCATCTCCTCTCCAGTACAGCTCAAAGACTGCTACGAGTCCAACGCCTTCTTCTTCCTGGTTTTTGACCTGTAAGTTCCGACAACTGAGTTGTGAACGGAAATTCAAGCAAGCGGACGATTAAATGTTTATATTTATTTTTCTTTCCTGCAGGATGAAGAGAGGTGAACTTTTTGACTACCTCACAGAGAAAGTTACTCTGAGTGAGAAAGAAACCCGGTCAGTGAGAGCCGTTGCGTCGCTATTGGATCGATCCAAGGAGACGAAGGCGATGAATTGTCCCTAATTCTTAAAAGACCTTTTAGAGTTGTTGCCATGTGTTGTTTTCAGGAACATCATGCGCGCTCTCCTGAAGGTGGTCCAGTTTCTCCACGGCCAGAACATCGTCCACCGGGACCTGAAGCCCGAGAACATCCTTTTAGACGACGAAATGAACATCAAACTCACCGACTTTGGCTTCGCCGTGCAAACCCAGCCGGGACAGACGCTAAAAGGTCGGTGAAAGTTTACATGAGAAAAAAAAAGGCAACAACCGGTAAACTTTATTATATTCTCTGAATGCATTTGAAGGGATGTCAAAATAACCAGTTCACATCTTGATGCTCAAATTCTAATCGGAAAGCCCAGGCAGTGTACGTTCAGCTGCAGATGCATCTGTTTCTAAAAAGGTTAGTGTGTTTAAAGCCTTCGGTGCTGTTGGAGCAGCTGCTGGTGGTCGGCTGAGAATCAGGGTCTGGTTGCACAACACGCTCCGGCCTCTCTTAGCTGCTCCCACAAAGGTTAAGTTGCAACGGGACACTCAGATGTACTCGCCGTGGCCTCGGATGCTCGGTACACTGACCTTTCAAATCAGACTCTACTGGAAGTGTGCATCCTCAAACCTTTTTTTGTTGATAAATGTGCCATTATCAGCCAAGATTACCTCTGTAGATCAAATTTGTCTCTAAATGAATGCCTACAGTTTTAGGGGGGTCCGCGGAGGTACTGCAGGGGGGGGTCGTGAAAATTCAGGGTCAGACATCTCACTAATGTGGGAGTATGTGTGCCATCCACAGATGCTTGAGGATTCACTGTGCCTTCTATATGTATATTAAAATAAAAACATAAATCGGTGAATTATTTTAATAAGTTATTAATTTTTTCACTCAGTGTTGTATGCCAGATGTATAATTAGAAATGGCAGTGGCACGGCCCCCCAGTACCTTGCACATGTTAAAAATAAAAATGTTGATGATGAACCTGTGTATTATTTGAATAGCTTAGTATTGAATACACAATAACAGGGTAGCTATGTTTATACGTGGCACTAGGCCCAGTATAATATAAACACAATTTTATGCAATTTATATAGTGGGGGTCCCTGCTCCATCTCGCCATCAGTTTGGGGGGCCGTGGCCTGAAAAACATTGAAGACACCTGCTTTAGTGAATTTGCTTTCTACTTTGGAATGTAGCGCTGTTCTATAACTGAAGTCCACCAGATTATTAGTCTTATTGGTCTGCTTAACATGGGGACACCCCTACATTTTTCTTCTGCCAAAGACCAAGTGGGGAACAGTTTTTCCACCTTTGTCAATGCGGGTTCTAAAGTTCACAAGTGTGTGATGCGTGTTGTGATGCAGAGGTGTGTGGCACTCCTGGTTACCTCGCTCCTGAGATCATCGAGTGCTCCATGGACGCCGGGCACGCAGGATATGGCACCGCTGTGGACATGTGAGTAAGCAGAGACCAGAAATACAGCAGAACGTTATCGGAGTGGCACAATAAAAGCAACACAACTGTTGCAAATATTGAGAAATTGCTTATAACTGAATATACTATGCCAATTTTCAGAATCATTTATTCTTCATGCCTGCAGATGGAGCTCGGGGGTGATCATGTACACGCTACTCGCAGGCTCTCCTCCCTTCTGGCACAGGAAACAGATGATGATGCTGCGGATGATCTTGTCTGGTAGCTACGACTTCTCGTCTCCAGAGTGGGAGGACCGCTCAGACACTGTTAAAGATTTGGTAGGCTTTTTTTTCGGCTTCTGCTGATTTTTGTAACAGTACTTTGAGTTCTTGACTCATAATCACTTATGACGATTATGTGAAGCTGCTACGCGGTTTTAATGACAGAAGTATGAGCGAAACCTTTTCTTCCATTTCCTCAGATCTCCCGGATGCTCGTGGTGGACCCGAAGCATCGGTACACAGCTGCAGATGTCCTCAACCACTCGTTCTTTTCTCAGTATGTGGTGAATGAAGTACGGCAGTTCAGTCCATACAGGCGATTCAGGGTGAGACATGAAAGACTTTTACACACCATAACAAGGTATACAATGAAGTTCATTTTCCACTTCCCATTCCATGATACTCACAACCGTAACACTAACTACAGGCAAACATCTGAGATGGCACCCATGAACACACCAGCAAGGATAACATTGTTATGGTGAGCATTGGTCGCACCCTTAGTGCTCCAGTGAACGTGTGATGTGAATGTTCTCTCAGGTCATCTGCAAGACTGTTCTCGCCACCATGCGCATCTACTGCAACTACCGCCGCGCCAAACCAGTCACCAAGGAGGTGATCGTGAGCGACCCGTACGCCGTCAAGCCCATCCGCAAGCTCATTGACGCGTGTGCATTCAAGATCTACGGCCACTGGGTCAAGAAGGGCCAGACTCAGAACAGAGCGGCGCTCTTTGAGAACACTCCCAAGGCCATCCTGCTGTCAATGGCTGCCGAGGCCGACCAGCCGGTGCACCTCATCTGGTGATGATCCGCGGGCTACAGATCTGCTGCACATAAGACGGGAATGGTCTTGTAGTTACAGGAAAATAACTGGCAACTTTTAACCAATGACAACAGGACGTGGTTAAGTTTGGAGAGCTTAACATGCAGCATTGTTGGGATTTGTTTTATGACACAACAGTCTGAAAGATTGAAGTAACAGATTAACCGGGAAAATGGCAGTTTAAATTGTATTTGCCGATTCTCAACTGTCTTTTGACTGCAAATGGACATTTGATGCCTGAAACATTTTCCTTTAACTATGCGTACATCGGTCTGTGGTGCTTATGAAATTGGAGTGATTTAAATTGTTTTAGTACAACAAGCCTAAGTTGAATGTTGTAGAATACAAAAGACCCATTCTTGAGACATTCACAAGTTTATTACAAAAGTCTGTAGCGCTTTGCCTCAAAGGCAGTTGGTGCTAGTCTTCGGCACAAGGCCCTGCTTTCCCTTGTGGACCTGTAGGTTGAAAAATGACAAAAGCATTAAAGTTTGACATGGATTTGGATATGTCAGTCATGTTCTAACCAGGAATAATGAGTTGGCTACGTTTTCCACATGCGTCGGAAGAACTGTAGAATTTAGAAAATAAAAGCTTTAAAAAACAAGTAATGCAGCGCCTTCATTTTCCAAATGTATTGTTGTACTCCTTCCTGCATAATTGGATGAGGCCGAAGGAAGCACTCACCCAGTCATTTAGCAGAAACGAGACTAGGCTTTTGCATGGTGTCTGACTGTATCCACCACGGACCAGCTGGAACAGAATTCGTCCATGCCTCAGTGGCAACTTACCACCGGGAATACTAATTATGCTGCATTTCAGGGTAGCGTGTGTGCGAGCAAACCTACCTATGCTGGGACTTTCAGTTGTACCAATTGTGCTCTACTGCACTTTTCCATTAATCCATTTGCTGACGACTTCTGTAACAAAAGCAAAAAAATGTATAATTGGGGTACGAGATTAACTTGACTTGCGTAATGTTTTTACAAAGAAACTAGTAAAAAAATATAAATTACTAATCAATAATTGCATCCGTATAAAACCACACATATTGGATATGTAATTCTGTATTCACTATGACATAAGAATAAGGCACATCATTTGCACTTATTCTGTTGAGTCAGTGTGTGAAAACAATAATTTGGCATAGTGTCTGACTGCATTTACTATTTCAAGAGTAAAACAGAATTCGGCCATGCTTTCAAATATATTAGATCGGGATGCGAGTTACCTCTCAGTGCTTCGCCTCATACGGATCAACAATCCCATTTTCAGACGCGGCATCTGTAGAGACCAGTAACAGAAGGTTGTTAATTCTGAGAGAATGACACATTAACTAAGTGCTTGTTTTTCCATAATGGTGAGATCTCTTCACCTTTGCCACATGGTGCGTTTCAGGCCGAGAACTCTTCCATGATGAGTCACGTCAGGCCTTCTCCTCCAATGTACCCTGTAATCATAAACCACGAATTGTTATCAGCCAGAGCATTAACAGTAAGTTGAGTACAAACAAAGTACCGTAATTTAAAAAAAAGAACTCGTTGGGTCCATCTTTTGGAAATACTACTTAGAATTTACCCGTTAAATGCAAACAATTGTATAGCTATTTTCGTCGTGTTACAGCGAAATATGTGGATTAATATCTGACTATTTCCAGGTGCGACGTAACTTAGTTAGCTCACCACGTGCTTTCCGCGTCCATATCCCAAACCTTTAACCAAATGCATTCAGCCTGAATAGAGCTAACGTTAAATAAGATTACCTTTAAGGTTGTAATGTTCCATTTAAAGCCTGGTTCCGTTTTACAGCAAACATGAACAATAGAAGAGACACATTTTGTCTGTGTGTGAGTCTGCTTGCCGCTCACAACGTGGTACAAGCTGAGAGCGCTTCCGCTAAGTACCGGAAGTAAAGTACCACGTCCTTGTTCTCTTCTTCTATGGTGGTTAATGGCGGTTGGCATTCTGAATGTTGTTTGGCCGCCCCTTACTGGATGTAAACGGGACACCTGCTGACTAACAACAATAACTAAACAATCCAAATAACTTCTTTACGTTATACATGCATGCTAGTTGATTGTCTCCTAGTCCAATACGAGAGTTCATATCAATAACTTTGATAACAATTCCCAGCTTTGGATGCAATGTCAAAATGAACATGCGCCTCCTCCTCCAGCTTATTGCACCTAGTTCAAAAATCTTATTTTGGATACATTTGCATTTTAGGATGATTATTTTAGAATTGGGTTGTACTATATTTCCCGGATAGTCCACGGGGTGTACTACATTGCTGCTTGGTTGTGACACTTATCTGAATAAAATCAGTTGGTTATATTTTCTTTTAACGGGGAACAAAGAAATAATAACTAACCTTGCATTGTCCGAGGTTATGCAGTTAGTATGCTTTCTTAGCGTCTTCTTGTGTATATATAAAAATTAACATCCACATCAAATTATTTTTTTAAATTATTTAAAGTATTTTTTATTTGTTAATATGAGCTTCAGAGACTGCATGGGTACTTGAACCTAATTATTAGAATGTATCTTAAAGTGAACATTTAGCTTTAGCCGGTACTTTAGCGTCGCTGTCGTCACGTAACCCTGCCAACCAGCTAGTCTTGGGCAAGTGGGCGGTACCTCACCGGCGTCCCTCTGATTGGTCCATCATTCAGCAGCTCTCTTCCTCATCATTGAAGCTCCACAGCGAAGCTGCCCTCAGTGCCTTACCAACGCCGCTCTTACCAGAACTTCACTCCCCCCACGCCGGAATAATTTAGCGTTGCGTGACAGCTTGAGTAGTTTACAGACAGTTGAAGCAGCGGGTTGTTGGCAAAGTGCTCCTATCAAGCAAAGTGCAGCGCGCCGGACAGGTAACGTCAACCCGCCATCCTCTCCGAAACATTTAACGGTCATTTGTGACGTAAAACCGTGACGTTGAAGTACTTGCGTTACGTTTGACGTTAACACATAAGGAAAACCGGCCGCTATTTTGACCGACTTTAATTGTCATGACGTGTTTTTTTTCTTCTTCTTTTGTTTGCTATCGCCTGCGCAGTTGCTCCGTAGTGTGTCTCAGGGTGACGCAATCCGTGCAGAGGATGTCCACGAGAGCCTCTCGTTCGTTTAGGCTGGCGGCTTTATGTAATGATTTTTTCACCCAACCGGGTCACGTGTTTAATTTGAGATCCATCGATGCAGAAATGCTTGCACATATTTCAGTCAATGAATGTGTTTGCTGGACAGAAGAAAAAAAACTGCACACATGTGGCTGCTTTGGGAAACCACTGACTGCGTTTATCCAACCAATTTATTATCTTATTATTACCCGATATGTACCCTTGGATAACTTCCTAATATAGCCGGATGTTATTGCAATGAAGTTAGGAATCATCTTTCTTTTTTAAAGCTGCTTTTTTTTATGTGCCTTTTTCTTTTTCCAGCATGATGGCAACTCTTTCACAGACAAAGGAACTATTCCGCAGAGCAGACGCGGTCTGTTTCGATGTGGACAGCACAGTCATCAAAGAAGAAGGCATAGATGAACTTGCCAAATTCTGCGGTGTGGGGGATGCAGTCACTGAAATGTATGCGTATTAATGTTATCAACAAAGTTGACGTGCACTGAAAAGTACACCACTCATTTTAAACCTCATCTGTGGATTTGTTTGAAACATTATTGCAAATGTGTTTCACAATTCAGGACTCGAAAAGCTATGGGCGGCTCGGTGACGTTTAAGACGGCCCTGAATGAGCGTCTTTCCATCATCCGGTGTTCCAGGGAACAAGTGAACAAACTGATCACGGATCACCCACCTCAGCTGACTCCAGGTATCAGGTGAGTGTGTGAAGCAGCCGAATCACTGTGAATCCTTGAGTTACACGCAATGCAGAAATAGATGTCTATGTGCATTGAATCCAGTGGCTTTAAGGCTGCAGTACTTTATGATGAGTCTGGCTTATGTACAACAGTTGGTCCTAATAAGAGTTTGCTAAAGCCTACTAACTATCCCAAAAATGTTAACGTGGATACACGGACCGTTCCTTTCCATCCAGGGAGCTTGTGGAGCGCCTGCACCAGCGGAACATCAAGGTGTTCCTCATCTCGGGCGGTTTCCGCTGCATTGTTGAGCACGTGGCCACTCAGCTCGACATTCCTCTGCACCATGTTTACGCCAACCGTCTGAAGTTTTACTTCAACGGTAAGGCCTTGAGGGGACTTTCTAATGTTATGACGGCGGAATGTTGTGTGTCTGCATTGAAGAACAAGTGTTAGGAGAAAAGGCCCGAGGCGGCTCGACTCCTTTTGAGCCGATAGCACATCGTCTCTAACGTGAATGAAATAGTCCTTCAGGTGTCGCACCGCTCTCGTTGACTTGTTGCAGAGGACTCGTTTTACATTCCTAATGTGAATTGCGTGTTATCCAGGAGAGTATGCAGGGTTTGATGAGAGCCAGCCCACAGCGGAGACCGGCGGAAAAGGAAAAGTCATCAATATGTTAAAGGAACAACACGGCTTCAAGAACGTGGTGATGGTCGGAGACGGGGCGACCGATCTAGAGGCGTACCCTCCGGCTGTAAGTGTTCACGCAGTGCGCTTGCTCATTAAAACACTCCGTCTTGGGAGCCGGAGTGTGATGTGTTCTCTCTTGCATCCTCAGAGTGCTTTCATCGGATTCGGTGGGAATGTCGTCAGGCAGCAGGTGAAGGAGAAGTCTTTGTGGTACGTCACAAGTTTTGGGGAATTGCTAAAGGAACTGGAAAATATTTAAAAGAGTACAGTCCCCCATTTTTAACATTTTTTTATCTATGGTTGTGCCTATGATAGTTTTGATTCCTTCACGTTCTCCCTCTCTTAATATTTTTTTTTAATATAATGAAAAATGTTTACGTTAGACAAATCTTACCTACTTGACAATGTTGCTCTATTGACTTTTATACTAAAAGATACTAAAATAACAGTGTTATGAATGTTTAAAAGAGCCTTTTAATGTTTTAGTTTTTAGCTAAGCTAATAAAACAGATGCAAATTATCGTGCAATGAGCAATAGAAATGTTTGATTTCTATATGTCTACTAGACATGTCAATGACTGTAAGGAACATATACATTAAACACTACACGGGAACGGCAGGCTTTTGTTTCAACTGCTTTAATCTTTGTTGTTCTTGTTCTTCCCTCTGCACTGTTCCCTATAACCCGATGAACAAACAGACGCGATAAATATGCTTCCTTTTACAGTATAATCTGATATTACAATGTGCAGCAGCATGGCTGCCCACACGGTGCCAAACTCACTCAGCCCCTTAGGGACAATTTCATCATACGTGATCGTTATGACCCCATTCGATCCGTCTCCAAAACTACGCATGCTGTCTTCACACAAAAAACAGGGTAGGAGTCATTGTTACAAACAAAGCACCAGGAAACTGCAACATTATGATGGGGAACTCAGGGGGAAAAAGCAATTGAAAGGAGTCATTTTCCAAAACGTGTGATTTACAATAGACCTCAGATACAATATTATGAGGTTCACATTTTACACAATATGTTACTTTGAATCGTCCTCTTCTTTATTAGGAACGGAAATCTGAATATACAGAGGCCTTCTCTCCCCTCAGTAACGGCACTGGCTTGCGTCAAAGTGCCAGCACGCTTAATAAATAAACCGCTTCTGCATCGCGCAGGGAGCTCACGCAGCACTACTCCTCCTATCAGTCCTCACACAGCTGCTCATCTTTAAGTAACTTTGGTTGTCTCTTAACATAGAGACAGAGCTCTCGTCATCGACCAGGTTTAACTAATGTGGCACCACACGTTGGACGTGACAACCACCGGGAGGTTTTAATCGGCTGAATTTACTCCCCCTGCTCCAGAACTCATTAACGGATGAAGAAAGGATGCATCGCCATGGCTTTTTCAAGTCTTTTTGACTATTGGGTTTGCTGATACGTGATAGGCTCAGCTGTCTCCTCTGTCCCGGGGACATCTTGAAGTGATGACAGAAGGGCGAGGGAAGGGATGTTGTTTGGCAGCACTGACGGGAGGTTAGAAACAATAAAAGCGATGCTCTGGGTGGATGGATGTAACATTCAAAAAGGGAGCCACTTGATGGCCGCTCTCATTTCACTTCAGAGGGGAAGCCTTCGTCGGGATCATGATCCTGGAATCCATATGTTGAATGAGAGGAACTGGAGAGAGGTGGAAAGATTAAGTGTGTCCTCACAGTTTAAAGTCTTTAAAAAACAAACAAACATTGATCAGGTTCAGCAGGCTCTAAAAAAATCCAATATGTTGTTACTCCAGACAAGTTGCACAAAGCCCTAGTGGATTGCAGTCACGCGACCCAGTTTTCCCCTCCGCCTTTTTGTTTAGTCAGGACGTTTTTTTTATGCTCACCCGTGTAATACACCACCTCGTCCCAGCCCTCCTGCTGCCAGGCTCCATTCCGGGTGTCTTCTCTGGACTGGAGGTCTTTGTAAGCTGCACGACAACGACAAAGCACACGTTATTGCACCGCTCACAGTAAAAGAGACTCGCTGCCTACGACCGGATTGAAGAATGGAAGTTTTGGGGAGGATTGGAGCAAACCAGCGCAGATTTACAATTCGTCGAGGAGCATTCTCAGCATTCACTTGGAAATGTTTAGTATACTTTCAGCTCTGTTTTGGTTTCAGGGAAAAAACACGCAGCTAGTCTCTAACTTTATCTGCTGCTTTCTCCCAGATAATAATATCCTTCTGCTGGAGCTGGAAACGGTTTCAGTGGACTGAACCAAAACTGAACCGTGGGAAAGAAAATAAAAAGGAGGCTTACAGTGTTAAAATGATCTGATCTGCTGGAATGAACTGAAGAGTTGTGCCGTACCGATTAATGTTGGTTCTTTACAACTGACCCAGTTCAAATTACACAGTAATCAGTCCTCTGATCCAACGTTGGTTTAAAAATATCAATTACTGCAGCTGTAAGTTTGCGTATATATTCAATGTGACAACTACATTTGCTTTTTTTTATCCAGTCCACAGGCTGCTTTGCAAGTGATCCAAAGCGCTGACGACTGAGTTTCTGTGAAAGCACTTTGCACGTTGATCCGCTACTCAGTCAGGAAGTCATTTCCCGTGGAGCGGTTATCTGAACGCACCCCAGAGGTGATGGACCATGTAGAGGTTGCCGATCTGTGAGAAAAAGCCTCCCACCGCTTCGCTGTTGTGCTGGCGGAATCTGATGGCTCTGGCCCTGCAGACGAGAACAACTTTAGTCACAAAGCGAGTCCAAGACCAACCTAAAAGCTTGTGCTAAACGTGGCCCGACGAGACCGGGCCGGCACACACAACGTACTTGACAAGTCTTCCTACGAGGATTAATGAATCTTCTTTAAATTGATTCTGGACTGTTCTTCAATTATGGTTTTGTTAGCGTAAAGTCGTATTGGATGCGACGCCACTATGTACCGTACGCACCTTAACTTAAGTCCTTGTGAAAAGAAAAAAGGTTTCACGTCCAAGAAACTCATTCACTCATTCTAATCCTAATCACTGTCTGGATATAAAGCTTTAGGTCTTCACGTTGCTGCTAATCTAAAAGATGTTTTATCTTTTAGTTACACAAATTAGATTTGCTGGCATGAACTACATGCGTACAGAGGTCTGTACAAATGTTAGCTAGTTAAAGTGGGCATAAAAGCAAACGGACAATAGTAGCTTTAAGAAAAAAATGATCTTGTGCTAGCAGGTGTTTCTCTACTTTAATAATATACATCATGTCTGCTTAAATAGGGAAATGTAAACAGTCTGATTTTCAAGTTATATTGACGCATAAAATCATGCAGGAGACTTGAATTAGATACAGAGTCAGAGTCGACAGGGTGACGACATTTGGGTTGCACTGGAGGTTTATCGGTTAAAGCCGGCATCCCTGAAAAGGGTTCAAAAGAAGTTACAAAATTTGATCCGGTGGGACGAGCGAAGACAAAAACAAAATTCCCCTACAAGGCAATCAGAGGTTTAAAAATCAGAACACTGAGGCGTGTGCAGAAAGCTCTCGTCTTCATTCACATCATTTGCAATCAACCGCATGACGCAACATGATTGGATCATTATCAACACACTTTTGTGGTGCGCCTAATATCCCACTTGTACTTAAATCTTGGCTGGAGAGCAAGACAGTTTAGCTTCAAAATAGCGCGTCTCTGTGGAATCGCTCCCGTTAATGACAGCGCGGGGAGGAAGGTTTCATGTAGTGCAGCTCTCCTGTAACTACAGCTGAGTGAAAAGAATGAAGACAGGCGGCCTTACCAGTAATTACCCCACTCGATCATGGTTCCTGGCTGGAAGAAAGAAAACAGTGTTCTTTTAGTACAATTCATGAGCATTCCAGAGCCACAGATTTGGTAACACACCTTCTTTCCAACACACTAACCTAAATAGATGGTAAGCACGTAATACAGGTATTTTGTCCCTGTGATGATAAGCTGTAATAACAACATCCCTCTTAGGGGCTGTCTAACGTTAAAACAACACACGCTCTGCTGCCTTTAAGCTGTAATCCTCTGCGGGGGTGAGAGATAATATCTTGCATTCACCACACGTCACGGGAGCGCTGATCTACAGACAGCGTTTCTTGTCAGATCACGAAGCGAGATTAAATCCCAGGGCGTGCGTCGAGCATTACGAGGGCACTGAGGCTGTTTTCAAGGAAACCGTTGAGCCGCTGGATGGCTCATTTTCTACAGTGTACAGCGCACGTCGATGAAAAGCCTCCATGGAAGCTAAAAGAAAAGCACCGCGTCGGTGGCGGTAGTCGCACGGGGGCGCAGGTCATCTAGAAGCCTGAGAAGCAAAGCATGTAAAGACTGTGATTCTGCAGCGCTCTTCTGCTGACCTGCACTCCTTCGCAGGGAGGTTCCTGGACTATTTCTGATCTTTTACTTTTGCAACGTGGATGTTGTTATAAACCGGTTCTGATTGCGATTCTGGGAGATCATGAGTTTGAATGAATCAGCATGGCAGAGGTGAAAGAGTCTCCTTCGACGGCAGAGCGTTACCCACCCTGAGCTGGTAGGACCTGAGCTCGTAGATGTTGGGCCCCTCTCGGGGAACCGGCTCGTTCCAGAAGCTGAACTCCAGCAGGAGCTGGTTTCTGCGAGACATCAGCATCTTCCCACGCTCCTTCCTGTAGGCTGTGAACTCCTGCCAATGGACGGGCACCAATCAATGGGCTTTACTTCGACTGGTGGCTGCAGTATCTAAAGATGTATCTGAAGGGGCCTTTACCTGGTTCTGCTTGAGCTTGTTCATCACCTCCGTTAGAGCCGGGTACCCACCCCTGTAGCGCCACAGATGGACTTGGGAAAGGGACACAAATGGATCACAGATGCATCACACCAACTACAGGAAAGGTCCACCAATTCAAAGCAGCATCATTAAGTAATGATAAAAAAAGGCGTTCTTCCAACCCTAGAACACATGACCTTTGACATAAATCTTCTCCTTGTGAGAGTGTGACATTTGTACACGGCAGGAGATTCCTAAAGTCCATAAGTCTTTGTCAAAAAATCCTATTTTTACAATGGATTTTAAAAAGTGAATATGCTGCATCCTGATCATTTAAGACAGAATAAATCAACAAAACAGCGTTAGGTTGTATAAAGCAATGTCACAGTATTGTTTTTCATGGACATGTGACTTAATATGAATCTGTTGGAATGCTTAAACGAGGTATATATCGTTCTATAGCTGCGTGACATGCAGTATGACGTGAATGCTGATTTGCACACTGTGCAGACCTCAGGACTGTCACACTGAAGAAGTTTTGACGTTAGCGTTCCTACCAGCTTGGTCTTGTTCTCCATACCAGGTGTTCCAGGTGCCCACCAGCTCACAGGGGTAGTACTTATCAGCGTGGATGGAGGGCAAAACCTCCTCACTGTGAAAAATGTGAAACATCAGCCACAAATATAGTTTGACCACCAGTTTAAGTCTCCTGAAGGCAAAAATCCACTAGTAACCAACAACATTTAGTGCGTGTGTGTGTTCATGTTCATGAGCGCATTCACACGCGCCTCCTGTCTAAGGTTGCAATTCCAAAATGATTCTCCAACTATATGTAGGAAAACTCTTCTTAGTCGTCTTGGGTATGAGCAGGATGGTCCTTGAAGGACTGAAGTCCGACCAGCTGGTCAGTAACCTCACAGGAATAGATCGCTCCCATTTATTTTTAAAACAGAGTACTAGGTAGTCTCGGTCTACGACTGTTGGCACTACTTATACACAAGTACAAGCTGACAGCCGCATGCGGCTCAGACGACAATATGAAGTTACACTCACCAGAGCTTGTTGTAGGCATCCAGGCACTCTGGCTTGACATTATGGACTGAAAGAAAAGGTCACACTTAAGCACAGTCTCATCATTCCAGGATAAATGTTTTTAAAATACTGATAAATGTTTCTGTTAAAGTAAAAAAACGGTAAAGAGAACTCACACTGAATTTTGTACAGATTACTCTCCTCATTTTTGGTTAGTAGGGTGGCGTGTGCATCTTTCCTGGGATCGACTTTCCTCACAAACAGCGACTTAAACCAGCTGTCCTTCCCGCTTCTGCTGACGGAGGTGGTGAATCCTCTGCAGACACACATGAGTTATGGTCAACAACAAACGAATGGATGACTCTACAGCAAAACCGGCTTCCTAATAACTTATTGGTATATCGGATTAGATGTAAGATTTATTATCTTATCATATGAGCGAAAATGATAATTTGACAGAAAATGAAAACAAGCAGGACCCGTTGTTTAAGTCACTCGTAAATACTACAATCGGAGGCCAATATTGCATATATTTGATACGTTTATTCGGAAGTTGCTTTGCAGATTAAAAATACAGTCAACAAATACGAGTTTATTATTACAGGTTAAGAAAATATATTTTCACCACTCTACAAATGATCTCACAGTGACGTACAGATCAATGCAACAACAACTCTGATCCAACTGTCACGCTGACATACGTCATGCGTACATTACATATTTATATACACACACATACATGCACACATACAGAGTATGGTATACATCATGCCTCCTGCTTGTAGTGCTTATACACTTTGATGTCTCTATTGTACTATACTGAATACTACTAACAGTACACTAACGATTATGAACTAGACGATGACAATTATACACAATGACAAAGACAAACATCATGATCAGAACAACATGAAGTAACAGTCACCGGATTGACCTTGAAGCGTTCGACGTGCTCAATAAGAAAAGATGACAGAAACTTGTGTTATTTCTCCTCCACCAGCAAACACGCGCAGCTTAAATCTCAAATCTGCGGGTAATAAAGCGTTTATGACGCAGCGAGGTCTCGTGCGAGAGGAAGCTGAAGGCCGCGCACGGCAGGCTAGCAGGTAGCGGGCTAACTTAACGTTAGCTCACGCAGGACAGACACACGCACCCACACACGCAAACACCCCGCAGGGTGACACGAGGGCCCGCCGCGGAGAGGTGCGCCGTCCCCTACCTGCTCCACACGACGAGGCGTCCGGCCGGCCGGGCCCCGCTGCTCGCAGCCCGTCCCAGGCCACCGCTCACCCTGTGAAGGACTCTGGTCGCCATCTTCGACGGTTGAGAGAAGCGCCGCGCACCGCTGTTACCGCCGGTGGCCGCCGGGGGGCGCTGCCGCACACGTGATCAGTGCCGTGGAACAGGCAGTGTGGAGGTGTAATCAGGATTAATTGTTCTAAGTAGAATAAAACTGACTATTCCATGTGACTGTTAAAGGTTGGAGCTGGAGCTGAGTTGAACTATTTTGTGTTGCTGCAGCTAATGGTCATCTCATCTTTCGTTATGGATCTTATTTTTTCCATTAACCAATTTAATATCACAATGCGTGTTTCTTTCGACTAATAGTACAACATTACACACACACTAAAATGGTTAGAAATATTTACAAATAAAAGTAAATGTCAATTTCAAAACCAGTGTAGATTATAGTGCCTGAGGAAATTTCTAACCAAGACACATCGGCATAAAGCATCAGAGGACTTTACTGGGAGCCTACTTCGTTAAAAGTGTAGCACCTGCACTTAAAGATACCGCTTTCATTGCAATGGTGATAAAGGAAACTAGAACTGTAACATTGTTGAGGATAAAGTACAGCCTCACCCAATTGCTCAAATACAGTATTTTGAATTCAATGCAGCAAAACACTGCAATATGAATAAAAAAATGATAACAACAATCCTAACACAGCCTCTGGTGTGAATGACATCCAACATAAAGATGTTTGTAAAGGTGATCAGGAATTGCAAACCTCTGAGAAATTAGTATCAAAGTTATCCTTTGGAACTATGCATGCAGCGTGGGGCCCATCGTGGATGAATACTTGCCAAAACATACACAGGTTGAACAGCTGAGGGCGCTAGAATTTAATCTTCAGCACTTGAACAGCAATTCGAATGAACCACCAAGACAAGCGTCCATTTACTTACGGATTATAGACACCATCAGACAAGCACTTCAGAACTTGCCGTGGAAAATGGAAAAATAGAGACCTTATCAGGTTGCAAAAGAGGAACATAATTTATCTAGGACGGGGTCGCTATGAAGCTAAAGGGGAGCATGTTGTAAAAGCCTACTTGGCTTCAGGAGAAATACTTATCAATGGAATTCAGAAACTATGGAGGGATAGTTTTTAAGTTCAAAGACATGAATCATAAGGGAGTGAAACATTTTTGAAAAAGAAACCGGCAAAAAAGGAAAATGTCTGGGAATTCAAAGTATGATTTTATCTACTTAAATGTACCCTTTAAGTTTGAAAATGTATCCAGCTGTCAATTTTACTCCAACATGTTTCATTAATCCAACCAACATCCAACATTTTAATATGTCAAACCTGTTTTATATGATTGTATATTTATTGAAAGGCCCACAATCATGATCGTCATTATTGTTCAATAGTACTAATAGGCTACCCATTGTAAATTAGTCAAGTTCAGTTGCTATAATGTCAGTACTAATCTGAATAGCCTGATTTGTATGTCAAATAAACTTAGTTTGAGGTGGAATACTTTTAAAAAGGGAATGTTTTATTAATGGAAGAAGTGAAATCATCTTTTTACAAAGTTCTCCAGTTTGTGGACATGCGGCACATACGGTGCCTCCTTACCGCCTTGGAGATTATTTTGTTGACATGCAAACACAGTTACTGTTTTCATTTCATTCTTCAGACTTTTTGGACTTGTTGGACTTCTTGTTTGTGTTGGCTTGAAAGTGAGGCATGAAATCATTCTTTATCGAGGACATAGTGGTTTGATAAAATAATCCCGACAGTCCAGAAAATGTACAACTTTTTACAGATGCAAGAATGTTTTGAATATAAAATAATTGTCTATCTTCACTCTATTTCGGGGGGCAACTGGCCGTTGCACTGGAAATAAAAGTGATTTATTCATCAAGCCTTTGGACTTTGGACTGCACTGTCAGACAACCTGCCTTGAAGATGGGAAGAAATATAAATAATATTTTCTACTTCTATTAATCTTGTATTATTCTATGTGCTGTAATTATGTGTTTTTTTCTCTCGCGGTTTTGGTCTTTGCTAAGTCTGCCATTGAACAGCTGCAGCATTTATCTCTTTGGTTCACATCCTTCCTTTCTGTGGCACAACATCGCGCTGGTGCTGCTCTGGCAAATCCCTGCATTTCTAAAATCCCTTACAACATACTCGGAATTCGCTCGGACACCATGGGATTCTTAAACGCAGGGCTTCAAGAACAACAGCTGTACAAACATCTCGTATGAATCCCCCCACTAAAGCACTAGAAGTTTAGAAAAAGAACTCCTTTGAAACCAGATAGCTGAACCGCTCACTCCGGCCCTGTGAGCAGCGCGCCAAATAATCTAACCGGCTGTCTGCGTCCCTCCTCTTAATTTCTCTGGCTTTATTAAGGTCATGCGTTCTGTGGAAAGCTCTCCAAGAAATGGCATGTAGGACGTGAGAGAATGTTTAAATTGTGTTTGTCTTGTCCTGGCACAGCAGTGAGTGAAGGCAGCAGCACTTCTGCACACAGTGGCACTAGAACATTACTCATGTTCGATGTGAGCTGATTAACATCCTGGGATATGTCTGTGTTTTCGCTTAAACGATGAGAAAAAGAATCGATGCCAAGAATTACCAGAGTGTTCCTAATCCTCACAGTCCTCTGGAGTAACGTTTCAATTGCAGACGAACCGGTGGGAGTCAAAACAACGTTGTGCATCTTGAAGTCTGTGATTTTTGGGCATCACTTATAAATGGAGATCAAACACTGACCGATGAAGACAATGTGGTTCATCCATCATGTGTTTCTTGGCCTCCCTCGACTATTTTTAAAAACATTTTGAGCTGGGACTCTCTTTCTCACCTCTGTTTGTGCCTGGATATACAGTATGTCAGCGTTTTAAAGCTCTTACAGTGCTGCTGTCCTACCTCCCTGTAAGCGATATCCATTCACCCACATGACATGTTTTCACAGCAAAGTCATTTACTAAAAGACAGATTCTATTTTTTACCCAAAGCATGATTATATTATTTATTAAGGCAGAGTTGATTTAAAATTTAGTTTAAGCTCACCAGGGTGAGTCTAACACCAGATAAAACAATGTGAAACAATCAGGTTAAGTGCTTGAGTTGCCAAATACGTTTTTAAAATGTGACATTTCTCTAGCGATGTAATGTTGCTGCTGTTTAGTTTCGTATAGGAAACACAAGGTGAAACCTTTGTGTTGGACGGTCAAGTCTCTTCTGAATGGTTTAGAGCTTGCTAATACATATATGCATATATAGTATATATATATCTTTTTTATTTTGTTTTAGATAATCCCTCCAGCCTTTGTGAATAGACAGAATGGGCTCTGGGGAAATGCCGAAATCCTGTGTGCTTACTGTGGTATTTTATGACGTCGGACTCTTTTGTTGTCTGTCTTTGGTTTATTCTTTCGTCCATCTGCAGCGTTGCACTCCTTCTCAATGCCGCGGTACTTATATGAGGTCAGAGGTGTGAATAAAAAATGAGGTGTTCATCGCTCTTGGCCAAAAAATATGATTTATAAGGGGGCGGGAACAACCTTCATCAGTCTTTTTTAACCTATGAGAGGTTTGTCTGGAAGCAATCAAGTAGTCACATCATCATCGGTGCGTTTCTCATTCATCACAGACACAAGGTCGCTGCACAGCAGTATTTTATAAAAACAACAGAAAAGAGCGTGGTCACAGAAAAAAAAGGCCATTGATCTGCAGCCTTATCTGCGGCCAGCGGGGGCTGCATCCTATTATTTTTATTACTGCAATGACCTGATATCCCCATCTAGTTCTATAAGAACACATATCCTATCTGGTGAAAATATTGGGTATGAATGTGGACGTTTCATCATGTGCTTCATCCACTTCCAACATATTGTGTGGTGGACAATTTCCTACTCATTTGCTTTGTTTTACTTGGCTCTATTCGGGATTAAACCTGGTCAGAGAAACCATAGATGAGTACAAAGATAAATAACATTTATTGGGGTGTCAAGTTTTTTTTTTGAATAATTAATACAGGCCAATATTTTGAAAAAAAAAACTAAACTTTGTCCACAATCTCTGCTGTTATGAATATTCTGCAGTGAATGAAGATCTCATTTGGTTAACTAAACCGGAAATGACACATCTCCGTGCATGTTTTGTGCAGTCAAGAGACAATGCAGTTATTACAACATGAACATAGGAAATAGTGGAACAGATCAATGTGCCTGAAAATAAAACACATATCCTGAGAGGTGGGAAAGAGTGGGAGATTAGGGTAAACATTGATGGCAGCACACTCTATTGATATGCAACTCAGCTTGACACAGCAAATAGTATAATTTAGCAAAATGGTGAGCAACATTCCCCCTGAAGTCTATAAAAGCATTACCATGTATGGTTGAAGTTTGATTTCTCAGTCGATGGTGCAGAAGTCTGTCCTCAGAAAATGATCTTGTACTGTGAACTGAGACACTGAAATGTTGAAATGTATTTTTCCATGACCTTCCATCATGTCATTGCCCGCATGTGTTACAGTTTAATTATTTTTACGTGGTGAAGGTTTTCATTTAAATAACTGTGTTATTGTTGTGGTAACCTACTTTTATCTTTGATATTTATGATGCTGTTAAGACTATAATACAAATATGCTCGGTCGGAAAGGTCATTTTGACCCTAAAAAATGCTTCAATAAAAACGGCTTAAGTTAAAACATTGCGGCCTCTCGTCGTCGTGCAGACACGTTTCTCATCTTAATTCGCCTCAATACTAAATGTTCATGCAGAGTGTTTTCTGTAGCCTCCCTGCCAGTTATTATCAGGCACTATGACACAGATATACCCGACTGAACAGGGCAGAGTGATACTTGACCTATGAATTTAACTAAATTAACTGTGGAATACAAGTTAATGAATGAAGCTAACCTGGAAAAGGAGCTAAGCTCTAAAAGCAGCACATTCAAGCTGCCTGCAGTGTAACGGCAAACCAGCATATGTTAACACAACGATGGGCTTCCAAAAGCTCTTTGGACAGACACGTGTGCTGCAGGGACTAAATAGACGCCTTTCTCAACAGGACTGTATAAGCAAATCTCAATGGTACTGGACCCGGCGGTTAAAAGTACACTGATTTGAAGTTTTATTTTCAATACTACTCCAACATTAATCTTATATTTAGTCCTTTGCTCGATAGTATTCCAGCTGCAAATTATTTAGCCGTCTCCTGTGAATGCATGTGTAATAGCATTGCATCAGCCTCTCTTGAGAGTACCTGAGTTTTGTACCACATGTGGTCATAAATGACATGACAGGTAGCTCACAGAGTGATTGGGATGAAAAAGAGAAACCGTGACCTGAATCCCCGTCGATACGGTGAAAAACGAGGTTTGTGTGGCAGAACATGCAGCTATGCATCACTTTAATGTTTGAAGATGACGCGACAATATCATCAATCACTCCATGCAGTGAGAATCAACTCTTCATGCTCAGTACTGTAAAACTAGGTAAACTAAAATCTAATAGATGGATAACCTTAAGAGCCACAGCTGTAATACATTTTAGAACATCTGGTATGAGTGTGTCGGTTAAACTACATGTAATGTATATAGTTTGCCGTAATCTTTTTTTTTCTCCAACTTTTCTTTAGATAGTTTGGTGTAGAAGGTCAGGAAACAGGCGTAGGGGCCTTATGCCTAATTCTTAGATCCTTATTGAATAATCCATCGACATTTATCAGCATTTGAAGACACCATGTTCATTTTCGTGAAGCCAAATGCTTTTGGTATTAGGTCACATGCAGTAGACTTCTCAAAAGCGTGAGCCAGTCTGCACATCTGAATATTATTATGGTGAAATTGTTTTCCATGAGTGGAATTGAGATGTATAGTGTCCTTCAATATTTAACAAAAACAAGGTAGATGTGTATCGTGGCTGATTTAGAATTCAAATACAATATGTGATACGCGACATTGATCGCACAAATACATTTTGGGTGTAAGGCTGTTGGGTAGAGGATAACAACAGATGGTTTTACATCCTGCAGGGTTTATTTCTCTGTGGCTTTTTCTTGTCATGCATATATGTGAATCCCCAAACCATCAGGGTGTTCCAGTAAGATTATGAGAAATTATATATCATATATGGATGGAAAGAAATGAGAGTATTAAACCTGTTTATGTTCAAAGTCCACAACATCAGAAAGGAAAAAATGCCTAGAAAGGCACATTAGACATTTAACGGTGACTGTGTGCAACGATGTCCTCTGATTTTAAGCAGGTTAGAAAGCTTGTGAGAAAAAACCCCACTCGGATTGAGATGGAATCTCGCTTGTGGTGTCGCATAACGACATTGTTTGGAAATGCTCACAATTCCCCTCATTGTGAGCTCAGAGAAATCGATGCGTGATGCGGAGGACTCGTCCAAGCTGTAGAGCCGGGGGGAACGGTTGCTTCCATTAGCAGCAGGTGCTCCTCTATTCTTCTAGATTTGTTTAAGCTAATTTAAACGTGGTTCTACATTATATGGGAAATCTAAACAATACGTGTGTGTTGGTTTGGTATGGGAAAAGTTAAAACATTGAAGAAGCATCTGTGAAATTCCATCAACAAAACTAGAACTTGGGAAAGGTCAGTGAAGCGAGATTCATGTTGTTTACGGCTGAAGTTAATGTTCACTGCACAGCTTAGTCCTGGAAACGTGTGAAAAGGAAGAGCCTTTTCCCCAAATTGACTGACATATGGGCTAGTGCATTCCTTGTTTGGGACAGGGCACAGAATATATATGTAACCGCCTAAATGTGTACATTAATGTCAGCACTTGATTATATAATTATTCACATGTACATGACAACAGTGTTGACGTTATATAAGAATGTATGTGGATTATTGGCATACCTGTTTAGTATACAGCAGGTTCAATTAGACCTGACAGAACCCCCTGCCATTTGGTTTCTCCCAACTAGTCCAATTGACAGGAAGGCTGTATAAAAGCGAGGGGAAAGGGAAACGCCGGGGGAGTCTGGAGTGAAGTCCCCTGCAGAGAGGTTGCAGTTATTTGGTTAATTTTGTTCTGGCCATTACAAGTGTTTGTTTTTTTCTGTTTTGCGGGAGACCAACAATAGGTCATAAAAAGGTAATAAAACAGAATGGTTAATCGCATCTCAGAGCGCGGCTTCTTTCTTGACTGCACCGCATCCCAATTCAAAGCTCAGTGAGCCCTTGACGTCACCATCCTGTGTTGGCGTGAGCCTCAAAGGCGCTACGTCGCAAAACGGCTGTAATATTTATTTCCCAAATCAAAACTGATGTTAAAATAAATTACTTCCAAAGTTTAGCAGCACTGTTTAGTCTTTGTTTTGTCCATATTTCCAATCCGTCATTAATTACCCATCGAGTTGGGTTTTTATTTACAGTAATCTATTGAAATCACCTTTGCCCTCATCTAACTGACGTTATGTTCAGGTAATGTAAACACTTTCTCCTCTGTTTAATAAAAGGCATTTCAATCCGTCATCTTCCCATAATCACACCACAACTGCAGTCACCAACACAATATTGCAGTCAGTCTTTTTTTTAAAAAACATTCCTTAGCAATGCTGCTGCTGGATGCCATTTGTCCGTGCAGCCAACCCGGCTTTGATGCCTCAAATGCAATTGCAACATTTGAAAGGCCAAACATGTTCAAACAGATGCAATCATTTGGTGCACGTTCGGCCAAGGACCTTGAATTTCAGGAGGATTGATTCGGTCTTTTGATGCTGCCCAGATGTGAGATCATTTTTGTGTCAACACCGTGTGGGTACCCTTTAGAAAAGGATTGATATTGAGCATGTTTGTCTGTTTTGTCATAAACATGATTCATGTGTTTGTTTGTTTTTGAGGGGGGCGGAGGGTAGATTAGGCATTGTGATTAACATTTAGGTTGTCTAGCTCGTGTTGTCCAGCAGACACATATTTGCATATGGCTGATTTTATTCTGTAAACATATTTTTATAGAATTGGTTTTATTTATCATTTTACATTTATTCACTGTGGGATTTAATCAAAACAGTCAAACAGCAGTTTGTGATCGACATCTTGGGCTGCAGATTGATCCCTGGTTCGTGGTTTCCAGATGCACGAACCAGCAAACCAGTTTTTACTGCCAACTCAAAATGTGTCTACAAGCACGACACTACACCTTGTTTTCATATTCTCCTTTTTGATCAGCTGGGGTTTGTCTGTCACATACAAAAATACATATGTTTACACAATTTAAACACTAATTTAAAAGACAAGTTCAAATACATTGTGCTATGCATTAGGCAGTTTAGAAATGGTGGTAAGTTGCTGTGGATCTGCGTAATTTAAATGTACACTTTGCTCTCGCCACGGAGCAACATATACTTTAATTCTTCCCACAGCCGCAGCACAGCTGAATCAATAAGAGTGGAGAGGATCATCAATTCATTTGGCAGAAAAGCGGTCTCAATTATCGCTCTTAGGCCTTTCATCCTATGGAAAACCAAGATAATGAAATAAATGCCGTAACAAAATGAGGTTTAAACCCCTTGCGATTCATAGCAAAAAAAGTACAAGAACAACCGCAGGTTTTGCATTGTGCTTTTGTGACAGTGACATATAACAGGGGAAGTTTATCCGAATCTAATGTTTGTTTTAGTTTCCCAAGAATATGCTTTTAGGCCGCGTGTTTGAGTTTTAGAGTTATAAGAACAATACTGTACATTATTTACATTTGATATTAATGTTGGAAGGGTTACAGGTAATGGAACCCAAAAGCACAACTCTGACACGGAAATCCAATCACAGTTCTTTACTCAGGCAGGGAATCCGTAAACGAGGATAGGCAGGGTTCAGAACCAGGATGGCAATCCCACAGGTGAACTAATCCAAAAAGGGGCAGGCGAAGAGTTCGTGGTCTAAAAAGGCAGGCTAAGTCAGGACGGGATCTCAGGTAATCGGAAAACGCTGGAAAACTTGGCATACACACAAGACAATCTGGCAGAAGTGTGGGGGCCTAAATAGTGAGGGGCTAATGAGGGGATGGGCTGCAGGTGGGAAGGGCATGAGGACCAGGTGAAGAGAATGAGGTGATTTCTTGTTGATGACAGGATCTGGAATGACATTAGAGTTAATTGACAAGAAAGCAGGCAGGCAGGAGAAAAACTAATACGATGGAGAATTCGTGACAAATGTTATACACATGCACTGTTGGAACAAATCTCACTGTAATATGAGAGTATTTTCATTTCAAGTTGTGAGCTACATTCTATGTGTGGTTGGAATCTCCGTCACATTCCTTTGGCCCTGCAAACGTACTCGGGCCATCAATCTGCTCTGTGATATGATGAACGTTTGATAATGCAGGTGTTCAGAAGCGTTTCACCTTGACTGAACTGAAAAATAATGGTATGAAGAGTTAATATCATATGAAATATGTAGAGAATGTATTAGTACTGAGTGATCGGACAAAATAATATACTATTTCTTACTCCCATGTGGGGGGAAATTATGGAGACCTGTGTTTTATTTTCCAGATTCCGACCACATGCTGTCCACACCTTACTGGGACCCAGCGCATCGCAATGTATATAAATGTGGCCATTGAGAGATCGGAAGTAATGAACTGTTCCTGCTAAAAGCACATTTTATCCGTCATTGAATTTAACGTTGAGTAACATTCCTGACATCCTCTGAACCACATCGTCCCGGTGGCTGCGTGTTTCTGCCAGTATACCTGTTGTCTGGTGTCGGAATGGTTACTGGAGAGCTGAGGCATGAACAGAAACCGCAAGGTTTCCTTCAGATGATGTAAACACAGAAAACAGGTGGCAAAAATTAGGCCGCAAGCTTTCCACATGCACTGTTGTTTCCCCCTGCGTCCGCTGTGTCGACAGAGATTTGACAGACTCTAACCTGCAGTGCATCACACTGCCAAAAGTCAACATGGCACCATTTACTCTAAAGCGGGGTTTCTGTAATCACGTTAAAAGGATTTATGACTGTAAATCATTTAAACCCATTAGAAATGCCCAAATGAATCAACTTTTATTTTAAAATCATGCTTTGATTACTTTTCCCCAAAATAGTTGCAGAGTCCTTTTGAGTCTACAAAATTGAAACAAGGTCCGAATAAAGGCATCCGATCAGTTTGAGGTTCTTCGTGGAACTTTTTCAATATTTTCAAATATTTAAATGGGTGTAGTTCAAACACACCCGTCAGATGCCTTCAGTGTCTTCGGGCCTTGAGCTCTTATTGAGCGAGTGTGTCCACGTCAGAGCATCACGCAGAAACGGTAAGGAATGCTTATTTTTTTATTTTGGTCGATTCCAACAGCATTGTTCATCCGCTCAGAGGTGGTGAAGAGGCCGTCTGAAAAAGTTGATGTATACCCACTAGAAGGACGTGAATTTTGCAAACGGAGAAAATTCCCACCTCTTCTTTCGATGTTGTTTCAGACTCTTGGTCATTTTATATAGAAGGCTTCCTTTTAGGGGGGCGGCTACGATGTGTCTGCGTTTACGGATTCCTATGGTCAGCTACTCTGCCAGCGCGGTGACAGACGGGATACCGCAGCGCAGCTAAAAGCTTATCGCTTTATTTTTTATTGTGTCAAGCTTTTCCCAGGATTGCTTACATCTATTTAGAGTGATTGATTCACTTGTTGAGAGGTCGTGGGAAATGACCCGCTGCCGGCCAACTAGTGCCTCATTACTCATTCATCCATTGAGAAGCTCAGATGTTTTGAGAAGCATCAGATTTTTATGAAAATGAATGTGGAATGATGTAGAAATTGGAATCAATACTCACTCTGTGTGAATGTATTATGAATGCAGCTTCTGGAATATCTCACGACACTAAAGACATTAAGAATTTCTTTCAACAGACTAGTCCCATTGCGTTGAAGTTAAGTTGGATAAATCTGTGGAGTAACTTTAAAAATGTAGTCATTCATTTGTTAAATATATTACAGAATCAGTAGAAATGATAAGTGGTTAAATCTAATAAAAGCATCTACCTGACAAAACGCTTGATAACGCCATTGGCCATTTTACAATATCAATTAATGGTCCAATTGAGATGTTTTTTCTTGTAATCATCACTTTTACACAAGTTAAGGGATTCAACTTGAGCTTTAGTCTTAAATCGCATGTTTTGTGGGAACTTCAAACACCATCCGGAGTTCCGTGTAATTTACAATAACATCTTATCTCATCTTATTATAGGTTTTATAACCATACTCAAAGAAAAGAACTTTTTTACTTGGTTAAATCCTCCTATCTCACCTGTCTGAACGCATAACAGATTTAATCTCATACATTTTGACACATGACAACTAGAACAATGAGAGTTCTAGATTTCTTGGTGATTTCCCTTTTATTTCCCCTGTGCACCTCCGCTTTGTGGAATTTTATAAATGATGGTTTGATTCACTCTAAGGAGACAATTGGCCGCCCTGATTTGTTTAGTTGAATCATCTTTGACAAATAAATGAAAAAATCTCTGCTGTTCCACATCAAGTCGTTTTTAATGAGTTGATGACACATGCAGACGTGTGCATGCAGATGATTAATGTCAATAAAAAAAAAAAGTTATTTGATTGGCCAAGACCAGGTTCCCTTTGAAATCAAAAGTCTAGACATGGCTAAGAAAGCATGACATATTAAACAAAAAACCTCACCTCTCTGGCTGACTCGGGCTCCAAGTTAGCAGTATGACAGCACTCCCTTACATTCTTGGTCTGCTTGTGTTTGTCTCTAACAAAATAACATCCACCGATACTTGTCTCCCTGCCTTCTGGCTCTGTCTCATGTTGAGTTATTTTATTACATCAGTCCCTGCTGTATTGGGCCCAACTTATTATACGTTGAATAAGTTGTTTCATATGTTTTCTCAGGCACTCTGGATTGCTATTAAATATTCAGAAGAAACATATGAACAGACTCATTTTTGATGGATTGGGTTTTGCATTTAGTCAGGACTGCTATGTTATACTCCTGCATTTGCCGTTTAATTTTTACTGAAAATCAGGAGCAAAAAGAAAAATATTGGTTTAAAGCAGATTAAGTACCTGTGCTTTTTGTGTCCAAAAAGCACAAGAAAGAAAGCCGTATATTGCCTCTACTGTCTGAAGCGTTTGTGCTCTGAAACATACAAATCTGTCCAAATGTCCACTGAGGGTTAAACACCACCGTAAGTCCTAAATTATGATGGAACAACCCATGGTGCTTACACCATATTGAAATTTCATCACTCCGAATATTTTCCCTTAAACACAACCAAATGTTGGGATGCTAGCCTCGTGACAGTCATCCAAAGTGCATGAAGTTACATTTCTGTTTATAACACATTTTTGTAAAACGTAATGGATCTGCCCTCAAAAATGCCACAGAACTGATGGCCGGTGTTTTTACAGATGTGACGAGCCTTCACGCTGAGCGCATCAGGAACTCTCAGCGCTGTCAAATCCAAACGTTCACCTCCGTGTTAGCAGTTCGATCCAGGAAAGGGTCGAATAGGTGTGCGCCGTGCCACGGCTACAACAAAAGCATTTTTTGTCTTATTTTTCTGGCACCGTCTGTGGAATACATTTTGGGCTTTTACTGCTTTCTTTCAGTAACATCGTTTTTACGGCCTGACAAAACTCATAACAAGAGTCGCTCTGATGATTTATGAAGCAACAACACAAAGGCTTTTTGTGTTGTAAAAGTAGTAGCCTACTCGTTGTATTTTTGTGTTCATTTTGACACAATGTGTTATTGAGCTTTGACTTGATATGACATTGACATTTGATATCACATCTCTGAGGTTATAATGACCAGCCGTGGGGTGATTTACTTTATGATTAATGAGCTCATAGTGAAGTCACTGTGTGGCATGATGAGGAGTGACTTGGAGTTTCCATTTATATTTTATATTTTTATGCTTGTTCCCTATTTGACCACAAGTTATTTCTTTTTACAACATATGCACACATAGTATATCAAGAAACACTTTGGCGTGCTCAGTGATTTCTTATTCTTTCTTTTCGCAAAAATAACATGCAGTTTATGGTCGACAGCCTGTGCTGTTCTCTCTGCTATAAATACTGGCAGGTGAGCCAACTGGCTGTAAAAAGGTTTTGCACTGATCATGCACCATTTGCGGCCCTTTGTCGACCAATCGTCTTTTACTCTCTCGGAGCTGAGCAGTCTTGTCAGAACAAACCACGCAAGCAAAGTGTGCTGATCAGATGAGAGAAGAAACGTGGGCGAGCGATAACACCATAAAGTGGTTGGAGGAACTGAGTCCATTAACAGAAACTGAAATTCTCCTAGAACTGGGACGGGGAAAAGCAAGACCAAGGCAGGCAGGCAGGCAGGCAGGCAGGCAGGCAGGCAGGCAGAGGAACACCAAGTTAAAGGCGACAGGCTCAGGTTGCAGAATGGTCGGTACACTCCGGCACCAGGAAAAGGGACACACAGACTAGAAGACACATGAGGGTAATGGGAAACAGGTGGACACAATCAAAACGATTTGACTGGTGACACATGAGGGGCAAGTGACCTGAAACGAGCGAGGGGTTAATCTTTCAAAATAAAACAGGAAATGACAAGACAAGGCAACCCCAACTTGAGAAAACCCCAACTTGATCTCACCGCGGTGTGACACATCTATTGTTAGACCCCCGCCATTACTTTTTTCGTCCCCAGCTTGCCTGTATAGTGGTCCACGCCTCCTCATTTACATGCAACCTTAAAAAAACAAAAGACATCCACCCCAACTGTTTTAAAGAACCACATCATAACTATTCCTTATTATAGTGATGTTCTCAAGCGGCTGTCAAAACTCTCCTCACATTGAGCGGTTTGAAAAGCTCACAGCCAATGAGAACGGCCTCGGATACGAGCTCGGCCCGAGGTGCCCTGCAGGCCACCCAGCACTCGTTCGATAAGATCAGAGCAGGAGGAGCCGCAACCACATTATCGGTGTTCCGCTGGCCCGGCTGAAGCTTTACAAGTACAGAGAATGTGGTTCGAGCTCCGTACCCACTGGTGATGGACGCTTCAAAGCGCTGGTGTCCATTAAGGTCGCATTCTTTGCTGCCGTCTCAGTTTGCTCCTCATGGGCTTCGGTTGATGTCTAACAGGTGAGGAATAGCATCCAGCTGGAGGGAGGGAGGGAGGGATAGAGAGAGAGAGAGAGAGAGAGAGAGAGAGAGAGAGAGAGAGAGAGAGAGAGAGAGAGCGATGACACGAATAAGCACTTCTCTGAAAACCATCCATCTGCTAATCTGGATGTGATTTCGGAAATGACTTAAGTTAGCGTGATGCCTCTACAGCATATCTGCTGTGTTCCTGCATGATGACACCTCCTCACGAGGCCTCTATCTCAATGCCAGAGTTTAAGAGCTCTTTGTTTTTGGAGCCCTTGCTCTTTGTGGAGCTTAACAGTGAGACGTTGTTAAATAAGGACTTTGTTACACTTCCTTTAGATATAAGCTGTCCAGTAAAGAAAGAGACTATCCACATATCTGATACCATATCTGAGCCTTTCACATCTTGAATCACAACAATCTAGGATAGCGCACGATTGTTATCTCTTTTTTAAAATAGATGATGCAGCATCAGTGCTCCCATGTACTCCCATTGTGTGCTATGAAGGCCATTTTCTAAGACAAGAGCCGTTGGAAATGCACAAACACATTCCCAATGAAATATCGGCAAGTCTCCACAACACAAAAGGAGGCCTCTGCTGACATTGGTATACTTACTGAGAGGCTCTGACCTTGATTTAGGGAATTATTTTGGTCGTCGGGGGACAATTGTTTGATCTCAGGTTCAATTCTTTTACATCCAGTATTGTGAACAGATTTCTTCACCGATCATTCCTACATTGACAAATTGAATGCACATTTCATTTAGAATTTCGCTAACATGTTTAGGGCTGGCTTCTCTTGACAGTCTGTACCTCCTTATTTTTTTTATTGTATACTAATTTTAACGATCAGTTTTGTTGTTAACTGAAGTCCAAATGCGCCTATAATAAGGCACCTATTAAACCTTTATGGGTGTTTACAGATGTAATGTGTGCCACCTGTTGCGTCGCGTACTGTATGCTGGTCAACACACAACATTACAACGAATGAACGAGGAGAACACTGCGACAACAAACAGTGGTTACTTACTAAACAAAAAGGGAGAAAAAAAAAGAAAACCTGGCACATCCCGGGCACGTCTTAGTTCACATTTTCCTCTCGTCATTCCCTCCAAGGCGATTACAGCTGCTGGAAAACAAGAGAACAAGAGGCACTTCAGGAGAATTGGAACAACAGACACTGGTGGGGGGTGGGGGGTGCTTACTGAATCGGCAGAACAGCAATGCCAAACCCTTCCTGACCGTGTTCTATGGATACATCACAGACATTACGCAGTAGATTTTTGCCCCTTAAGCATTTCCATTTCCATGCCAAGAACCACATCCAGAAATTAACTGCCCAGTTTATGGCTGGATGAATGTGAGACAACTGCAACAATGCGCCAAATGGATTGTCAGGAAAAGGCCGTTAAACATCGCATCTGTTTCGCGAGGAAATGTTCCCTCTTCGGCCTGTTCCGTCGCTGCCACCCAGAGAGAACATAAATAATGCCGATCAAAACAGCAGCGCTGGTAAATGTTGGCTCAATTGTGAGCTTGGAAAACGAATCCATCAGAAGCATTTGCATCTGTGTTGCGCTGCAGTTACACTACCAAGTTGCATTATGAGATACACAAGTCAGCTTTTACCCAACAAGCTTACTTAAAGTACAAGGTTCTTCAAATGGGAAAATGTGATTTGAAGTGGAAAAAACTGAATTAACCACAATAAAAAACAATAAACTAGCCATGTGAAAAGTAGAGTTGTGATGGATCGGTTAGGGTGGATGATTAGGGTGGAGGATTAAACAAACCTCTTTCTGACTTCCTCATCCTCCATGAATTTTTTGGGCTTGAAAAAAATCCAAACACTTCCTTTAATTTGTAATCCGGGTAAAGCACTGCTTGATAAAGTGTGACTCTATACTCATGTTGTTTCATTATTCTCTAGCCCGTTAGGAAAGTTTAATTATTAAATATAATAATGAGTTGAATCTCTTTCTCACCTTACATACATTTAAACTGCACCAAAGCAAACACTATCTCAGCTATCGTATGACCCCACACAGTACAGATATAGAAATGCTCGTGCCCTTTTCTCCCAAACAACACTTCACTTTTAGATTTGTCAGTGAAAACTATTGTGAACATTTGTAACTTCAGAAGACAAATACAGACAGCCTTGCAAAGAACTTGAAGGTCATTTTGGGGCTTGAGGAATTTTAGCAGCTGCACAGTGAATGTAATGATTTATTAACAGAACACTGGCAAATGTAGGCAATGACCCGTCTTAGATGGACAGTTTGATACTGTAATAAATGCATATTGGCAATGGAGTTTTTCTGAAGTTTGACAGAGAAACCTATAATTCACTTGCCCATGCAACCACTTTTATCGCCACTGCATATCATTGGCAATATTATATCTGTATGTAATCCCCCTTACACAAGGACATAATGTTGAAAAACAAAGCTGAGATCACACATCCATGCAGTAAAATATATTTAGAGCTTTTCTTATAGAATGTACCTATTACTGCGTCTTTGTTTTGGATTATTTCTTCCCTCTAGTGGTCAAAAGTTTGTTGCGCTGGTTGCGGCTTGTTTCTCTTTTTCTGTGAGATCTGTTCCCACAACACAGGTTTTAGAGCTTTTGATGAACCTGTGAATGAAATCGGCTTGCATGCAGCTCCAGTGAAAGACGCAATCCATTCCCACACACACACACACACACACACACACACACACACACACACCCTTGAGAACTATTGCACTCTCTGTTTCTCAAAGCGCTCAACCTAGTGTCAGCTGAGGAGAGTGCTGAGAATTTGAGAAACACAGAGGTCTGCGCGTGGTTATAAAGTACATTTCTGGAATGAGTAGAGTGTCAGTAGGTTCCCAAGATGGATATCACGCTTTGTTTGGATTGTTTTGAGCTAGCACATTTTTGGAAAGTGTCTCAATCGAGGGTGTTAACCATTTTGACTTTGTGTGCGAACTCGCTGGCTTATCTTTTGGATTTGGGTTTGTCACCGGCTTTCCTAAAGTCTGCCATTGAATCCCGGTCACCCATTAAGAACACACACTGAGCGAACTAAGGTACTTAATACTTATCACATTGGGTGAACTCCCTTCTTGTTGGCCACAGAGCTGGACCCAAGAGTTCCGTTACGGGGGGATATAAGGAAATGATAACAACGATAAGGAAGTGTGTTAGCGTGTGGGTTGGAAATGAGTGTCACTGCACCCAACGGAGGCCCTGAGAAACGGTGTTGGAATGCCCAAAAGGTCTCCTGTTTTCAGTTCACTTTTCCCACATCTTCGATCACTGCAGCGCCGCATCGTTAATGTTAATGCGTCTCTGTTAATCTGCAGCTAGATGTAATCTGACATGAGGAGGAGTCAGTTTGTCTGATTTTTATGCTGCGCTCTCTGTGTAGTGATGGAAAACATTATGTAGATTCAGACATTACACTGAATACATTTCGACATTGTTTTTTTTCAAAACAAGCACAAGCTTTTTTTGTTTTTTTAGGAGGTCGGATCCATATTTTAAATGAATAGAAATGGGAAAAGCCGTGACTTAAGGCAACTATTTAAAAGTACTTAGTCAAATGACCATACCTTATAACACTTTAGGTGGTATTGATTGTACAATGCACAGAGGGCAGAATTACCCTGCGAATCTGATAACTATTGCATATGGGACAGAGCCTAAATCACGGACCCTGCCTAGTTCAACAGGATTTATGGGTGTCGCCTTTTTGTGCTGTCATCAGATTAATATTGATACAATCTTTAGGTTTACGATTACATTGTTTATAAAAGCAAAGTTCTTCATAGGTCAAGCATCTTCATATTCCCTTAAAGCACACTAGATTGATGCATTTATATTTCATTTCCTGTTTCCAAAGGAGTGTTTCGAAACTCTATGAGTAATCGTACTAATCATAATCTCAATTTGAACCAAAATAAGAATTAGGAGTTTTGTTTGCTTGACCAAAACCATTTAAAGTGGATATGACTGTTCAAAGTAACTGGTCGTCCTCAGAGGGCTCTGTGATACTTTTTTTTTTTTTACCAAAACACAGCATTTTCAAACTAAAAACCCCATTTATCTGGCAAGCCCAATAATGAAGAAGTTACAAAGATTAGAACAAGGCTACATTCCTAATCGGTGCTGTATTTGACACTGAATGTAACCAAACTCTGCCTGTCGTCGCTGTCGATGCGATTGCAGCCTGTGTAGTGGATTTAAGGATCACAGCAAAAGTTGAAGGAGAAAAGATTCATGGACTTGGATGATTTACTCGTGTGCATGCAAAGCTCTCTCTCGCAGTCGGAGTCTCGAGGCTGTAAATGCCAAACGTTGAGTCACCATGCCGCCTGGTCCGGCTCTTTCCAGAACGCATCAGTTTTCCCCGGGTGCCTGAGCTTGGGCCTGATGTCCACTGGATCTTTGCTTTGTATATACGCTGCGATGTTAACTGCAGGAAAACCACATCTGGAGTGTGGTCTGGATGTGCGTACCGCACTTTGGATGTAGGCCAGCCAACACACTGTCTATGTGGGTTGGTAACACCACCACAAACCATTAAAAGAATGACGTTCGCGCTGCACCACTGCACTCGCGTTGCATTGGTTCTTACTCTGCAGGCTCCCACTGCACTGTGGATGGATGTGATTTGACCATTTTTACTTTTTGCAAACAATTTTGGTAGCTGAAGACAAATATCGCATGGATGGACATCTGATCAATCTGTTTGGTATCAGGTTTAGATCAAGGGAATATCCAATAATCTTGGCATGTCACTTATGTTGGAACCACCCAACTCGGCTGGCCGACTTCACTGTTTATTGTACGATACCAATCTTAGAGCTGATCCAATACAGCATCCAGCAGCAAGATGTCATCACTTACACAGTGAACAAAGGTGCATTGTACCAATAGAAGACCATGTGTATACTTTTAAACAATAATGTCCCCTCCTGCTGCGATAAATACACAAACATTTGCACAATCAGTATCAGTTTACTAGTTATGTGAGACCATCGCAGGCAGCAAAATCCCTTCACCCGGGAGGCCGCAAGTAGGAGTGATTTGTTTCTGTGGAGGGAACCGATGTGGAATTTGTACCATGTGACATTGTGTGAATAGGGTTTGAGGGGGTTGAAAAGAGAGATTTGGAGCCACAGTCATGGCCAATTTCCATATGATTGAATGAAGTTCTATGAACATGTTGGAAATTGAAATCATCTTGTCTCTGTAAAAACGCCAGCAGCTCAAGTAATAATTTGCCATTTTCCCAGCATCTGGATAATGTAAATATATATATTTTTGATGAAGTCACCTTGGGTTTTTCTAAGCTGTCAATAGTCAGTGAAATCACCTCCCCATTTCTGAGTAATGGCAACCTACATGCAGATAAATAGTGCATTGATTGCTTGTGTAAACGGAGCATTTATTATTGCACTCCCTCAAAATCCTTTCAATTTTCCTGTCAAATTTCCTTCAAAAAAGCACATCAGTTGACATGACTGATGCGATTGTTGTCGATACTCAGGCACATCCTGCTGTACTTTATTTGAATTGTCTTTATGGAACTTGACTAGAGTTGCATGCTGGTGTTGTGTTGTAGAGCACATGTGTAATTAGTATGTCAGTTAGTAAATAAAACCTCTACTGCCTTGTCATTCAAGCTTCTTACTCAGTGAGATGACATGGTCTCTGGCGGTTTCCTGAAAAGTTGCCATAATAAACTTAACTTCCCTCCTGCCAAAGCCAAAAGTACTTGGAAGGTTTACGTGGATAATGTTGTGATGCTCCGCCAACCAAGTGTGCATGCAGCGGAGAGCCATCGGAGCAACAGTTTTTTGGAATCCTTGGTCGTCTCCAAGAGAGAATCAAGGATGCCTTCATGTCGGGCAATTTGGAAGGAAAATCTGCCACCCTCTATTTGGATTACCAATCAGTGCTGTTGGCAAATGTAGCCCACTAAAGAAATTGTACGGTCGACCGAAAAAGCGGATCCCTCCGGCTTTATGCGGCTTGGCCAAGTGTGTCGACATGAAACAGGATTCATTGCACGAGAGCGGCGAGTTTGCTTCGTCTGATACAGAATGAAGCTAATTAATCACTCAATGTCAATGGAGGAAATATTCTTACACCTGAACCAGAAAAACAACCTTTACAAATTCTAGTTTCTCACTTGGAACTGAGATGGACTTAATGGCCTTATTGAGCCATCTTGAATGACGTTTTATTCAAAGTGGACTGAAATCAAAATAAATAGCGAGTAAGATCTAAAATGATATTGTGTTTAGCGGCTGTTTCTGTTGCCTCTCTCTGCCCGACTACAGCGACTCCCACGCAGTCTTCGGAGGAATAACATATTAATATAGATATCCCAGAAAAGCCTCGCTAGTCTTGGAAGAATATTGGTTTTATTTGTGTTTGTTAGCTCGCTTCTAACCGCACTCTAGTCCAGATAGATACTTGGACTTCTTTGTGTAAAGTTAAGCAAACAGTCAAATTGCCAAAGCCATTAAATACCTTAATTCCAAACAGAAAGCAGCAATTAAGATAAATCATCTACAGAGTTAAACTAATGACTTTAAATGAACATGAAAGAAATTATTCACAACATTTAGTCAAGGGTGACATTGCTAAAGTTCTACCATTGAACTGCACTGTATATTCTGTACCAGTTCCCCATAAAAAAGGGCGGATTATAATTACAATGTTACAATAATCCAAGTGTTATAAAGAACTCCCAATTTATGTTGCAATTATTACGAGTAGGTTTTGGGTGACCCCCCTCCTCATCCCTCACTAAAGTCTATGTTCAATTTCAGCCTCTTCAGTAATAACACCATTCGTCTTTGCCCTAAAACGGAGCACCAGACATGAGCTAAAATAGACATGAAGACAAGCAAATAAATGGAGAACAACACTACCCAAATCCGGAATATTTTGCTTCCCAAACAGAATAGTCACTTGGGGCTTTTGGTCTTAAATACAATGTGGAAAGTATGTTACCCTGCAGGATACAGCACTAAGTGTACTCTTGATGTTCGGCCCTAACCACGAATTCACTGTAATCATAATAGCTGAGAGCAGTTCAGATGTTCTTTGTTATTGACTGTGATCTCTTTTTCAAACTTATTCGATGCTTTTTTTGTCATGTGTCTGATGACTTCACTGCATGAAACAGATGGTTCACTCTGTAAAATCCTCATTTCAATATGTATCCTGGTAGGAATATTATAGCAGTTATAAATTGCCATTGGCTCTGAATGAAGCGGTTGCAACAGGAGTGCAAAGGGATCTCATGTGTGCCCTGAGGAAAAGCTATGCTAAACTAACTTAAAACTTTAATGAGCCCATATCAATCAATCAGCCAAACCTTATTTCAGACCCAAGGCCCAGATAGTAGAAAACATATAAACCTGGTGGGGTAAGTTGAGGTAACAGGGTCACAAATAGTCCTCAGGGGGCTTTTCAACGTGCACAGCACATGACACCCTTTGTCATTTTCAACCCTCCCAAAACAACCGGATAAACATTCACACTCACATTCACACCTCCGGGCCTATTTAGACATTCAAATTAAAACGTGTTCGGACCGTGGGAGGAAGAGAACCCAACAGAGTACACATGCTAATATAGACAAACCATACGACGAACAGATGTTTGTCCAGGTGGGTGTTTTCCTATAATCCGCGGTGCATTGAGCTTTCAGGGCCATCATACAATCCATTGCAATAATATCTTCTTGTGAATAACAACCCTAAATAAGGAATTCAACTGATGTCTATCATTTAGGTTTATGTTTTTTGTCAATCAGACCCTTGTATTTTCCGTCCAATCCAACAATAATCCATAGCTTTGTTTTTTGCAGTATCTCGTTTGGTAGAAAACCTTTTTTTATTTTTGTATTACTTTTTAAAATTCAGATCTTTGATGTAGCAAGCGGCATGACAAGCATAGGGGGGGTAATGTACTGACACCTGACCCTACTCAGCAACTAAATCAGCACGAGGGTGCAAGAAGTCTAATGAAGGACGTCACTTCGATGAACGATACTGTGTTTCTTGGAAAGCAGAAGCCATTAGCATGCGTGCAACAGCACAATCCGTCAAGTCTGTGTCTGAGAGAGTAACGAGTTTGGCTGCAGCTCTCGCCAGTAAAAACTACCTCTGCTCAACCTCTTCCACTCGGAATCCTAAAAACGTGTCCCGGGGCAGAACAAATAGATGGACGGTGACAGTATTGTCTGTGGGGAGGTGTTTCCTAAGTCGTGGCCAGAAAGATAGAATGCACGGATGTGTTGAACTCCAATTGAAATCTGTCATTGACACAATATCTGCAGATCAATGAGTAGGTTCAGAGTTTACAAAGTCTTTTTGTAAAGTGATTTATTGGTATTGTGTAACCTTAAAACATACTGAGAAAACTCAGTGCGCGGCTTTCGGTTGCAGTTGTTTTTCCTTGAACAGCCTTTGTTTGTGTGATGATGAATGTGACAGCGAACATCAAGGTAACATTAGTAAAGAGGAGAATCCCGCCCACGTTGAGCTCAGACTTTGCAAACTCATTGAAAGAAATATTTCTGCACTGTTCTTTTTCTGGTTGAGATTTGGTGATCTCATTTGAAGTAACTGTTTATATCACATATGTAAGACTGGTTGAGAAGAAGCTGTGTAGCGCGATGACTGATGGTCCAGGGGCCTCCAGTCCTCTAGCAGTCGCCGAAGTTGGTCCTCGCTCTACTATTGATTGTCGAGGACAACAATCCTGGTGAATAAGAGAGGAACCGGCATGTGATGCTCTCACTTTCTCTTTATTTTGTTAGTAGAACCAGTGGGACCGGCTTCCCCGCTGTGCACCGCGAGTTCCAGCATATTCCGACAGTCTCGTAATGTCTTGTTCTTAGATTCTCAGCATCCCTCGATGAAGAGGAACAGAAAGAAAAAAAAACACAGGTTCCTGTTTGTGTTTAAAAACCACAAAATTAACCCTCGAAGGAAAGGTAACAACGCTGGTATGCTATTTGCTCTCGCTTCAGCCGCTCTCTTGAGTCTCAGAGATAAGGTTGCTTGGCAGACAGTTCAACTCCTTCTGGAGGATAAGTAGGGGGGGGGGGGGTTAAGGGGGGCTGTCTATCCCGCTCTCTCCCTCCATGTGTGTGTCTCTCCCTCTCTCTCTCTCTCTCTCCTTCCTTGCAGCAGCCTCTCTGTACTGTTGGCAGGAGTGACCAGAATAAAAACAGCAACGTAGAAGAGGGGGGGATGGGGGGGGGGGGGGGCGGCGAGGGGCAAGCAAAGTGATCTATTTAACCGAACACTTTGCTTTGCCTTGATCACGTTGACTGCTCTTCGGGGGTTGTGGTAATTAGTTGGAGGAGAATAAAAGCAGCTGATCGGCAGAGGGGTGGCGCATTTTCGAGCGAGATGGCTGACAGAAACATTCTGTTGCTCCTCTTTGGACTCTTCCTCTCAGCGCTGATTCAGCCTTCTCTCCAAGGAGGTAAGTGCGTGCTACAGGTGAACTCTGTCAATGACAGACGAGGAACAGGTGCAATGCTTTTGCCTCTTCGCCCCTGAGTGCTTTCGTTATTTGATATTTCAATTATTTGCGATACACCATTCATTCGTTATTTATGTATTTATAACTGTTTCTTTTTGACTGTATCCCAGTTGTAATTTAAAACACACCTCTGCAATGGAATTGTGTGGCTAAATCTGCAAATTTCCACCAGAAATTGCTGTGGAAAGTTTTGGTTTGGTGCTATAAACACATCGTCATATAAAGCCACTGCAGTAACGAAAAGTATACATCTGTCTGCACGCTTACCGTGAAGCCCGTAATGGTGGTGCCCCACCTCCCTTCTGCTGAAGGGTACTAGTAGATGGAGAGGAAGTTCTTCTCTCCATCAAACGTACTTGTCCGATGCCGATAACCAGCATTCTCCACAACTTATTGTTACACTTAACATTATTACACAGCATCATCAATTTATAGAAATAGTAATTTAATAGAAAGCTATTCACTGGTTTCCTACATTATTTAGTTATGGATATGCATCTTTATTTTTAAAGTGTATGTTTACATGGCTGAAAACATACTCAAGGTTCTCCAGCTGTTCTCCTTCTACTTAGCAAAACCACTTTGGTATGAACTCCCGCTCAATGAAAGCTGTAAACCTCTTCTCTTTAAGTAGCAGCGCTTGTCTTCCTATTTATATAAAAGGCAGATTTGAGGAGTGCAATTAAAAGTTATGGCTTATCTGTAGCAGTGAGATACTGAGCATGTCTTTCCTCCCACTCTCTTTCTCCCGTTGCTGCGTGGCTTGGATTGGGTTCTTAGTCTGAGGTTTTGGATGAGATTCTTTGAGTTTCAGCTCCAAACTGGAGAACATGTTCAGCATCTGGGGCTGCGTATGAAGGAATCAGATCCATGTTCTGTGTTTATTTACTTAATAGTCACAGCTGTTGGTGTCCATTAAAGTCCAATGTCCTTTTAGATCCTAAACAAAACATTTTGTCCACATAAAGTATTTTTTCATAGTGATGTTGTCGGCCTCCTCTAATAATCAAGTTGATCAAATGTGGCAGATAAGGGCAGCTAATATAAAAATTGGCTTTGGATCAAAATCTCAACAGAGTGTTGAGATTTTCTCTCAAACTCGTTCAATCTGTGTCGGTACACTCTAATTTACAAGAAATAACCCTCTCAGCCGGTCCAGAGGTCAATTATCTGTAAGTAAAAAGAACCTCATTAACACCCACTGCTCGGGCCAAAGGCCCCTGCACAGAAAACACCACTTACGGTTGTGAAATTCAACCCTTGAGTAATGGTGCAGTGCAGGGTTGGCCTGAAGCTTTTCCATCGACAAGTGTAAATGAGAAAACATCTGGCAAGGAGTATGCCAGTACCAGTACATATACCCCCCCCCCCCCCCTTATGTCACGCATATGTACCGTAGTGTGTTTGCTGGGGTTCGCTTGTACAATGAAGCTTAGAGGCCTCTAATCTTTATTGCAACATTTGATAACCGAATCAAATCCGGACCTTTGTCGGCTGATTCAGATTCAATAATATAGGAGTTTAATCAAGTTGAATTTTCACAGCTGCAATAAGAAGAATAGTGAACAACTCGTTAGGAACTGTATTTGCAGATTGTCTTTGAAATTATACCAACAGTATTGCTCATTATTTCCTTTAAGGCATAAATTCCACATGCTTTAATTATTGTGTTTCTCTGTTTCTAAACTTGATATATGTTGTATTCCTCCAGAAAACCTGAACAACCAGCTGATCTAAACAGCTGAAATCATGATTGATGCCGCGAACAATGACAGCGAAGAAATAATGAGTGATAAAACTACAAGCTTAGGTATGCAAGAGTCCCTAGGTCTCATCTCAGCACTTCATTAGTTTGGCTTTAATGACAGCGGCGGATGAAAAGGACAATATAGCTGCTCTGTTTCTTCACAGTTGTCCTGAGATCTGAGCAGGTTGTGTAATGTTTTCCCTCGTTTGCCGTTGGCCAGGTTTCAGCCCTGAGGCTTCAGAGGAAATTAATACATTAATCAGTGACACTCGCCTGGCAGCGTGTGACGTTAAAAAGACACAAGGTCGTCTGAATGTCTCGCTTTAGTTGTCAAATGTCAGATCTCCAATCTTGACTGTCTTAATTGCCCTTGCAAGTGCTTCTTCAGGCTTCATTCCTAGTTTCTGTTAAGGACACCTAATTCCTCTTGCCAACCATACATACCATGAGTACCTGGCTATTGACTCACTAAGTTGCCATACTAGAGCTTGGTTATTCTCAAGAAATACATAGAAGGCTGTCTTGTGTGGGTTTTGTTCTATTCCTGGAAATTCTTTCATTTTGGCCAAGTAAATTTAATATGTAAATGTTTAGTGGTATAATCTGTAGTGAGGGAACTCAACTCAGTCATTTTTTGGGAAGGTGCCTTTGGGTAACAACCAACGACTGACCAAGATCGCCATTGTGAGAGAACTGTTAGTCCATGTATTAACGTGTGAGATTGGACATTATGCTCCACGGTTTGCATTTGTACATTAAAGCACTTTCTGCATCAAAGCACTGAGCCAGAAGCAACCACTAACATTCTTCCTATTGCTGTAACTATCGTTAAGACTGTGTTAGTGGGAATACTAGAAGTTTAGGATGGATGGGCTGTTTTTTTAGTTATAAAATTATTGAAATACTGCATTATAAATGTCAAGGGTACAGCTCCTTTGCACAAAACTTTTGGCTAAAGGTGGCTTCATCGTTGTAAACTTGATTTACTATTTAAAGCAATCCAAGTTTCTCAGAAATGGATGGATGAGGTGTAAGAATGTTGGATCGCGGATCAGTGAGTCAAACGCCTGCGAGTTTCTAAGAGGCTTCCCTCTGACATATGTAGAAATATGGTTATCATGCGTTTGCATTTATATAATAGAAAGTTTGCACTATTGCTGAAAACATGTATAATTTCTTTGGCTCCTACCCTTTGCAATCCAAGTAGGAATGTCAGTTTTGCATCCCAGTCAGATGTTTGGTCTGCAATAGTCTTCTGCCAAGTGTGAGCGCATCAACTGAAATGATTCATTGCAGCCACTCGGCGAGCAGCTCTCGCTCGGCCGTCACACGTCTTCACCTTGACCCACCGATGCCCAACAAACAAACAACATGAGCACAACATATATCAAAGATACTTTTTTATGTAAATCCAGAAGGGATGATGAACTGATAAGTGAATATGGTGATAAAATGAAACTTTGACTTAACGCATTACGTAAAGAAACTAATGAAAGTCCTCTGACATGAAAACGTTGTGGGAGAGGGCGGGCGTAAACACGGCCAATCAAGCCTTTGGCATCAATGACATGTTCTCAGCCAAACCAAACAATTGTGTAACTTTTGATGGGTTTAAGCCACACAACTACTTCAGAATATCAGATGTTGGTCCACAGGAATACATTAAAATGAGTGATTTCTGTTTAGAAAAGAGTAGAAAATACCGTTCAGTCATATTGTGGCTACTTTATATATACATATATATTTTTATATATATAATTGTGGTGGCGGGCGTGGTTTTGGCTCAGCTGCAGGGGGGGACTGAGAAGGGAGTGGTTCAGGGAACGGTGCCGGGGGAGGCAATTGGCCTCAGCTGATGTGAATCAGTAATCAATATACTTCTCTTAAGTAGGAGAGATCCGGCGACAGCAGGGGAGCGAGGCGAGGAGGCTGGAGCCGGTGTTGTTGTTGTGTGTGTTTGTATGGAAATACGAATAAAAAACCATTTACAATGGACCTGACTGCCTCGTGCCCGTCATTCCAAGACCCCCCCAGAGGACCAACCTGTTACAGTGGCGCCCAACTTGGCTGGGGGGAGGAAATGACGGCTGACGGACACCGGCAGGGGATGCCGACCCAGCCGCTTGTGGCGCTCGGCCAGATGATCGGAGAGCTGGCGGCCGTCCAGAAGGAGCAGGCAGAGGCTTACCGGCAATTCCTGGCGGCGCTCCAAGCCCAGGTGGAGAGACAGGCCCGGGCGCTGGAACAGCTGGTGCCGCAGCCCGCGGCCGCGCCGCTGACGCAGAGATCCGCTGCGTTCGCCGGGCTCACGCTGCAGCGAATGACTGGGGACGACGACGTCCAGTCATTCTTGGAGACCTTCGAGGCGGCGGCGGAGGCGTGCGGCTGGCCAGGGGGGGAGTGGCCGGTCCGGCTTTTACCTCTCCTGACCGGGGAGGCGCAGATCGCGGCCATGGGGCTGCCACCGGCGGCGCGGCGTGACTACGCCACCGTTAAAAAGGCTGTGGTGGACAGACTGGGGCTGTCGCCGGAAGACCACCGCCGGCGATTCCGCGAAGCCAGGCTGGGGCCCGGGGACCGCCCGTTCGCGTTCGGCCAGCGGCTGAGAGATGCCGCCACGAGGTGGCTGCAGCCAGACAGCGCTGGAGGCGTCCAAGGGGTGTTGACGCGAGTGGTGCTGGAGCAGTTCGGGGAGGGGCTCCCGGCCAGGACAGCGGCGTGGGTCCGGTGCCACCGTCCGACGACCCTGGAGGCAGCCATCACCCTGGCGGAGGACCATCTGGCGGTGCATCCCAACGGGCAGAGTGACTGGGAGAATTCGCCAGCGTTGGCCGGACCAGGAGCTGCGCCGCGACCCAGGCCGGCTCCGCGGCTGGTGCCTTTTTCCCCTGCCCACGACCCACCGACCTCGGGGAACTCGAGCACCCTTCCCGACCCCCAGAGAGGTTCTCAAGCGCCGGGGCAGGAGTGTTGGAGGTGCGGGCGGCTCGGTCACCTCCGGAGAGAGTGCCCGCTGAGGGAGGTGGGACAGGTGATCCGAGTTGCCGGCGTTCCGGCACCCTCCCCCGGTCCGGGAGCGACGTACCGCGTTCCGGTAAGAATCCAGGGGGGTACACGCCAGGCGATGGTGGATTCGGGCTGCACGCAGTCTATGATTCATCAGAGCCTGGTTCGTCCGGGGGCATTGGTGGAGGCAGACCGGGTGAGAATAAGGTGTGTGCATGGGGATGTTCACGAGTATCCTGTGGTATCGGTGGAAATTAGATATGCGGGGAAAAAGCATAGAATGAAGGTCGCGGTTAGCTCCCACCTGACGCACCCCGTCATTTTAGGTACAGATTGGCCGGGGTTTGGTAAGTTAATGGGCGGGGCTACGGGGGTGCGTTCACGACCGACAGGGTTATGCGAGATGTGTGCTGTGCTCAGCGGTGACGCGGGGTCGTCCGACGCTGCAGACGGGGAGGGGGAGCCAGCGGAGCCTCCTGTAGAGACTCCGCCGGCTCCAGAGTTTCGCTCCATGGAAGATTTTCCACTCGAACAGTCTCGTGACGATACCCTACGCTCAGCCTACGACCAAGTGATACGTATTGATGGTCACCTGGTGCGCCCTGACGCAGCGCAGTCATTTCCGCACTTTTCATTGATTAGGGACAGACTGTATAGAGTGAGTCGTGACACTCAGACGGGGCAGGAAAACACACAGTTGCTGGTGCCAAAAAGCCGCCGGGAAATTATCTTCCAGGCGGCTCACTATAACCCGATGGCTGGTCACATGGGATACGAGAAAACGCTAGACCGGATAATGACCCGATTTTATTGGCCAGGCATCCGGGGGGACGTGCGCCGCCGGTGCGCGTCCTGCCCGGAGTGTCAGTTAGTGAACGCTCCGGCCATTCCGAGGGCGCCGTTGCGTCCTCTGCCGTTGGTGGAGGTCCCGTTCGAGCGGATCGGCATGGACCTCATCGGGCCGTTTCACCGGAGCGCACGCGGATATCGCTTTGTGTTGGTTCTCGTGGATTACGCAACGCGGTATCCGGAGGCAGTGCCGTTGCGCAATATCTCTGCAAAGAGCGTCGCGCAGGCTCTGTTTCAGGTCATCTCCCGAGTTGGAATCCCTAAGGAGATTCTGACTGACCAGGGCACCTCGTTCATGTCGCGCACACTGAGAGAACTTTACGGGTTACTGGGCATTAAGTCCATTCGTACGAGCGTGTACCACCCGCAGACAGATGGGCTGGTGGAACGCATGAATAAGACTCTGAAGTCCATGATCCGTAAATTTATTAGCGACGATGAACGTAATTGGGACCACTGGCTTGACCCTCTGTTGTTTGCAGTGCGGGAGGTCCCCCAGGCCTCCACGGGATTTTCTCCCTTTGAACTTTTGTTTGGCAGGACGCCGCGGGGGGTGCTGGACCTGATTAAAGAAAACTGGGAGGAAGGTCCGAGCCCCTGCAAAAATGAGATCCAGTACGTCCTGGACCTGCGAGCAAAACTCCACACACTGGGCCAGATGTCACGAGAGAATTTGCTGCAGGCCCAGGAGCGACAACAACGGCTGTACGACAGAGGGGCCAGGCTGCGACGATTCACACCGGGAGAAAAGGTACTTGTATTGCTTCCTACTTCCAACTCTAAACTCCTAGCCAAGTGGCAAGGGCCCTTCGAGGTCACACGGCAGGTGGGGGACGTCGACTACGAGGTGGTGCGGTCTGACAGGGGCGGGGGTACACAGATATACCACCTGAACCTCCTGAAAGCCTGGAGGGGGGTGGAGTCCGTCTCTCTGGTCTCTGCGGTATCTGAAGGGGAGGAGCTGGGGCCGGAGGTTCCAAAAGCAGGTAATCATACCTCGCTCCCTCGAGACGCTCATCTCTCCGAGAGCCAGAGGGCGGACGTTGCCAGGTTGCAGGAGCGGTTTGCTAATGTGTTCTCTCCCTTGCCAGGCCGGACCGACCTCATAGTTCACAGTATCGAGACGCCCCTGGGCGTGACAGTGAGGTCTCGACCCTACAGGTTGCCCGAACACAAGAAAGAAGTGGTTCGGAGGGAATTGGCGAGTATGTTGGAGTTGGGGGTAATAGAAGAGTCCAACAGTGCCTGGTGCAGCCCCATCGTCCTTGTGGCTAAGAAGGATGGATCTGTACGGTTCTGCGTGGACTATCGCAGGGTGAATGACGTGTCACGGTTCGATGCCTACCCAATGCCCCGGGTCGACGAACTCCTGGACCGGCTAGGCACTGCACGTTTCTTCACGACACTGGATTTAACCAAGGGCTACTGGCAGATTCCTCTGTCGCCAGAGTCCAAGGAGAAAACGGCATTCTCCACCCCGTACGGTTTGTACCAATTTACCACACTTCCCTTTGGGCTGTTTGGGGCCCCGGCCACGTTTCAGCGTCTCATGGATCGGGTGCTGCGTCCACCTGGACGACGTGATTATCCACAGCACCACCTGGGCGGAGCATGTGCGGCAGGTGGGCGCGGTGCTGGAGGCGCTGGGACGGGCGGGGCTCACCGCCAACCCGGGGAAGTGTGCGGTTGGACGGGTGGAGGTACGGTATTTGGGGTACCACTTGGGGGGCGGGCAGGTGCGCCCTCAGGTGGACAAGACGACTGCTATCGCGGCCTGCCCGCGGCCCAAGACCAAAAAAGAGGTGAGGCGGTTCTTGGGGCTGGCGGGGTATTACAGGCGGTTCATCCCCGGCTTCGCGGACCTCACCAGCCCCTTGACCGACCTGACCCGGAAAGGTGCGTCAGATCCGGTCCAGTGGTCGGAGCAGTGCCAGCAGGTGTTTGAGAAGGTAAAACAGGCTCTCTGTGGGGAACCACTCCTTCATACTCCTAACTTCTCTCTCCCCTTTATTCTGCAGACCGACGCGTCGAACAGGGGGCTGGGGGCCGTTTTGTCCCAGGAGGTGGGGGGGGTGGACCGCCCCGTGGTGTACATCAGTAGGAAGCTGGCCGAGAGGGAGGCCAGGTACAGCACAGTAGAGAAGGAGTGCCTGGCCATCCGGTGGGCGGTCGACTCCCTACGCTACTACCTCCTGGGACGCTCATTCACCCTCTGTTCGGACCACGCCCCGCTCCAATGGCTCCACCGCATGAAAGATGCTAACGCCCGGATCACTCGGTGGTATCTGGCTCTACAGCCTTTTAATTTCAAGGTGGTCCATAGGCCGGGGGCGCAGATGGTCGTGGCGGACTTCCTCTCCCGCCCTCTCGAGGGCGAGGGGGGGGAGTAGGTTCGGCCGGATGGCTCCCCGGCCTAAGTCGGGCGGTGGGGGTATGTGGTGGCGGGCGTGGTTTTGGCTCAGCTGCAGGGGGGGACTGAGAAGGGAGTGGTTCAGGGAACGGTGCCGGGGGAGGCAATTGGCCTCAGCTGATGTGAGTCAGTAATCAATATACTTCTCTTAAGTAGGAGAGATCCGGCGACAGCAGGGGAGCGAGGCGAGGAGGCTGGAGCCGGTGTTGTTGTTGTGTGTGTTTGTATGGAAATACGAATAAAAAACCATTTACAATGGACCTGACTGCCTCGTGCCCGTCATTCCAAGACCCCCCCAGAGGACCAACCTGTTACAATAATATATATATGTGTGTGTGTGTGTGTGTGTGTGTGTGTGTGTGTGTGTGTGTGTGTGTGTATATATACAGTATATTTAAAGAGCTTAACATTAAGGAAAAAAGGAGACAGCACATTTTATTTTTACACGTCTCCCAATAGTAGATGCGGCCTTTTATAGTCCATTTAACATTGCACCTGTGGTTACACAAATCCGTCAATCAAATGGAGTCATGATGTAGTTTTGTATTTCACTGGCTTTTTGTGATCTCACACGGCTGTTATCTTCAACCAGGGGATATCATTTCCTCATGTTCAACTGTGAAATACAAGAGAGTCCACCGCTGTTACATGTATAAAATACATGTAACAGCAGCTTCCTCTGGGAAGACACCCAAAGGCCAGCGATTAAACAATCAGAAGATTAGAATCAGGTTTTCTGAGACTTTACAATTAAAATATTGCCATCTCAGTTTGTCTGCCAGTGAATACCTCAAACCGAGGTTCTACTTTAGAGGAGGGCCGGGGGTAAAGATGGGCAACGTTTGAAAGAAAGGGTGGAGTAACGCTCCTCGCGCTCTCCTCTTCCACCCTCATCGTGCTGCGGGAACGCTGTCGCGCGGCTGATAGCGGGCGATGTGAGGGGAGCAATAACCGCAGCGTTTGCTCCGCTGCACTGTTGCTCTCGGGTGCAGTAAAAAGAGACAATCTCTCAGGCTGAACACAGTTATAATTTTGCCAAAACACTTTTTTATTATTTAATCATGAGTGACGTAAATAGTGGTGCAGAGTTGTGTAATGGTCGGCTTGGTCAAGGTGATGTAGACACATTACAGAGTTTTGTAACGTCTTGTAATGGTTATGAAATGCTGTAATGTTAGGGTTTCGGAAAGCTCTCGAGGGAGGCCTCACTCGACTAGGGGTGCACTTCTGGCTTAAATCCCTAACAGTAATAACAATAAGTTGTGTGTGTTCCCCTCCTTAAAAAACATCTTGCAGGAGAAATAATTAAGCAATGTATATATATATATATATATATATATATATATATATATATATAGTCCGACACTCACAACATTAAATGATACCATACTAAACTTAAAAGGTGCTGGTCTTTACCACCTTGCATCCAGTGGATTACGTCATTTTATCAAAGTTCATAACATTGGAATTGGACGGACCAAAACATTTGCACAAACAGATTATCCAGAGCCTATGAGCTTTTCATGTATTGTGCTTTTTGAGTTGTACAACAACATATCCGATTCCTCTGGAAACTGAATTCTAGTTGGGGAATTTCTCAGTAATTGTGCTTTGGGATTTGGGATTTAATAACCATATGGAAGTGTCGAATGGTAACAGGGTCAGAAATCACCCCAAAAACCACTGTGTCATAAAACAACAAGTGCTGTTATGCTGGAGTTTGCTAAGGGACTCTAGAAAAAAACACTAAGGCAACACTGGTTGAGGGACAACGGGCATTTCTTAAAGTAAATCATAACGTTAACCAGATCACCACGTCCCTGTGGGCTCCCACATGAGAGGTTCACACACGCCTACAAGTGCAATGGATGTCAGCAATCATCCTCAACGAGACTTCAGAATGAAAACATGTTGACTTTTCTTTCTTACTTAATTGATGTTTTTTACCACTGTGTTAAAAGAATGATCTCACCTTTGTGTGCATTCACACTCTCGCTCTCGTGGCTCCTCGGCCCTGCAGCAGCTGCTCTTACCGGTTGACTGGGATAAAGTGTATGTATGGTGAGATGGGGGGAAAAAACATTATTTAAAAGATCATCTATTATCTAAAATTGTTTATCCCACACAACGCACTTTGATCGCGTACTGTAACTTCACTATCCGTTTGACTCATTTCCCTTAATGCTAATGACAAGCTTACTGAAACAATGTCAGCTGTGAGTTTTACAGCTGGACCACATTTCAGTGCGGAGGGGAGTGACGATAAATCCAAATCCCAGTCAGGGTTCCTGTGAGTTCATGTAGATCATCGGCCTCTTAATGTACTCGGTGCAGCTCTGGTTCACACTGCAACAGTAAGAAATGGCTGCTCGGTTTGCACCTGAAGGCTTTTTGACATTTATTGGTGCTTCTGACTTCTGACTTTCCTTCATCACATTGTCTACCTTGACAAGTTTCGGGATTTGTTTTCACTTAACCTGCTGTGTTACTGTGTAATGGACGTGTCCCAAGCCCCGAGTGATATTGTTTTAAGAAAGAGGATTCCGCTTGTCCTCTCTACTCCGCAGTACAGTTTACACTGCACACATTGGCCATTCTTGCTTTCTTATCCATCAATGGAGAAGCCATTGTTTAGGCAAGATCACGACACTAGCACGAGTCCCACCACGGCGATACATTTATTAATCAACGTTATTTATGTATAAAATAAAGTCACGGCCAACTCTTGACGGGAGATGACTGGCTTGTTGAATATTGTTTGTTATACAACTGAATTGTGTCACATGTTCACATGACCTGTTGTGCTTCACAAGGAACCCATCAGCATGATGATGATTACGATAATTAAGCCAATCATGAAGATGTGCAGTATATATATATATATATAAATACGTGTATTGACATATAGCAGGTCACCTGGCAGGTGTCAGAATGAGCCTCATTTGGATGCACAGTGAACTTGGCGCTTGCCTACTAGTGGCACAGCGGCCCGTCGGGATTCTTCGCGAGTGGGAAAAGTTGAGCAGACGCACACTCCCTTTTACTTTGTGTGCAGCGCAGAGGCAGGAAATCCTTCCTTTGATTGTGGAATGAAGGAGCAGAATTGAGAACATTCATTCCGGCTCCCATAAGGTGGTGCCTGCACACAAGTTCTCTGCCGTGAAGCCGATGGCCTCGCAGAACAGACACAAACAGGTGCACAACCTCATTACTTGACACAAAATGCATAACCCCGGATTTTATTATTTATTCCTCATTTTCATTTGAGCCCGCGGGATTGCGAGAGCTCTTCAGTAAGTCATCAACATCACAAGACCAAATTCCAAGAAAATGGATTAGTTTTACCATTCTCCGGCTCTAGCATTAGTCGAAAATCAACCTCCCTCTCGTCTGTCAATAGGTCCTTTTAAGGAGGAACGCTGTGTCCAAAGCCACAGCTGCTGCCATAACTGCTCCCCATTAACTCTACTGTTGAAAAAATATATATATCAAAATAAAGGAATACCTCCTGCCTTATTGTTTTTACAAGCTAGTTAAATGACAGAACTATTTGTTCTCGGTATTTGTTAAACAGAGTTACATCTTCAGGACTCTTCAGAGCGTTGATTCTTAGGGAACAAGAACGTCACTGGTTTCTTTCATTGATCGTCACGCACTGCTCATTTTCCCCACTAACCACAGCAGCGACATGTAACTGATATCGGGGCACAAAACCCATTAAATATTTCCCAACTTGTTAGTGAACAGAGTATGCTTGGTTGCAATGGAGGAATATTGCAGGCTTTCTTAGTAAGCTGCATAGATGTGTGCTTTTTGGCATTCTTCAGGGGTATGTGTCATCAATGTTCATTCAACTATATCGGACAGTAATTCCTTGTAATGTTCTTCTCCCAATGGACGTACTCAGTGGACAGAACTCAAAGCTTGTGTTCACACAGAATTGTCTAATAAACAGATGTACGTCTTCGACATGTGGTTTAAATTAATCGGCGTCCCAACACATGATGGGGCCATTAAGCATAATCATTGAGGTCCTGTGGCCCCATTTTTTTCTCCGCTGTATTTTCACCAGTCTTTTTGGATTTAGCTATTAGTTGTCCCAGAACAACTGGAGTCACCTTTCCTCATTTCTGTTGCTGCTCTTTGCACTCATGAGGCCACATGTCTGGGATCAAGAACGACCATCTCGGGATTTACTCTGGTTGCGGCCAAAAATCATTTGAGAAATGAGTCGAGGGGACGTAGGTGGGGGTTGAGATTCTCCACAGTCCTTCAGCAGCCTTCTCAGTGATGGTCTCCAACTACAACACCTCATCAGAATGAAAACAATTGGAGCTTTCTCCTGATCAAGCCCATAAAGTAATTTCTTTTTTGTTTCTTTCTCTTTGGCTCTGGGCTGTTCACGTTTGATTGTGTGCCCCATCACTGCGATGACGCGAGGGCCGAGGACAGATTCCCATTTTTATGTCTTTCACGGATGATCAAAGTGTTTAGGAATGTTCAACTAATGAATTGGGTCATTGTCCAGAGATGCTGCTGCAAGCGTTGCAAAAAAAGAACAATAAGAAAATACTTCAAAGCATCACTTCAAAACTTTTCTCCGTACTCTTAGCCAGTGTCACGCGTGTTAGTGATAGAAGATGACCTTTCTCTGTTGCGTGTTCTAGGCGTGTACGTGCCAGCAGGTGCTGGGATCGGACCTGGAGGCACAGGAGGCAGGACTGGATTCTTTCCAGGTAACTAAGCATCCAATGGCTTGATATATAATGGCTTAATATATATATATCCCTATATGAGTTATAACAGTTGGATGAATACTACTGTAGTCCAGAGGTTGTACTGAAAAAGGTGATCCTGCAATTGGACTAAAAGTAAATACATTCTTTATTAGTAATATAAAGTAATAGTAAGTAATATATACTTTATTATCACACCTGATTTAATGGCCTTTAGTATGATGTAACACTGCCAAACCATTAAATCTCTTTGTCTTTCATAGTATCACATTCAAATACAATACTTAATAATTCAAGATTCAAGATTCAAAGATTGTATTGTCAAATACACACCCCCTGTGTATTGAAATTCTTATGCTTGCCTTTTCTGGAAAGCCGACCAATGAGGTAAGGGGAAATGTGCAAAACTGAGCAGGTTGTAAAAATGTCAACTAGTATTGATTATTGTTGGACTAATAGATTGTGACCACTCCCTGCTATATACACGCAATGACTTAATCACTCATCTTGCAAAGATTAATAGCAGAATTAACGTGATTCCTCCCACATTGCAAAATTGTCAGCTTTCTTCTTTAACATTGATATATAATGCTTACATTTGAAATGAGTTAATAATGCTGTCCTCATAGTTTAATCCTGCTGTACTCTTGTGTGTACTGTTCACACTGCATTTCCTCCACAGCACCTTGATTTACTCTCATTGTGGTAAAGTCACATTTGAGAAAGGGACATTGTGAAAGACAGAATCATTGTCTGTAATGAGTCACAGCTAGACCAAAAAACTGTGTTTTACATGGTGACATTTAGGCCCACCATAACTGTACTCTGTATTATTGTTGTTTTACAAGGGTCTGCTGGAGGAGTCGGCTATAAACCAGCTAAAGCTGCAGGTGAGAAAAGGAAACATTAGTTTTATGATTTTATTCCCCATCTACTGTATGAAATATGTTTATAGCAATCACATCTGGTTTTACTGATCAATGATTTGGATCCAAAAAAACAAAAAGGTTTGGTTTCATTGCTTATTCTTTGTTCGATACTTCCTTTGAAGTGAATGTAACTTCATACTTCCAGTCATTTATTGACCTTCATTGCAGGTTTATCTTGCACAAGCTGCAAAGGTTCACACGTGAAATGTTTGCTTTAGCTCATTATAAATTATATATATTCCATATGGTAATCTCAGTCACAATAACAACGTGGCTTTCCCAGCGTCTTTATTATGTCGTCCAAATGGCTTCTGCAACACTCGTGCTTCACTTTTGACCCTCGGATATTCCGTCTGGTGTTCATCATTTTACACATCCATAGCAAATAAACTCAGCTGCTCGTGAACGGTCCACTTCTGCGCGTGCACGCTCCACTTCAGCAACAGTTGGCCGTCCATCCGCAGGCCGTGTCCTGGCATGGCTTCAGCTCCCATGTGCTGAACCAGTCTGACCCCGTTCAACCTTTTTATAGCTCCGAGTATCTCAGCCATGACTGCAGGAAGACATTTTGTTACGTGTTAAGGTTTTGCAATTGAAATATTTTGAGGCCTTTAGTTCAAATTTGTCTGTGGGTGTTTGTGATTTGTTTCTGACGAAGGTGTAATATTTATAGCGTGATAACCAAAACAAGAAGAAATGGTTTTACAGAAAAATTCCCCGTAAACACACTTTCTTTGGCCGGATCTGAAGGAAACACATGGTGAGGCTTCCTTGTTAAACCAGCACAGGCGAGGAATAATTAAATCCTAGGGACATAGCTGTGGCAATAAACAATGTGTGTGGGACCAACCTCTGTTGTTTAGCCAAGTTATCGGGAAATAATATGAGGTTTGAGATTTGAGGTTACACATATCTCCTGGGTAAGTAGTGATTATAAGAATCTTATTAATGATAAAGTATAATGACATGCCAACATGACATGAACTTTGTTAGGAAAGGATTGTTTAAATCGTGAGCACCATTTGACCCTCTCAGTAGGGGGTTATGGAGGTGCGGGCGGCCACGGCGTGGGCCAAGGTGGTCTGGTGCCAGGAGGTGTTGGGCATGGCGGCTTGGGTGTTGGAGGACTGGGTGCAGGTATGAAGATCTCATCAAAAAGCAGACTCAAAAAGAATATGTACAACTGCAGAATCTGTAGACAAAAGGACACGATCTTATTTGAATCTTGACATGGTGGAAAATAAGCAAATGTTCTTTAGTTATTTGCATGTATATATATTTAAAACTGCAGAGCCTCACATGTATTTTCACCCCATAGGACAAGGTGGAAAGCCCCCTAAACCAGGTAAGTTGGTACATTTATCACCATGCTACCGAGTGATGTAAAACGTATAATAAAGTGTGAGTTTTATGTTGTATCTACTTATATAAGTCTTGTAAATTGAGAATTCCTTCACACTAAATGTAATGTGCGTCGGTAGGAAGCAAATGCATTGTATTTTCAAGGGGTGGATAAAGAAAGTAATTGTGTGTGACACATTTATCACACTGCAAAAGAATGGGAAGACCTACACAGATTTGGGGCCCCGGCTGCAGAGAAACAGTCTTTTGAGTTCTTCTTATCACCCCTGTGTTTTCGTCGGGTTGGGTTCACAATGGCTTGCCAGCTGTTCGGGGCGTCCTGACTGGGTGGGACCATGCATACAGACCCCAGGACCTCTGCTGTGCTTGGGAGTGATGATTGGCAAAGTGTGAATGGCCATCAACGGCTGCCAAAGAATGGTGCCAGAGCCCTGATTAATGTTATTGTATCGCCGCACTCTTACAATATCTGGAAACTTCTGTCTTGAAATCTAACGCGGCCCTTTTTCTCTGATAACATACAGTGAATATTTTCCTTTGCCATATCAGAGTCTGCGCCGCATTTGGGATTTAGCAATTTCTTAGCCAACGTTTAATTTTCCGTAAACATTGCTGATACAATCTCAGCCTACCTCTGTGTGTTTATGAAGATAAGGAACCAAGCAATAGTGCTGATAGTACATGGAGCGTGTTACAGGAGGGTCCCACAGCCGTGTCAAGCCTCTGCCCTCAAACAAGGGTTTCAGGTCAGCCCTTTTGTGAAAATGACCTAATATCCAGTATTTGATGGAGGTTTGTTTTGGCTGGGATGAGTAGAACTTTACTTGGGAAGTATTGCTTTTCGTATGAATTACATTTCTCCCCAGAGTGCATGGCATAATATGATAAAACCAGCTGCCTGTGTTACTGACATCACTGCAATGTGGGCATGGAGCTGCCTCAAACACTAGTTATGCTGAAAGCTTTTATCTACAATTCCTAGTCATTAAATGTTAAATGAAAGTGGGATAAAATATGTTCCGCTTCAAGGTATAACAACTTGTCACATACACACATTACATTATTTTAGAAAAGTACAGAATAGTCTCTCAAGCCTCTCTCAACAGATAGTGGAATCCATCTTCATCAGCTTGTGTAGAAAATACCCACCATCAGCATCTTAAAATGTATAAACCTTTTTATTAAAGGAGCTGTGTAGAATCTAGTAATATTTAGCAGTGAGCTGGCAGACAAACGAAACCCCTGTTTGGTTTTTAGGGAAGTGTAGAAACATGGTGGTACCATGTAGATATAAAGGGCTCATTGTAAGTCAATAAAACCATAATGATTTTTAGTTTAAGGTGATTATACACCAATGAAAACATGGATTCATATCAACAACATTGTCTAAATCCTACATTCTTGTTATCCTGCAAGGGAGTTTCATGTTAGCATTGCAAATATTACACAGGAATTCCATCTTCACAGCCTTCAAATGATGTGTCTGTGCCAGTGCACGAAGCAATCGGCTCCCTGTGACACTGCCAGGAACTTGCTTATGTATGTGTGAGGCAACACAGATAGACGACAAATAATTGCAGCTTGACTGAATATTTGGAGGATATCTTCACGTTTCTCCTGAATCAGCTCTGTAACTGAGTTTGACTGACCGAATTAATTAATAATAATTTAATAATTTAATTTAATTTAATCATTTTCTTAGATTATTTAGTATAACAAACCACCGGGCGGGTCAGGTTAGCACACTGGCTCTTTGACTGTTAATAAATGTAAGATTCTGTTACTAAAGAAACTTAAATCCAAACACTAGTAAACCACTCTTGGATGCACAGTCATACACATCAGCACGATGGCTGCCATTAGTTCTTGTTTGGAAGCCAAGCGGTGACATTATATTCCACTGATACACACCTAACCTGGCCAATAATGGAGAGCTGCAGCTGGCCATGTGAGTAGCGTGACTGCAGGGAATTGCAGCGTAGCTCATGCGAGACATTGTAAATGTTGGACTAATTGTGAAACCTTCCAGCATCCAACTTTGACAATACACTGAGAGCTGGGAAGAGGAACTTTCTCTCCACGAACAGCTGTTGGATACCGTCTGCTTTCCTGTGTTCTCCAGAGCGAATCAGCCTCTTGTCCCTTTCAGGAAGACTTTGACAGTTAACAAGAACCAAAAAGGTTACTGTTTTTTTTCAATATTATTAAAATATTATAATAGGAATTTAAAATTGTTTTAGATGGTTTCTGGGTGGGATATCTACCGTATGTATCGACGCTTAGTTGGCCAATTGAATCCCAATTGAACAATACAAATTGTAGATGTTAGAAAGACACCATGTGATCCGTCCCACCTTTCTCTTACTGTCTGAAACACTACATCAATCTGAGAGAAATGAAAAATCTGATGAGACGCTACGTACCACAGGAAGTGTGTGGGAGGTGTGTTTGAATAGAAGATAGCATTCGAAATAAGGATAGAAATAGAAGTCTGGTTGGCGGTGGGTTATTTTGGGCGTTACTTGATTTGACATGAGCAGTTGGGCAGATTGGCCGACCCAAACTCCCTTCTTCATGAATGACTTTGTACTATTTTTGTTGTTTTGCAGTTGTCCCAAACTGGAAATTGATGACGTGACTAGATAATATGAGCGTATTCATGTTCACAAACTAACATTGTAATGCAGTACGACTCTGCTGCACCCCAAAATACTGTCTCGAATGCATGAACTCTAGATAAGCGCACCAAATAAACAGGAGGCTGTGCTTATGTCGCTTCTTATCTGACCTTCATATTGGCTCTTCCCTGCCTCTTCACATAACAGTTTTAAATAATGAAAAAGGTTTAAAGAAATAATCACAACAATATTGGCTACAAGATACAAATAATACTCAATATAACAACATCAATATAATTTAACCTGAAGTATTTCATTGGTTAAAGCTGCAAAATGTCTCTGAGTGAGTACATTTAGTATCTTTTGGATCCAACCTAGACTGCAAAAGATACGGAGGGGATTTCTGAGTCTTCCCAGCCTGTGACCTACACATAGTGGTACTCAAGACTTTTCCCCCAAAAATGTCTCAAATGCACTGTATACACAAACATGCACACACCCTCCCACACACACATTAATGGAGCTTGCTGATAGAGACTGATTGGTTGCTGATGAACGTGTTTAGCCAAAGGAAGATGAGCTTGGAGGAGATTTAGTCTCTTTTAGAGCACACATGTGTTTCATTACTGGAGCGCAGACTTGTCCTCTGAGACTGGAAGCATCTGCATGTGAATATTACCATGGGTTTCAATATCTTCCAGTGCGTGTGCGTAATTACAAATGTGACCACATTCACATTCACACGCACACAGACACACACATACTGAGTCTGCATCTAGGTATTTGTTTGGGGTCACACAGAACCTCGACACACAGACTCATTAGCTCACTCAAGTGTTTCCCATTGAAATCAAAGAAGAGCCGTGCAAAAAAGACAGCATTTCCCTCTACTCTTAGCAGCTCGTCTTCCTCCTTGTTTTCTCGAGTCATTGACATCGGAGTAACATAAGGGCTTTATTAATTATATATTACCTAATCAATCACGCATACCACACATTAGAGTTGTTACTGTCGATACTCTCCACCCGTTCACCGTCCCGCTCTGTGTCTCTCTTTGCCAGGTAGTTTTCTGTCACTACCATAGGGGGAGTTGATGCGCCATCCAGACTCTCAAGACCTCTCCCCGTCTCCGTATGCCAGCGAGGACCACCGTGGTCTATCTTGCAAGATAACCTAAGTGAAGTCTTTGTAGTGATGCAGAAAGACGCCATAAAATTAGAGCCCCAGTTGAATGACTTTGATAGCGTTATATGGAAACTATTAAAACTGAGCTATACACTCACACGCGTAGCAATATCGGACCCAAATGGTCCAAAACAAGGGGGAGGATGTTGCATCGTGAATTACTTCCCAGTAAATCAATACCTTTAAAATGCAGTAGTGCTTAGTGTGTCTGTGTAACAGGTGTCTGTAGTCATGTTGGTAACTACTGAATGTTGAGTAATTCAGAACAGTGCAGCACAGTGGAGCCATAATGGATTTAGATTTCTCAACACTCATCCCAAGCTGCTGCCGCTAAATTAATAGACCTGTAAAAACTGTTTTTACTTATGTACAATTCTTCCTGCTGTCAATAGAAATTTAATTTCCACTTGTTGTCCTTTGTAGAGCATGCAAATGTCAGGTGGCTGTACAAAGATACACAAAGGTACACAACGTGTGCATTAAATGCTTTTAAGGCTCACTCAGTGGAACCAACGTCAGCGTTTCAATGTGCTTGTTGTGAGTCGAGCCGACCTGTTGAACACGAGTCGCAACCCTGAGTTGTCAGAGACGTGTTCCTGTGAGTTACAGTTACATGCACATGTGGACCATCTGGGGAGGAAACACCCTCGGCCAACTTTACACAACCGTGGCTGTGTTTGTTGACCGTTTTTCTGGCCCAATGCATCATTTGCACTTCTTGGGGTGGGGAACATACCTGTTAGAAATCAGTGCGCACTCTGTGTACTACTGTTTACTTTAATGCTTGCAGTGTGTTCGGCACCCCTCAGGTGGCTTTACAGTACACTGGTGTGCGTGTGTGCGCTAAGCTGAAATGGGTGATGGTATGAGCTCTGGGTTAGGGACACAACATGCTCTTCGGACAGCTTAAGGGGCTTTGTCTCGGCAGAGTGATTGTGACTTTCCTTGAGAATGAACTTAAAAGCTTACAGCGTAGCTCGTTTCAGCTTTTTGTGACTTGTAGCTCAAACAATGACATCACAAACTGCAGCAGGTATGCTGCGTGGTGTATAAATTACCGCAGTCTGAATCAAGAGACAGCGGTAAAGTTCTTCCAGCTGATGGTTTTCAATACAAAGCACGTGTTTGTTGAGGCAGGAGTCTCACACAAACTCAGGCTGGGGAAGTCAGACGTGCACGGACGTCAGTGGGTAAAGCCACCTTCAGTAGTTGTAATCTAACTGGTGTGTAATGGTTACAGCATTCATTTGGGGCCGATTGCGAGACCCCTCAGAGATGATGTATGTGTTCTCATGCCAAAGTGTGTGGGTTGATGAGACCTTCTGAAGCTGTTTCATCTTTAAGGGGACTACAACATAACACAACAGTTTTAATGTTTAAGTGACGATCCCTACCAACAATGACCACAGTGATTTGGATCTGAACACTGCCCCAAAAGCAAACGTGTTATAATATCAGGAGACCTGATACCCTTTCCTTGTTTGTCTCTAGCAGCTCTGACAGTTGTGCACTCGGCGTCATCTGGCAAAGAGAGGGGCCGAGGCTTTGGGACCTCTCCTCGATAGTGTCGATGACTCCATGGAAAAGGAAAGCGGAAAACAATAAAAGGCTCGCCGCCAAAGTCAGCTGGCTCACGCCAGCCAGGGAGCGGGTGACGCTTGTACGTACCGTTGTGTGGCCTTTTTTTAAGTGTGGGTTAATTAGACCAGCATGTGACTGGTTGAGCTTTTCACAGCTCGGTGCCTGTGACTGACACAGGCAACCTGGAAGTGACAAGGCGGAGGGGGAGGTCAGAGGAGAACGATGGGGGGCGGGGGGGGGGTAAGGAGAGATTGAATGTGTCCCCTTGTCTCACGCGATCTGGAATCACTGCAGCACCTTGCATCATTCTGCTTGATCCAGCTTGTCCTGCGTCACCTCGTAAGGCTGCAATCCATCCAGCAACTGGGAATTAGAACAGTGGGATGATTTGATACGGATGAAAATGTGGTGTCATAGCGGTGAAGGACACACTGGCGGGTATTTGCTTTCAAAGGGGAATTGTATGTGGAACCAGATCCGAAAAAAAGAACCTTCTTGCCAATTACAGTAAAATGCTGATCCACCGGAGGCCTCCAGGGCGCCTTTGAAGATGACTTTATGTGGACAATCTTCCATTACTGTATGGCAGTATTTGCACTGCAATATCATGCCGCTTGTTGCAGCTGTACCTTACAATATTTATGATGATGGTCTGAATAGCAAATCCAGTGTTTGGGTTTTCTGTGGCTCTAATGCTTTCAGTGTCCCGTGGCTTTTCAGAAAATAAACATTTGTTCTTAGACAGTCTGCCTGATTAAATATGAGCTAAAAAGAGTAAAGCGGTGAGAAACGAATCACAAAAATGCTTCTAGACATTCCAGAGCTCCAGCTCCAAAGTTTACTTTCCAAGGGTTTGCCGTCTGTTACGGTGGATCTTTGCCATGGAATTCTCTCTTAAATTAAACCCTTCACCCGGACCAGCAGGTCCACAAAGTAGAGAAATGGGGAGAGGGGGAGAAAAAGGGACGAGATGGAATTCACCTCTCACGTTGGGCCTCCTTTGGTTGCGTCTGTTAGCACCTCACGTCTGGTTGGCGCAACTCCTTCACACCTTCTGGAGAGGAAAGAGACAGAAAAACATAAAAAGCACGGAGAGACGGGCAGATAAGAGAAAGAGACAGACAGCCCGAAGACAATGTTTTGATGAATGTCTCTTGTGCTCCTCTGGTTCTGTAACAGAGGATTATTTTACCTAACCCCAATGGAGCACGAGCAAGATTTTTTAGCTTTTGAGATTGAAACCAGATATGTTTGTTCTCACTGGCTCAAATCCTTGACAAACATGTCGCGCTAGTCACGCCGTCAGGCCAGTTTTAGTCCAGCGCCAGATTTAAATACGGATGCAGAAGGTACAGGAGGAGGAAACCAATATGGCAGCCTGTCTCTAAATTTCCTTCCTCCAAGATCGAGACTCCTTCTTCGTCAGAGACGGTCCAGCTTGTCTTACTGAGATCATATCTATAGCAAGCCACCACGAATCGATATCCACTGCCACACCAGTCCAAATGTATCCCCGACAATCTGCAGGTGTGCTGGTGTCGATGTGCAGCTGTGGATGGAATCCGGCTAGCGAGCCATGTGTCTGACACACTTTTTTTTAACTTCAGATCTAAATGGAGGAAACTATGATGCATTGCAGTTTCGCATCACTTACCATTCAATCGCCTTGACCCTGAGTCCCTCCTGTGCAGGATTGGGTTTATGTCCTCACCATCTTGTATTCAGAGATTGATTCAAAGATAAAGCAAGCCACTACACTGGTGGACGGAAATCCTTCAGCGTGTCAGTAATCAACCAGAAACTGGGCGCAGCATCAAAGAAAAGTGATGATTCAATATCACGCTCGTGGTCCAGACATTCTATGCGTGTGGCTCTTGACAACAATAATTGGGGTCGGTTTGACGTTCTGTAGCGATAGCAAACGCTTGTTTGGGTGGACAGGATGGCATAAATAGACTCAACCCTACTCCCAATACACAACCAGTTGAAGCCAAACCAGCAACGGTGCAGATTTGGTTAGCGTGTCCTTGAAATTTTGATCTTGAAAATACACAACCTCCCAAGTAGTTTTTGTTACTTGAGGGCGTTTTATTTTCTCCTGATCTCACACCGGAGAGCTGAGCTGAACGCGCTGGTGGACACGGAGCTTGCTGCCTGAAGCCAGGTCGGGTCGTGTACATGAAACTGTAGGTGGGCCAGATGATGGAACGACAAAACGCATTCACCTCATGCCACATTCTTGTAATCTGAAAGCCAGACCAGACAGCACAGTCCTAAAGGACCATTTCAAGCCAGACAAGCCAGTTGTTTTAAGTTTCCGAATAAAAGCAGTGGTCCATATTTTATTTAAACTATCTTGGTTTTTTTTATGGTATGTGAAGCTCTGACAAAAATCAAGCAAATAAAACAGCTTCCTTGTGTCAATATAAAAGACAGGAAAATGGAAAGTCCCTGATCAGTCTGATTCACATAAGAATTGATTAGTGTTTGTATTACTTCAAGGTGCATCTGGAGATGGTTGAGCAATCGAGTAGAGTGGAGCTGGGAGCTTTGAAGAAGACGGATTATTGCAAGGACGCTTAGTTTAGCATCTGTGCTCGCGTTTGCATGCTCAGTCTGTTGGCCAAGCTCTTGGCAGGAGCAATGCCTGCATTTGTTTTGACTGGGCCAGGTCATGAAACTCCACCCTTCCAACTTTCTATCTGTCTCCCCCGGCACATTCCTCCTCTTCGTCATCACCTGCACCCTGCAGATTGAAGGACTCAAAGCTCTCGCCCTCCAATCTCATCCCCCCCACCTCCCACCATCCGCCCCACTCCCATGGTCAGCTTTATTCCCATGCTCACTTGTTCTCACCACAGATATTTTGGCTTATGAGTGTGGATGAAAACAAGTTCCTTGCCGGACTCGCCTGCTGGCAGTGTTCTGGTATACTTTTGTTTCAGAAACATTTATTGGTCCAGCATGTTCATCGCTGAACAGGGGGGAACTTGTTCAGCTCGCTTCTGTCAATAGAACCCCGATAATTTCTACTCAGAGAGTCATTTGCCTGACATGTTTTACAACATGGAGTCACATGCCTGGAAAATAGGAACACTTCGACAGTGATCCACTTAATAAATATAATTTGAATCATATCCCGACATCACTCATTTTGTCCTTATAGACCCAGTGAACTCTGAAAAATATTCTATATCTACACCTTATTCATAATATGTTTGTCTGGACATTTGGGCACCTACTTAATTTAGTTTTGTTTACCTCTTTAGCCTCATATTGTGTGGTTCTCAGAACCCAAAGCGCGGATATAACTAATTAAGTGTCAGGTCATAGTTTAAGGATTTTGGTCTTGGGAATAACCGATTGCTCTCTCCAGTGTTGACACTGTGACTCTACCTACTTTTTACGTTTTGTCTTTTGTTTATTTTTGGTTAATGGACGGATAATTTATGATTGAATCAGCAGTGACTAATTAAATCCACAACAGGAACGTCTATGCGTCTTTTCTTTGACCCCCCCCCCCCTTTCTACAGTTTGTACAGTAATTCTCCTTCCAATTCTCCTTCCATTTCCTTCAAACTATACTCCCCGCCCTTCTTCCCCATCCAGGTTATGGCAATCTAGGAGCCGGTGGTGTTGGAGTTGGTGGCCTGGGAGCTGGAGGCTACGGAGGAGGTGACAATGAACATTTGGTTGACGGAAGTTTAGAACATTATATTTTCTCTATTACAGCAAAAAATGTTATCCTCACTGATCTTTTTTCCCCTTGGTTTCATTTAGGTGGTTATGGCGGATATGGTGGCGGCACAGGGGGCTTTTTCCCAGGAGCTGGACAGAAGGCTGCTAAAAGAGGTGCAGCACATGACCAATAATATCCTGTAAAGTCCTGTAAAGTCTGGCTAACACATGTACATTTCGTTTAATCTCATCCCATCGTAGGGCCAGTGCTGTTCTATGCCTAAGAGCTTGGTCTAAATTATTAGTTGGACATGACAAAATTGCAGTTTCTTGAAATCATTCATGACACATTTTAAAACAAAAGATTCCCTCACCAAAACTTCTGGGGCCACATACTTCAAGGCAGCATGCAATGTTTCTCCAGCAAGTTACAAGGGGTTTAAGATTAAAAAATATAAGCAGAAAGATTTAAACAAACAAACTAATGTGCTTTATTCTGCTGCCAAACTCCCTTACAAGTGAAGCGGTTCATTTACTCTATGAAGGGATAGCCAAAGAAATTAGGCATTTGATGAGGCAAATGCCATTCGGGCTGGCTGCCCCGCCCCCCCTGATTAGATTATAAATCAGCCATGTTGCTTTTGATCATCGGGTAATGACAGATTTATAGAGACAGAATAGCTGCTCTTAATACGATGGTGAGTCTAAGAATCAAACTACCTGCAGAGGAGATCAAGTCTGGCACGAGCCACTCACCTGTTTCAGCCTCACAGGGCCCTCTAGTGGCCATGAGGTGTTCAACACTTGAATACTTGTGTTGTAAGGAGACCTGAAACTGAATGGAATTGGTTACATTCTGTACTTTTGTCCATGGATTTAATTCTCAAACAGGGACTGGAGGCTTAGGAACTGGAGCCGCAGTGCCTGCTGGAGGCAAGACACACAACACGCACCAAACATCAATCTTTATTTGTCATTTTGCACTTTTTCATGTTCGTCTGTGATTTCTGCCTCACAGGGACTTGAAACACGGCTTCCATTTAATATTTCCACTTTATGCTTTAGGAGGACTAAAATCTACTACCGCAAATTAGCTCTTTGTCAGTATGTGACATGAATAATTTCTTAGACAAAGAGCCCTTTTGGGCTGCGAATGGTACTTTTCCTAATATAGAGTTTAAATGTGTTTTTTCAGTGCCTGTTATTCCTCAGACAGGCCTTCAAGGAGGAGGTGGGGCCGGGGCTGGAAAGAAAGCTGCCAAAGTGCCAGGTTTTGTAGACTCAACAATGAATTAAAAAGGCTGAAGACAGACGGGATGCAGTCGATGCAGCATAGCCACATCAAATGAATTAAAATACTATTTCATGTGTCAGAGGGGGCAATAAATCACATCGTTGCACTTCAGAGAGTTTATTTGATGTGGTTAATTGGGCATGGATTCATTGAACAACAGAAAACACACATACATGGTAGTTTGTGAAAGTGTGGATTTGTAGTATATACATTATACGTGCCTACATACACCAGCCTGTCTATATTCCTGTTATTTGGGGTTATAGGTTTGATGTTCTAAGAAGTAATAAAGAAGCAGCAAAAAATGCTCTTTTTAAAATCAAACATCCAAAATGATCATCTCTTCCAGAGGATTTCAGTCATATGATAAAATAAAATATTATAAAAGCAGCAAAGAAATTATTTTAAAAAATGAGCCCATGATGCAGAAGTATCAATCAAATTTACAGAAAATATATTTTCTGTATCTTTGCAGCGCCTCACCTGGCTTTGCTGCATCCTGACTGATTATTTTTGTGGCACAGATTTGACATAGCGATTGAATGATTTTTTGATAAATACTTAAATAAACAGATTTTTGCCGTCCATTCAGTCCAGATCTGTCTCACTTTTGTATGTGTATGTGGAAGGGAAGTATCAGTCTCTCATTGGCTTTGGCAGGTGTGGGCGTGCCTGGACTTTACCAAGGTGGACTGGTGCCAGGACAAGGTTTGTCTTGTTGGATTCACATTATTTCCCACTGTTTGTTAACATTTTCATTGTTGCTTAATGCTTCTACAGTTAATGACTGCAGGGATTTAATGGGTCTTTTCCTGTGGGGGTTCGGGGGTTGTCCATGGCTCCTTCAGGGTTTGGCGGACGTGGCGTTCTGCCTGGTGTTGCCATAGGAACTAACCTAAATCCCAAGTCAGGTCAGATAGCAAATTGTCATCATGATGAATTTTGAATTTCTTGATTTGACATTGATTACCACTTGTAATATTGCTATATTCATTTTAATTGATTTTTGATTGATTGTATTCTTTATACATGTTAACAATTTGAAGATCGCAGCAAAGCAAGTTCTACATAGAATAATCTTTTCATGTATATATCTCTAGATCTATAGTTAGATATTGATAAATCAATTCATTGGTTGATTGATATAGATAAATGGGTGAATGTGAGGGTTCTGGGACCAATGATGTTTGGTTGTTATAAAGATTCTAAATCCCTGTAAGGCAAATTTGTGATTTTGGACTGAATGAATGAATGAAAATGTAATTCAGTTAAATTCATGTTGTATAGAAGAAGAACAACCTTGAGAAAACATGAGGCTAAAATAGTGACTGTCACTGAGTCAATGAGTCAATGAGTGACTGTCAATGAGTGTCACTTCTGTCTGACTGCAATATGTGATTTATTTTATGCAGTTGTAGGGGGAGGACAAGGTGGTCCAGTACAAGGTAAAGTTATCTCTGATTATTGGTGTATTTGAATACATGTGTCAGTATTATTGTTATTAACTGCTTAGGATCTAAATTGATTTATTCTGTCTCAGGAGGCCGCGGGTACGGTGGGCCAATGCAGCCCGGTGTGTTCCACGGATATCCCCTCAAAACCCCCAAAGTGCAAGGTGTGATTTGGATCTATAACTTAGGAAGTTAAACTTTTTAGTTCAAATAAGAAAGATGGAAATTCTTACAGCAGAAAGACTTTTACTGATCTTATTGTCTTTGGTATATGCAATGTGGGTTTTTATATTTTGACATCTGGAGAATCTGGTATGTTTTACATTTCAGAATTACTATCCAAACACAGCTTACCTATTTTCACTTCTTGTATTGACTTCAACGCCTTGTTGCATAATGTTCATCTGTGTGCACTGAATCATTCTGGCTCGTCGATCTCTCAAATGCTTTTTGTTCCTCTAAAGGTGGCTACGGAGCAAAACCTGGAGGTGGAAAACTGCCTTTTGGTAAAAATAACTCTTTAAAGTGTTATGAAAAATGTTGTATGACTGTTCTGCTCAATGATGAATGATCTTTCATGTTATGACGTTTCAGGTTACGGCTTTGGAAATGTTGGCCCTGGACTCACGGCAGGAGTAGGAGGCCCTGCCTCGAGGCCCGGATACCCTGCTGGAACTGGTGTGTGTTTTTACCAGTTCAATATTGATATGGAATAGTGAGGGAGGAAATATTACAAAGTATGTTTCGTACATCCTCTCTGTAGGAGTGGGACCTGGGGGCATCTCACCTGCTCAGGCTAAAGCCGCCAAATATGGTAGCTCACGACATTCATTATAAAGTCAATTCTTCTGTATCATGAAATAAATAACAGTTGGGTGGTCCGTGAAGGTCTGTGCTCTCTCTTCCAGGTTCGGCAGGTGGTCAAGGCGTTGCTGGAGCTGGTGGACTGTATCCAGGGCAGGTGCCAGGAGGTATGATGTCCAACAAACGACATTTAAAAACTAAAGCAAAAGGCCTCTAGCAATATTAGCCCCCTCGTGGCCAAATAGATTATTCCACAACAGGAATAGAATTTGGGGATGGTGAAAAATAAAATACATAGACATAAACCACGGTGAAATGTGACTTTTGGGGACTGTTTGATAGAGGTGAACATCACATGTTAAGCAGCACTCTTGATAAATAATCCAGTGTCACTGTCATCTATATATTTATTATAAAGGACAACAATGATTAAGTTAACAAATGAAATCACTAATATTATTAATATGTGATGAAGCTAAACTATTACCAACTAAATTAGCATAAATCCTCCATAGCAACAAACTATAGGAAGTAATCCTGAACTTTGGAACTTGCCAACATCAGTATTGCTTAATATTAACATTATTTTGTACAGGTGTGGGGTCTGGGGCCATCTCACCTGCTCAGGCTAAAGCTGCCAAATATGGTAGACTACCACACTCATTACCAGGACAAGTAGCGATGCATTAGTAGCGATCATATTAGTCCATGCCCTCTTCTGCAGGTTTTGGGGCTGTCGGAGGTGTCGGTGGTGGTTTTGGAGGTGGTGTCGGTGGTGGTGTTGGAGGTGGTGTCGGCGGTGTCGGTGGTGGTGTTAGAGGGGTGTCTCCGGGGCAGGTGCCAGGAGGTATAAAAAAAAAACACAAACTAAAAGTCTTTAGCCATGTTGACGGTGTCATGATGGAAACGTTTTTTTTTTCACATACCATAGTATAAAACATTATCATGCATATTTTCCAGTGGGATATGGAGTTGGTTCCAAAGCTGCTAAATATGGTGAGAACTTTCATTTTTTTTTGCTGAACCTTATTCAAAATCCTTTTTTTTCATTTCTATCTTTTTAATTAACTCCTCCTGTAGTGGAAAGGTACATTAAATTACGTTAAGTTTAATAGAAGCTCTCTCACTGACCTGGAGGACTACCAGGAGGAGTACCAGGAGGAGTACCAGGTGGGGTACCATGGGGAGTACCAGGAGGAGTACCAGGAGGAGTACCAGGGGGGGTACCATGGGGAGTACCAGGAGGAGTACCAGGGGGGGTACCAGGAGGAGTACCAGGAGGGGTCCCTGGGGGGGTACCAGGAGGAGTACCATGGAGAGTACCAGGAGGAGTACCAGGAGGAGTACCAGGAGGTGCACCAGTGGTTGGTGGATATTCACCAGCAGCCAAAGCCGCTAAATATGGTATGGTGTATCAATGGCTTGATCATATGCCCTCTTTTGACTTGACATAATGCTCTGTAGCCTTCTTAACTACTTTACTATTAACTATTAGCTATACGTATGATTTGTCTTGTGTGTGGTGTGTGGATTGTATTTAGCTGTGCAGCTTGCTTTACATAAAAAGGCTCATTAGATAATCTTGTTTTCCATAGGAGTTGCCACAGGAGGACTAGGAGGTGCAGGCGGATTTGGAGGAACAGGAGGATTTGGAGCAACAGGAGGACTGGGAGGAACGGGAGGATACTCAGCTGCTGCCAAAGCTGCTAAATATGGTCATTTTAAAACTACTACAGTCTAATCTCAGGTTTAAGCACAGATTCCTTGTATCCAGAAATGAGTCAGATAACACCAAAGGCCAGGTGGTCAGACAAGGCTCATATTGAACACAAAGGGGTTCAGATCACAAACAAAGGTCTGACTGTCATGTATTTATATATATAGGTCTATGTATGTTTTGGGGGGCGGGGTCAATCTTTGAAGTGCAGTTTCAAATGCAGAGCCTGAGAGAGACGGATCCGGCCCGCCGGGGGGTCCAGTGCGTGAAAAGTGTGAAAATGACAGAAAGACATAAATTGCATTTCTATAAAAGTAGCTGCTACTCCTAAAGCGTCCACTGGGGGGCTCACTCTGCAAGTGAGCGCATGCGTTCGACCAGGATCGACGACCTTGTTCCTCCAGGCAGCAGAAGCTAAATTGGGTTTGACACCCCTGTTCTAAATACAACAAACTGGTTTGTCTTCGAACTCAGTCCAAATTGACTATATTAAGAAATGCCACAATATGTCTCACAGGGGCATTAGGAGGAGCAGGAGGCCTGGGAGGTGGAGGACAACTGGGAGGAGCAGGAGGACAACTGGGAGGTGGAGGACAACTGGGAGGAGCAGGAGGCCTGGGAGGTGGAGGACAACTGGGAGGAGCAGGAGGCCTGGGAGGTGGAGGATACTCCGCTGCTGCTAAGGCTGCTAAATATGGTAACTGAAATAATCACTGTAAAAAAAAAGTATTAGAGACCAAAACTACTGATCCAAGAAGTAATTTACGCGAGTTTGCATGATTTCACGGTTATTTTACAGGCCCGGGGGGTGCAGGTGTAGTTCCCGGTGGTGGTGCAAGTGGAGGGCAATTTCCTGGAAGAGTCCCCTTTTTACCAGGATATGGATGTGAGCCCCACAGCCCTTTCATCTACACATCCATTTTGATTTGACAAAATTCTAAGATCATGTTTTAACCCCATCTTTTTTTGTTTCGCAGCTTTAGCGGCTGGTGCTAAACCTCCTAAATATGGTGAGATTGTGGTACTTAGAATTTCACACATGATTACCATGACATAATGTGTGACAAGACTTATTTCACCTACTCAATAAAATCCAATGTTACAATCACCTGTTTTGGAAACCGCCTTAAATGCTTAATACTGGATTTAATTTGGTTTTGATTATACAGCTGTTATTTGGAACCTTTCCTTCGTGAAAGTGTATTAGAGATTCCTTCTTTACTTATTCCCAAACAGGAGTCCCAGGAGCAGGCCTAGGAGGAGGCGGAGTTCCGGGGGGAGCAGGGCAGGTGCTTCCTGGCGGCTACGGCAGCTTTGGAGGTAAGTGGTCAAATTGTCGTATCGGAGTTACCAAAAAGGATCTGGACATTGAGATTTTCTACTGCTTTGCTTTTGGGAAATGTTGTCAAATGAATTGTCAGTCACAAACATAATGTTGCCTCCCGGCAGGTTATGGGGCTGGAGCTAAACCGCCAAAGTATGGTAAGATGTTTCCTGTTATTGTATTTGAATACTCGTCTGAGTCATCTCAAGTCAAAGATTACAGTTGGAGACATGCCTCTTGCAATGAACTAATTGAGATGGGAAGGTTTATATTTTCAAACTAAATGTTTCAGGAGTACCTGGAGCAGGTTTAGGAGCAGGAGGAGCAGGAGTAGTTCCTGGCTTTGTACCAGGACAAGGAGGTGGACAATACTCTGCTGCCGCAAAAGCTGCTAAATACGGTATAATAAATAGGCTCACATGCAGACACATTCAATAGTGTATGAAGTAAGTAAGCTCATCATGAAACCTCATCCTTTTCGATCAATAAGGAATTTCCGGAGGAGTTGGAGCAGGTTTAGGAGGAGCAGGAGGAGCAGGAGGAGCCAGAGTGGTTCCTGGCTTTGTACCAGGACAAGGAGGTGGACAATACTCTGCTGCTGCAAAAGCTGCTAAATACGGTATAATAAATAGGCTCACATGCAGACACATGCAATAGTGTATGAAGTAAGTAAGCTTATCACGAAACCTCATCCCTTTCGATCAATAAGGAATTTCCGGAGGAGTTGGAGCAGGTTTAGGAGGAGCAGGAGGAGCCGGAGTGGTTCCTGGCTTTGTACCAGGACAAGGAGGTGGACAATACTCTGCTGCTGCAAAAGCTGCTAAATACGGTAAAAAGAGCACAAAAAATACAGTTAGAGACATGTTTTCTGGAATGAACTAATATAGATAGTACGGTTTGAATTTTCAAACCAAATGTTGGGGTTTCAGGAGTACCTGGAGCAGGTTTAGGAACAGGAGTAGTTCCTGGTTTTGTACCAGGACAAGGAGGTGGACAATACTCTGCTGGAGCAAAAGCTGCTAAATACGGTATAATAAATAAGCACACAAACATCACACAGTCAGAAATACTCTGCCATATCATACTTCGATTTTATTCATTTGTGCATAATCAACACATTATAAGAGGTAAGACAAAATATTTGTCTGTTTTACAATAATTGAACATGCTTTATTTTTCTCGACTAGGTGTGACAGGAGGAGCTGGAGCAGCGGTGGAAACAGGAGGACTCGGAGGTACAGGAGGAGTTGCACCTGGAGGAGGTACTGAATATCCAACATGTTTATGGAAATTCAGTAGAAGTACAATGTTTTGTCATCATAAAAAGTGATAGTATGTTCTGAAAAGATGTACCAGACTATGCTCTATCGACCCACATTGGACCAATTTGCCTTGAGGAACCATATTGTGAATTATTGCCAAGGCAACGTCAGCGATTGATAAATGACAGACAGACAGAGTTTCCATTCGGTGGTCACATTCACCCGTGGCACACAAATAAATGAATTTTAGAGGAAGCGAAAGCAGAGAATTTGAATCTTCCTCTGATCGCTCCCCTCCATTCACCGAGGCGAGGTACATTTCCCAACAGCGTCAATGGAGTCAGACACATTAGAACCATTACTGATGAAATTCTACCTGGAAGCAAATGTTCCGTGGCCTCGGTCAGCTGACCTCCTGCGTGACCCTCAGGGGGAGTCACCGGAGTGGGACTCGCGGTGCCAGGAGCTACTCCAAGTACGGGCGTCAGTGGTGGTCCAGACGGTTCCGCTGTCTTGGGGACAGGTAAAGCTGAGAATACGGTTTCTTATTTCCTTAGGTGAACATTTTTTTTTTCATATCTTGTATGTTTTTAACTTATTTGCTTTTATAGCGGTGTACGCAGGCCCCGCTGGAACTCCCCAACCAGGTACAGCTGAATGCCAATACTCTTCATTTTCCTTTTCTGTGATATTTTAGCCGCAGCTTCATAAGGAATACGGGAGGGAAAGCGCCAATTCCCACTTGTATTTGGCAAATTCACTCTACCATCGTCTTACTGCACCAGTACTGTACCATCAGCTATCCCCTCTACATGTTCTCCCCCATTTCCTGCACACAAAACTCACATGTTGTTTTCACTGCTAGTGCTACCAGCTATCGACCGCCTCTAGCTAACAGCCGCCCAGCAGTGGCTGTGTCGCTCACTGCGCCTGTTCAGAGCACAACGGATGAATCTGAATGAAACAGTTTATATGGCCAGATATTACGGTATCAAACTTACATTTTCGGATTAGAACCATCAAACATTTCTCTTTTTCTGCATTAGGCTACTTTTCCAACCCTCTCTAACACTGAGCTTGATTGATCACTTTCATGCATTAGATACCTGTGATTTCCGGACAATGGCTTATCTAATGTCTAATATAATCATTTTCTTTTTGACAGTTTCTGGTGGAATTATTTAGTCTAGTGGTAGTTTTTACATAAAAAATGTTTTTATTGATCATGTGCTAAAAATGCACTTAACTCACTTTTTGTTATTTCACAGCTGGCGCAAATGTTGGTAAGTATGTTTAAAAATATATTGTGTTGGGATTTACAACAAACGAACTCAACAATTACTATTTTTGAACATCTTGTATTCAATAGATAAATGAACAACTGTTTATTTATTTGTTGCAGGCGGAGCAGGAGTTGCAGCTCCCTCTGGTGGTAAGAGACATTTTTTCCCACGTGAAAGATATTCCTTTATTAGTCCCACAGTGGGAAAATGTACAATATAGTTCAATATTCTGTAGTATTTGTACAAAATGTAGATACTTTTCTCAATGATGTTGCTCTATTTTTCTCAGTTACCCACGTATTTTATGCAGGATGTTAACTGATGTAATTCGGACTTGTGTTTTAGGTGGTTCTTCAGGCCAAGGTCAGCATGGTAGGTGTAAACAATCTATTTATATCTGAGACTTACTTTGGAACAAATATTCGTCAAATTGTCAACTAATCTCATTTTTTACCTGGTCATGTAATTTCCATATATAAAGAAAGCCTGAATAAATACATTTAAAGAAATGGTTAAAGGTAATTTATATGTATGGTAGTAATAGTAGCATCATAATACAAAAATTCTATATCATACATAATAATAATAATAATAGTGATTTAATCATCGTCACATTTAAGTCTTGGAAATTTACTGTTGAAACGTGAACCACTTAGTCGTATTAATGCTATATTTAGTACTTGAACTTGTCTTGGGTGTGTTTCTGTCTTTTTTGTTTTCATTTATATTAATTAGCCAAATGTTGTTCTCTCCTCTTTAGTTGCAACTGGAGGCCACCAACCTGGAGGTAGGCCAACATTTATACCTTTGTTCTCTGAAGAACTCTGATCGGTTTAGCCCTCAAGCCATGTTTGTCTTTGAAAATGACAATTTTCAAATGTTGTTTACATGATGCACCGATGCTTGAGTCACAATGACCACAATGTGTAGCTTATGTACCAAAGCCCTGAACCAAATAATACACTCAGCTTGCAGTTCTACAACACACTTTTTTTTTAAACTACACACATTCTTTAACATTTGGAAAATTCTTCCTGAATACAATCTGCAATTTAAAAAGCCAAACTTAACTGAATAACCTCAATGTGAGACAGTACATCCATCTGGCCTCCCGGCGGAGACAAAGACAGTGAACAGAGATGGTTTGTGATAACAAAACATTAGCAATTCTGTTTTCAGGCGTTGGTGTTGTTTCAAGTGGCAAAGCACCGAAACCAATCTTCCCAGGTAACGATGACTAACAAACAAATCATCATCATTGATCTGTTCAACAATGCTTTTGTTGATACATAACCTACTTTGTCTTTCTTGTGTCCTTCAATGCATGTATTTGATTTTAGTAATTCCACAATACCAACATTAAATCTATTGTTGAAATAGGTCCTGAATATTTAGTATTACTGCAAACAAACTGCAGCAGAATCTCCAAATCATAACAACTAATGACATTATTAATACAGTTTTAATTATCTTATTCAATGTTATAAATCACACTTTCACACACTCTATTTACCTTACTGTGCACATTCTGTCTGGACAGATAATGACTCAACTTGAATCGATAAAAAGGCCAGTTAGTATATTAGGAAAAGCTGCATCAGGCATTTCTCTACCCAATTACACCTCCAACAGACGGAACAGTCATCAGTCAGCAGGTTTGCAGTTGTACAGTATTTTAGCTATTCTGCACTATTTTAGCTGAGATTGACTCAAGACTTAATGCAAGGCGCTTTTCCTGCATTTCATTTAGTCCAACTAAATGTTATATATCAAGATAAAAGTCCCTGAGCTTTGCTGGTTGCATCCACATAAGACAATAAACAAACCGAGAAACATTCACTGGTAATGTCAAAAATATTGCATGGGGTAAAATATATGTTAAAGCACAATCAAGATAAAGTTACAATACATATGATATACTAATGTAACTCAGCGGCGAATACTAAAACAAATGAATAATCTTGAATTGCAATGACTATGCCCTACTATAACATAATAATGTGCATTAAATTCCTCTTTTAGGATCTAATAGGTAGATGTAGCTGCAGAGGATGAACATTTAGTCTTTAACACCTTTTCTCTGTAGGTGCAGGAGCAGGTGTTGGTCCGGCCGGAGGTGGATATCCCTTCAGTGGAACCTATGGAGGCCTGTTTCCCTTTTCCACAAACATTTATATCTGTGGTTGGGCTTGTTGTGGCTGTGCTTTCTACTCTGTCTTTGCTTCAGTTCCTCATAGTGCTGATACCATGTCATGTGGCATTTCCATGTGTAGGCTCACACGTTGTTGTTTTTTTTGTAGGTGGAGCAGGAGCAGGAATCCCACTGGCGGCAGGAGGTTATCAAGGTTAGGACCCACCTACATTTCATTTTTTTACGTCAAAGTGAACCTTTTTACACCCTGCAAACTTTATACACATTTGTTGTGTGATGGAGAAACCTAAATCATTAACACTTATTCCCTCATTCATTAAAAATAAATCTTGTTTTTTCTTTTAAGTCAGGCGTATTTTCTTCACGATTAGATTGGTTCAATCATTCTTTGGATGAGGCGGCCCCCGACACAAACTGTAGGACATGCGTTTATCAACCAGACAATAATGCTACTTTTCTCTGTCATCATGATTCAGGCGGATACAGGCCATATCAACATGGTTATGGCCAGGGTATGTATGAGAGAACGGGAGGCTGCCGCCACTATTACAGTCATACTAGAACGTTCCGCCCGCTGCTCAAAGTGACAGTTGGTCAGGAGATGCCATCACATTTGCACTTCCTGTGCCCGGAAACCGACCGGCATGCTGATAAGTTTCTGTGTGGGGATTATTTTCAGGAAAAAGAAACCAGCTGGATGCCTTGATGAAGGAAATCCACTATTGTTTTCATTTCCCCGTTTTTCCTTACAGCACGGCCATGGGTGAACCACGTAAGAGCCTTGACCACCGTGTCTAAGCCTCTTTTCTTTTTCTTGGGACAGGTGGTCTGACTTATCCTTCTGCGGTCGGACTGGGAGGTGCTGGTGGGGCTAAACCACCCAAACCAGGTAGTGTAAGAGGCCGGTCATTCTTATGGTACAAGGAAACATACAGAAAGTCTTGTTATTTGGAAAAGCTCTTGAGTTGAGCAGATGTTGGCAAACACTGTAGATTGTCGGGGGACAATTTACGCATAGATTATGTGTCAGATAACACAAATCCCCAGAGGGTCCTGCCCTGAAACACAAAAATTCTGCCAGAGGACGTTTGGATGAAGTTGTTAATGTGACGTCAGCTGAGCCGCTGGTTGAATATCACTTCAGGGGGATAAACGACAACAGCCATAGACCCACAAAACGCATAATAAGTTACAAAACTGTAAGAATGGACGCATTATCATGATTTGATCGTTTGCTTTTCCTTTGAACAGGTTACGGTAATCTTGGAGCCGGCGGTGTTTATCAGCAAGGTGAGCAGCGGCGCACGTGTGTTAGATATTTCCTTCGCGCCTGTAGAATGAATCTTCTTTTATTTTTAAACTAACTTAACAGAGGGTTAATGTGGCCCACATTTGACTTCAGCTGTCCACAGCACACTTTGAACTTTGGCAGTGTAGCTTCCGAGGATTCCTCTCCTCCGTCGCCCATCAGGGAGGATGAGTGTAATCACACGGCAACAGTCGACAGTTCAGCCTCCTCTCACTGCTGCACGGATACCGTACGAGCATTAAAACTCTCGGCCATAATCCTCCTCCCATTGGCCGGAGGGATATTTGGTCTGCGAGACATGCATGACCCACAGATGGTTTAATAACTTTCCTCATTTGCCAGTAGAGAATTGAGCTTTGCCAAATGGTGGATAATTGTTGTCGTCCAGAAAAATAGGTCACCACTGAATGAATCAATAGGTTATTTATTCACAATCAACCTGCTGTTTACTGCTACGACATTTCCCGGCGACACTAATTGTTATATTAAAGCGTCAACCACATATTGTCAGTTTACACACTGGTAACATTTTACCGTCAATGTGTCTCAATGGTAACTGCTTTTTATATTTGGCAGGTGCCGCTCCGGTGGCCCCTGGTTACGGAGGAGGTTACCCCCAGCAGTATTACCAAGGTACCAATCCTGCTCCCTCCGCACGTGTACACATGTTAAACAGCATTGATAGTAGTGACATTTGTGGACCGACGGTTGTGTCATAAATCAGTGGATGGAACAGAAGAGGGAGAGTGTGTGTGTGTGTGTGTGTGTGTGTGTGTTTGTGGTTCATTTCTTGTTAGAAAAAAAGAAATGGTTTTAACATAATACACATTACGTTATTTTCCCTTTGTTTAATGTTGATTTAATTCTATTGAAATGTCCCATTCTTTCTGCTTCATCCAGTTACACGTTAGCCTGTTTATTTCTGAATAGTTACTGAAACCTTTTCATTCTTAGTATGTCATCATCGTCTTTGCTGCTGCTGGAAGTCACACATTTCACCAAATACCTGCCCCCACATAGACAAGGAGGCAGAGTATTTAACTTTTCAACTTCATTTGTTAATCGGGGGGCATAGCACAGCTCGATGGATGAAAAGACAGGAGTGCGTACTTATTGCTTCCCTTCTAGAGCCGAGAGCAAAGTGGAAATTAGAACTACTGCCATATGAAAGAAAACGTCACCGTCCCCAATTCATCATCAAATTACCGAAACCTCTCATAGAAGATAGTTAGTTAGTTTACGGCTGTTAATGTCCTAAGCGATGTCAGCAGAACAGGCTTTTAAAATGAATTTCTTGCATCTCAAATTCAAAACATGGGAGGATGACTCTGCATAACACAATTAAATTGTGCTTGAATAATGATGACCTGCCTTTTCCTCCTGATTACAGAGAGATGAATTGGATTATATAGACAGAGAAGTTTTATTGATGTTTAATCTAATCTTCTTTCCATTTGTCAAAAACAACAGAATGTTTTCTTCTGTTTCGGAAGTCATGCTATTGAAATTGCAGCAACTTAAATTGGAAAAAATAGGATTTCTTTTCCGGGTCTTTGCAATGCAAAACGCAAACGAGAAACGGTGATTGTGTATCCAAGTCCGCTGCTGTTACCAACCGACTTCCCTCACCGCATCCCCTCTAGGATGAATAGTGGGAGGTATCGAAAGAGGTTTCGTCCTACTCTAATGGTACCATCTCATCTCTCACGATGCTGTCTAGGTGGATATGTACCGGCCCCACTGACTCCTCAACAAGGTACCGCCGGTCTCCTCACATGTGCAATCATAAAAACACCACCTTAGAAAGTGACATTAACAAAATGTAAACGCTTGCAACGTTCTCTCTCTCTGCTCGTTGGCGACAACGTCAGATTATTTGGATGAGATTGGAGGCGCGTGGGTTGTCGTTGTGTGCGCTTGTCAGATGGCACGGCACAACCAGTACATTCAACACATGATAATCTGCAACTTCTGGTTACGGACGGTGGGATTATTTAATAGAAACACGTCCGGTTTCTTAGATAACTGCAGACAGCGCTTTGAACAGCATCTGATGTTTTGCCAGTTTTCGAGGACACTTCTGTGAACGTACGTTATTTATGGACAGTATGTACGTATGAACTTCCAACGCCTTGTGAACCAGTTTCCCACTGCCAGTGTGTGTGAACGCGAGCGTGACGGTTGTCTCTGTGTCTTAGTCATGGGATTACATTACACGCAATACTACAACATACAGCCTCCTGTGATTGACATGTATGTTCCAAAGAGACACGAGTATTGTACATGTAGGGAAATTAGATAGTTGACTCACAAATAGGACTTTAGTCGTTCTCTCATATGAATAAAGGCTGGGTAAGAATGCCATTGCTATATATTTTCATATGCAATATGGTTTAACTAATCATTATATTAGATGTAACAGGAATATGAAATCAGGATAGTACTTCTTGTAATGCCTTTTGTCCACTAGTGAGTGCAGATTTTTTTAAACTAGACGTTGCTTGTAGTTTCTAGCAAAAAATCCATCTAATTTAAACACCGCTCCTTCTGTCTTTAGCGTATAAGGGCTTCTCTGGGCCGATGGCAGCACAGTATAGGTTCTTCACTCAGTCATAATAGTGTGTATAAATAGAGTAATCAGCTCATTCATTTCTTGTTCTGCAGCCAAAGCAGCAAAGTACGGTCCATTGCAGAGCTTCCTTGGTGGTGCTGGAGGAGGAGGAGGAGGTGGAGGAGTCTACAGAGGTAAAATATTGTTTACTATCTCCGGTCGGTCTGAGCAAACAACGTAGAAAAGGGTGAAGTGTAATATTTGGTATCTTGGGTTGTTCTTTGCTGCAGGTGGAGTAGCAGGATGCCAGGGAAAGTACTGTGGCAGGAGGAGGAAGTAGACGATCTCTAGATATCCAGTGTGACCTCAAGACACCATGGTGCTACTGCATGATAGGAAATGTACATTTTATATGCAAACAAACCCCATTAGAAAACATGTAAAGAGGTTTGGTTTTGTTTTTTTAATTGACTTCTACGTCTGTTTTTATGCAAACCCACCGACCCAGAAGTTTGTACACGCTCAGATGTGACGTGTCTTATTGATCGTGGCTTTAGTCAATGATGTGCTCAAATTAATCAGCTATCACTCCCCTTACTACACTCCCCTAATTAGAATAGAGTGTGTGTGTGTGTGTGTGTGTGTGCGTCACCATGTGTCGTTGTTGTGCACGAATGCGTGTGTGCGTGTATCATTGTACTGTGAGAAAGACCGACTGAACGTCGCCTGTCACGTGAGTGATTTCTCTCTCGGTTTTAATCATGAATCAAGGTGGGCTGTCCTCAGCCACATAAGACCTCGCTGTGCAGAGCTTGTCATCCGGTCGGGGTCGGTCCAGGCTCGTCCGAAAAATGGATGAAATGTGGCCAATCCCAATGTCGTCTCTTGGCTCCCCGTCTTCTCTGCTGCTATTTTAAGCCTGCTGGGTATAAAGCAGCAGGAATTGGGGTTCTGGACAACCCATCTGCTCTCAGTAACTTTGAAGATTTTAGGTGCTACGCAGTTCAGTTTTCCATGAATTTCTAACGTTGCCAAACTTGTGATGTATGAAGAAGCAGTGTTTGCTGAAGACGTTACAGGGGAAGCCTTCAAAGTATATAAAAAAAAGCCTAAAATACTACTCTGGCGTTTTCATTACATATGTGTGAATGTTTCATTAAGTGTCTCAAATAGAGCGCTTTATTATGCTTCCAATGTTTAGTCTCATTACAGCAGTTATTTACATTTATTTGTCATCACATGACTTTTCAAGATGTCTTGCACCATTCTTTGACTAATATCTTAATTGCACCATTCTTTGACTAATAGCTTTATTGTTACCAGGAATGCGTGAACGATCCTTTCCTTTCGCATTTATTCAGCGGTTAGAATCGTACAACTGAATTTTGTTTATTGGGAGAGACTAAGTGTTAGTGAGAGGCATGATCCCACTGTTCATCCTTTACTTGAGCTGCTTTTACAAAGGCTCACCAACCAAAGGTCCATGAGCGCTGTTGCCAAGTGACCCGATCTCTCTCTGTGGTTGTGTACTGTATTTTGTGTACTAAATTGATAAACGCAGGCTTCGGTTCCTTCACTCTGCGCTGTGTAAGAAATGTCTTTGAGCCCCGCTGGGTCTGACCTGGTCCTATGTGCCATGGGATAGTCTTCATCTTTATTTAAAACTGTTTTTTTATAAGGAGGAACAGTGTGGTTTTGCACTTTTTATATTTCCATGTGACACATGTGACTTGTTCCTGGAATCCAGCATCAATTTGCTTCATTAAAAAACAAAATACAATGTGTAAAAAAAGATATTGCGTTGTCCTGCTTTGTTTTTGTGATTGCTTTTCACAGGCGCATCAATTTGTCCCTCAAAGTGCCTCGGCTGGTAGATCAGTTTGCTGCAAGCATCATGCCACAAAGTAATAATATCGCAGGTGTAAGTCTTTTCTGTTTGTCCCACTGGGCAAAAATGAATCAGGAACGACGACATTTAGTGTGTTTTATTAGTTGGCACAGCTCTTGGTTGTAATGACAACAAACAGATGGGGGGGGGGGGGGGGGGTTGGCTTTGTGCCTCAGCGGTAACTTAACTGACTGTTCTTGTGGTGCCAGCTGGAAATAATGAACTCATGTTGCTGTTCTCCCGAGATCTCCTGGGAGGACCAGTGACCCGTGCGCTGCACCCTGGACATCTAGTTCACCATCAGCAGAAGTAAACGTCCCACTTTGGAAACAGTGTCACTGTGGAACTGCAGTATAATATTGTAGGTACTTCTACAAAGGAGTAACTATGTGGTAGCAAGAATTAGGGAAAACTCTTTTGGGCTTGTGTTTGTTGTTGTGTTGTTCCTAAAAGGAATGCTTAGTTTAAATCCAAGATAATATTAATTCATCATAATCCTTTTTTACATCTTGGGGTTCACTTTTATCTCTTACTCTTTAACATTTTTCCATTGACTCCAGTGACAAAGAAAACGATGCATTTTTTGTTGCAGAAACGCATCTCTATATATCGCAATATTTTATGTTTACATTGAACATATCAACCAAATAAAAGGAGGTTATCATTATGTATTCATTTGCCGCTCATTGGTGTTTCCTGCACTGCGCCGGGCCCCCCCCTGAAGACATGCATTCATTAAAGCAACGAGCGCTGCTGGTTGGCCGCCACTCGTCCTCCTCTCCCCGGCTCAGCTGCTTCATTGGTCGGCAGTCTCTCTTGAATCAAGCGCCGCACAGACGTGCATCGGCGCCGGGGAGGAAGCATCGCGGGCCGCCGCAGGGAGGGACCGAAGCGAACCGCGACAGGACCGCTGCACTGCTGCTGCTGCTGCTGCTGCTGCTGCTGGGGGTGCTGGAGCTGCCGGTGGCCCGTCGGACATCCCCGTTCATCTGTCGACCCTGAGGCGGCTGGCTCTTTAGCCGGAGCTCGGTATCCAAAGAGTGGATGAGGTTGATGCTGCTCTGCTGCACCTGGAAGGACGAACGCATGGGAGAGGAGGAAGGTGAGGAGCCGCCGCTGGGCGCGCAGGGGCGGGAAGACGCTGTTCCACCCCGTCACGCTTTCCACTACACCCCCCCCCTCCACCCCCCCTCCGTTGACCGGCGCTTATGGGCAATACTACGCGGCATCGTTGTTTTTTTTGGTCTGCGTGTCCGTATTGTGGTGCCGCCGCAGCCGTGTCTCGTGTTCGGATGCGGCGGTCTCAGGCCACGCGCGCAGCACTCTCATCCATTCGACCTAGAGGATGTGCGCATGTGTTCAGCGTGTGACAAGCAGAAGCAAGTTACAGTGATCAAACTAATGCGAGGACTGTGACGTCATTAATGCGAAATGAGACACTTTTATTATGTGCATCTTGGAGTTATTGTTCTGCATGACACATAAAGGTTTTACAGAGTTGCAGAGTTGAGTTGCAGATAATAGCATCAACGATTCAAATCCTCAGTTATCTCTTCCTGGTTCACTGGCTTGATTTACTAATGCCTCTCAGAACATGATAACCAAGTTTTTCCTCAATCTAATTTGCTGAGAGGAACATTATCTGAAGAAATGATGCCAGCACAATGGTTTGGTGGGTTGTTGGGTGTTTTAACAAATGTATTCATGCTACACAAAGCATTGGCCTTTGGAATAATGTTTGATCTTTTTAAATTTATTAATAAATGGCCTATTTTTTTGTTGAATTGGAACGCAAATTATATATTATCAGAATATTGTTTAAATAAATGCTGGGAACAATTGCTCTAGAACAAGCGTTGGAATAATTATTTGTGTATCACTGTAAATACGTTTCGTTTCGAGACACTATTTCACTGTAGTTGTCATTCAGCCTCGATCATGATTACTCACCTTTAATGTAATAACTCACTGTGCAGGACGAACCTCTGCGGGAGTTTTTGCAAGTCATGATTTGGGAGGGATGGGACACCTGCCAGGAAAAAGTAGTGTGAGTGTGAGTCCGTGTTAGAAGGCAGGTGTTTGTGCGCTTTTTGCTGAGGTATTTGCATCCTCTCTGAAACCTTTGCAGACAGCAGAGGTCCAGTTTTCAAATATAAAAAATCCCCGGTAAAGAGAATGAGGTGAAACCCATTCATTAGTAAAGAGGGGAAGTGAGGGGAACAGGAGAAAAAAAGCCATCAGCACGAACCAGCGAGTTTTCAAGCCAATCGGATCAATATATTTACTCCAGCAAGGCGGCTCAGTCATTACAGAAATGAGCCGACCGCACAGGAACCTCCGCCATCAAAGGATGGAGGAGTAATCAAAACCTCTGCTTTGTTCTCCTGTGATCCAACATTGATCCAACAATATACAGACATCGAGCTGCGGGTTAAACTCTGAACTGATCTGCACTCAGGACCGTTACATTTATTCTAGCTGTTCTTTTGTCTGTAAAATATCAGTAAATAACAGTATAAATGTAATAAATACAGTGCACGCTGTTTTATTTTTCAGCTGCAGAAACGTCACCGATGATTTCCTGCATTGTGTAATTTGCACGCAGGCTCAGGTCAAGTGAAATGTTTTTGTAGTTTCACTTTAAAAAATAATTTAGGAATTGAAATATTGTCTGCTTTTATGCTAAGAAGGTGGGAACAGGCAAAAACTGTCACTATAATTCAACAAAGTGTCTTTCTGAAATCTGATTATGTGAATTTACACTAATTTCAAGAACCCAGCAATGTTATTTGAGAATATTGTGAAAGTTGTTCATCTGTAGCTTCTTCTTCCACTCAACGATTCAAGCCTACTAATGAAGGGATTATCGCCTTTATGTCCTTTCATCCGAGATTTATATCATAGTTAATATTCTCCCTTTAGAGAAGTTTACTCTTTTATTAAAAATGATAAATGATTTGTCACGTAAGCAGAATTAGAAAAAAATGGTGTTCCTAGTGCTACAATATTTTGACCAAGATTCACTGGTTAATGATTACGATTTATCGTATACTATATTTAACCGGACTACAAAAATTTCGTTTCAGTTTCATTATATAACTTTGAGAAAGAAAGCACTTAAGAAATAATCTGTATATAACAGCAACAGGCTTGTTCTATTTTTCTAAATGTAATGATTTGATATAAATACGATATCTGTTGATGTGCCTGTTGAATGTTGTCTAAAATGAAGAAGCATTTATTCTGTGCTGTTTGTTTGCTATCCGGAGCCTCAGTGAGGATTTGCATGGAAGGCGAGTTAAGAACAGAGATAGCAGTCACATGCAAACCCATATCAGCGAATATGACACGTCGTCAAAGGACTGCCATTGATTCTATGCGAATTGCACCATAAAGCCGTGGATGCCAGTTCCTCCTGTAACCTGCAATCTCTCGCGTTTTCAGCCGGAGGACGTTTGCCCGTGTGCGCGGGATGCAAACAGAGGATCTACGATGAGCAGTACCTCCAGGCCCTCAGCTGTGACTGGCACAGCGTCTGCTTCAGGTCTGTGCAACACTAGCCCACCTCCCTCCCGCCCCGGCATGTCCACACGAGTCTTTAAAGGTCAGGTGATGGGGGCGTCTTCTTCAGCGACCCGCTGGATGAGTGTGGAGCTGAAAACCATTAGTCCATGGCAGGGTTGGGTCACTGGAAAGAAAATAAATCCACCTTCTGCTGCAATTTTTCTCCCCGTGTCTCTCCCTCCTCTCCTTCTCCATCATCCCTTCTGCTGTCCAATGGAGCGGTTAATGGACATCAAAATAAAAATAGGTATTATAAATAATCACGTACAATGACCTTTGATGAATAAACAAAACGCTGTGTAGTGTAGTTTGTGTGAAGTTTAAGCAATAACAGTAGCTGGTTTCAGCTCTTTTCTCTGCCATGCGTCGCAGCAAAATCAAATAGCGTTTAGACTGTTAATTGTTGTAAAAAAATATATATGTTGTTAAGGAAAAGACCAGTTCGGGTGATCGTTTAAACACGTTTATTACTCCTATAATTCATATGACTCACCACGGACACAGAAGCTCAGTAGCGAAGTCCCTCACAATTGAGCGGTTTGAAAACCTGTTTGAATAATGTTTACAAAAAATAATTACATCAAATGATGCAGCCTGATCTCCAAAACCAGTTCGTAAAAATGTATACGAAAATCTTGAACATACAAATTTGGTAGTGATACATACGAAATGACGCCACCCTATTCAAAGTGAATGGGGACCTGCACCCTGTAAACACACTGTGTGAAGTCTAACGATGTAACCTAACCCTAACCCCCTCCAAAAATCCGGAGAGGCGGAGAGACGTTCACTCAAGGGGCGTGGTTAACCCCCAGCAGTTCGTATGTATCACTACGAAATTTGTATGTTCAAGATTTTCGTATACATTTTTACGAACAGGTTTTGGAGATCACGTTGAATGATGATAAAGCATTGACTTTGATTCCAAAGCAGCTCCTTTTTAAAGGATGCCTTCAGCTTGTTCGATTTTTGATGGATTGTTCTGCGGCACATTGTGTGAGTGGGCAGTGAGACTTCACGTGTCTCCGTGTGAATTCATCACATTGCTTGGATTTCAACCACTATTACGGTTTTTAACATTGAGCATTACAACATGTAATATACTGTATGTCTGTGGCTTAACTGATCGGAACGCAGAAATTATGTTTTCGTAGCCTCCTAAACCATGATATTATTTGATTATTGTAAACCCTTATATACCCATATATATGGGTACATATGTGTATATATATATATACATATTAGAACCACACAGATACAAATCTACATCATCACATTCCCTTTGAAGGCATCTTTTAAGAGCACCTACATGCTACATGTTCGTCATCCTATTGTCACTCAATCTTCAGATCAATACAGTTGCATCAGGTCAAATAACTCTTTGAATATAAAGAGATTCAAAGATAGTGGAGACACACTAATGGTCATTGATTCTTTGAAGACTGTAAAATGTAATCGGAGACTTCCGCTTTTTGTGCGATTTAAGGGTCATATATTTGCTTTTTGCAGCAAATGTTTTCACCACTGGAATTTCCCTCGATTAATTAAAAACATTTAACATATTTATTCCACGCAGCTCGCTGCACAACAGAAACTTAAATACATTTAGCAAAAACAGAGACCCGTCAACCACACCTGCATCACGCGAGGGCCTTTTAGTGTTTGTCTGTTGTTGTTGTTTTTGTACGATTCCATCACACTGTGGCAGAAATATAATACGCTCCCTCCCTGATAAGCCAGCGCTGATAATCCCATTAAGACGAGTGGCTCGTGCAGCCGTACCTGAAGGTACAAACCTCCGCCATGGAGGCCATTGACTCGTAGGGGCACAACACAGTTTATCTCCATCCGCGGGGACGTACAGGGTCCCACCGGAGGATACCACGCTGTTATTGTTCCACGTTGACTAAGAGGAGGCTCCGCTGGGGGCCTGGTGTTGGTGGAGAATCCATTTAACGGTTGAAGATGAGACAGGCGAACTTTGTGTTTCAGATGCAGCTTGAATGCAGATGCAGAGACACAAAGACCCGATTAGATCAGTCTGTCTTTCCTAATGGGTGAAAAATCGTCATTTGGTGCATTCTTGAGATGTTTTAGAAATGCGACACTCGTCCTTTCACTCTGTTCGTCGGATTGCCGTGTGGAAAACTGACCTCTCAGTGTGTCGTTAATGATTTCCCCCGGATGGATGTCTGGATGAGAAATCTGAGGAGGCCATCTGGGCACAGGGCAGAGTGTGTTTGTTTGTGTTTGCGTGTGTGTGTGTGATGATGAAAGAGTGCAGAAAGGGAGTCACATCCGACTGCCTCGGCGTGAATGAAGAATTGTATTTGGTCTCAGTGAGTTGTCTTTTTCAGAACCTTTGCATTTATAGCTTACTTAAGTGCACACTCAAGTGAAGTAATTTCCCACCTTTTGGTGTGTTTGCATTTGTATGCACTTTGTACTTTGCCATAAAAATAAAAGCACTACTTTGTATTTATTTTTGTAACTGCGGCCTCATTAGGTGCAAACTTCAGCTCCCTCAAACTCTTTCAGCTGTCCGACATCATCTCAGCCCTTTTGTGACACGACGCGCACCAACGGTGGAGTCAACAGGAGCGAAGCCATGTCAGTAAATAAGTACTACCTGGTAGTCTCCTGAAAAGTGTTGCATCCTCCTAGAAATCATCACAAATCTTTCTCTACCTCCCACAACGTGTCTAGAAATGGTGGGGAATCTTTGACCCAGTTCCCAATCAAAGGAGCAGGATTGTCAAAGAAAAGGAGGATGCAAGAGAACCTCTCAAGACTTCTGTAGAAAATGAACTGGTGGGAGTGAGAAATGGAGCCTGCTGCTGCAAAGGAGCATCACTGCAGTGAAAAGGAAGTGGAGACAATAATAATAGCAGCTGGGAGGTCAAAAAGAAAGTCCCCAGAGTGCTGTTTGACGACTGCGGGGTCCCGGGGGGCTGGAGAGAAGAACACCTCAAAATAGCAGCGGCTCACTGTACATACATGCAGCGGCCTTCATGGGAAGATGTGCTGAGATCTGTTTTCACATTCTCCCCAAATGTCCACTGTTACTACAAACACCACAGCGTCCTCTTGACTAGGAATGCTGCTAAACATAAAACTATAGGAAACTCATAGGCACAAGAATATGAAGCGCAGTGAAAAGAAACCTCACAGATTGGAGGATGGTGTCATATCACGTGAATATCAACAAGAAAAAGTCCTCGACTCCCAGAGGAACACAAACAGTCAAACCAGGTCAGAGGAGACAAATGTATTCATGATTAAATAAAGGTGACATGTACACTTACGTTATAAACATCCGTCACAGCCTACAGATCGCCTTCCTGCTTCTCTCGTTTCATTTGGAACACAATATTTTACCAGTATTTTGTGGACGTTCGCTTTTGGTTCAACTTTAAAAGCCGTGTGTTTAACTGTCGTCGTAACATTTCCACTTGAAAAAAGCAGAAGTTCTAAAACATTAACTAATGATTCAAGTGTCTCAGTAAACCAGTGGGACCAGGACCCTGAAACCGAAGCAGCTAAATGGAATTCAGCCCCTTTTCTCCACATATTTTACACCTGCGCTTTTCATTCAGTGGCATGTGAAGAAAAAGACCAACAGTATATTATCAAACGATTGTGGTAATTACTTTTTTGGTTTAAGTGCCAAAAAACCAACGTCTTCCTATCGATGCAGATGAGAGTGAGCGTTACGTTCCTTACAGCTGTTGAATGAAACGGGACTGAAACGTATCCATTCATAAATATGTTTGAGCTCTTCATCAAGAAAAAAGAAGTTCCAAAGCCTTCATGCATGTGCATTAGAAAGGATTCTTTTAAAGCAGCCCTCGATATTTGAGTAAAGACACCAGCTGTACTAAGAAGGTGATGCTGGAGACCAAGCCGCTTGTTGCCTCGTGCGAATGAGGAACAAGGGGATTTCTGGTCCTTTTGGTTTCATGTTCTTCATCCACTGTGTGGACATTTTACAATCTCGTCCTATTGTCTTCAATGCCGAGTCAAATCAGTATTGTCAAATGCATTTATTGCCGTTTGTTTCCATTTGTCTGTAGCTTTAGCGGCTTCACCGTGTCACTAAACATGCTGAAGCATCTTATCAATATGTGCTCGTTTTTTGACTGCAGCCCTGAAAGCTCGAGCCGTGCTGCAGTCGGTCTGCAGTGCAGCACCGTCCCGCTGCCAACCAAACTGTCTCTGCTTCCACAGTCGTCCCAGAGGACGGCGAGGGCTCGCTCTTCGTTAACACTTCCAGTGTGCATTTACTGATCATGTGCACTGTTTTTCTGATGAAAGCCACCCTCTGCCACAGGACACACTTCTGCCTCCGTCTGTCCTTCTACACCCTGACTCACGTCCGCACCAGCTACATTATTGCCACTGTCTAAATAAAAGATACAAAAAAATCACCTAATAACTACAATAACAGCTGTGTGCAGATGTGGCAGAGTCTCATTTACAGCACATCTCTCCTTGCAGCTCTCTGAAAACAGGGAATTGGGGCTCAGAAATAGACAACACGAGGGGCTGCAGTGACTCGGCAGTTTCTGCCTGCAGATGAAGTCTGCCCGGTGACAGAAGGATGATTCACGGCTCCTACGGGTCGGATTGTTTACTGAGTCAGTAAAAAGTGCTTGGCAGTATTGACGGTTCATCGGTGTTAATGTGGCGAGACTTTTCTGTTTCAGCATCTCACACGTGAGGATTTGATGCTTTCCTTCATGATATATCGTACTTGTTATTAAATAGACAATTCTATTTGTATCTGAATCTGAAATTCTAACAGTTTGCAGTCAGTTTTCTATCATGTAGAAAAGGTGTAACTCAGGAGAGTTTTGAAGCAGATGTTCATACTTTTGAGGTTCAAGAAGACATCAAATGTTTTCATTTGAAAATGTTTGAGTAACAAACATTTATATATAATACCAATATATACCGTGTATATTAATGATAGGTGATATTCTGCACATGCCAAATCATCCAGCAGGCTCCTCCGTGTCCGAGTCCAGATGTCAGAGGATGTTTGGATCCCTCTGGGCAGTTGGTCGGTGACGCCGATACAAGTTCAGGCGATATCCGACTCAGCTGGTTTGTGAACAGACGCGCCGCAGCCCGGAGGACACGTCGTGTTTGTGTAACTGTGAGTTCAGCCACGCTCTCAAATGAGGTCATTCTTCACACAGCTCAACTTGTGCGATCACTGTTGTGTTATCGAGGGTGAGGCACTCCGCTCCGGGGGGGGTTGACAGATGAAATGAGTTGAGACGAGGTGGGAGGGTGGAGAATAGTTCATGGAAATGGGGAGTTGACATTAGCAGGGTGGCTCTGATGAGGATGGAAAGAAGAAAAGGCCATGCAGTGGGAGGGGCAGAGGACAGGAAATAGTTGATGTAGAAGCGTGACCCCCTCTGTGCAGCTGCACTGAGAGGAAGTGGAGGAAGGGAAAGAGAGAGCGAGAGAGAGATAGAGCCTCACTGATGGCTGTGACAGCGACGCTGGTCGGGCATCAGAGCTGCTGACACGAGTCTGTCGCCTCACTGCCAAAACAAGACCGCCGCTCCCACGGGTGACATGTCAGCAAAGAACCAGCGCAGCGAGAGGCAGCTCAGACGGTAAGTGTGGCAGTGGAAGGACGTGGATGAATGTTTGTTGTTGAGTTTCTAGCGGGAGGAGGATGAAACCGAGATTTAAAGTTTCTGGGGGTCGTTTTGGCTGTTTGACAGATGGCCGGAGAGAGAGAGAGAGAGAGAGAGATTTGTGGATACATGGAATCGTAGACATTCAAGCTTATAGCCCATAATTCTGACATCTTCAAATGTCTTCTTTGTCTGACAAACTGTCCACAAACCCAGAATAACATTTTGACCACGCTGTATTAGCTCTGCGTGTGCTGCTCACATTTGGGAATTTGATTACCATCAGATGTTCTGCATTGTTGCTTACGAAAACACCAATTGAAATATTTGGCAATAATTTAATTATAGCCAAAACTATTAACAGATGATTTTTTGTTGTGTTTTTATCAGACAAACGTGGAGCCAGTTAACCCCACCTTTGGCCAGTTTTCATGATACACCCGTATGTATCACAGTAGACAATGAAGAACATCAGAACCTCACAGAGAAACTTGACAAAAGATCATGTAAAAATTTTTTTTTTTATCATTTCAGCTGAAATGAAGCTGAAAAAAAACACACCAGGGTTGTTTTTGTGCGATCAGGCGGGAGCACCTGCTTCATTAATGTAAAGATGACGGAACATATTCAGTGTTCGAGTTGCACACGGAGGGATGTAGAGACTGAAATGTGTCCCTCCGTGGGCTCAGATGATCTACTCGTTTCTCTTTAAGTTGTCTCTCACTTCCCTCATGACGCGCTCACATCAGTCACACTTCTGTCTCTGCGAGCAAAGACCCGTATTTATTAGTAACTTCCTTCTTTCGTCAAAGAAAGGCGGTGAATCAATCCCTGCTGCCGTGCATGTGACGGGCATAGTGTGGGATGTGGGCTTCATTGATATTAAGGGATATTCCCATTCTATTTCTCCATCTGCAACAGGACTGTGTTTGTTCCTGCGAGTGAAAATAGTGAGAAGTGACTTTGCATGTTGAGGGTTTTACATAGTTTCATATCTTAGATGTGTGTGTGTGTGTGTGTGTTTCAAAGTAGATACACATGTTATCCAGCACAACCAGGCTGTCAAAGGGGGAAACTGTCATTTCAATTTGTTCATCTAGGAAGCCAAAATAACTCTTGTATTTATAATTGTGTGAATACTTTCAAACGGCATTAGATTATTAATACATGTGATTCAGATTTGATATCTTTGTTTTTTGCCATGGCTCTTCGATGTTTATTACGTTATTTAATATATAATTTCATTGCTTCTGTATGATTTTGGCATATTTGATTATTTTACAGTTGATCATTCATGCAATTATTGGTTGTATTCAAAACAAAAACGTATTTTAAACAAATTAAAAACAAAGATAAAACCCCCAATTTATGATTACAGTAAATTATTTTTACAAGTCAAATTAGAATGAACAGATCCTCTCAGTTATCCCCACATACTGACTCATTATTACAAAACTACTTTGCTCAAGATTTCATTTGAGAAAGAGTTATATTTTATCACCTCCAGTCCATCACAACATCTTTCAATTTTGTATCTGATGTTTTTGTTATATTCTGTTATATTCTCCTTTTCCCTCTCATCCTGTTACACAAAGAACTCCTCGTCCTCCTCGCCGAAACGTCTCCCGGGTTCGGATTCGTCCTGTGTGTAGGAACTTTTTGATTAATCACCTGCTTCCGAGCTTCAACCTTTGACTCTCGCTACAATACTTTAATCACACCTTGAAAATTCAATTTGGTTCCCTTCGCAGCAGATAACCTCCAGCCTTAAACCCTGCATGTGAGGAAAGGAAGATTAATGCTCTTATTTTCCTTATTTTGTGAGTCATGTCACTCTTCTATTTGACGCTGATTGTTTCATTTAAATCCTTTAAAGATACTTTATCGTAAAAAAAAAAGAGCCTGCGTCCGGATTTCATTGAGTGGAGTTTGCTCAGGCGTCGTGACGACCAGTTTGCTGACATGATGTCATCTTCAGGACTTCCCTGTGAGGCATTAAAGCTCATTCCTGAATTCCACTTGGCTGAACTTATCTTTTGTTGTGATAGCTGCCATGTGCTGTAAGTGTTACGGACGCATCGAGAGGTTACTCCAGCCGGACTGCCTGGATTGTACCTATCGGCTCGCTCTGCACACGATGCATTCTGGTCTGTTTTAATGGGGGGGACACATTTTAACATTATTTGGACTTAAATGGTGGCTAAAAGTGAATACATTACAATACAATTAGTGTGTGTGGATTCTTAAAGTGTCAGTCGAAATACCTGGTTCACTTCCTGTATGCAGGAAAAGGATCTCCGCTGTCTCTCCTGAACGCCGATGAAACACTCATCATGGTTCACCAGAGTTTGCTGAATTATCATTTCGTCTCAGTAGAACAAGTGAGACGTCCCCGGACCGACTGAGCTGACGGTTAGTCAGTCAGGGCGGCTTAGCGGTCACAAAGGAAACTGCTGCGGCGCTCATCATTCACACGCAGCGTGCCAGGCCTCCTTTTCACCGGCTGAATGGGCCACCGGGACACAGATAAAGACCTTGTCTCCCCCCCAGTCGGCGCACAGCCAAAGCTACTCAGGGCGCAATTTTGAAACATTGATTAAAATGCACGACCTGCTCTCGTCTACTCTGCTTTAGTTTCTTTAATTTGAACAAAGACCAAGTGCTGGGGAGCCAGGGGGGGGGTAAAAGCAGGTCTGAAAGCTGCTGAGCTGGTGTTTGACAAGGTCAACGGAATGTGGTGGAGCCTGATTGGCTGAGGGACTTCCTGGTGGAGAATCCACCCAACGGGGAGCAACGGAGGGTTTAGCATGAGGTAATGCTTCCTTTATCTTCCGCGAGAGACTGACATCATCGCGATGGCATTCTGTGTTGCCATGGAGAGGGAGTAGGGGGGGGGGATAAAATCAGGGCAAACAAAAACGAGTGTTTGTGAGAATGAGATAAACGGATGCATGTCTGCGTGTTTGTATCAAACCAAACAAATTCGGCCAAATCAATGTAAATCAATGTCATAGGTAGATTGTGTTTGTTTGTGTGCTCACACACACTGGACCAGGAATCTATTTATGTCTGTGGGGAACGAGAGGGGTCTCCCCCAGACTGTGTGTGTGTGTGTGTTCCATCCCTCTAAGCCACAACCCCCTTTTATGTTTCCCAGAGGTGGAATCTTCTCTTTGTCTGTGAGGATTTCAGCTTAGCCTGCAATACTTTTTCATGGAGCAGACATAGTTATTGGTCTCAATTGACTAAATGTTTATTGTCTGATGTTCCTGATTTTACTGGAAGGCCGAGCAGACCTGTGTATTGTTTATTGAGTACTCAAAAGCATTTCTGCTGTATTTACCGACAGAAGGAGATGGATGTCCTTCTGAGCTCGGCTAAAATGATCAAAGATTTAATAATTCATCGGAGCGTGCACGTGAGTGCACGTGTGTTTGGTTTTGAGAGGTGTGGCTACTCAAAAATCTTTCAGCTCTGCATCCGTCGGTCGATACTGAACCTGCTCACACCTCCGCCAGAACACACATACGGTTTCCTTTTGACTCCTCCTGCTTCCTGTAGCGGTGTGAGCCCACGCGTCATTTAATGACCTCTGCCCACACACACACACACACACACACACACACACACACACACACATTACATGAATACGAGCTGGACGGTCAGCTTGATTTATCTTTCATGTATTTCACTGGGATGCGTTTTAGGGTTTATCATTAAAGACGTCCCTATTTGCTGCTTTGTTTAGTTACGAACTGCAAATATTAGTTGACTAAGAGAAGAAATAATGGAAAAAGGAAAATGGTCTTTGTTTGCAGTAAGGTTCTGCAAATATAAGCAATGCCTTTTTTCTTTTGGACTGTAAACTGTAAATATTAGGACTTCACATCTGCATTTATTCCAATCTATTTGACACTTAAAATGTAATTACAGTTAATCCTTTAATTTAAAAAAAAGATTGCAGATGGAATTTGATGGTAAATTAATAAAATAAATAATAGGCCTGCATCTAACTATTATTTGTATTGTTAATTCATCTGCCGATTATTTCACATTACAAACTGAAACTATCAATCTATTGTCAAAATAGTTACAGAATACGTTCTTAAATAAACCCAAATTTAATAACTATCTATTTCATGTTTGTGTCGTATATGCGGAATAGAGACATAATGTTAATGCAGAGGAGATATTTGTTGTACCTGTAAGTCATCATTTCTCCTTTTATTTATTTACTCAACCTCTTTAGCAGTTCAGTCCCTCTGGGAATTTGATTTTTCTTCATTCATTCTGACGTGATGTTGATTTTATTCAACAAAGAAGCTCATTGACATCAACTGGGACAAATGAATCATGTTAGGTATTGACCCGGGTCAGGCTGCCAGCATGATGAATTGGGTGCATTGTCATTCAAAAACATATTAGATCATGCAACTGTCCCATGAGATCATCTCACTGGGAATAATAAATAGGAATTATGGTAGATAAAATGCAGTTTAGAGATGATTCATGTCATCATTTAAAAAAAACACCAACACCAAGCACCATCATCCTGTTGTTTCATTTGTGCACATTTTGCTGACATGTTAAGTAGTAATTATATGGTGAACGTTGTATATTCTTTTATTATACAATTAGCATGTAAAAATCATCATCTCAGATAGACAGGATCTTGGGAAGTAATTGTAAAATACCTTGAACGTTATGAAACACGGGAAGGTTAAAGGCTGCCTGCTCTTGACCTGGAAAAAGGAATTTATTGCCCCATCTGACACCTTTAGCTAATTCCATCGGGGATTTGAGCAGGCGGGGGGACAGTTCCAGATTTACTAACTTGTCTTCCTCCATCTCATCCTCTCCCTCATTGGCTGTTTGCTGACCCTCAGGGGATCCAGTGGGTCTTCGTGGCGTCTGACCGCTGCTGTGCTGCCTCTCACTTGTTCAATGGGGGTCGTTTATGTCTGAACATCATGCCTTTTTTTTGTCTCTTGATTTGTATGACCATGATCAGTGTTTTAAATGAATACTATTTACTGTTATTTAGTCTTTTATTTAGTCTAATTTATTCGTCTGTCCTGTAGTCACCGTTTATTATTTGCATATATTCATTTGACTTTCTTCTACTCAAGGTGTCATAGCGTGTGTGAGAATGAGCGACTGCTAAGCTTTGCATTGAGCTGGAGTTTTTGGATCATCATACCAGAGCGTGCAGACTCTCTGAGTCTTTTACTCTGATAATCCTCTTACACGTCTGTGCCGATGCGAACACAAACACAATCACATGAAAACGCCCAAAAGTCAGCACACTAACACACTTACTGGAAATAGCATTTTTTATCAAGGTTCTAGGATTTTACATATTCATGGAACTTTGCTGCCTGTCTCCTCTCCACCTCTGAAACAACATTCTTGTCCCGAAGGCAGAAATGTGGTGTCTTCATCTGGGAGTCACTTATGCATTCCCTCACTCTGCCGCCACACCCAGCTCTGCTCCGAGAGCTTTTTACTACGAAGACGCCATAGAGCTCTAAGATCACTCCTCCCTGTGTGTGTGTGTGCCCTCCCTAGGTATGACTTTGCCCCAGCAGGGGTTTGCAGGATGGGCGTGTGCAGTGAAAGGCAGTTATTGAGTGGAGGAGAGCCAAGACAGCCGAGTAGCTTTAAGCTGCAGACGTCTTCTGAAAGCCTTGACCCACTTCCAAGTCTCCTCCTCCCCCCCTCATGCTCACCAAAACACGTTGCATACTGAAGCAGCTCTGCCACAATCTGCCTGAGCTGCGGTAGAGCTCCACATGCAGATGCTGGGGACGAGTGGGTGTGCCTGTCTATCCGATAAATCAATCCGTATGTGTATGTGCTGAAAGGTCAGATGTGTGTGTGTGTGCAGACTTACGCAGAAGGTGCATCCTCTGTCAATGTCAAAGGGAGTTGCTGCATCTGCTGAATGTTTGAATGAGTTTTTTTAGTTGTTACTTTACCAGCCAGACACGTGTCCCATCGTCTCTGAAGAAGGGGAGACATATCTGCGCGGCTTCGGGTCACATTTAAGCCCTTGCAGAACAATTCTGTGGCAATGTGTTGTGTGTAAGGCTTCAAATAAAGACTATCGCATCATTGATTAATCAGCTGATTATTTGATCTAGCCACAAAGTATGCATTGTAATCAATACATTTATCGTGCGTTGAATATTATTTTTATTATTTGAAATTTCAACGTTCAATGCTGTATGATGTTTGAACCAGTCGTTTTTTGCCAGAAAATGAGACAAACAATATGTATTTAATTGTCACATCAGAGCCAGTCACTAAGAACTCTGCAATCTAAATAAAGTGAAGAAATTTGAATTATATTTAAATGTGAACAGCATTTGGGATGAGATGAGGGACAAAGGGATTTATTCTGCTCCGGCCTCTGAAGCCATGCACATTCTTTAATATTTTCCGAGCAGACAGTCGTGATTTTAAGCTGCCACGAGCTGGAAGGCCAGACAGCTGGCTGATGGGAGGGGAGCTCCGCTGGGAAGGACTGGAGACACTCACTTAGTCACGGCTGTTATACACAGACCGATTTATACAGATTGCAAGCACATACGAGCCCGTCAGCACGCAGACGCAAGTGCATCAACTCACACATACATAAAATGCTTTTACCATAAACAAGGGGATTAGCACACTTTTAGACTCATGGCCACATGCAGAGCAAATGGCCCCCCGCTTAGCCACATGGACTAATGCATGAAGATCTGTGTCCGAACCGGGCATAATGAAAATGAACACGCAAAGACACAACGTGTGGTCAAGGGAAGATCAGCAAGGAGCTGGCTGGATTATCCCGCTGTGTCTTTCTACCAACAGATGGACCTGAGTTACTGTTGACAGCCTCTTTCTTTTGATTAGAATTGCCATCAATCCCCAGGACGTGTTACTCACCTGTTTTTATCTCTGGCTGTTTACTGGTTTGCATTGTGTGTTTGCTATATCATCCCCTCAGTCTCTATATTATCACCCCGTGTCCGTCTCTGACTCTTTGTCCTTCCACTCTGTCAGCATCCGATCAGGATGACCTCATCCAGACTTTTACAGACGGACTATTTTTCTTTTATAACGCTTTCCCTTTTCTTTTGTTGTTAGGTTGAACTGTAATTGTCTATACACGAGAGGGCACTTTTGTGAAAGGAAATAAGCTGCACCTGTATGAATAAATATAATAACGCAGTCATAACACATCTGACATTTCCTTCATGTTTCAAAAGGGGATTAAGTCATTTTAGCGACATACGTTTGGGGAAACCGCATTAAGCACGGAGGGCGTCTCCCATGGCAACAGTTGACTCCACCCTCCTGTGTCACTTTTGGTTGCAAAAGGACTAAATGGCAACGGCCAAAATGTAGAACTTTCCAATCGTCATCCCACAAGCCAAAGGGAGATAACATGGTGACTACGTCCACTTCTCATATTCACAACAAAGAAGGGTTAATAGATTCATTTAACTTAGGCGCTAAAAATGATCTACTGCCGTTACATTGTTATGTGTTCTACTATGTTTTCTTTGGTCCAGTCACAGGTCTGTGTCTTTTGGTGTGATCTCTCATTTGTCTGCTCCACTTCATGGTGGTGTGAGGTAGAGTCACAAAGGGATTATTATCAACATGTAAACTATAATTTGAGGTCCTGCATGGTGTCATTGGAAGAGTCAGGTGTTGGAGGGTGAAGTACAACGTCATGGTCTGTCAACACAATAACATTTTAAAGTACAGGGAGGTCTGAACTGCTCATTCAGTGACATATTCATAATGTCATTTGACACTTTTCTGCTTTTTCTAAAAAAAGAAAAATAATAGATGGTCATTTGTATCGTTATTACTTTACAGACAATTAATGGACCATTTCCAGTATCAATTAAATGTTTTATTTATTCATCAAGCAAAGTCTCAACATGTATTCTGGCCCCAGCTCTGATTTTGTGGATTATTGTTTCATACTGTATATTTTCTGTGGTTTGTTAATGGAATAACCTTGGGTTTTGGACATTAATCTCTTCAGGGGTTCAGGGACTGTTTTTTGGCCAAAAATGCTGAAATGCTCATGTAGTATCTCTCTCCGTCTCTTCCTCCCTCAGGTGCTGCGAGTGCAGCGCTTCGCTGTCCCACTGGTACTACGAAAAAGATGGACGACTCTACTGCAAGAAGGACTACTGGGCCAAATTCGGGGAGTTGTGCCACGGCTGCAACGACCCGATCACCACTGGCCTCATCATGGTAAGAGGATCCCTCCGCTGACTCTCATCTCTCGTCCCCCCGTCTGCTTCTTTGTTTGATGAACCTCGAGTTACAGCTCGCAGCTGTGACACCGCGCGCATACATGCAGGAGGAGAAACGCATGCACACACACACACACACACACACACACACACGAGTCCGTGCATTCACAGCCTCTCCGGTTGGTGTGTGACTACATCTGTGCCAGACCCGTCACCGACCCCGATGCCTTTGGCTGCGTTATCAGATTGTCTTACAGACCACCAGTGGAAGTCGGATTTTGTTGTTGGGACACACGAGAGCAGAGACGTGTGCAGAATAGTGCAGATTAAACAATACGGTGACAAGTGCTGCTGCATTATAGAACAGACAAGATACGAGCAACCAAGGAGAGTGGTGTCTATTTGTTTAGTGATGGAATCACACACATTCAAATACAGAAGAAACCAATTAATACTGAATGTTGTTGAAATAGAATATGCTGTCAAAGGGCTCTATTTTCCTCCCAGCGACAAGCCAGGCAGCACCAATGCAGCTGTAAAGTAGTTTCCCTCATGCAGGGGTGTATTTTTGTCGTTATAGTACCTCTTTGGTCATCTCCTGCTGAGAATTAACTGGGATTGTCATGCTTTCTTTCAGCCCCAAACACACCTACGGCTTGTACGTCCTGGCAATAAGCAATATTCTGCCTCTAAAGTCTCCCAAAAACCCCTAGACTATTCAGACTGTTGAATGTGAAAAGAGAAGCTGATTAAAATATGAAGCTGAGCTCATTCGTTGCGCATTAAGCATTTTCTTTGACACATTTGCCCTCCGGTCCAATAGAAGCTTCTGGCAGGTCATGTGTCATGGTCACGATGAGCAGAAATCCATCACGGCACGGCCTTTCTCTGCATCTCCAAGTGTGTGTGTGTGTGTGTGTGTGTGTGTGTGTGAGTGTTTTGTCATTTACTTGGCCTGCAGACAGCTTGCCCTTCGCAATGCAATCTCAGTAATGAATGTATGAGACTCCAAAGTGAATGAGGTTTGAGAGATCGCAACGCTCTTTTCTCTCCTCCTCCGGTTTATTGCTCTCCTCACAGCACAAAGACGTTGACTCTGCACTTACACACTTTAAAACATTTGAGGACAGTCAGCTAATCCGCCTCTAGTTGCAAAAATGACCAGATGGATTGTGTTTTTTTCCATGAAGAGATGAAGGTCAATTGCCAGATAGAAGGAGTCCATGCAGTCCTCCACAGTCCCTCCATAGCAGGGAAACACACTGCAAGGTTTCTGTCATCAGTGAAAACACTTCCATGAGGCAGAGATGAGTCACAGTCTGTAGACAGAAATGTAGAAGCAATGAAGGTTGTGTCCACCGCACATGCTGATCCTTGTTCTGCTGAACTCCACTCTGGTAGGAGGAGGCTTTGGGATGTGAGCGATTCCCGTACAGGGAGGAGACGGAGCACCTTCCGTTCACCCAATACTGTTAAAGATTAAGAAATCGCCAACAATAGCGTCTAAAAAAAAAACCACAGCACTATTGAACTGTTCTTTTTTTTTGTGGTATGACGTTTGTCCTTTTGCTTGCCTGTAATATTTGTTGATGATGAGAAGTCATTGAGCAGGCAGCGAATCAAGAGACAAGTGATGTGTTTTTTCCCTTTGGCTTTGGAGATTTAGCCAAGATTTTTACAATTTGCTCGTTGACTAATGTGCTCTCTTGATCCGGCCTATTTCCTCAAAATGTGTATTTAAATACAGCAAATTGAGCGAGTGTTGTGGATCGAGCTGAATGCCGAGTAGCCTCAGGGCTTTGAAGCGCCTCAAAAAGGCTTTTCGGATTATCCACAGTTAAACCCCCCCCCCCGCTCCTCGTCCATGTTGGTTCATGCTCGTCCAAGTGTCGAATGCACCGGATCAAGCCAGTAAGTGAACTTTTAAGTACAGATTGTTATGTGCCCAACCTCAAGGATGAGTTGTCAAACTCAAAATAAACTTGGCATTGAACACAAAAACACGCAACTTCAGTCTCTTGACAGTGTCATTGTGTATCTTTTCATTAATGACCAGTGGCCTTCACCACTTCTATTATAGCGAGGGAACTTCAGCGTCTGTTGTGTTTGTGCGCATGCCGGTGTGTGTGTATGTCTGCGTGAGCGGCTTCATCATCTGCTGCTGCTCCACTCAGCAGCTTTAGGCTGCAGCAAACTGGTAGTAATTCAGACGCAGGAAGTGACTCAGTTATTCACAGTCCCAGCTGAGATTTATTTGCTCAACACCAGTTCACTGATGCAATTGAATTTTGCCTCGCACCAACCTTCCTCCACCCTAAACGTCAACCTGTTATTGACAGATGCGTGTGCAGTCGCCCCCCCTCCCACCTCCACACTGAGATTAGAATCCGTCTGCAAACGACTCGGGGCTGAGAGCCAGACATCGACCGGGGCCTGATGGATCAAAACTTTGGTTTCACACATTCTCCCCCTCGCTGCATTATCTTCGCCACAAGGTTCCGTATCCGTATTCTCTCCACACTCGTGTGTCCATTTCACCAGTAACACGTTGAGCTTTTCAGTCGAATCTGTTTTGATTTAATTGTGAGGATACAAGTGAGTTCATGTTACCGGGATAATGAAATTGTTTTGTGAGGCAGGTGGACTTGTGGTTAATAATGGAGGTGTAACCTTGACTACTTCGGGATTATGTTGAATGATTGGATAAAAGCTTAGAAAGGAATGCTAGAGAACAACTTGTCTGTATGAATTGTTGTTTGTCAAACTTTTAAACACAAAGTGTTTGTATTTCCATGTGTGAATGATTACAGAATCGCTGTTGGTCATTTTGGATGGACAGTTTTTTTTGTTTCTGAGAATTTAAGAAATTTCCAAAAATTGCAGGAGGGGAATTCCAAGATGTTTCTTTGAAATCACGAGTGCTTTTGGTGCCGAATCTTACATCCTGAACCAATCCCCTTGTCACATTGATTTTTGTTTTGGTATATTGGATGCATTTGGATATTTCCTGTTTGCATGTTTACAAAAAGTAATAGTGAAAGCCAGGAAAGCAGACTAAAGCAGTCCAAAAGGGACAGCAGACTTGGGTTCAGTTGCATTGAAATGATTGTTATTTTCTTCATGAGTGTCAGACATATGCATGAGGGTAATATTGAGAAAATGTAGATGTTTTTTGGGAAGTTGGCAACCAAACCACTGGAAAGTCCCAAATATTTAGTCTTCCTTCTCAACTCCCACTGGTATGAGGTATCTCTGTCGGTGGGTGGGATTCAGCCAGTTGTCTTTTATCAGCGCCCGATGGTTATTTTGTGTGGGAGGTGTTGGGAAATCGCTTTTGTTGAGATGTGGTTTTTGTTATGGTTGTGACACTGTTTTCCAAGCAGCGGGCTCCGTTGTCGGTGACCTCGTCAGCGGTGTTGTTTTGCATAGTATGGCGCAATCGGGAGAGTTGTTTTTTCATTAACATTCCTGAGGGAAAGGTCAGAGGTCATATACAGTGGGTAGTCTGATACGGCTGCCGCGTTATCAGCGTCTTTGCTCATAGGCACTTAGGCTGGACGGCTCAATGCGGACGCAGCTCAAGCCTTTAAGTCGATCTTCCGTTTTTGTTCCAAAGATTGCAGTCAACGTTATCACTGAGATGTGAAGAGATCACCACCTGGTCTGCGCTTCCTTTTGTCCAGAGAGGAACTGTGACGAGAGCAGCGGCCTCAGTGGGCCGACGCCTCACCTGTAAGACAGGGCGATGATGTCGCTGTCCACACAGCACAAGCAGCCGTAGTGACAGACTCAGCCGGCAGTCTCCGCAGGTACTCACAGGTATGTTGGTGCTGAGCAGCTGGCACCATTATAAACTATCTCCACCCTCTGAACAAATGCAGGAAATGACTGAACACATGATGTTTTAAAGTTCTATAGCGCAAAACAGATCATTTTTAACAGAAGATTTTTTTTTTTTCACCGAGCAAAGCCCCTCTTTTTTGTGTAGCCGGCGTCAATCTTTGCTGCCAGCAGGCAGCGCATGGAGTATTAATAACTTCCCACTCACATGGTCCTCTTAGGGGTCGACACATGGTATGCAGGACATGAACAAAGTGAGACGCAGAGCGGGTGACGCAGCAGATATACGAGATAAACCCGCGGCGGAAGATATATATATATATATATATATATACGAGGCAAGAGAGGTGAGGAAAGAAGAGGGGAAGTTCAGAGCTATTAATAATGAAATAATCAAGATGACACGGTAGATCACATGTATTTATGCTTAATGTAATGTGGTCAATTCTTACTTTCTTAGTTTCATTTTCATCAGTGATCAGAGGAACATAAAGTTATTCATTAAATTAATATTTTTTGAATATTCATTACATTAATGTTTATTATACAGTTCACATCAATAACTTTGTTGATTGAAACAATGCTTTTGTGTCTTTGTTAAGGAATTTCCGCACATGGCACAAACAAATTAGGTAATGCACAGCCTTTTTCCCCCACATAATAACCCCAGAATCACTCTCCTGAATTTCACCGGTTTGCAAATGAGATGGCAGGAGCGGGGGCAGAAGAAAAGGAGAGAGGAATGAACTGAAGACACCATGAGACGAGTGGGGGGTGTCTGTGTGTGTCTGTGTGCAGTCGAACCAGCCGGGGAGCGCGTGTGCAAGAGTGGGCGGAGCCAAACAGGAAACGATGAGCTCATAGCAAAAATGAGAGAGGCAAGGAGGGAGGGGGGGGGAGTGACATTCAGAGATGAGCTCAGCTGCAGAAGGCGTGGGCCGCTCACTCTCTCGCCTGCGTCTCCCCTGCTGCCTCCCTCCCGCAGCCTCCGTCCCTCCGACCGGTTTGGGCTGCTGCCGGGGTTTTGTTGTGACAGCGGGGGGCGTGGGGTGGGGTGTGGGGGGGTAGTATTGCCTGCCTCACTGGAATGAGCTAGAGAGCCGAGAGGACACTGACATGGTGGGAGACTTGTTTTTCTGGAGCTTCTGCTGTCTCAGGCTGTGGAAGAGGGATAAGAAGGTGAGGCTGATCGCTGCGCTGCTGCCATGTGTTGCCGGGCGTCCAATGGGGGATGTACAGTCAGGAGGCGGCGAGGAGGCAGGGAGGCATGGAGGGAGGGAGGGAGGACGGTTGAGATGCTTTGCCGGTCGCTCCTGCCGAGACTTTTTCTGTCTTTATCTCTTTGATTTAAAAAGCTGAAACTGAAGTACGGTGCGCTACGCTGCTGTGATTTGTGTGCCATGTTAAAGGGCGTCCGTGTATGTCGCCTGTGCCTCATCATGACCGATGGACTCGGCCGTTAGTGCTCCGGCTTTTTGTTTTTTTCTGTCATGAGCCAGCGTGCTATTTATAGTGAGACTTCTTAAAATCAGGACCATCACAAGTGTTTGACTGCACACATTCAGAGATGAAGAGCAGTTTCTTGTGACACTGCAAAGGTTTCATTTGTATTTACCCCCCCACATGCCGTGTGTGTGACTGTAAGTCACAGTGGGGCCGGCATGTGAGCCCAACACACAGGGGGGAACGAGCCGAATACATTCTGTTTCTAAGGCCGAGGCCAGTGGATACTGTGATAGTTTGTAGCTGAAGGGAGTTTCCACTCAATCAGAATCAATGTGGCTTCTGTTTTCTCTCTCAGGCTTTCAGTCTAATTGTATTTGCTTAAATGATGTCCACTGTCCAAAGTCCAAAAACGGATCCAGGATCACGTTGTTTCTTTGGCTTTATTTCCACTCCAGTGTGAAACATCCTGATGGTACTTTGTATGTTTATCAGTGTTGAGGAATTCTCTTTCGACACAGTTGTAATCTGTGGGGACTAAAAAAAGCACCTAATGCAAGAGTGTTTCTCTTCAAATCATCCGCACGAGGCTATTTTTTAAACATAGCAGCTATGTGTTGATTCATAGACACATGTGGGCCGTGTGTTTGAGTTTAACCCACGGAGGTTGGCTTTTTGATTTAAGTTCATTACATCAACCAGATACTCCGTAATCCAGCGGTGGCTTTTGGAAGCACCTCTGGCGGTGTTGTTATGAGCTCATTGTTAGCGGAGTGAAGTCAGAAGGTCCGACTTGTTGAGGTGAAGAGACCAGCAGGCATGAAGAGCTTGTTGTGGATGATACACACATAGGTTTTTTCTTTCATATTTTGTCTGTGGTCCCTAAGCACCAGATGCCCGGTTAATACGAATGAATAACTCCAATATTCAAGAAGTTAAATGGGTCGGGGAAATATAAAGTGGCTTATTGTTGGGTCTGACAGTTACTACTTCTATGAGAGGAAAATGATGAGCTGCTACGTGTCACGATGTCATGAAAGTCTCTCAGACGTATCATCAGGCCCTCGGTACACTTGATCACCTCGACTTTTATTCCCAGGTAACTTCTTTTATATCTGAACAGCTGATGGGTCTTCGTCTGTGTTTTTTATTACTGACGCTTGGCAGCAACACACTTTCGTCAATCAAATATAATCACCAAAAAAAAGGGGAAGAGAAAAAAAAAAGCGCTTTAAGGGGAAAACCTGAAATGTGTCGAAAACATTTTCAGAGCAAAATAGAAACTAAATGATTCAGTCAGAAAGAAAAAGGGAAATTCGAATGCAATTCAAATGATTTGTCTCTATATTTAGTTTTACTCTTGAGTCATTTAGTCCCATAAGGTCACTGTGTAGTTTTCAACTTAAAATCTAGAAATGTAACTTTAGCTCCAAACTAATTATAGCGTTCCAGACAAGTGTTAACCTCGTCGCTCGGGAAACGTCCTCATGGGTGACTGCTGGTCTGGAGGAGCTGAAGCGTCCATGAATTACCACCAATATGTTCCGTTGCTGTTTAGTGTCGTCGAGGCCATTTCACCGCCATAAATTCCTCCAGATGGCGTAAAGGGGTTCGTTCACATTCCACAGCTAACTTAAGGTCACACAGATAACTCAATAAAAGCAAATAAAGCTTAAAGGCTCTGACACACCGAGCAGACATTCTCCACGCGTGACCATCGCATGCAACCGTGAGTCCAATCCCCAAAATTGGACTCACGGTTGCACCCGCCTAAGCGTGTTTGTAGCAGAGGCATTATTTAGCATAAATGGGTCTGAGGAAATTAGAGGGAGATCTTGACTTTCAACCAGCTCGGGTTACCAGATGAGGGTTATTCAATTATTATTAAATGAAAGTAGTTTAAAACATGTTAATAACAGTTTTTAGGTGCAGGGATCAGTTGTGACTTAAAACCAAAACATGTTGAACTCATACCAACGGTAATATAGGAAATATTTATATATTTGGCATGAAAAGAACGTAAGATGTCCCCAAAACGCTGTGGCAATAACCATCAATCACTAAACCAGGATATTGTAGTCCTATATCACCCACTTCATCTAAACTGCATGAATATGTCCTCTGAAACTCACATGTATGTTGGGATTTTTGGCAGATATGTTGCAAGATACAAAACCAATCCAGGCCTCTTAAAGAGCAAATCAAACATCTGAGGAGGGGAAATCTGTCTTTGGATTAATTGTTAGCGGCTCCTGAAGTGTATGAAGATGAACACGTAAGCTACAGCAATGATATGTATCTCTTTCTGCACAGTGCTGCGTTTCTTTTAAAACAGGTCAGGGTGTGACCGATCACAGGCATCAGACCGGCTCACCCGCCCCCCCCGAGGACACACGTGTGCGTTGTTGTGGCTAGAAAAGCCCCCCGGGCTAAACACAGTCATACACCCACGAGCACAGTGAGATAATGCGGAAAATAATGAAATACAATTTGAGGTTTAACGTCACATACACAGATGAATTATCTGAGAATGTCTCCTTCTTTCTGTCTTTATTATTTATCATTGTCTTTATCGATACATTTTGCAGCGGAAGCATGTCCCTAATGTGAGCACAGCAGCTGTCGCCTGTCAAATGTGGTTAAAGAGTGTGTGTGTGTGTGTGTGTGTGTCATGCCTGCCTGGCAAGCAAATGGCGTGCTCCAGTGTGGGGCACACACCCCCGTTTCATCTCCGTCCAGCTGTCCTCTCTTCCTGTCTATTCCATTTGCAGGGCTGCACCTTAGAGTCACACACACACACACACACACATGCATTTGTTTTGGTTTGGTACTTAGATTTTCTTCCCTCGTCTCTCCTTCATACTTTTGATGTGTTCACTCTGGCCGGCGATATCAGACAGTAACCGTTCATGGCTCCTTTTAACGAGGCTGCTTGGAGGACACATAAAGACACATAAAGAAATGAGGTCGGTCATTGAGCCACACAGCTGCTTTCCTTCCTTTTCCATTACAAGTGTTGTATTATCAACCTGAACATTAAGCAGGGTTGAAAAGTGGGACAGTTCTTCATCTGCAAGTTGCTTCCTCTGTGTCTCCGGGTTGTTTCGAGGTCAGTCTTTATTGTTTTAACTCCATAAGAGCGTCGAGGATCAATAACGGCTACTTTTCAGGGCTGAGAGCCGGAAGCTTCTGCTCAAATGAATGACTGAATTACAGTTAATGAATGAGCTTGTACGGTGTCTTCCTGCCTGAGGGCCGTCAGCATGTGTGTATCTGTTGTGTGTGTTTGGTTTCACCGCTCCTCTCCATGGATGGATCTTCACAGTTACATTTACTTTTGGCCCATTTGGAAATGGCCTAATTGGCGTTACTAAACTCAGAAGGCATCTCAGACTTCTGTCTGCGTCCATGAGCTCAGGTTTTGCACTTTGGTGATTTTAGTTGTTTCATTGTACAATTTTTTGTCAACCTTGTGGGATTTAGATATTTTCTCTGAATTATGTATTATGATATATTCAAATTGTGGCTTTTTAAGGCAATAATATGCGAGTATCAGTTTTCCCTTTAGATAATACTACACAATGCCAAATCCACTTTTTTTTCCTTTGCATTTAATTGATTGTCCTTTGTTCAGCAGCCCTCGTCGACGCGCCCCGCCTCAGCCTCCCTCTCTTGCTATACCGAATTTGCAATGCAGATCATTGCAGTAGAGAAGTGTATTCAGAGGGCTCACTCCCTCCAAAATTTTCCGCCACTTGAAGGACAAAATGAAACCACAAGCGGCGCCTCGGGGGAGCAGCGGGCTCTGGTGGACTCCACCCATCAGAGCTCATGTTTAAGTCATCAGGTTCTCCGTTTAAATTGATGCGCGCAAAATGACCTGACTAAGTAAAAGGCCGTCGATATAAGGAATAACTTAAAGGGAAAGTTGAGGAGCAGTAAAAGTGGGAATGCTGTTACCCGGTGGAGTTTGGTCGCCTCATTTTGTCTTTGGGTTTAGTTTTCTCCCGTTGGTCTGGAGAGCTGAAACCTCTGGCGGCAGCATCGTCCTCACATCTGCCCCTGTGATTCATCTGCTCATTGCCGGCTCTGCTTTTTGGCCATAACTCAATTCCCTCTCTTGTTTGCAGAACTGCCCTGGGCTCTCAGAGGGGGGGTGTTCTGGCAGCAGCAAATTCAATGTCCCATCCCTCAGTATTACCCTCAGTGACCAAACCTCGCCCTGCTCCCCCCACCCCCTCGTTATTAAAGCCCCATGCGGCCTGTTGCTCCGGTCACATCACAAACACTGGCCTGCCGTGTTGCCTTGGACAACTATTGCATTGATATATCTTTGTACGTCAAGTTTACACTGCAGAATGTCCTTTTAACCGCGTCGTTGGCTTTTCTCTCAACAGGTCGCAGGGGAACAGAAATATCACCCAGAGTGCTTCACCTGTCTGAACTGCAGGACATTTATCGGGGATGGCGACACATACGCTCTGGTGGAGAGATCCAAACTCTACTGGTGAGCCTCAAGGACATTATTATAAGACAGGCAAGCGCCTGAATCTAAATTGAAGCATTGTGTGAAAAGTGAACCTTGTTTAACTGGCTTGATGTTTTAACAGCGGCAAATCAAAGTTGGTGCAGTGTGTGATGTGGTCGCTCTATCACCCGAGCTCCTTCACACAACTATTATTTGCCTTTTTTAAGTTAGTTTTCCCAAATTAACTCTTCTGCAACAAACTAATCTACTTGAAATCCCTTTGAAGTGAAATGAATCCACAAAAACCGCACAAGAAGCCAAAAGCTGCAGATGATTGACAAAATCTGAAATTTATGCAGCTCATTTCGGGCTTCAAAGACCTTTTGTCAAGAATACGACCAACTGTGGCGACAGCTGAGTGGAGCTTTGCATTCACACCGTTTGAGATGTGAAGCGACTTTTTGGGGTATTTTGTAACAAATAAAGCTGCTCGGCACAGTTGCTGTAAGCCGGTGACAGATGTTCTGTGGTGAATAGATTCGGAGAAGATCTTAAGTCTGAAAATACAAAAATATGTTTATCATGTAAATGTTCCCGTTATTTTTTCTGTCTCCGGTTCATGTTCTTGAATCGATTTGTCGTAGGTTGTGTTTCTGCGTTGAGTGTTTAACAAGCTGCCCCACACAGCGGCACAAACAGACAGAACGGCCTTTTTCCTCGGAGGGGAAGTGGATGATGACATGTTGATTGTCTCACATCACCACATTTAATTTGAGTTTTGAATACCTTCATAGCTCTTTCACGAGTCCTCCTCACATTCTGTGCATTCCTCCTGTTTCAGGGAATGATAGTCGGCTCGTTGTTTCCCCCCAAACTCAGCAGAGCAACAGCTTGTCAACAAGATGTGATGCTATAAAAACCTGCAGCAATGAGAACTTAATGTTCCCCTTTAGAATTGCATGGACGGCTTTAGAGCCCGAAACCTCACGAGGATTTTCATTTTCCTATTAACTTTCTTCCTCCTTTCCCAATCCATCCTCCCCTTCGCCTCCTGCAGCGGTCACTGTTACTACCAGACCGTCGTCACGCCGCTGTCCCTGCCGGACACGCCGTGCCCACGGATCCCTCACACGGTCACACTCGTGTCCATCCCGGCCTCCGCCGAGGGCAGCAACGGACGCAGAGGACGAGGTTTCTCCGTGGCCATCGACCAGCCGCTCAGCCCGATCAACGGCTACAGCCCCGAGCACGGACCCACAGTCAGAGTCTCCCAGTGAGTCCGTCCCTCCCTGTCTGCGTCTCCCGGGTTGTCATTGTGTAACAAAAGAGGAGACGCTGAGTCTGGAAGAGGCCAGTGTGGTGGAGGACAAAGGAGACGGGGAAGGGTAGACAGTGTGATAGATGAGATTCGTTTAAAAAAATGTATAATAGAGTGGAAGAAAAAAGGAAATCTCAGCCACCGTTATTCAAATGAGTTGAGACTTTATCAGATTACAGTTCTGTTTAAAAGAAAAATCCAATGAGTGCAGAGGGGTGTTTAAAGAGATATTTTTTTCTCCTGTTCTTCTGTATTCAGGGTGGAACCAGACTGCATCAGTCCAGATGTGAAAAACTCCATCCACGTTGGAGATAGGATCCTTGAAATCAACGGGACGCCCATACACAACGTCCCTCTGGATGAGGTATTGAAGATTCGACTTCATTGCAACACTGTTAAGCTTTTCAGCAGATTCCACCTATTGGACAGTTTCTCCAGTTACAATCGTGACCTCTGCTGTTATGGATGTAGTAGTAGTGTCACACAATACAATAAATAAAGCCTGTATACAGTCTACATTGCAATATGATATTGGCAGAGGTGTCATGCTTATATAGTTCTTATCACATTACCCCGAAGAGGATGAATTGTGGACCGATCCGAACTCTTCCCCCTTCCAGATCGACCTGCTGATCCAGGAGACCAGTCGGCGGCTGCAGCTCACTATCGAGCACGACCCCCACAGTCTGGAGGGAGGCCCCTCGGAGGCCGGGGAGCCAGTGGACGGCCCCCTGTCCCCCCCGCTGTCGGGGGGCCTCGTCCTGCCCATCACACAGCCCCCCAACCCCGACATCAACAACCTCAGATCCCGCATCATCACGTAAGAAGCCGATGTGGTGCAGCAGACTGAACGTGATGCGCCGAAGTCGCTCTGTCACACTGACGGTGTAGATGTAACATTAAATTGCCAAGTTCCAGCTCTAACTTAGTTTAACATGTGATAGAAAGCTTCTTCCTGTCCATTTAAAACAAATAACAAACAGTAATCAAATGCTCTTCTCTCCCTCTGTTATTCCTCTCCTTGTCTTCTCTCTCTTCCTGGTTCCCCTTTCACCCTCCAGACGGAGCTACAGCATCGATAAGTCTCCGGGCTCCAGCAACGCAGCGTCCCCCATCTCCCAGAGGAAGGACATCAATCGATCGGAGTCGCTCCGCGTCGTGTCCAATCAGACGCATCGCATCTTCCGGCCGTCTGACCTCATCCACGGAGAGGTGCTGGGGAAGGGCTGCTTCGGACAGGCCATCAAGGTAGGTTTGGGGCGCGTCTCGCTGTGTCCATCGTGCATCTGGAGCAGGTCGACGTTTTTAAATGTTTTCCTTGCAGAGGACGGAATGAAACTCTCACACGCATAACGGTTCACATGGCCTCAGCCTCAGCTGATTTTTTTTTTGCATCATTGCGTCTTGTAGGTGACCCACAAGGAAACCGGGGAGGTGATGGTGATGAAAGAGTTGATCCGCTTCGATGACGAGACTCAGAGAACATTCCTCAAAGAGGTGAGTGGACGTGGACGATCCCAGATGCTTGGGTTGAATAATAACTCGGTTTTATATTCAGTTTTCCAACACAAATATGAAATGATTTTGTATTGATTGAAAATAACCAGAATATTCAATACATATTTGTCAGTAAAGGTATGTGACCTAAAGTTAGAGAGTACGTTTGTTAACGGTTTGAATTTCTGGACCAGCAGGCAGAGTCTTTGCTGCGGAGGTTTGTTTTTCTTTTTATACACAACCAGAATCCCAAGTTAAAATTAGCATCTCCCCGTGTGAATGTAGGACAGGACTGAATACAAAAGTTCTCACTTGAAGAAATGAAAGGAAAAAACATCACCCCCGAAAAACAGCGCAAGATCCACAAGAGGTGGATGAGCAGAACTAATTTAACAGTCATTGCATTTATTTCTCGTGCTTCCATTAATCTGCGAAAATAAAAATGACTCTGGATTTTTGGCCTCCGAAACACTTCTTGAGATATTTTTAGCCTCGCAGCGATCTGAATTACTTCAGATGTTCCTGTTGTGTCTTTGTTGCCCTGCTTATCAAAATGAATACAGACGAGAAATGTGTTGTGAGATTCAGTGACAATGGGACAAAAAAATGAAGTAAGGATAAAGAATTAGATGCTGGTTGTCTCTGAGGTAGATGACACTTAATATAAGCCCACTTGGTTAAATTCAGTTCAAATCAACCTTTTGACAAACAGACTTGAGCAACTAGCTTCATTTGGCCTCTCAAATCAACCACGTAACAGATTTCCTTTCCACAATGAAAATACTTTGCAGGGCATCTATGAAGCTCAGCTGAGCATATTTATACATGAGAGTATCATCCATTGCCAAGATAGGGCGTATTTATGTTTTCCTTTTACGTTTTAGCCAAAATGAATGTTTTTTGCTGTTTCAACGTGTCCAAACTCAGTGCAGTGCTTTGCTGCAGGAAACCTCAGGATCCTGCAGCAAAGCACTATTCATCTTGTGTGTAAAAATGTGTGTGTTGCTCCATCAGGTAAAAGTCATGCGGTGCCTGGATCACCCCAACGTGCTCAAGTTCATCGGAGTCCTCTACAAGGACAAGAGGCTCAACTTCATCGCAGAGTACATAAAGGGAGGCACCCTGAGAGAAATCATCAAGAAAATGGTGAGAGGGCGTTTGAGTGGCTGCAGACTTTGAGGCCATCTACTTCCTGCTCAGTATTCAAAAAGCATCCAGTAGAGCTACTGGTACTTGTCTTTGTACTTTGTGTTGGTCTGTTGTCGTGATTCTACAGCTGCAACGGCCACTGAAGGCGATGACATTTGATTCTGATTTTCGCTCACAGGACAGCAACTATCCCTGGAAACGCCGGGTCAGCTTCGCCAAGGACATAGCTGCTGGGATGGTGAGTTCGATGACTGAAAATTAATGTAATAATAATAATGTCAAAAAAATTGAAATGCAGCAGGAAAGGAAAGTGCATTGCTTTGCGTTATCTTCGCTGCTGTCGCCTCCTGCTGGTTGTGTTACTGAGTTGCACACACAGTACATAAGCGTCTATTGAAGTGACAGCATGGATTCCTGCAGGATTCACCCAACGGTTCTTGATGCACTCATCTGAACACAATGAGGAACGCTGTGCATGACTGGATTCTTGTTTTTACTTGAGATGACACAAAGTTGTTCCTCTTGGCGCAGGTTTTACATTAGAGCACAACTAAAACCTTCTATGTTTTTCTGTTTATTGTTTTTGTTCTTCCTTCCTCTCCTGTCTGTCTGTCTATCGGTCATCCAGACATATCTGCATTCCATGAACATAATCCACCGGGACCTCAACTCCCACAACTGTCTAGTCCGGGAGGTAAGAACTCATGCATTCCTGTACCAGCGTGTGTGTGTGTGTGCGTGTGTGTGTGTGTGTGTGTGAACACTATGTTTTCTTCGTGGATTTAACACCTGCGCACCTGTCATTTGATGGGGGACCTCAAAAAAAGTTGAACTTCAAGCTCTTTAGTCCCCCTCTCTCCTGCAGCGAGAGGCCGTGCGTATGCTCGCGGCACAACGCTAACATTTCTCTGACGTGCTTCGTCTCCTCCGTGTAGAACAACACGGTGGTGGTGGCAGACTTCGGGCTGTCCCGTCTCATGGTGGACGACAAGCACGAGGAGACGTTGTCGCAGGGTAAGCTGCCCGGCCTCAAGAAGCACGACCGCAGAAAGCGGTACACGGTGGTGGGAAACCCCTACTGGATGGCTCCTGAGATGATCCACGGTAGGACCAGCGGGGACATGTGTGTCTCTTTTTAATTAGCACGAATGCTCATTTACTTCAACACATTGACGCCTTCCTAAGATGAAGAAGTCAGTTCCTGCTCAAAGTTAACAACAGCATCATTTTTTGTCTCTTTTCCTTTTTCAGGGAAGAGCTACGATGAGAGAGTAGACATCTTCTCCTTTGGTATAATGCTCTGCGAGGTGAGTGACCTTCCACTCGGTGATGATAAAACAAAGAGGCTGCGATTAGCAGAACTAAAATGGCTTCATAGTTTTTGTCCCAAATGGGTACAAATCGGAATACCTGTCATTTGTCACAGTCGCTAACTTCGTAGTGTCGTTTTGCTACCTCAAAACGTCACGTGCCCCCAATATTCATGGCACAGCTCTATTCCATTTTACGAGAGACAAGTTGGACTTCTCCAAAGTTCCAGATGTTTGATTTCCATCCACATAATTTGGGGCTCAACACTTTATTTCTGTCTCTCTGACGTCCCAGAATATGAACTTCCCCAGATGGAGACAATTAGCCAGAGAATATTTTAGGGATTAGAGGGAGCAGAAAAATCAAAGTTGTCTTCATGTGGCTTCCGACGGGCAAGTTGTGGTTTGCTGGGAACGATCAGCTTCAGTTTGGAGGGTTCAGTGTTTTTCAGATCAACGAAGGGGCATCCATGTTTAACTCTTCTTTCTCTTTCCCTCTCTTTTTAAATCGTTTTTTTGGGGCTCTCTACAGATAATTGGCAGGGTGAACGCGGACCCGGACTACCTCCCCAGGGCGATGGACTTCGGACTGAACGTGTCTGGTTTCCTGGAGCACTTCTGTCCTCCTGATTGTCCCCCCGCCTACTTCCCCATGGCTGCTGTGTGCTGTGAGCTCGACGCCGACAAACGGTCGGTGTAAACCATCTACATCTTTGATGTTTTAAATAAGACACACCAAACCAGAAAGTTCTAACGAGAACACGTTTTATTGTATTTTTGAGTGAATGTAAATATATAAAATAATGTCTTCAACTGAGATCCATCTGCTTTCCTTAATCTTCAGACCGGCTTTCTCCAAACTTGACGAGTGGCTTGAGAACCTGAAGATGCACCTGGACATGGGTTTACCGCTGGTGTCCGAAGTGGAGCAGCTGCACAAGACCTTCTGGAAGAACCACAGCGGCGCGCGGCCCGAAAACGGTCTGCACGCCCACCCCGAACAGCCGGAGTAAGGCCTGGCGCGAGCGGAGGAGTGGGTCAGTAGGAGTTACCCCGCCTCCCCCGCATGGGCAGCGATCCTCTGCCTGTCAGCGGGAGCAGAGGCCGCAGGAGTCGCGTATGTGCTCCTACTCGTTTGAAGCTGCGGGCGTAGACTCGCTCAGGCCTAACGAGTGGACTCAGGGGGGAAAAAAAGCCTGGATCTGAAAAGCCAGCTGTGCGAGACACACACACACACACATAGACACACATTCAAAGTCAAGCTTGATCATGCTGCACCCGAAGCTAAGGTGCAGCATATCGTATGCAATCAGACCCAACTTTGAAATCACGACTCAACTCTTGAATCTCGTAGATTCAACGTTGGCCGTCATAGCATTTAAAAATACTGACTGTAGTGTGAGAATTCACACGGACAAGGTAGTCAAAGCAGACGACGAGAGGTCGTCACTTTGGGCCTCTGAATTACGCGGCACCGTACTGCAGATGTTTGATGTGCGTTTGGTTTGATTTCGCTTCTGGTTTAGATTTTAAACTGAGCTTAGGGAAAAAAATGCAAAGTGGAGGGACCCACCTGTCGTTTCAGACACAGATCGAGATCTACTTGATGACCAATTGTCCAATTAAACCTTTCAAGCTTTAAATAACCCATTGAAGATGAGTGCATGAGTGTAAATAATGCTTTCTGGTCAAATCCTGGTTCCTCGTGTCCTTCTGCCCCTCATGTGTTCATAACCTCCGAGTGATGTATGCGTCCACGCCCGCTGTCTCTCATTCATTGTCCAGCACTCAGCCACATCAGTTCACATACACACATACGTTAGACGCGTCTTATCCACGTACATATACATTCAAACACATAACAGTGTACATTGTAAATGTTTCTAATATTGTAAATGTACAGACATATTTTATATACGTATGCTACATTGCCATATTTTTATTGGCAGACCAGCTGAAAGGGAGGAGAGTAAAGGTTTGACAGGGCAGAGCTTAAAGATTTAGTGTTTTCTACGCTACTGTGGCAGGTTCCAGGCTTTTAGCATTTGAGATAACAGGAATGTTATCACTGCAAAATATTTCCTCAAGCTCAATAAATGTGAGTCCATTTGATCTGCCATCTTGTGCTTGAGTAAATTTCATTTTGATACTGGATTGTTAAGTCGAATCAAACTTGCTGATCTAAATTGAAATATTATCATCAACTAATAATATGTGATTTTAGGATTTTGAGGGCAATCAAGTACTACTCTCATCTCGTGTACTGTAAAATAGTTCAGGTCTGAGCAGGTTCTGCCTCATCATGTCAGCTGTCTCTCCTCCTGTGGATGACCCACTGTGTGTTTACATGTAAATTGCAAATATCTCTGTATATGTGTCTGTCCATGCATCTGTCTGCGTTTTTTTTTGTCCTACTCTTTTTGCAAACTGCATGATGTACTCGGTCTGCTTGACTTCTAACCCAAGCTGGTTTTTGTCTCAAAATGATGTGATTTTAAATTAAAAAAACAAAGAGGAAAAGACAAAAAAAAGTTAAGAAAGTCAAGCTTAAATCGAAAGAGCAAAAACACACCATCTGTGTTTTTTTGTGTAGATGTATATATAACCACTGAAATCTTTTTGTATAGATTTGAGTACTTTAATTTGCACTATATTACCAAATGGCTGGATGAAGCCATGTTTGTTAATTTCCTCTCTTGGGCTTCTTGTGATACGGAAATAAATGATGTCGGTTCAGGTAGAAATATGAATGCAAGACACTGATGGAGCCTTTCAACTGTAAAAATGGGATCTAGGAAATGCATCCTCTTGAAAGCAAACCGTTTTATAATTATTTACATGCATTTTTTGTGCATGGCTCTACATTCGATGTATCTATGGAAACCATGACTATATTTTGACTTTTCAAGCTTTAGCACCCAAAACGCCGTTGCTACCGAGAGGATGCGTTGTCCCAGCTCTGCCTGCTGCCTACAGACTGGTCCTTTGCGAATGAGGTTCTGTGTTTTTTTTTCTCCTTCTGACTGCTTGCTTTTGTGTGGGATGCTCCACAGAGGCTGCAACCTCTGCCTGTCGTTCTGATGTTGGAGCACTTAAACTGGCCACTCACCTTCTCGTCCCACTCCTTTGTCTCAGGGCCGTATATATTCCTGGATCTTTTTTCACTAATTCAATTAACTCGGCAGCTTAATAGGAGAGGAGGATTCAAACGCTTAAAAGTGAGACTCGGAGCATGTAACCTTCTGTCGATGTAAAATGCTGAAAACACAAAATATGCTTCTGTAAAACCTGCTGGAGTGCGTGTGCGTCCATGGGCTCGCTCCACGTGAGATGCTTCGGCGCGTTTTCTGTTCTGTCGAGCACGTTAGTGTGTGTCTGTGAGGATCGATGAGGAGGATGCCGCGGCTCTTCTTTGCAAAGGATCGTTACCTCTGAACAATGCTGTGCCTTCGATGTAAGCTAGCCTTGCCAACCACTTGGAAAAAGAAACGTGAACTGATTCCCCTTTTCATGTGTCATAAGTGCAAGCCTGATTTAAGTGGAGTGAATATCATTGCTGATACAATGTTGTATGAGATGTCATCTTGTTCTGTATCCTATTTATGTTTTTCCGATGCCTAGTTTTGATATTTTAACCTTATATTTCTTTGATTTTGGTCTCATTTTTTTTTAAATTACACAAGCTGTGAAAACAATTCTGCACTTTAATCTTGAACGTGAGCATTTAGACTCTGAGGAGGCGACTGTTTTTCCCCCCCCTTTTTTTTCACGGCTACAAATAAAACTGTTGCTTCTAAAACAAACCAAAGACTCAATGTGTTTGTACAATAATGATGGTGTCTTTCTATTTATAACCACTCTATCAAGTTCCTCTGCATTTACAATGCTGAAACACACTCAGAGAACAGTGTGAGAGCTCCATCCATGTGTATAAAATCACACTAGAAGACAGCTGCATTAGTGCTATTGAATGTGTGTGTAATGGAAAGTGGAAAAAAATCCTGCTTGTGTTTTCTAGAAAAAGAAAAGGTGAATTTATTAGAAATGGGTTGTCAAATTGACCACTAGATGTCACTAGAAGTTGAAATGATATTGTAGAAAATAAAAATATAAAATGCAGCTACTCGTCACTCTCAAAGGTGGACAGTATGAGTCTTACTCATTCTACAACAAGTAATGTAGTACAGTACTGTACGAGCTGTACAGTAAAGCATCAGTAAATGTCATAGTGCTGCAAAAATGTTGCGCTAAAATCGTCATTTGTATTGGATTGCTGTTATTACTGCATGTTGAAGTTGAGATGGAGAAATTGTTTATTTTATTTTATTATTGTAGAACTTATACATATACATATAAATAAGCAATCCCTACAATCTACCTCAAAAACTCCATATGCAATAATATACTTTTTTTTTTTTTGAACGGTGGCGTTGGATGATAAATGTCAACATTGCGTGCAGGATGAGTAACAGTAAACATTTACACTTCCAAGCGAACCTTTCTTCCCCACATCGCGTCCATGTGCGATTGTTTTCATTCCGACGCCGCTGCTGCGGAGCCATCGTGACGTCACGGGCCTAGCACAGAAGGGAGGGGGGAGGAGAAGGAGGGGGGCGCGCGCATTCACAGCACGCGGGCGGGCTGCTGTCATTTCACCGCAGTTGTGTTTGGATCTGGAGAGGAAATTAAGGAAATACCAACGAAGAAAAAAAAAAGAAAAAAAGGAAGAAGAAGAAGGTCGCCGCATTATTAAAAAAATAAAAATGGAGCATTCGTCCAGCAACCACCGGTTTCGGTCCACAATCTTCAACCACGGTGAGTAACGTTGAGCTCACATCGGACTCCGCGTCCGGGACGTTTAGTCTCGTCCACCGGAGTGACACCAAGACGCAGTCCACACTTTCCCTTTAAATGTCTTTTTTTGTAGTCGTTAATAAAGACACACGGGTCTCCGTTAAAACTCACGCACAGCGCGAGCCTCTACGTCCCATTTAATCCGCACACTTTTATTATTAAATGACTCTCTGTCCGGACCGGAGGGTCCGGTTCGTTCTGCTAAACCTTAATCCCGCCAGTCCTCCCGGTGTGCAAGAGCGGTACCGAGACCGGGTCCACACGCTCCCGTCGCTTTATTTACCACAACAATCACTCCGTATTCACCTGTGATTTATCACACCTGAGACCATGTCAGAGAGCTCGCTCTGTCCAAACAGGGGACTTTATTGGGACTGTTGTCTCATTGAAGCAGTCGTCCCGTGTAGCGCTTCTGTGGCAGGTGAGGACACAGATGACAGCCTCTCCGGTGGACGCGGGTCGCGCTTGACCTCCATGCGGTTTGGTTCATCGTGTCCTCTGTTGCTGTAACTCCAGATGTGAGCATTGTGCTGGATTACAAAAGTGTTACTAGAGAGCTTGGGTGCTTAAATACTGTGTGTGTGTGGGGGAGCTTTTTTGTGTGTTCCATGGACTACACTAATCTACCTAAATGTAACATTGGTTTAAACCAGAGGCCGTGAAAGAACGACGAGAAACCGGGCTATTTTAAATCTGTGTCGCCTGCTCCAGAGTTCATTCCCTATGCGGTTGGGTTTTCTTTTCTCAACCAGAAAACCACATTGTGTGCCCTGAGATTCACCTTTACAGCTTCTCTGCCGATTCCCACCGTAGCGGAGCCACTTCAGATAGGACATCTTGGCGATAAGATCACATTTTTTTCCATGAATGACTTTTTTGTTTTACCGATGACTGTTGAGAACTGTCTCAGCGTGTCTTTAGAAACTCTTCAGTCAGGAAACTGAAACCCCCAAAACTGTCAATGTGCTTCCAGAAGCACAGAAAATGACTTTCAGCAGCGGGGTGCGGATGTGTAGTTGTTTATAACAATTGCTGTCCTGTATCGTTGTAAATCTTTCCTCGAGGGGAAAAGATGTATTTGAGGAACACAAGCAAGCTCGGCCTTTGAATACTAAATTCGGTTCGCAAACTCAAGCTTGAGCAGGTCTGCATCGTTTAGAAATATATATTTCTTAAGTGACAAAGGAGAAATATAAAGATTTAACCGGTGCATGACTTGTTTTATGTGAGAGTTGTAGGGTTTCCCTTTCCTTAAAACATTGAATAATGTCCCACTGATCCTGATCACCCGGGTGTCAAATACTATGATGTGTGGTAACCACTACGCAAGGTTTAGATGTCATCCAAGCGTTGTGGTCTTCCAGGCGATACGTTTTCGACATGTTTACAGTGTTGTGTTTGTCTCCTTTCCTATGTTTGACCCCCGTTGGCTGTGCGCTTTGACCTGATTTCTCCTGTGGATCAACCGTCCTCCTCAAACCAGATGATGAGGTAAGAAAGCCGAGTTTTCCTTAAAATCTGCTGCCAATGACTAAGTAGGTCACTGGTGAAAGGAGATTTTGCCTTGATTATCTCTCCGAAATGAGGACATTGTGGTTTGTTGATTTCACCTCTGACAGCCGCTGCTGTTCAGGCGGGTTTCCACCCAGTTCTTGTTCATCTAAAGAGGCTTATGTTTTCTTCATGCTGAGTTGGAAACATGCGAAGTATGATTCAAACTTGAGATTTATTGCTGAAAATGCTGCTGAATGACATGATTCTCACTGTAAATCCACTGAGCTCGTGTGACTTGGCTGTTGTGCTTTTGGAGGTTTTCTACTTGACATCAAAGAGGCGTCAGGTGTGTTTTCTTGTTCCTATTGTGGCCACCGAGAACCTGCTTGGTCTGCGAGTTTTACTCGTTGGCAACATCTTGCCCATCCTTCTGCAGTGTCTCAGCGTCCTGTCATCGCCTTTCCAGTAGCCAGCGTCCTGCCACCTGCCCGTCAAAACCGCCCCTCATCCTCTTCTCTGTGTCACTCTGTGCATCCGAAAGAAAACCCTGCAGCTGTGTTTGGCCCGGCTGAGTGGGGATGGAAAGCGGGTGGGGGCGGGCAGCAGGGTGGGTGTGTTTGTTTTTAAGCCCAAAGCATTCACAGGCCGGTGGAGAGGTGTGGATCCGTGTGAGTGCGACAAACCTGGTTCCTTCCTTAGCAACATTCCAAGCCCATGTGACAACAGAGGGAACACCTTGTGGGGCAACTTTCCACATCTGTTCAAGTTCTTGCGGCCAAGCTGCCGCTGCCGCTACCGGCTGGGTGACGGCGTTCGCTGATTAATCTCTGATGGTTTGGCACCCCTCTCTCTCTGGGTATGCGATTAAACTAGCAGATGTCTACATAAAAGTAGTCCCCGCCCTCCGAAACCACACCCATCGTGTGTCCTCATTAAGCACACGTGTCTCTGTCCTCTTTGACGGTCCTGGTGGACGTAGCCGAAGTGCCCTTCCCACGTGTCCACACCCCGGCTCCGTAAACCTAAAAAATGCCACCGAACCTCACGTACAAGAACACACACAGAATGACGTCACTGATCACGGGTAGCGCCAGCTGTGGACAGAGAAGCCAGGGCGGCTTGTCTCTCTCACACACACTCACACACACACACTCTCACCATGGTTCATTCCTCTGTGGCTTTTACTCAACTAGCCATTAGCTTCTTGTGCCTTCCATTGCTGCTTACCGCTGCAGCCAAAGTATAGTCAGTCTATACTTGGACTTTATTAGCCCATTAGCTCGCTAGCTACTGCAGTGGATGCCGGTTTTTCCCCTTTCCTCTGTTTCCCTCGTAGCTACGCCTGTTTTTCTCATCAGCCGTCACTGCTTCGGCGCGTGCGCCCTCGTTGTGTCCCGTTTGCAAACTGGAAAAGGCAGAATTGGAAAGTATGCTGCACCACACCCGTCTGTGCGCCGATTGGCATTTGACTGTTGGAGAGACACATACAGTACATTTTATTGCAACACAAAACATCGCAGGTGGATTAGTTTCGGGAATGTTAAATGACGGGCGTGAGATGGGATTACTTTTTCACACTGGGCGTTCCCTGTGTTAGATGAGGGCACGCTCTGAAAACAACCTCACTCTTCCTTCATGTCGTCATATTCACGATCACGCGAATGCCAACCGGCACCCAGTATCAGGTGCTGACATTATACTCCTGCGCGGTAATCCTGTCATCCATTACGTTACCTCAGTGAATCCACGCAGCACCGCTCCTCTCTGTGAGGTCGCTCGTCAGTAAATCCTGACCTGTGTGTGTGTGTGTGTGTGTGTGTGTGTGTGTGTGAGACCCTCCTCTGGGCAAAGGGTGGGCGCTCCCCTCTCGGTGCATGTGTGGAGATCCGGCGTGTGATGGCCCAGTGGTGATGGCTGCGGCGTCCGGGTTTGGGCCCGCGAGCTCTGTCTTCGACAGGCGGCCCTCTGGGCATTTTCGGCGTGATGCGAGGGCAAACAATCAGGTTAGGGAGCGAGCGCGCGGCGCTGAGTGCGACAACAATGAAGAGACGGTGAAAGACGAGGGCTTCAAGAGGGATTTGTGGTGTCAATATTATTTTGTTTGTAAAAGCCTTTCCTACAGAAGAAAGATTTTGGGCTTACAGTCATTGTTCAGGTTGATTTTGGGTTTAATGACACCATCACAAGGGAAATAATGTGTGTGTGTGTGTGTGTGTGTGTGTGTATATATATTCGTTTTAGTAAACTTCTTTTTGTTGTTTTTTGGAGGTGTGGATTTGCCTGCACTTAGCATTTTTTGGCAAAAGAAAGAGATCAAATTTGGCAGAACCATAGTTGTCAGAAAAAGTCCTACCTGAAAAAACCTGTCTGGAATATCTGCTACAAGACCGCCCGCTAATAGGCTTCGTCTTATTTTGCTAAACGGCAAATCGAAAAATGGCTTCAAAATGGCTTCCTGAATTGCCCTATTTGATTCTCCTCTTACATCCTAACGTCCAATGCTCACCGCTTCCTTCCTGTCCCCTCTGGCCCGCTCACCAGACCCTCCAGCTAATTGGCCGGCGTCTTTATCTCTGCAGATGTCCCACATCAACCCGGCCTCTGGCCTCCGCACTCTGCAGAAGTTTGTGTCAGAGGGCGACCTCAGACATTCCTCTAAAGCCTCGTAGAAGTGGCCCTTGCCAAGTCCCTCCCCCCCCCTACCCGCTATAAATAATCTCAGCCTAGTTCCCATGGTCCTTGCTCGAAAAACCAACCCGGGGATGACCGGCCCTCTGGCAGGTGTTGAGGTCATCGGTTATCAAGGTGGTGTGACCTTGACGATCAAAGACAGTAAAGGATTCTCCCGCTCTATGAATCATTTGTGTTGTCCAGCTGCTCTTTGATTGTCCATCCGAGGACGGCATGGCGACACCCAGCGATGCCGCTCCGGAGCTTGCCTGGTTTGTTTTTATCGGGCTTAAATTCACAACCCCACTGGGGCTGTTTTACATTTTTTTTGGCTTGCCTACGTTTCATGTTCACATTGCACAATGTATTATTTGTAGCCTTCATTCCTAACCACAATCCCTCGTGGGACAACTCTCAAATTCCTGTTGTTGTTACATGTGTTTGGCTTATGTGTCAATATGTTATGCAGTAATTCCATATTTGAGGACTACAAGCCGTGGGACACATTTTCCCATGATGCACTGTAGCTCAGTTTAAGCATTTTGCTAAATATTAGCATTTTCGTAGAGGTTTTATTGTTTGATTCGTTAGCCTTCCCTCCTATTGCTACTGTGGAGCCTAATAATGGCAAAGACCTTATGAAATGTCACAAGTAAATGCCAACATTTAACGAGCTTGTAGCAAGCTCTGACCTCATTGTTTGACTTAAGGCTCGATCCTCGGGACACACTGTATGTTTCATAAGGAACGCTGACTTTGTCTCCAAAGTCCTTGTCATGCCATAAAGACTTACTCCGTGAGCTTTGCTTTGTAAAGGCCTCTCAGTAATTGTAGGTAATGTCTTAACTCTGAACACGGGTACATCAGAGATGTACATTTTCCTCTTGCCCGTTACGTTGTGTGTCGCAATGAAGGGACACACAACCTGACAGCGGTCCAGAGCCAGGAGGCCTCGATCTTATCTCTGTGTCAGGGGGTTTAACTGCAGCCACTGTGAAGACGCGCGTGAGACCGCCGGTAAGATACCAGGGGAACTTATAAATGGTGATATGTGACCCGGGAGGATTTTTAGGTGAGTGATGTTTTGCAGGTGACATTTTGAGCTCCTGAGACCATCATTCTCTTTTCCAAATAATTGAATTATTCACCATGGTCTTAACCCACCAAGAGCAGTGGGCGTGGTATTCAGTCTGTGGGTTATTTTTAGCACTTAAGATTTAAATATTAGATGAGTTAGACATCGTGTGATGGCAGCCGTGAGTGCTGAAGTACGTGAGTGATAGTTAACATCTTGTGTGTGTGCGCTAATGCATGAAGATGACAGTTGTGCATGTCCAGAGCCAGCATGGTCCTCCGCTGCAGCGCCCTCCACTCCCCTTAAGAAAACACTTCCAGATGCTTCCACCGTGCCGGGATGGAGGGTGAAGGAAGGGGGGGGGGGGATTCAAGGGCAAGCCAAAAGGAAGAGCAGGAGAGACGGAGGAGATCTGTTCCAAGATGGGGCATGTAGACAAGGAATGCCGCCAGAGGACACGAGTCCTCTATCTTGATTCACTTTGTCAGTGGAAATGAGGCCTTTATCTTCAGGGTCTGGGTTTTAGATTAAGAATCTGCGTGGATTTTGGCTCTGCTGTTGCAGGGTTTGACTCGCAGTGAAGGGAATCCACCGCACCCATATTTAAACTAATGAAACAGAAGTGAAAAGAAACCTGCTTTATTCTTCTCCTAGCCACAGCATCAACACAACCAGCAGGAACACACATACAAACACACAAAACAGATGGTAGTATCAGATTTAAGCACTTGGGTGTCGGCAGAGTGTGTGTTTGTCTCAGCACCCTGTAACACAATGATAGAGAGGTGAGAGGAGGCTGTGACTTTAACCACAATGTTCAGAGTGTCACTGCGATGGGATTTCAGGAGGCGGCTCCGTGAGAAGAGGTAAGAGACGGGAGGAAGGAACCAATCCGTCAGTGGCATTCTGCAAGAATGGAGTTGCACAAGTCCGCGACGATTTTTTTGATATTTTCCTTGATCTGGACACCGTTGACTCGGCGGCATTGCAGGTGATTCACATGCGAATTCTGCTTCTTTTTTTTCAAGTATCGCACGATCAGTTGAGATCTAATCTGCACTGTTCGCATACTGATGTGACTACATGCACTAGAACCTCTTTCATCTTTCTTGGCACGTCAGTCTGTTTTTCTTTTGAAAGATCTGCATCTGCGTTGGAAGTCTGACCGCTTTAGGCTTTTCTACTGAGACTTTTTCATCTTTTAAAAACCGACGCTGGACAGACCTGAACAAAAAGGTGTCAACCACCAGCCCGGTAAACGTGACCAGGGTTGGTGAGGATCACCATATCATCTCCTGTGACGGTTTTGATTGGTTCCCTGTTACCATTACAACCTGGATCAAGAAACTATGATTTATAAGTCTGACTCTTTGAAGTATGAATCGTCAGCGGAGGAAATCTTTACCGTTGCTCATGTTTGGAATTGGAACGGAAGTGTCTGAGAACCCGGGATCGTAGGAAGTGGGTGAACGCCACAACATGTGCGTCCTATTGAAGGATCAAAGAGGAGACTCGTGCCTCCCGCCTCCTTCTGTCCCGAGAGTCAGGTCCCTCCCCCCTCCCCCTCTCTCTCCCTTCCCCTCGTTCCCTTTTCATGTGCTCCCTTCGCTCATAAGATGTTTGTCAACATTTGTCTTCCGGTGTACAAAGGAGCGAGTCCTGTCTCTCGCTCGCAGGCATAAGTCCCTCTGGCTTTCTGTGGAACCCTCATAGACACACTCGCATACCTGTGGCATGTTGACCTTCCTATTATCCAGCAGCTCGAACCCCATCGGAGTCCAGCTTCATACGCATCATCTCCATCCACGCCTCCGCCCTCACCGCCGGGCCACGGACCGAAAGTACACCGCGAGAAGTACAATTTGCAAGGAAATTGCCAGCTTTAGATCTTTGTAGTTGTATCTACATGCCGGTCTGTCAGTTAAAGGGGTTTTATTCATGCTTCACACCGGTGCTTCTTTGTGTCTGAGGGGCATATTAACATCCTTAATTACCGCCCGTCAAAGTGAGTCCGCTGGAAATATCCACTAATTAAGGCTGTTAAGAACACTTCAATCCACTGCATGATTAATACTCAACCCTTTCTAATTCCTTGATCATTTTTTCGAGATGGTGTATCAACAGGTTGCAATCATAAATACTCCCTGCATCCCTCATACCTCATTATTTATTTATATTTCCTAATTACATTAAATCCTTGACATTACTAGATGTAACCAAAATTGCTTGAATATGGAGTGTTGTTAAACTTTTTACTGGCAGGAAACCACGTGCTCATTTCCTGCTGCTCCGTGTGAGGTAGTGTTAAGTACATGCGTCTATCTTATCGTGCGTCTGTGTGTGAGATTACTGACTGACTGCTTTATTTGGTATTTACGCTCCCTAAGATCTAATGACTTCCTTATTTATACCGTTGGAAAACCTCATCCCGTCTTTTTTTTAGACTCCAGGTCATTGAAAGGAAACAAGAAAAAAAAAACATCCTGTAGTTTTAGCAGATTTACAGGGTTGCCGAGGGCAACTCTTTATAGGGTGATAGGCGGTGTTAATTCAGAACTTTCTCTCGGTAGCCTTAGTGTTTGTTTTCACTGGGCTTTTTAATGAAAGAGACTCCGTAAAGAGCTTTACAGCAGGTGGGCCCCTTTAAACTGTCTGTACAAAAGAAAGGGGTCACACACACATCGCCTGGGGATATTCTTAAATCAGCGCTGTAAAAAAACAAAACGGAAGAGAGCCCACAGCATTTCATTTGTCTTCGATTAGCTAGTGTGGGAAGAGCGTCTGCATCGCTGAGGCTGACCGCTAAATCAACCTCACGTTCAGCTGCAGAAGTGAGACTGGTGACCACTGCATGGACACCTCACGATAGAGTCTCTCAGATGGAAAGTTTCCAGAAAATGATCCCGCTGGGTCTCCTGGAGATGTCGGGGCGGAGAACAGAAGCCAAACCAACTTCATGCTCGCAGAGAAGCTCAGAAGAACTGTGATGTCATAAAGCCCCTAAGCAACTGTTATTTCGACTGCATGCTTCTCTGATGCCAGCCTCTTTTTTTATTTAATACTTTATGCTAAGGAGTCACCTCATTCTCTTTTTCTTTCCATTGCAGTGTTCCAATTCGTTTTACCAGCAGTTGGTATTGATTGAGGACCTTATGTCGAGTGTGTCAAGTGTACTGTGAGTGTTACTGAATGTACCCAAAGTGAATAGTCTTCATCGAAAATGATTCACTGAGTCTGAACGATCCCCTCCGGCTCCTGAACCGGAGGTGTCAGACCAGCGTGCGCTACTTAAACTCTCTCCTGTTGCACACAGGAGACTGCCAGCTGCCCAGTTTGAGATATTTATGATGGTGAGGAATGTGACGTATTTAGGAGCAGCCTGGAGGAGGAGGCCGAGCTTGCGGAGACGACCTCTAACGATGTGTTGCATCAAAATACTAAATACACACACGTCTGAGAGTTGGTCTTCAAACATGTCACGGTGTAACTTCCCAGCTGAGCAGTTTGAAGGGCTCTCACGTCAGTGAGACCCGAGCGGACGCGAGAGGCTGCGTTTGGGGCGCCGAACGCGGTGCAGCTTCCTCATCGTTCTGGTGCCGAGACCACGGGGAGAAAGTTAGTGGTCCGACGGTGAGATGCAGCTCCGAGACAGTGTTTCTCTAAAAGGACACATGTGGCCTCTTCCACTCGGACACTTTGGTTACGACATTGTTTTCCCTGGAAGAACCGCAGCATGAGTGGGCAGGAGAAAGAAAAAAAAGAGCTCAGCGTGACATCTTAAGACAACGTATACCACTTTTTTGGAGACATAAAATGAGCACTTTGGAAATGGCACAGCATTGCTGTCCAGATTCCATTGGCGCCACAATGGGTTGCCCCCTTTCTGCAGGAGAAGCCAAAGTGTTTTTAGAAAGTGCATGACAGACGTTGACTGGAATTCAGTGTATTTGCTTCGACTGCAATGAGTTTAGGGATGAGAAACGGGTATTCGGGAGCCGTCTTTTTCTTCCCGATCAGCTGTCTGGTCCACTGAGAGCCAGACTCTAGCGGGGGCCCGCTGAGCGAACCCCGCCTGCTGCTCTAGGAGCCTTGTGCTGGACTGGTGTCTGGGCTATTAATAGAGCTAGCCTGAGAATCCAGACGGAGGTCAGCCATCGGATTCCTGCTCCCAACTTGTGGAAGGGAGCAAGCGGGAAAATTCCCTCCCTGAAATTATGCATTTTTCACATTTCTATTCACGTAAACTTCAGCCCATGCAGATGCTGTGTGAGGCAGGAGTATCTGAGCCCGGCCAGCCGTCCTGTGCAGCCGCCTACCTCCTTTAAACCCGTGTCTGATTCACACAGTGCAGAGGACTCTACCCACGGGGCCGCGTTCTCTGCATCCCAACTAGATTATGTGTATTCCATTTAACATATTTCCACTGGAATTCTTCTTTAATCTCCTTTCAGTTTATTTTACATGATGTGCAGTTATTTAATTTTCCAAACTGCTGCCGTCTCGACAAGGTCAGCTTTGTCAGCAATCCGTCCTCTCACACACAATCGATGGTACACACAGAAGCGTCCGTGAACATAAACACTTAAGTCAAACACATCTGGAGTTTACGGCTTGACCCAGAGAGGGAGGGCAGGGGGCACTATTGCACACAAATTTAGACCCATGTCAACACAGGACGCTTATTCCTCAGTCACAGATGGCATGAACCCATTATAGTCCCTGCCAGATTAATGTCAGTGCACGCAGATTACCATCCTGTCCTCATCAGCACGTATGAGGGGTTAAACAGTGTCACTTTGACACAGTTATCGGTGTTTTTGTTTTGTATATATTGCATATACAATGACTTTGCACTTGTATTTACAAAATATTCTGGTCCTATCATTCCAAAATGTGTGCTGCGCTGACTTTGTGTAAACAAATCCCTATTTTAGATTGAGGGATTAAACTCGAACATCTGGTGGAATGACATTTTGAGAGCTTCTGCAACCGGAGCCTAAACTTTGTCAAGGGCTGGGAGCATTTCACTCTCTACAATACTTCTATTTTTAATGGTTTTATGGCCATATTGAGCTTGCATGGACTGCAGGAATGTAAATTTCATAGGCATATCCCTTGTGTCCTTTTGGGGTCGTGCCTGTGGAGTTCGGAGCGAGCAGACCCACAAGGAAAAAACCCTTGTGGGTCGTCAGATGTCATCGCAGTCTGTCTCTCTGTGTATCGGTCTCTTCATTGCTCAAAGCCTTTTTTTTTTCTCTCCCCTCTCGCCATCGTTCTGTCACTGTTGCTGATTCTTTCCCTGAACTTGCCCTTCACCCACAAGCTTCTCTCCACATCAGCGTTACGTCGTGACATAGAGGCTCGGGCCACGAAGACCTCCGAGGCTGCTGATGAGCGGAGCTTATCACTCCGTTCAGCTCGACCCGCACGCTTCGTGTTTCTGAGTGCAGCTTCCTCAAAAAGGCTTCAAAGAACCCTCAAAAGTTTTTCTTTTTTTTATTAGAATAAATACTCGCTGCATTAAAGGGAAGACTTTGATTATAAGGTATGTTACGGTAGATAGTAGTCTAAACTACACGTATACACTCCACTTATATTTCACTCCACTAAATCCTGCATCTATTCCACCGCACACAGGTCCCATCTGGTGCAATGACCCACTTTAAAAAGGAGAACGTCTGCTTTTGATAGTTTGTTCTACAGAAACCTAGAAATGATAGTTAGAGATTTCCCTTTTGGCCTTCAAGTAGCTCATAATATCAGCAGAGCTACTGTCTACATTCTACATTCATTGCTCAAGTGTTTTCACATCTGTTAGAGATCCTAATATAAAACTCGTGGCACGTAATTGTCCCTGTGGGGAGTAAATCTCGCTGTGAGAGACTGCAGGATGCCAGGTGTCTTGCTGACGTGCCGCTTCCTTTTGACACTCATTAGACACTTGAGGTGAGACTTCTGGGGACGCACACCATAAGATATTTATAATGTCATGCTCTCTCGTTCGCTTGAATTGCGGAAATCTGCAGAACTACTTCTCACGACTGAACACTTGTAGAAGAAGTGCTAACTCTGGCGCTGAACGGTTCAGTTGATGTGTGAGGGAGCAGACGAATAAATATCATCATGCCCCACTCAATGGACCCAAACATTTAGCTTTTTTTTACAGCTGTTTACTGAGAGTCTGGGTCTCTGTCGTCATCCCACTCCCTCTTCTTCCACCCCTGCTGCTCCGTGTCTGCAGCGGAGCACCAGCCGGTGGAGCCGGCGATGCGGCTCGTGTCCGCACGCAGCGTTACGTTATTGCCGACTCACCTGGGGGGGGCTGAGCGCTGCTGCTGCTGCTGCTGCTGCGTTTATTTGTCTCGGCCATCTGCAGAATGGTAAGCACAGCGTGTCGTCGGCGTTGTGGTGAGACGAGGGTGAAGCTCGGCCACCGGGCCGTAATGTGACCAGAGGACGGACAGTTTCATCAAGCTGTCTTTTTTTTTTTTGGCTTTCTGTTCAGCACAGTTTCCCCCGAACAAGCCTCCAGCGCGTGTGTTATAACGACAATAATGTGCTAATGAGCGTCTCATCCTCGTCTACGCCGTCTGCTTGTCTTGAGATTGAGCATTGAAATGCTTTTGGTGGTGACTGAGATGTACAGTAGTGTCTTTTTTCATCTGTAAGAGGCTGCTCCTGCCAGCCAGATGTTCCTGTATGTTTATTCCAGCTGTGCAGTAGCAGCTGACAGTCAACTGAATCCTACATGATGTTATTGCATGCAAACTACAACAAACATTGTATGTTCGAGCTGCTGAAGACACTGGGATCACAGAAGAGTTAATGGCAAGGCATCGTGTGTGTGTGTGTGTGTGTGTGTGTGTGTGTGTGTGTGTTGAGGTTTCCAATCTTTTTGTGCGGCTCCTGGTGTGTTTGGGCATCAAGATTAGAGGCCAGATTACATCCGGAGGTGGAGAACCGATGGGTAGGGAAAGAGGAAGGGGACAATTACGTGTAGGCCATCATGTGTGAGCCTGGGCACCGCCCCAGGACTCATCGACGCCGTCTGTTTCGCTCACAAGGAGGATAAATACCTCTTAAATCCAAAAACGGAATCAGCAGAAATCATTCTATTTTTTATTTTATTATTATTATTTTCTATATTTTTCTCTTTACAAACTGGTAGACTACTGCTTAACCACATAAGACGGCGGAGACTGATGAGGGCCACATGGTTGCAAATCATCTCCACAGCAGGCTCATCTATGGTTGAAGGGCAGATGTGTCGGACGTGCTCCTCCAGCTTTTGAAATATGAGATAAACTGTCACTCGGGAAGGAAGAACGGCACCGTGAACAGGCCGGTTGGGCTCTTTACAAATATTGGATCGGGGTGAAACATCATGATCTTGGGATCTTTTTGCAGTTCTTGGGGATTTTCCCGTGAAAACACATTATAAAAAGACAGTGTAGTGCAGTGTAATTACACATTCAATCCGTATTGTTGTTTCAGGGCTTAACAAAAGCACATTTGCGTTTCCCGCCACGCTCCGCTTTCAACACAGCAGATGGCAGAGGATGTTAAAGTAGCAGGAAAAGCTGCAAGTTGTTCACAGATTATCTGTCAGGTGTACTTATTTTTTCCGGTGGCGCACATTTACACAGACGTCAAGCTTTCCCTGCCCTCGGGGCCGACCTCCCGCAGAAGTAACGAACCTCTGACTAGTCAAACTACGTTTGCTCCGTTTCCACCCGAACGGCACATTTGGTCAAGACAGGAAACCCGGCCGAGACGCTGATGTAATTTCTCTTATTGAATCTGGTCAGGACACAATGCCGACCGTGTTTCTGTTTCTCCAGGAGCGCTGAGATAAGGGCCAAATCGCACAAGGTGGTCCTGTGTTCGTGCAATGTGGGAGCTGCGCTGGCTGGAATCCAGCATTGCAGAAGCGCGACAACCTGGTGACTCTTCCCCCTCGCCGGGGCCACGCCGAGTTCACCAGCCGGCAGATGTTGGGCTTGTTTTGTCTGACCGTCGCCTTTTGCCCCACAGGTGTTGCTCTTTGGGGGCTGTTCACTCTTAAGCAATACCGCAAGATGGGATCACTGGAAACCAATAGACGTGATCATTCCTGCTGCTGGTGTTGAATGATGGCTGGGAACGGGCATCACAGCTCATTAAAGCAGCCAGGTCTCGGCCAGAGACGGCGATATTAAAGCGCCGTGGAGAAGCCGGCGCCCTTGTTGTGGCTTCTCAGGAGCGATTCCAGCGCCGTGTGCGTGTGCGTGTGTGTGTGTGTGTGTGTGTGTGTGTGTGTGATTGTGATAGGCTCTAAATCTGCTTGATGTTATAACGATTCTTTCTTAATTCAGCCAGGTCACATTATAGCGTCCATGCTTCTTGCTAATGATGCTTCTCAAGCTGTTGGAAAAGATAACAAACCAAACAGTGCATACACCCCAAAACTAAGGACATAATTCTTATTGCCATAATTGCCCCTCCACCCCCTTGTTTTCTAGATCTCAGTCAAGATGAATTTCCAAAATAGGAGAAATGTAGCTAAAAGCTGGTTCATGTTTTGGGTCAGTGGACGTGCAGACTGGACCAGCCACAGGTGACTACCAGCGAATACTGTCGCTCATAAACCTTTAAAAGACTGGAATGTAATGTACTGTGGGATTTTAAAACGAGTCAGAGGAATTCTCTTAATCGGGAAAAGCCTCTCCCTTTCTTTAAGTCGTACAGCCGAAAGCGCACACACACACACACACACACCGAGTCACATGAGCCTTTGTTGCACCAGGCCACTTTTTAAGGGGGGAAAAAACAAAGTGAGAAAAGGGCTTCAGCCGCTTTCCAACAGGAATCTCGATGTCCGATAAAGGGCCTTAATTGAATGGAGGAGGAAGTGCAGGAAGTGTAAGTTCAGCGGGTCCGTCGTCCTTCGCCATTGTTGAACAATATTTATGTTCCTGGTGGATTCTGCTTCAGAGGGCGTCAGCACCCAGCCACTGTTCACCCACTTTCTCACACTGTGCAGGAGAAAATGTATATCCAATTCAAAGTTTCTGCGTGTTTTCTGCATATTTTCCTGTTGACCTCAAACTGAAACAGGTCGTCCTTTCTTTCCTCCAGCTTGTGTGTGCGGAGCCGGCGTGTACACCGTGAACTTGTAGTGGAGACCATATTGTGACAACAAACTCATCATTCCCAGCGAAGAAAAGCTTTTCCTTCATAATTTTACACATCTGTGCGCATCTAGACAGGTACGCGTGTGCGTGTGCGTGTGTGTGTGTGCCATGCAACACACCTGCAGCCCCTTCAGCAGCTGTTTATCTGTAGTCCAGCTGTTTCTTTTCCAGTCGTGAGCAGCAGGTGGCACTGCCCTCTCTCCGCTGCGTGCTCCCCATGGGGCACAGCTGCACGCTCTACAACAAGTAGAGACGTCATTTGGCGCTCCACGCACACACACACACACACACAACGCCCGGCTCTGTGGGGACGAGCCGCTCCGTTGGCTTGGATCTTCTCTGAAATACCATCTTAATTACCACCGGGCATGTGACCCTCACGCCACCAGAGATGGCCCGTGTGTGTGTGTGTGTGTGTGTGTGTGTGTGTGTGTGTGTGTGTGTGTGTGTGTGGCCTGAGATTGTGTATCTAAAAGCCATCCACCCCTCGGGCACCGTCAGCCCTTTCAGGCGCTCCGGGTTAATCGCTCTGGTGATGAGCGCCGGCCAGAGAGGTCCGTGGGCGGACCTCAACTCGTCTCCCCGGAGTCTTTCCCGACAGGAAGTAACGCCTCCCGTCTGTAAGACGAAACGCTGCCCCCCCTCATCACGGCCTGCTCCGTGCGTGTCACATTGAGGGGGATTTGCCGACTGTGTGGTTGGCTGGACTGGCGGGTCTGTTGACCTGATACTGTTTGTGTTGCTCCCCGGCTCTTACTTATGGTAGTCATTACTGCTGTGTTGGCACACTTTGCGGCGTGAGCTGTTGAGATTGGGATCGCGTTACGTCGAGTTCTTCCTCCCATAAGCAGAAAATCAACTCCCTGCTGAATTGTGCATTTTGTTTCCTTTTTTCCTTCCCAAGTCAAACTGAAATACTGAAGTTTCTATCCCAGGCACACGCTGGACTTTTCAAACCGTGCCCTCTGTATGTGTGGTTGAGAAATATCTCTTTTTAAATGCCACACAGTATATAGATTAGAGTCATTAAGCTCATTCGCGTCTCTACAACACCCAACGCAATAACGTAATCACAAAATCCGCATTCCTTAAGAATGTGTGAGTATTGTAAGACTTGCCAGGCTCAGAGAACCACCAAGATTAATGGAAAGGCTTTGTGCTGTGGCCCATTTAAGTGTGTGTGTGTGTGTGTGTGTGTGTGTGTGAGAAAGTGTATTCGATACAAAGATTATTTGTAGCATGTAGGCCATAAGTCACCTCTCCTCCCCATCATGAACACACACGCACACTCTCACAGATTTGCCTGGTACCACCCGGGCCCTGGCGATGCCAGCTGGACGGTCTGGGTTGGATGTGACGGCCTTTGTAAGAAGTCTGTGATGTGAGGCAGCTCATCTGCATATCAGCTCGCAGATTGGGCTTTTGAGACTTTCGAAATCCTCCAGATGCAGAGTGGCACACATCGACCTGTGTACCGGTTTATACATTTAAAAAAAAAAGACCTTTCCAGATCAAGTATGTGGGGGTGAGGGGAGTTGGAACAGAACTGGATGCCATCTGACTGGTGAGGCGGGGAAAATAGGTGTGCTTATGTAACGTGGGGTTCCCTGAAACGAGTGGAAAAGTGACATTCAGTCCAAGGAGCTTTGCGAAGGCCTTTTTTCTGCTGATCTCTCTTGCAACTATCGGAGTACCGGTTCTGAACGGATAATATGGCAGCAAAAACGGAACCGAACACTCATGCAGAGGTATGTGCTTGTGCAATTTGTTTGTGGGCCGCTGTTTTTTTTTTTTTTTTTTTGGCTGCAGATTTTCCCTACTGTTGCATATACAGTGCACATGTGCCCGGGTGTCGATCATCCACGTATGAGCCGGACTGTTCTTCTGCATGTGACATGGCTTTGTGCTCTCACACTAACTTGTCATAATTTTTTTTCTGCGGAGCCACTGAGAGGTTTTTATTTTGTTTCCCACGTGAGTGCTAAGACACCGTGTGGAGCTTTTCCCCGCCGTCCACCTCTTAAGATGTTAAAGCCCACGTTTATTGATCCGATGTGACAGCTAAATGCATCGAGAGCATCTCTGATGGTGGGAGACACTGACAGGAATTCCTTTGGGGCAGAGCTGCAGGAACCTCACGGTGGAGTGGCTTCTTTTCACCCCAATCTGGCACACAGGGAATGGAAGTTTTCATTGGGAATTCTGTTTTACTGAATTCATGGGAAGTTTCGGTCACATGGAGATGTATCAGCTCTGTAGCTGCAGGTGTGTGTGTGTGTGGTGAAGGGGGAATACTTATGTCCCCCTGTGTCCCCCTCTGCACTGGGGCAGCTTCACACAGAGTCCCGCTATAACAATCTAAATAACCTGCAGCATTCAAACAGGGCGCACGTGTCTCACTTCACCACCTGCTACTGCACTACAACAGGGAAACCTCGCTGGTATTCACCCTTTGCCATCGACAACATTCACTTTTTTGCAATAGGAATAAAAAATACAACCAGAGCTTAAGATCACAGTGTGTACAAATGCGTTGCTGCTGCGGCCCCACTTTATGCCTCATGTCCCTCGTGTCCCACACTTATTATTATGAACGCATTCCTGCCAGCTGGGGCAAAGCATGCCAAGCTAAAATGATGTAGCTTTCTTTGAATAATAGCATAGTAATTATTGCAGCTGGATTATAAATGACTCTGTCGACTGCGTTTCCTCCCAAGCTGGAATGTGCTTTCATCACAGGAGGTCAACAACGGCGTGCTGCTTCGTTTCTTTGACTTCTGGCAATTTCCCATGTCACACAGCGGGAGCATTTCCCACCCGAGAGCTGCGATTCATGCAGCAAATCATCATCCGTCAGCACCGCGGCAGCCAACACCAACAAAGCAGACGTAAACCGCACGACTTCGTGCACGTTCAGGTTGAACTGGGTTTCAGCAATGTGGGAGAGTCTTTAAACCCGAAGACGTTTGAGTTAGTTGAAGACTTATTTGTACCAAAATACCCATGAAGTGTTTTGTTTGTTGTTTTAGCGTGTTTGATGCATTTCCAGCCGTGTGTCGGTGGCTTCATTGTGCCTCTCCGGAGTCTGAGGGTTTATTCAACCATTTTCTTCACTGACAAACTCTGCACGGCATCCCAGCGTATGGAGGCTGCTTATTTGTCACAGTGGACAAACCCTCAAGAGGAACTGAAATGTCGGTTTTGGCTGGTTATGGAAATTGTTATTGGTTCAGGTCTCCGCTGTGACTGAGTTAGTTTGTCTCACCAGAGCCCAATTGATGTTCGCTTGGAAAGTCAATCATGTGTTTCATCAGTATATTGGTTTGTCTGCTACACACACGATAGCCTGCCGTTGGTTTTCTATTGGCTGAGCACAGCAAAGATTGATTGTTGGCAGAGAGTACATGTTTGACTTTGGATGATGTTATTTACACTCAACTGTGAGCAAACTTACTTAAATTTAAACTCACCCGCCAACGTTCGGAGGAATTCCAACAAATTATCATGTTTTTTTATTTGACTCCGTAGTTAAAAGTGGGTTTATGAGCCATGTTGGCTCATTGGGGCCATTTAGAATTTGTAACAACAGTTTTGTGTCTCACTTTTAGAGTTGACGAGTTAGTAGCACAGACTTGAGACCTCCACCTGGGAAGAGGTCGATATGTGGAAGACAGAAGTTCAGCGGGAATCTGAAAAGGCCTCATAAAGCTCACGACTAGTGGAAATATTTGCATGTGTAAAAAGTGCTGAAAGTAAGAATCGGATTAAATCTCTTCCTTTAGGATCTGTTAGATTACTGAAGCATAATGATTCTCCCATACTGGTTTTCCTCAAGGCAGGAGCGCGATCACAAATGTCAAACCCGGAGCTTTTTTGTGGGCTGCATCACATCATCTTGTTATTTTGTCCCCCCAGTTGACTGTCAGGATATCAAATTAAGAGCTTAAGAGAAAACGTATGTGTTTTTGGCCTCCAGGGCTGACATGCATGAAACAATGAAATTCCTTCCCTGTGTATTTTTAACTTGAATATATAATCACACAGCAGGGGCCGATAACCTGGCTCGTTCAGTTGGAGAGGAAAACGTTCTGACTTCAGAGTGCTCAGTGGAAACTAGGCCGATGCCTCATGGGTTTAGATTTAAAGAACGAGCAGTTTGGCTTGCAGACGAAAGCTGTGACCCAGGACCCTCGAAGGGTCCACATTAAGAGAAGCCACCTTTGGAAAGTGGTCAGACAGAAAATACACAACCGTGAACATCTCCTTAATGTGGAATGTGAAGGCAAACACCTTCTAAATAGTTTCTAGTCAATTGATTCATAAGTTAGTGAATTCATGTTTGATACAGCAGTTGTGGGGGGGGTTTGTGGGGATGTTGAGCAGCATTGGGGGGGGGGACACATGTTCAATCCCCCATAGAGGTTTATTGTGACGCTGAACCATCAAGGTGTGTTAACAGGATAATCGCCTCGTACTGCTACAAAGCTGTGAGCGCGTTCAGCCTCGTGACGCGTGGCTCGTCAATTCCGTCCAAAATCAGTCCAGTGGCTCGATGGTGCTGAAGGGCGTCGCGTCCTCTGGGATGGAGGCGTATAAATGCCCGAGCCGCCGGCTCGCTGCTTCCTGCTGCAGCGGTCGTGGCGAGCAGTGCGCGCGGAGGCAACGAGAGGAGGCTTTTCTGTGCTGATTTTGAAGGGACCACAGGTGAGGCCACGCGTGGGAGGTGGGAGGGGGGGGGGGGGGGGGGGGTTGTGATGCAGCTTTCGTAAAGAAGAAAGCTTTCGTGTGTTTTGACTGCTGCTTCTGTAGAAACGTCAGTAGTGATGTTCTTTTTGTCAGATTCCATCCGATGGTGTGGTTCTCTCAGCCGGTTTGCTTTAACACCCAAAATAGGAGGGAAATGGGATTATAGTTCTGATCAGTTTGTCTGCAAAGTGGTCAGAGCTTTGCAGTCAACCATTTTTTTTTTTTTTTTTTTATGTGGGTCACAGGACCAACTGCGTTGGACATTGATTTTACATTGAAAGCAGGTCACTGATTTTCAAACTATCAATTTCCCTTCTGCCCTGAAGCTCTGTACCCAGCTTAATTCAAACTGTCGGCCCTGAATGGAGGTCATAAACGTATTGGGGACTGAAATGGAATGAGTCACGTTTATTTTTTTGGTTACACACTGATATCAAACTCCAGAGTGTCTCTAGTCTGGACCGACTCGGGCAGAGGTTTGACTCTTTGTGTTTTACTTTGCTCCCACATTGTGGCACAGATGATCTCATCTGCTGGCACTGCGTCTGATGGTGCATTGTTGGTGCCTGAGACACTGACTAGACTGATATCAGAGAATCTAATAACATTAAGCACTCAGGCCACCGGTGGAAGACGTTACGCACCGCTCAACCATCCCCCTGGTGACTTGTATCTTCTCTGCAATCACGCCATTTCCTGTGGTAAATGGTACGATGTTGTAACTTTTGCTTTATTTTATTTTTTTCCCCTCTTCTTCAGTCTTGTTTTCCGCCCTTCCTGAACGCTCCTTCCTTTCGTCCCATCGCCCACGCCTCTCGATCCCCGTGCACCTTGTTTCCTCGTGGCGGACCCCCTGCGCCTCCCTCCCCTCCCTGTCCTCCCTGTTCCGAAACCCCCCCCTCCGGGCGTGATTGCTCCCTTCTGGTTGTGAGATTGCAGAGTGCACCGTGTCCCCGGTTGCAATGGAGGACGGTGCCCACGAGGCTCACGCTTCATCGGACGAGCACGAGTCCTTAGCTGCCTCCCCTAATCACCATGATGCTGAACAGGTAGCAGTGATGTGGCCCACTCAAAAAACCCAAAACAAACCCCTCATTTTACCCCCCATATAGTGGCAGACTTTACCTGTTAAGCCCTGAAGATAATTATAGTTATTTTACATACAGCCTCGTAACTTCATCTACCACATGATACGGGTGCAGAGTCACACTACGGGCCGACTGCTGAATTTAAATTGCCTCATTTAATTCCTCATGCTTTCTGTGGACCATTGCATAATTTAGGTCTGTTCTCCACTAGCAGGGAAACTAGTTTGTGGTAACTGGAGTATGCACAACACCCTACACCTCCTCTGTGTGTCCGCTTTCAGGAAAAGCTTATAATTAATTTTATTTTGGTGATTTGACCTGTATGCCCGTCCTCTAATAACAACCATGAGGAAAGGCCTTTTGGCTTTACGTTAGCACTGCGAAATTGACTTGAAGTGGTCAGGACATTTATAGTTTATGATGTAGGAAAGTCACTCTCTGCTTCCAGGAATGTGGGATTAAGTGCACATCCAAGTGCCACAGCTTATTCAACATTAGTTTTATCTCAATTACATAACACACAAACACAGTGAGAAAGATTTCTTTTGACATTCTGACATTCTACGTCACCACGAGATATTGCAGCCGTTTCTAAAATGTTCCTCCCGTCTGGATCTCGACCCTTTTCCCCCTCCTCAATACAACCTGAACTTGTTTCCGCCTCACGCACCCCTTCCGCCGTGTCGTCTCTCTAGCATTCATGCCATTCGGACGACTCGGAGGTGGAGAACATTATGCAAGAGCCTCCCCACCCAGCAGGGCGCGACAGCCCCGACCTCCTCCCCGGCCCCCGCGGCCGTGAGCCCGACAGGGCGGCTGAGGGCAAAGACCGCCCTCACACCCCGTCACAGTTGCACCTCCCCGCGGCGGCCCGGGCGCAGTCGGGTTCACGCTCTGAACCCCGACTACCGCGGCGCCAAAGTGCGGAGTTTGACTTGTCGTCGGTCCCAATCAGTCCCACCAGGCCCAAGAGTCCCTGGGGTCCATTTGACCCGTACAACAACAACGAGGTAACAAGGGGCCGGGACTGGACGAGTTGTGTGTGTGTGTGTGTGGTTGAGTTCCGCTGCGGAGGCCGCGTTGTTGTTGATGCTCAGACTGAGCTATAATTTGTTGTTGCTGCGTGGCCTAAAAAAAAAAAAGGTGATTCTCTGGTGGAGCAGGTTGTGATTTGAGCTTTGAGGTCGTAGTGATGCGTTTTCGTTGTTGATTGAGGTGTCAAACTTTTGGAGTGGTTGATCACAGAGCTGCATAGTTCAAGTCATGCAGGGTAATGTGTGCTTCCCTGATGTCTTATTTCATCTTTTCTTTGTGTTTTTCAGGACCAGGACAAGGAATATGTGGGTTTTGCAACGCTGCCAAACCAGGTTCACCGCAAGTCAGTGAAGAAGGGATTTGACTTCACGCTCATGGTGGCAGGTAAATCCCGCTGTGCACATTAGCAGGCATTTGATCTTAAGCCCGCTGTTTAGTTCAAAGAGACTGAAAAGTCTTGCTTTTTTTTTCTGTGTTGTTTTTTGTTTGAAGGGGAGTCCGGCCTGGGAAAGTCCACCCTGGTCAACAGTCTCTTTCTCACAGATCTTTACAAAGATAGGAAGCTGCTCAATGCTGAAGGTGAGGGAGCCCCAGCTTTTGATGTACTTTTTCTCACCATTTGCTCTCCCGTGTGTCGTGGCTGATATTGACAGCCGTGCGTTTGTGTCCTTTCCGTAGAGCGGATCACACAAACTGTAGAAATCACCAAGCACACAGTGGATATAGAAGAGAAAGGTGTCAAACTGAAGCTCACCATCGTGGACACGCCCGGGTTTGGGGATGCTGTAAACAACACCGAATGGTACACGACAAACATCTTCACGGATCAACCCGAAAAGAAAGACAATGACCAAAAAATGAAAATATTCAAAGAGCAAAGAGAAAAAAAATCTCTTTTTAGCTTTGTTGTGTTTATAAATAGTCCCGCGCAGTATTTCGGGTGTTGCCGTGGGGGTGCGTTGCCTTGGAGACTAAATATCCCCCCGTGTGCTTCTGCTCCAGCTGGAAGTCCGTGGCCGACTACATCGACCAGCAGTTCGAGCAGTACTTCAGGGACGAGAGCGGCCTCAACCGCAAGAACATCCAGGACAACCGCGTACACTGCTGCCTCTACTTCATCTCGCCCTTCGGCCACGGGTACGACGCATCCTCGGTGCTGCCTGGGGTTTAGCTAGCCTCCCTCCCTCTCTCTGTCGAATGTCAAACCCTCTCTGCTGCAGTGGTGATGTCTGTGCTGCAGGAGTTTACATCAGAACAGTGACGACCTTTTTACTTTCACATGGCGTGCGTGGCAACATACAACCTTTTGCCTTTCTGTGCAAACACAACCACCTTTCTGTTTCATGCCGGTTTTTTACCTGCAGTGCCGTGAGTTGTTAAATGCAGCCGCCGGCTGCGCGAAGTTTAAAGCGATTCTCATCCGCCTTCAGGTGAATTTATATCGCAGGACTCTAATCGTTTGTTTGTGCCGATGCGGCGCTTTTTGCCGCAGTTGTGCTGCAGTTGTCGTTCCACATCACAGTCCTCATTAAAGAACAAACTTGCCTCCAGCCGATCATTCTAGAAGTGCAGCGACGGAGAAACATCCCCCTCTGTTGATGAGCGTCAGTCATTACTCATTAGAGAGTGAGAGGTCACTAAGGGAGGGCAGCTGTTCACGTTAGCTTAAGATAGACGTTGTATCGTTCACTTTGAGGGATTTGTGTCTCACCGTCTTTCTGTGTACACGTTTGTTTCATGTCTCCTGCAGCCTGCGGCCTCTGGATGTGGAGTTTATGAAAGCTCTTCACGAAAAGGTCAACATCGTCCCCATTTTGGCCAAAGCCGACACACTCACGCCTGCTGAGGTCAAGAAGAAGAAATTCAAGGCAAGGCTGATCGCGATCAAAGGACTTCTCATCTATACGTGTGTCTCCTCCCTCAAAGGACACTCTCCCTACTTAGCAGAGATTCACAGGACTCGTTTTTTCACTCCGTACTTTCTCTGTCGCTTGTCTCCCCGTAGATCCGAGAGGAGATCGAGCAGTATGGTATCAAGATATACCAGTTCCCTGACTGTGACTCAGACGAAGATGATGACTTTAAGCAGCAGGACCATCAGCTGAAGGTACGAGCCAGAGATGCCAGCTGTCTTCAGGTGGATAATTTAATAACCCGAGAAACTGCACATTTATTTTCTGATCGTGCCCGAAAACGTTTTGCACTTCGTTGAATGAATACTTGCACCGTATAACACAAGACTTTGGCAGTCAGTCCACTGCAGACTTCACAGACTAGATGAGTCAACCGTGTTTAGCTCTCCATCATAAGCTGGCCGTCATTGTGCCCGTATTTGTCTCTCTGCGTCCGTCTGAATAGGAAATTATTTAAATAATTCATACCAAAGACATGCAGTGGAGTCTGGATTTTAGGAGTATGAATATGGAAACAAGGAGTAAAATGTGGAAAAGACAAAGTAAACCCACGTGCACTGCGTCCAAACGTAACTCCTCCACACTCTCGCCTGCCACATCTCTCTGCCGGCATTTTAATTTGGCCCTTTTCTGTTCCCCCAACAAGGAGAGCATCCCCTTCGCCGTGATCGGCAGCAACACGGTGGTGGAGGCCAAAGGGAAGCGGGTGCGAGGCCGTCTCTATCCCTGGGGCATCGTGGAAGGTAGGCCCGCCCCCTCGCCACCCCCATCACGTGAACGTACAGTCCGCCTTTAGAGGCGCCGCGTGCATGAATGCCCGTCTTCCTTTGATTCTCCATTGATTCTCCACGCGTTTTCGTTGAGCGTTGCCCGCGCTGGTTCGGTGCAAACAACTGGTCGAGACTGATCCTCTCACTCCCACTTTGCAGTGGAGAACTCGGCCCACTGTGACTTCGTGAAGCTGAGGAACATGCTTGTTCGCACGCACATGCAAGATCTGAAGGACGTCACCCGGGAGACTCACTACGAGAACTACAGAGCCCACTGCATCCAGAACATGACCCGCATGGTTGTGAAGGAACGCAACCGCAAGTACGCTTGAACTGGAGCAAGGGGGTCCTTTTACATACTGCAACCAATATGAAGAGTAAACATATATAGACGTTTGTAGACCATACTTTTGAAGAGGAAATCCTTTTTTAAGAGGTCTATTGATACGATTTTGTCCTTTATCCATCCTACGGACACATTGAAATAACTTTCAATCATATATATATTTTTCTTAGTAATTCAACAGTCTGTTTACAGCATTATTTCGACAGCAACTAGTTACCTAGCACCTGGGGAAGATTTCTCGTGCTATGCACATGCCTGGTTTTGGCTTGTGACACTGATGATCTGACATAGGTCTGGTGTCTGTGTACATAGTGCCTGTATTCTCTTGGTAGGGTGATGTTGTGTTGTGTGATATCGTGTAATTCACTTAAACGGTCCAGATCCATCTAGCATTGCGGGCTCACTCTTTACGGTACAGTAGATGTTTAATTTTCTCACCATGACGTGCATCTCTCCGCAGTAAACTGACCAGGGAGAGCGGCACCGACTTCCCCATCCCGGTGGTGCCCGCCGTGGGTGACGAGACAGAAAAGCTCATCCGAGAGAAAGATGAGGAGGTACGGCACGCCGAGCAACAGCGGGACTCGCACAGCCAACACGAGCACGAGTGTGAACAAAGTGCCGCCCCCCACGAGAACCCCGAGCCTCCGCCCCGCGCAGAGACGCCCTCGGATCAGAGAGACCTTTCCGATGAAGCCCTCTGAGTGTCTCTAGGACACCGATGTTTTTCTTTGAAGCACATTCAGATCATGTTTTCTGAGGCTGACAATGAGTAGCCTTAAAAAACATGAATTGGTGTAATTATACATTCAGAACCTTAACCCCCCCCCGGCCCCCCGTCCGTCCTTGAGTTTGAACTGATGGTAGGAAAAGACCAATGTTTTATAATACCACTGGTTGAAAACCGGCATTGGTAAAAACTTCCATTGCAGGTTTTATATTGCGGTGCATACAAGAAATTAGTATTGTTAGAATTTAACAGACTGACAACAGATATTTAAAGGCTAAAATGCCATGAAATATGCTTTGGTTAGAGGATATGATGAAATAATACCTCTTCTGTAGATGTAAAAGTAATACTTTTAGGCTCCATTTATTATTACATACCCGTTTTCCGACAAAGTGTGACGTGTTTTCAGGTAAGTCAACAAAAGACGAAAGCAGACACACACATCATTGTAGATGGTGTGAGTTTTCATATTAATGAAAGATCTGTGTGTGGTGAATGATCATCATCCCGACTTCCCCACTATATCTATTTATTTTAAATAAAGAGATTTTTTTCTTTCAAGTGTTTTTTTTGTGGAACCAGTATTAGCATGTGGTTAAACAATAGATTTGCAACAATCAATTAATCTGAAGCATTTTTCTTTTACAATCGTTTCGTTCGTTGTCTGCCAAGAATATTTGTCTCCGCTCAGCCAACAAGTCATTTGGTCCTGTGATTGTGGGCTGTGATGGTTATTTCACCGTGTCTTTGTGTGTGTGTGTGACTATAAGAACAATCTAAACTGTGACACTGCACATTCTCACTGTGTGTTTGAGACTGGAAAATGATGAGCGCAAACCCAACACGCACCGCTCTGCACACATCACGGCACGTACGGTCGTATGTTGGTTCTCCAACAAAAGTTAAGCTAAATCGGAGAGAACAAATATTCACGTTTGAATTCTTTGAACCATAAGAGAAAAGAACTGCATGTGATGCGAGTACGTTTTACTGCTTTTGTAACACAAAGGCCGATCGTTTTGCCTGCAGTGTGGATAAAGTGGCAGCTGGAGGAGCCAGCCGCTCCTTACAGATGTTCAGCCCTTCTCACGTGTTCTGCAGAGAGCAGTCTGGCATCATGAGTGTCTCTTGAATTCCCCGCTCGGTCACGTGTGAATAATTATTGTCTCCCCTCTGCTCACAGTTGCGGCGGATGCAGGCGATGCTGCAGAGGATCCAGGATCAAATGCACACTCAGAAGGAAGGCTATTAACGCAGGACGAGCGCCGGGGTGCACGTCTCTGTGTTTCAGAAGACAAACTAGTCCCCCGGGGAAAGTTTTTATTCCATCCTCGAACGTTGACGTCCGGCCAACCACCACTGAACCTCATCTGTAGCACGTAACACTTGGATCAGGGAGCTGCGAGGAGGCGGTAAGATGCTCTGACATTTGCAGGCCTCCCTTTCTCCTCTCTGACACGATGGCCTCACTCGCCGCCAAAACACACTCGCCCCTCCACTCCTCTGCTTTCTGATTTGTCAACATGTTTAAAGGATTCAAAAGATGTTTGTGTGAATGACAAGAGGGGCGCATGTTGCGATCAGATTTTTCCAATATATGAACTTTATTTAGTCACATGATCACAGGGTTATTCTATTTTTACATGATCTTATATGAGGTTTACATGTCATGGCCTACTTTTTTTTTTGTTGGTTTGTTTTACATATTGTAATAATTTAATTTTCTATATTATGCTCATAAATATAGTTGTATTGCTTTTCTTCTTTTATGTGCTCCTGGTTGTATTTAAACTACACATCTTGACATTGTGTATAGATGACTGTTTTATTTGTATTTCTCTTCATCTGAGGTTCTTGCTGTTTAATTTGGTTTAATCTTAATCTGCGGATCGTTTAGGTTCATTCAGACTTTGCTTTATCAGCATCTGCATGTGTATCATAGTTGCCCCCTCTGCTTCCCAACAGCATGGATGTTAGTTACTCCACTCAATGCAAAGCTTACTGTACTGTTTGCATTTAAATAATCCACCTTTTATAAAAACAAAGTAGTATAAACTGCAGAATTTACCCCAAACAGAGTTCTTCCTCCAGAACTGCTGATGACGTCTAGTCGTTGGTGTGGATTAGGATTTAGGGGGCAAAGGTTGCAGTAAAGGCCATGCAGTGTATTTATTTTTGCATGTGTTCTGTGAAGGTTTTTTTCAGATTGCAGATCAATTTAGTGATCAGGTTATTTGCGGGCAATGGAAATATGTAGCTACTTAATGGTTGGGGAGAAAATATTGAGAGGAGGTGGAGGAGGTTTTTTTTAATTTAACTTTGGTTGGTATAGTTGTGTCCAAGGGATATAAAATGTGTGCTAATTGTAACGTTACCAAAGCCAACAATGACAAACTTAATTGATTTGAGTTTTTCAATTTGCAAAATAAGTTTTGTATTGACAAGCTAATGAAAAAAAATAATGCGTTTAACATTATTTTGCTAATCTTTTCTATGTTCCCAAATATAAATCAATGGAATGTTGTTACCTTTATGTTAAAAAAAGACATTCCACGAGATTCTGTCCCAGAGTCAGGTATTAGTTTTTTTTTTATATCAAATTTGTCTTGTTATCCTACTTTTTGAAATACATTTATGTAATAAATTTAAAAATGAAATGCAAATGGAGAGTACGATATGTACAAATTCTAATGTCGTAATAAAAAATAAATATAATACTGAGTCTCCATCAGACATTGGGTTTAGCTTTTATGTTGTGAAATGTGCGCTGAATTGAGTGCTTTGAGTTTATTTTAATAAAAGAGTTGAACCTGTAAAACACTTTAATCAACTAATCCTACATGATAATGTCCATCATTACACACTATGTGTGTTTATAACCAACATTCCTCGTTGCTTGCATGTCTTCTATGTTCTACAGTGTGATTGGTTGCCTTTTATTTTCAGTAGCAAAGATCAGAAAACCTGCCCTTGTTCAAAAGTAGTGGCCTGAATGTACCGTGAACAAAAACAACGGTTTGGAACTATGTTGACTTGATCTTTATTTAATTACTTTACTACAACTTTTTTTACATTTTATGACATTGGCGTACTGACTGAAAAGAAAGCAACCGTTTTGGATACCATACCATTACTTTTTAATGTCATTCTGATATTCCATAACTGTCGAAGACAATTTGGCATAATATACAATTACATTTTTTATTTTCTTTACACACTATGACTTCTAATGACATGTTTATACCACTATACTATATTTCATATTACATACTATGACTTTTTAAAAACATTTTGATTACTTTAGTAGGCCTATGCCTGTGATTGTTTATTCTTTTGATGACAATATTCTTAATTCTCATTTAGTATGTCATTAAACATCTTGGAATATTTTATTCAAATCCAACGGATAAAGTCAAAGTAGACTGTCATTAAATGTTACTGTAAAGTTGCCTAATGTATCATAAATGTAAAAGTCATTGTACAAAATGACTCCTAGTACATGAGGCCTATTTATTCTATTCTAAAGTGTGTTTAAAGAAGTAATGTTCTAACGTGCCAAAAAACAAAATTTTTTAATGTAAATGTATAAAAATAAAATTTCTAAAGGTCATGTTGTAGTACGAAAGAAACAAATAGCCAATTTTTTTTTACACCATACAATATTTTGGCCTTTTACATTTCAATGTACGGTACTCAGTATCAGTATCTTGTGGTGCTGTTTTTTGGTTGAACAAAACATTTGAAGATGCAAGCTTACTCTTTCCAAAAAAAGCAATCAACAGGATTATTGCATAATTAAGTGATAATTAAACTAATGTTCTTGGCAAGCAGACCGTAACCATAACATTTGGCAAAAAAGGGGCTCCAGACATTTGTAAACATAATTCAATTTATTAAGTATATTTTTTATAAATTTTTATTTTACATACTTTCCCCAGCTTTTTACATAATACAATTAGATCTAAATGCAGCCCAACAATTACAGGCTATATACAAACTTTCTCCATAGGGAAAACACACAAGTATATTGTTGCTTCTTCAAGTATCTGAATCATTGTTTGTTTGTACACATTTTGTTTTGCTACAATATGATTTGTTCAATATCATTTGCATAACATGAGGATGAAAAAAGTTACTTTATCTCTTCAACTATTTAGTCAAAGCTAAGATTCCGCGCTTTAATCATATTGCATCAGAACGAAATAGATAACAATTACGGGGAGAATACTCTTTCCAAACGTAACATCAAGGGGGGGGAGAGTCCTCCCTGATGTACAGCACTGTACATGGTCCAAGGTGAAAAAACAATCCATACTTTCACATACGTCTGGACATTAAAAAAAAATATTCTCCAGATGAAACAAGCAACAGTAAGTCTTAAAAGTACAAAATCATCTTTAAATGTTACACAAGATACTTTAATAAAGTAATCGCATTTGTTTTGTTTGTTTTTTTAAAAAGGGGGGAAGGAGGGCTTAACTTCTGACGAGCGCGCCGCTCCACCTCTTTCATAGACGAGTACATTCAGAGTAAACGAGGAGAACACGGCCTGCTGCTCTTCTAGCAAGTGCTACGCTAAACTGCTCATGGAGACTATAGAAATGTTCACAGTGCTAAGCTTTGGAAAAGGATGATCTTAAATAAAACACATTGTCCAGATCACTTCGCGCCACGGCTCCTTCGACATGATCCAATGCTTTCACAGCACGCAGACTCACATCCTACCAAAGTCACCTAACTACATTTTATGGACCTTTTTTTTTTTTTTATGTATTCACATTGAAAACCCGGGAACACTCGATCCCTCCTCGCGGTGTCCCGGTTTGTTTCTCACACGTTTAGTATTTAAACACACTACTGTGTTGTGGTGTTTACATTTAAGGGGCATCTAAAACTGGATTCTATTTGGCGAGAACATAAAAAGAAATTTAAAAAAAATACATAGCAGCTGTGACAAACAAAACTTCATCCTTTAACTTTCTTGTGCTCAGCGAGTGGAAAGTAACAATTTGAGTGTCCAAAACTTAAAATCAAACCCTGACGAAACTGCATATTCTGTTCTTAAGTTGCTCTTCTAAATTACCCATCGACAAATGACTTAACTGAAACTTTTTTTATTTCTTCTTTTAATCGTCATCGACAACTTGAAGTCAGCCAGCAGGGCGCGCTGTGGCTGTACGCGCCGTCGCCCGGGACTGCAGCTTCTGTTCAGGCTTCAGTCCGTGGTTTCCCTGCAGCCTGGCGCCTCCTCTGGGGAGGCGGAGCGCCTCTAGATCACATTCCCAACGCGCTGGTTATGACTGGTTTCGCACTCTTGAGCTTACGGTGCAGCCTCTGAAACACATGATCTACTACTAGTTCATCCGCGGCGTTCTAACACCTCCCCCCGCCCCCCCGCCCAGCTCCTACGTGAACACTACCGGGGCCACGGACGCAGACGGCGTCCTCGCGTGGCGGCGCTTTGCTCTACGAAGCAGCTTCTGCGAAAGCTCACGCAACGCCAGTGACATGTGACGGTCGAATTCATCTGCCCGTATATTGCCGCACACACACAAACAAACGCACAACGTGATGACTTCCAACAATGTCCTAAATTGAAGATCAAGATCTCAGGACCCTGTGGTGGACGAGTATGGAAAGAGGGTCCGTTGAAGGAATGTTCCTGGCTTCGTATCAGCTGTGCTGCTTCTTGATGACTTCTGGTGCCGGAGGCGTCCAGCGGCTCTCGCGGCCTCGTCGGGCAGCCTGGTCTCCCCCTCTCCCCCGCCCGCCCCGCCCCCTCCACTCGCCTTTTGAGCAGGGGGCGTCTCCGTCTCCCAGCCTGGTGGTCCTGCGTTCAAGCCAGCTTCAGGGTGCTGATGGGGAAGGAGGGCATGGTCACCATTGTCACAGGGTTCAGCACCGTCTGACCCACCAGCTGCGGGTGGTGGGTCACCATCTGGGCGCTCACTGCTGTCTGCTTGCCGACAATGGCGGCGGCCGGTTGGCTGGTTGCGGCGGCGCCGTTCATGTGCGGGTGGCCGTGGTTCAGCGTGTGGGTGATGTGACCGACCACAGCCGATTGCGTGACAGCCACCGGTTGGGGGTAGAGGGCGGGCAGATGCTGGCTCAGGTGGGCCACCGGGTGCATGGTGATGTGGCCGATGGGTTGGTGGCCGGGGGCCAGGTGGACGCCGCTGGCGGTCGTGGATGGAGCGAGGTGGGCAATGTGTTTGGGCCCCCCCCCGTGGATGACGTGGTTGACCGCCTGGATCACCGACGGGTGGGACACTGAAGCACGGGCAATGACCGTGGGGTGCAGGCTGGAGGCGCTCACCATCTGCGCGTGGGTGGGCATCAGGGGCTGACTGGGGGTGAGGCGGGCGGCGGGCTTGGACACTGGCTGCGGAGGAGTCACGGCCAGCGGCTGGAGCTGAGGGTGGTGCTGGATGGAGATGTGTTGGGTGATGAAGGAGGTAGTGGTGGGTATCAGGGTTGGGGTCTGGGGAGGTACGCGAGCTGCGTGCGGCCCAGGTTTCATGGTCGGAGGCGCGGTGGGCAAGGCGGCCTGTGCTCTCGGAGCGCTCTCATCCTCCATGTCCTCGTCCATGACGTCCTCACCTTCTGCAGGACCAACAGAGGAAATAATAAGCTCAGTATCATCAGATGCGGCGGGATTTCCTTTAGCTCCTTGGACACGCTTTCTCATTGAGTTGAACGAGAAAATGTGGCCACACTTTTCACATTTACATTCACTTCATCTTCTATCTTCTTAACATACATTACGCTATATTCACATTGGGATATGCCTTTCGGCCCCTGAGGGTCAGTCTACCTGAGGCCGTCGAGGTGGACGCCTGGTCCTCCTCCGGCTGCACGGTCTGCCTGAGGACGCGGTCGATTTCGATCACGTCCATCCACTGGCTCAGCTCGTTCTTCAGCGCTGCTAGTCGCTGCTGCGTGGCGATCTTCTCTCTGGCCAGCCGCTCCATGTCGTGCTCGTACTCCTTCTCTTTCCGCTTCAACGTCTGGAAGAGAGAGCGGACGATGGTCAATAAGTGTAAGTGGCTGGTGACCGTGTGATAATCCAATACAACGACAGCAGAATACATCCGGTCTTCATACAGCTTCATTTTCTTGACACTGTCAGAGACGTTTTCAATTTAACATCCTACTCAATGGCTTAGAATAAGACTGTGGTGAACGATCTTTGAAACACGGCTGATAATCAAAAGCTCTTTCGTAGAGCTCCTTTAGGGAGTTAGTGTCTTGAGGAGTGCGTCAGGAGGTCAGAGGGAAAAGTGTCAACCAGGCAGACACAGGTCTGATGAGGATGAGATTTAGAGACACACCAAGGACCACTCACGCTTTGTTCGTTATGTTTACATGGATGTTAGGAGACCACACATTGTATGTGATTGGATCGTGAGTTGCGGCGAGAGGACTTGAAATCTTTCCTTTTATATAAGAAGTACAAAATGCGTTCTTCCTGATCAGTTGTTCTTTTCCGGCCTGCGAGCCGACAGAACTGCTCCTGCCTTTGCAAACGCAGCGCTGATACTTACGTGTGTGTGTGTGTGTGTGTGTGTGAGATCTGACAAATAAATCTACCAGAACGAGAGAAGTTGTTGTTGTCTGAATTCTTCCAGATGTCCCCGACCGGGCTTCCGATTCTTGATCACGTTCATTTATTTCGTTCTTTCAGAGCCAATTAGTTAGTTATCTTTTTTATTTGAGCCTCAAAGGAATTCTACCGCCCAAAGTTAAAGCCAATAAAACGCAAAAGAAAACAATCATTGATGCTTGCGCCGTCTTTGTAGCTGATTAATACGGAATAAGACCAAGAAATAAAAGTCCTGTGATAGGAGCCTGCAGAGGCACGAGGGCTGGAGGACGTGAGGGGGGGGGTATGGAAAGTTGTAGGTGTATCCAGGCACTGGCTCTCCCGTGACCCAATTTCCTTTAACCCATCAGCTGACACCAAGCAAAACACACTGAGCGGGACTAAGAGGGGAGAGCTGCTGGAGCAGGAAGTGCACGGAAACTTAATCAACCAAAGAAACGTTGAGCAACAGCCTTGTGGAGGCTCATTTTATTATTATTTTTAAACAGACGGGGGAGGATTTATGTTTTTCAACTGAACACTTCACAATAATTTATCACAAGTATCCGACGTGCACTCTGGCCTGCAGGGGGAACGGCTCAGGAAATGACACAGTGTGGAATCGGTTAGCAGCAAACCCAAAGACAGGATCATAAAGCCATTTCCCTAAAGAGTGGACACTGTGTGTGTGTGTGTGTGTGTGATCCATGTGCAAGTCATCGTGTGTAAGAGTGCTGGCTTGAAGAAGGCGTGTGTGTGTGTGTTGTGCTTGGTTACACGTAGAAAGCGCGGTCTGTGCGTGTACACCGTACAGTACAATATATTTAGTTACTGCATGTTAATGGACGCCTGGAGAGCAGGACGAGTGAGGCGCTCGTGAGGACAGACGCGTTTCCTCAGATGCGTCTGCAGCGACCTCTCTCCCTCGAGAAGCGCTGATGTATCCGTACTCCAGTCAGCACACATTAACATTATCCTCGGTCTCAACAAATTAACTACTGAAAATGCCCCCATCTTTGGTCGTCATGGGAACAGAGGAAGACCTATTAACGTTTCCTCGGTAACCCGAAAGAACACGCACACCTTTGCGTGCCAAAGGTGCCGTTTAGTTTTTCTCCTAAAATTGTTTCTGCATCCAAAAGATTCATTAGTAACGCGGTAAAAAGAAGACCCCGATTTGATCAAAGAACGCTTTTATCTCCATCTTACAGAACGGGGCAAAAGAGATGGTGCAAACAGCATGCAAAACACGTGTCACGTGGTCTGGCTCCTACACATGTTTCGGCAGGAAGCTTTACGTGAGCGGCGTCACAACTGATCTGGCGGAGTACCTTGTCTCTGAAAGTGCCAGACTCCCGTGCTCCACCTTTGACGGAGACGAGGCCTTGATGCTTGTGAACCTCCAGCTCAGCACACGGGGGGGCCGCGCTGCAGTATACGTGCGAGCGCGTGGAAGGTAAACACCGCTCAAGCGCCGTCACCAGGCGATGCGAGTGCCGAGCACATGGCTCCACGGAGAGGGGGGGGGGGGGGGGGGGGAGGGGTAGCGGGGGATCGAAAGAGAGCAATGCGTGCTGCACTCACTGACTCACTTTTGCAGCAGGCGGCTCAAGGCTGGTCTCTCTTAAAGGGCCGGCAGCCCGAGGAGGCCACGTTGCAGACATTCTGCACAAGCCTTCGGAGGATCAGGCTCCAGCACAGGTCTTGTGACAGTGTGGTAACCGTGAACCCGTGTCTCGCTGTGCCTCCGAGCTGAAACAGAGAACCTCACATGGCGCCGGAGTGCAACAATAACCGGCTTGTCTGGGGACAAAACAAATCCCCCACTTTTGCACACCGCTCCTCGTGTGCGAGTTTTGCGCTGGCCATGAACTGACCCGATTGCCTCAGCGCGGCGAAGGAGCGCTCAATAGTCCGCATTGACTTGATTCTTTTTAATGTTTCATGGCTGAATGAGTAGCACAACGCGAAGTGCGGCTTCGTTTTTACAGCACGCCCCCCCCCGGGAAATATGTCTTTAAGTGCACAATTACATTTAATTCACACCAAAAAAAAACACCCACCCTCCTCCACCTCTACACCAGGACACGTTTGAAAGGCGGCAGAGTGGGACGGACAGCAGAGGAACAAGTTCAGTCGGCGACGAGGGGGAAATAAAGCGCGGGGGCGGAGTAAGACGAGCCGCGTGTTTACCGCTCGGTTGCTCAGCCTGGCGCTACATGCAAGTCCCGCCTGTTGCAGCAGGGGGGGGGAGGGGCACGCAAGGGGGCGGGGGAGGGGTGACGTCACGCAGCTCAGGCTAGCCATGTGCTCGCTGCTCATGTGGCCTTAAAAGCTCAGGCAGACAGGATGTAGGGAGGGGAGGGGCGCATGCATCCCGGCTCTTAAGCCTTTAGGAACAACATGTCGTACACGTAGACGTAGACGCCGGTAACATCAAGCCAATCGTATTTACGTGGTGGGTGTTCTGCCCAATTGGTCGCTGCGTCATTCGGACTTGAAATGAACAGGGGAGGGAAGGGGGGGTGTGGCCGCAGGACACGCGTCCGCACCGCGCGTGTCACGAGGACGCGGTGAACACGTGGCGTCAGGTTCCCGTTCCCTTTCTTTACCTCCACTCCCGGGGAACAAAAGGCCAGTCGCTCCGCTGCTGTTTGTGAGGTCTACAGAATATACGTATTGTTTTAACGGGATGTTGGAGGCTGACACCATTTTCTTCACTTGCTAGAAGAAGAAAAAAAAACACACCACTCTGTGGGGGTCGGCTGTGGATAGGAGGCCAGTCGAACACAAACCTCTTAACGTGGTGTTGCTTCATCGTGGGGGGAGAATGGGGGGGGTTGACGTACTCGCTCTGCACCCACGCTGTCCTACTTTCTCTCAGTATCCACACGCAGTGAGGAAGAAACCAGACTGCTGCTTCCTAGAGCTTCAAACCAGCAGCTCAGTGTCTAGATGCACATCAGCGGGCGCTTCTGCAGTGAGGGGGCAATAGGGGGGTGCTTTCACAGAGCACAGCAGGTAGCCCAGGACTGCTGCGCTAAACCAAATGTGGGCCTAAGAACCAGAGATGATCGGATGCGATGGAATCACAGCAGCCGTCACCCGTCTTGCAAACGTGGCTTTCACCCACAACAACAACACAGCTGGGCGGCTTCACGAATGCACCGAGCGTGGTTGTGATGCCATCAACAAAGTCGGTCCGCAGACACGCAGATACCTGGAAGTACTCCAAACCAGTTCTGTGGTGGTTCCCACAACAGCAGCTGCCTCACCTAGCACATTTAGCAAAGAGAGAGGCCATGAGATTTGAACAAATACAGCAGATGCACACAAAACCTGAGAACCATTCCTTAGCATTGGTGCCAACATGGCGAGAGAAGGCTTGACACCACGACCCACCCAGCCGCACAGTCACCCTGAAAGAGTCAAACTGGGCCAGCAGTGGACCTTTGCACCGGCTGTTTACAACCAGGATGCTAACGCACACACACACACATATATGTGCACACACATATGTGCACAAACACACGGCCCCTCATTGGTAGACGGGAAACATACTTTTTACAAATGCTATGAATCCCTACAATGAATGAATAGGAGGATTTCAGACGTCTTTGTGCAGACTGTTAGACCCAGAATCACTTTCAAATCCAGTTCATCCCCGATAGCTGGGAGAGCAGGATGTGCGTATCATGTAGATGACCACGGTACGGTGGAATCCACCCATTTATCATCATCGTATTCAGAGTCGATTAAGCGAACGCTGGACAGTTACAGATGTGACCGTGCGTATGCTACTTATGGAGTTATTTCCCCCTTTTTTTACAATGTGCCGCTCCTCTTGGGGAAAACGCGCATAGCTCATAATGCAGCTTGGCTTCTAGATAATGGACGCTCAGTTTGTTCAAGAGTAATCGTAAATAAATGAACCGGTTCACAAGCACACATCAGAGCGGCAATGTGTCATCTATTTGTTGTTGCCACGCCCCTTTAAGGGGGAACACCAGCCTAAGCAGGAAATTGTAGTGGAAACCTGGTTAAATTAAAAACCCAATGCCAAACAAAAAATAAAAAAAACCCTCTTATCCCTTATTTTTTCCTTTCCACCGTCATGAACACTTCATGCCTGAAGAGAATCCGTAACCAAGAGTTGTGTCACGGGCGTAGCTGCGCTCCCTGTTAGGAGCATGTGGAGGGTTGCAAGAAAGAAGAAGAGAAGCGGTTGACCGAGGCTTTTCACACTTCTCCATCTACGCGTCAGCCGACGGAGCAAACTGTTGCACATCAACGGTTCGGGCGTTTTGCAGCCAACGCGGCTTCACTCGAGTCGGCGACAGAACTGGCGACGTCTGACCCGTGGCGATCCACTGCGTCGGCCACGGGGAGCCTGAATTCATCGACGTCACGTGAATGCTCAGCGTTCACGGAGGAAAATGGGCGGTGGGCTCGTCTCACCTGAATGTATCTCAGCGCGCTTCTCAGCACGCTCAGGTTGGAGGTCTTCTTCTCGTCGATGTTGGGGATGTTCTTCTTCAGCGTCTCAAAGCACTCCTTCAAATGTGCTCGTCTGACGGACACAAAACAAAAAGAGAGAGGAGATTGAAGACAGCGGGAAATGGCTGAGCCACCGCGGTATCACTGCATGATCAGTATTTGCAATTGGTGTCCTCAACTACAAAAAGAGCAAATGAAACCACTACAAAACAAAAAGGCACCAGCCAGTTTCAGAGACAACACACTACGTTACTAGTACAGCATTATTCAGACGTAACAGCACAAATAACCTCAGATTGCACTCTCCTTTAGGAGGCCCTATGGTAGACAGGTTGAACCCACCTGTTTTTCTCAAGCTTGTTATGCACTTCTCTTGTGCCTGCCCTGTAAGAGCACAGATGAGAGCACAGTAAGAATTTGGTGTTTAAAAAGGGCAATGTGACAAGAATAATCTTAATCAACCAAAGAAAAGTTCCCTTGTGTTTTTGCGAGCAGGTAGTGTAGTTACAGTGTATCAGAGGATCAATAATGTAACAGCTTCACAAATGCTAAATGTTGCTAGTTGCTACTTATGCAACCGATATTTTGACACAAAAAAACAAAAACGAACGCCTGAATTAAAAGCGACACTCCCGTCGTTGTTGTGGCCCCATTTCAGTTACGCTGACGTACCCCCCGGGCCGCTTCTTGTCCAGCTGGCGGCCGTCGTCCGGAGGACTCCCCCGGCTCACGGGGCCGTTCTGTAGCGGCGGCGGTGGCGGCGCCTGCTGGGCCGCGGGGCCCGGCAGGGGGAGTAAGGCGTGTTGTTGGGGGGGGGAGACGATGGAGCCCGGATAGCGGTGAACCAGCTGCTGGAGTTTGGCGTTGGGGGTTTGGGCGATGAGCTGTTGGTGGTGGTGGTGGTGATGGTGGTGGTTCTGCATCACCTGCTTGTGGTTGGCGGTCAGCACAGAGGTCGTGTGGTCGGGTCTGGTTTGGGGAGAGCGCGGCAGAACGGCGGCGGCGGCTGGAGGGGAGAGCGTGGCGACGGGCAGCGTGGGTGAGCCCGCCGGGTTGGGGGCAACCACGGGGATGGGGATGACGGTGATGGACATGGGGGGGGGAGCCAGAGATGGCGGGACGGGCAGCGGGCGGCGCTCCTCCGCTTTAGGGACATTGTTGATGTGGAGCGTTGAGTTATAGTTCACATCACAGTGCCTCTGCTCCGCCAGCTGCTCCAGACGTTGCTTTTCCTTTTGTTCATCCTCTGTGGAGGAAACAAGACAAACCCGTCAAACCGGAGGTGGAAACGTGTCCTCGCTCTCCATCGGCACTCGCCGACATTTGTGCAATCATTTATTGGACATTACTGCTGCAAGACAGCTGCTTCTTTGTTTAACATTTTTTTAAATTGTGTTTTTTTGTCAGCTGTAGTGTAATCACAGTCCACTTGCCAGGTGGTGTCGGGGAGGTGGGTGCAAGTCTGATCTACATCTCTACTGACAAAGCCCCACCCAGGGGGAATCCTCTGTCCCCTGTGACAAGGACATAACATGCTGCAGGTTGCGAAGAGGGTTATAAAAAAACAACGTGGACTGGGGATCACTTCACGGAAAAGGCCAACGTGAGCGGTGCGACGTGCGTGTTTTGCTGATTCAAAATAATTGCTGTAAACACCACACGTCGGGGATTCGTATTGCATCAACTTGGACAAACATTGGTAGCCAAGCGTGCACCGGAAAATGGGACAAACAATGGGACGCGCCTGGACACGCTTCAGAGACGTGCTGTATTTTGACAATTAAAGAAGAGTCAAAGATCTTTAGCTTCCTTTTTGGTTCGATCCAATTATGTTCGAGACGCCCTCTTCATAACGTACGGATGCAGGAGTCTAGTTGCTATGGCAGCTGGCAGCGACGTTCGATGTCGAGATGGCAAACGCAAGTGGTTGTCAATTTCATAATTGTTAAGAGGACGAGGGTTCCATGCGGCACTAAACACAAAGGAGGATTAATGACAACGCTGAACATCGTAACCTTCAATTACCTTTTAGTAATCAGTGTTGCTCATTTGGGTTAGAAAAAATTCAACTTGACACCAGTAGTTTTCTGAGTGATCAATACAACTTCATATTTCCAGAGAAGACCACTGATTACAATCCATTCAGGATGATGTGAAAAGGACAGTAATACGGCTTTGATTATATCCACGTTGTAAAGAACTAAATCTAGCAAATGGAAAAAAGCAACATTTCCAGGTCTGATGTCTGCTGCATACATACGTTTACAGTACAATAGTGTAGAAAATAACAAGGTGTCCTGGCTTCTGTGCTGGACAGCTTTCATAAGACGTTGACCCCTCTTATGAGACACTGATTGTTCGGATTACGGCGCAGACACACACCGTTTCCTTTCTCTGAGGGAGCATGTAGGATGCACTACGAAAACAAGAGGATTTTCTATAGTCATTATATAACTGCATCACATCGAGAAACAGTGGCCTACTTTTCTCCACACAGTGACCTGCTCTACAGTAGCAGGGGGAGGACAGGGGAGGGAGGGGGGTTAAGGAGAGACTGCTCTCCCAATGCAGCATGGTGAGAGGAGCAGGGTGAGGGGGAAGGCAGGAGCGCCCACTCTGAGCCTCCATCAGACATCACAACATGGGGGAAAAAAACTCCTTATTTATTGTCTTTGACCACTGTTTTTAATTACGAGGGGAGCTGGTTAACTGCTCAGGTTCAGGTTAACCTGTCGTAACCTGAGGTCTATTCTGCATTGAGACATTTTCATGTTCATCAACAGTTGTTTTGCTCATGTAGACTTGAGTACATTTGTTAACAGGGCTTTACTGGTTGTGGGAACAAGTGCGGAGGTCGAAGGATATGCTCCAGTGGTACAGCTATGTTGGATGGGAATCATCTCCGCTCTCCTGCCACCAAGTTATTCTGGTAAAATGAGATTACTAAAAACTCTTTTTAAACGTCTTTAAATGGGTGCGATATTGAAAAATAATGAGCTTGTGTTAACGTCTCGGTGTGAATGGTAGAAATCTAGCAAAACAATCACATAATAAACCTGTAAAAACATGCGTCTTCCTCTTTGTTAGATCTAATTAGTAGCAGTGTGCGTTGTTTAATGCTTCTTGTTATTAAAACTAAGCCATTTGTGGTATTGTCACAATTCAAACAGTACTCTATTAATATACACGTCGTAGTGACTCATCTTCTTCCTTAACAATCTTTGGGAGGGGTAACCCAGCACGCACTATGAGCACGCACGTGGTGAAAAGGGCGTGGCCACCCCCACGCTGTAACCATCCGAAGGCGTGGTCAAAGCTGGCACACGTCATCCACAGACACGCTAGCGCCCTAAAAAGCGGCAGAAAGGCTGCAGGGGGGGGTTACGATTATTTTTTTACCAGTTACGATCGATCCGAGCGACACACGTACGCCGCGTTACACAAGCACGACGCGTCACGTGTTTAGCGCGGCACGGATTTGGGGGGCGGGGAGGGGGAGAGAGAAGAAAGAAAGCACGTTAGGGGAAGCCTGAACGCCGCCAGTCACTTGATCCCCGGCGGGCGGCGTTAGGTCATTATGTAAAACGAGCTTCCCTGCGCCACCGCCCTTTATCCCCGCATGGGAGAAAAACACCAGTTATACGGAGAAGAAGGAAAGGAGGGGGGCGCGCGCTCCGGAGACCCCCGAGGTGCCGCCGTGCAGCGTCCTGTTGTTGTCTATGCAGCTCGGCGCAGTAACCCCTGATACTGCAGCAGTCCGTGCGGGTTTATTATTAGCTATTGTGGACAGCGGCGGCTTCGGGAGGAAGGGGGGGAGACGCAACGTTACGTGATTCAAAGGGGAAACGAAAATTCTGCACACACACACACGCGAATGTGAAAGTAAAACTAATGTGTCACCGATCGCGACACATCCTGCTCGGTATTCGATCGCGTTCAGATGTAAAACGCGTTTAGTGATTAACGTAAGTTAATGAATGTACGCGGGGTTTGACTGCAACTCAGAAAACGGATCCTTCCGTCAAAACAACAAAAAAAGGAAAGTGTTTTGCAATTGGTGTGTCCAAAGTTACCGATGCTGTATATGATTAAAAATAAAATTGAACTTACCACGTGCTTTATGTTGTTGCTGGGCTTGCAATTCCAAAAACTTGGCTGCTTCCAGAAGCGTTTCGATGCTCATTTCTGTCCAGTTAGAAAGACTGCGGCTTCTCTTCCTTTTTTTTGAATAGGAGACAAAGCAAAGGCAATACGCGCCCTACAGGGAGAGCTTTCCAGACTAACGCCGGGAAAAAGGGTAATCGGACACCCCCCTCGGTAGGAACTCTACCACTTACGTAGAAGAGTTACAAACAAGATGGCGCTCAAAGTAGTACGAACAAATAAGGTTTGTGAATCACGCACAGCGCCCGTAACCGCCCACACGCCCCGGGACGCGCTCCCTCCCCGCGAAAAGGGACAAAACACGGACATTATTCGGAATGGATTAACAACCGCGTTACAAACCTCCGATCGTGAGCGTTTGTAGAAAGAAAAAAAAAAGAAAAAAAACGGCGGCACGCTTTGTCTGATCTCTTTGGCGGCTGCGTGGAGACGCTGACGTCATCCGGCCGCTTTAAAAACCCCTCGCCTCCGGAGAGCAGCTTTCATCAAAGGGAATACGCGACTAGGAGCGATTTCTGCGCGAGGGCTTTTAAATGAGAAGTTGCATTCTTACGTTACGTCTAACAACGTTACTTAACATCCGGGACCCTGCCGTCTAACGCCCGTACTTAAGCATTCTGGATGAAATGTCGCTATGGAAACGCCACGCTGGTCCCGACGGCTACTTTCCTGAATAGGCTTAAATGTGTGCGTGTGTGCGTGTGCGTGTGTGTGTGAACAGCCTAAGGTCACACATGTTTTAGTTTAAAGCTCGGTGTCCGTGACTCTGACAACCGTCTCTATTGTTCATATGTTACCCTGACTGTAGAACATTTACATCCATCATGTGCAGAGGGAAATATTCTCCTTTCTATTTGATGTATTCAACAAATAAATGCTCGTATTAATGGGCTGACTATTATCAAAATATATATGACATCATTCTGAAATGGGGGCACTCAGCATGAATACTAAAATGCGTTACTTATTATTAGCATATTTTGAAACCAATACGTCTGTACTATTGTAACAACAAACAAACAAGCAGAATATTTCCACATGTTCTAATTATATAAAAAAAAATGGCCCAGGAATAGCCAGACTATTCTATTGACATTCTCACACAAATACACAGGCTTGTGAAGTCAAAGTCCTCGTGCAACCTAGGGTCGTAGTACCAGCAAGAACTGGTTTTCTGCTTGCAACACACAAGAAAAGTGCACGCACAAGCAAGTGGCCCTGGATGCTTGGTTTTCTTTTCCTGTTATTCACTCAGCTCTGGTCAGGAAGTATGTTGTCTACAGCAGAGTAATAATAGAAGGCCGCAATACGAAGGGCTCTACAGGCAGAGGAAGGACTGAGCGGAACATCCTGAGTTTAAAAAAAGATGGATTTTAAGAAATGTTAGGATGAACTCAAAAGTTATTCACCGAGAAGAATGTAATCTTAATGAAAAAGATCACGACATGAATCGTTTTACTTTTAGAAGAAAAACACTGTCCTCATGCGGTCTTTTAAGTGTACTGCACCATAAATATATATTTTTAAACTGCCGAAATCAGTGTGTGTATAAAACAGGGGGGTGTCAAACTTATTAAGGGGCCACATACTGACCACTTTGATCCCAAGTGAGCCGGATCAGTAGAGTCATTGCATAATGACGCACATACATAATGACAATATTTTTGGATAGCTTTTTGGATGATAAAGCCTATTTGAAGGGCTTTCTACAATAAACTAGAAACATAAACACAAAAAAAACAGACATCAGTTTCTGTTTCCCTGCCTAGGCTCTCAGCAGATGTCCTCGCTTTGTGACGCAGTTGACGTCAAACGCGTCACAGAGCGAGCAGCTGCTACGTGCAGCAATGAGCGCTTCTCAGTCGAGTTGCAAGCTACGGTGCTCTTGAAAACGCTTCATGCAACATTCTATTCCACTTGTCAAACTGTTGCACTGTTATGTAAAGAGGAGGCGTTGACACGAAACAAGTCATGACCTGTAGCTGTGGTGACGTCATTATGAGGTTATGTTGAGCTGAGATGGCACAGCCCGCAACTGCATTGAATCAAATTTGAGCACATTTTTAAAGGTTTATATTTTTTTTACACTTTAAGTCTTTGGTAATTACCTAAATAGAACAAAAAGAGACAATAGAAAAATCACTTTTAATGGCCGTATTGATCCATGTTGTTGTGGCCTTTCTAAGTGTCTGCATGTTCTCCCGTGTCTTCGTGGGTTCTCTCCGTGTACTCGTCCAAACACATGCTCTGTGTGAATGCTTGTTCGTCTTTGTGTCAGCCCTGCGATTGACTGGCGACCAATCTCTCTCGCCCGAAATAGACTGGGATTGAAGATGCACTGCACCAGCATGGACCCGCCTCCCCATTCATATGTGAATATCATGTAAAAAATAATTACGAAGTTATTGACAAATCAGCACCAAAAAGCATTCTGAAAGTAACACAGGCTCGAAGAAATGTATCCTTGCGTACGTTTGTGTACGTAGTCTGACTATTTTCATTCATTCGTCGCTGGAAATGGGTTCTCAGTTTAATTTAGATTTGACTTTAAATTCAAGAAGTGAAAAAAATAAACACACATACGTTATAACACGGAATGACGCAATGGGTTCAGAGGTCATAGACACGCCCACATTTCCCTCCAGCATGGTGGACTATTTGTTTCGTTCCGAAGTAAACCTAGCAAACGTTATGTGAACGTGTTGGCTTTCACGGACCGTATCCAGCTGGCTTTAGTATTAGACACGAGAAAATAGATGTCACAAGACGGAATCCATCCGTAAACTCAATAATCGCTCGTTAGGCTTGTTATGCTAACATTAGCTAGCAGACCGACGTTAACTTTCCTTGAGGAGGATGGAGACATCGAACGGAAACACCACCGTCATGGACATGTTCGAAAAAGGAAAAGTCCTGAAAATATGTGCGCCAATGGTTCGATATTCAAAGTAAGTGTCGTGTTCTCTCTGTTGTTGTTTGAAATCCAAGAAGGGAAAACACCCTGCGTGCACCTCTCCTCTTTATACCGGGCTGCCTTTTGCCATCAATGCCCATTGATGTATTTTTTTCCTCCCGTAGGCTTGCATTCAGGTCCTTGGTGAGGAAATACAGCTGTGATATCTGCTTCACCCCGATGATAGTTGCTGCTGACTTCCTGCGATCGGTCAAAGCCAGAGACAGTGAATTCACCACCAATGAGAGTGAGTAGCCACCTGTGCGGCACAGCATCTTCACACAGAGATGCCCATCCAGCAACACGATGAATGTGTTGTTGATTGTGAGCGTTGCACATGATGCTATGTTGCTGTAGCTTGCTGAGAACTAAGTATATATATTCCCATGTATTTGACCCCTGCAGGTGACCGGCCCTTGATAGTACAGTTTGCTGCCCATGATGCTCAGAGTCTGGCTGATGCAGCCTGTGTGGTTGCACCTTTCTCCGATGGAGTTGACCTCAACTGTGGATGTCCCCAGAGGTACAGTCACTGAGAGCAGCCCTTGATACGTTTGGGCCTCCTTTCTTCCTTTTTTTTTGCCTACTTGCTTATTTCATGTTGTTTAGTTGATTTAGGGTCAATTGCTAATAGTTTGTTTGAATTATTATTCTTTTTAGAAATTAATAAATATCAAATCTTTCTGTTTTTACCACTACTGTTTGTAATACTAACTAAATGTTTCTATAATTAATTAGTGTACAAAGATCTATTAAATGATGTGCCCAGTATAAATGCTTGCAAATCTTCAATTTTATTTAGATGATTTTTATTTGGATTGTTAAATTGTCTTTGATTGTCTTGTGTGTTTTTCAGATGGGCTATGTCAGCCGGTTATGGCGCATGCCTCATCAATAAGCCTGAACTTGTGAAAGACATGGTCAGACATGTCAGAAATCAAGTGGACAATCCCAACTATACCGCATCCATCAAAATTAGGTAATGTTCTTGTTCAAAATAAAATATCTCTGGAACAAGATATCTGTTTTAAGAACAATGTTATTGGACAATAGTGTTTTGCTTGATTTTTCAATGCCAAAATACTCTTTCAGTTTTCATCTAACTGTACTCTGCTGTGTTAAAATCAAATAACCAAAATGTTCTCCCCCCCCCCCCCCAAAGAATTCACAAGGATCTGAGGCAAACAGTGGATCTGTGTCAGAAGGCTGAATCAGCAGGTGTGTCATGGATAACGGTCCACGGCCGCACAGCAGAAGAACGCCACCAGCCCGTCCATTATGAGGCCATCAAAACGATCAAAGACAGTGTATCCATCCCTGTGATCGCCAATGGGGACATAAAGTACCTCCGTGATGTGGAGACCATTCACCAGCTTACTGGGGTAGATGGTAGGTTTGCTTTCATCAGATCACACCCATAACAAATACGTTTTATCAACTAATGACGGATTAAAAAAAAACATTTTTGTTTGGATTTGCTTATTAGGTGTGATGGCTGCGCGGGGGTTGCTTTCAAACCCTGCCATGTTCACCGGCTATGAGGACACTCCTTTGGAGTGCGTATGGGACTGGGTGGACATCGCTATTGAGCAGGGCACTCAATTCACCTGCTTCCACCATCATCTTATCTACATGCTGGAGAGGGTTAGCTCCCAGCCTGAAAGAAAGGTGTTTAATTCTCTATCCAGTACTTCAGCTGTAATTGATTACCTCGAGAACACATACGGGACGGTGCAAAATCTGGCAGCATAATAACATTGAAATTTGATATTTTAACTTTAAAAAAAAAAATGTATTAACGTTTTTATTTTTATGTCAAATAAAACTGCGAAGCCACAGAGGCCTGTCTTCTTAATTGGTGTATTTTTTAATTGTCTAGCTAATTATATAAATCATTATTATTTATAGCTAAACCACTAAATGTAAGCTACATACTAAGAATTGAGTATTTTCTTTTATCCTCCCTGAATATTTACCACATTGAACATGGACCATGTATCTGCACACCCTCAAAGGTCACGCGGGTTTTGATCAGTTTTATCACCAAGATTATTGTATTTTACAGATTCTCAAAATCCCACTTGTTTTTTTGCTAAGTACGCAAAATGGTTATCAATTATTACGGATACCACAACTAGCGGCAAGTGTTGAAATTTGCATTAAAAAAAATCATGAACTTAATACAAATCCTAAGGTGATACTGTTAACTCTAATATTTATATAATCTTTATTGGTAATGCTTATAAATTTTGTGGTTGAGTACCCATCATTTAAATACCTGCTATATTCTTATAATTAGTGTAATTTTGCCTACTAAATTATTCAATTGAATCAATGCAAAACAGGGAGGGATTGATTTATTGTTTTATTAAAATGTATTACTTAACTGGTTTTATGAAGAAAAACAATTGGCTAAAGAAAATCATCTTGAAAATTATATACCTTATTTTGGAAAAACCCTAGAACCGGAAAAATAGGTCACGTGGGAAAACACCAGGACCGGAAACTAGGTCCGTCACGTGACCTGAATGGCCCCAACGACAGGAACAGGAAGTGGGGGAGAGACATAAAAACTTTCCATTGATTATTACAAAAGTTGTCTCTTACCGTTTGCTGTTTTTGCTCTTTCTGGTGATTTTATTGTAAGTACGTATTCTTTATGCCTGACTACTGACTTTTCGATACCTTCTAATTTCCATTTAAATGTTTAGCGCTAGCCAGTTAGCGTTAATTCTGTATTGCGCAGGGTAACTTTTAATAACGTTATATCGGTGGCTCGCCTTAACGGACCCTTGGACCTATGAAGATGAAAAGAGTAACGTGTATCATATGTATCCATAATAAGCATACAAACATAATTTCTTTTTTGTCAGTGCTTGTGGGTGGGACTGTAAAGTAACGTTAAGCAATAACCTGCGTTTGACCAACGTGAAGTTACAGTTTGGCGAGTTTACTCTTTAAGGTATGTGCCCTTTGAACAAAGTCGCTAAGGAGCTTAAGTCAGCATGTCGTTCAACTGAGGCTGCATTGTTGTCCAAGTGGAGTAAAAGCAGCTGGCTAAACCTCCGGAACCCAGTGCTTTACTGGTTTTCTGTAGACTTCCATGTCCGTCTTTTGTCAGGTTCTAAAGGCCCTCGTCGGAGATGACGCTGCAATGGACGGTTGTGGCTCTCTTTCTCTATGTGGAGATCGGTGTCCTTATTATCCTCTGTCTACCCTTCATCTCAGCCAGGAGGTACATCCTTCACATACTCTGACCCTTTTGCCTGTTCAGAATATATTGTGAATGTCACTGTATCGAATCTTTTAATGATATGTAAATGTTGGTTGAAGATGGCAGAGTATTTTCCAGCTGAGGATCTGGAGCTTTATGGCAAGGTTCTGGAACAAAGTGTTTCTCACGATGATCATAGTACTCATTGTTCTCTTCCTTGGTGAGTAAACATTTTGCACCACTTGACATTGTCTGTTGTCACTGTCTATTGTCAAAACAGCTTCTCGACATACTATTAAATGCCGTGACACAAACGAGAAACTTCAATTTCAATTCAAGTTGCTGAAAAGGGGTCGATTTTGGTCATCTTCTTTAGATGCGGTGCGTGAGGTGAGGAAATACTCCTCTAGAGATCTCGGCACAGAAGCCAAGCTGCAGCCAAACATGTTCGATCATCTGCACATGAAGCTTTTCAGAGCCCAGAGGAACCTCTACATCTCCGGCTTCGCTGTCTTCCTCTGGCTGTGAGTCTTTGACGTGGCATCTGGGTTTCAGTATAAGAGAGCAACGGTTTTTCCTCAAACTTGCTGTTATTATTATCTATTCGCAGGGTTATGAAGCGAGTGGTCACCTTGATTAACCAACTGGCATCAGTGTCCGGCTCCACGGTTGCTCTTCAGGCGCAGGCTGAGAGCGCTAACCAGGATGTCAAGAAGTACTCGAAGGAAAACGAGCTGCTGAAACAGGTAGGCTTCACATTGGTCAGGCCAAGACTCACTGAAGAAGTTCTCACTGTTGTTAGACCCGCAACTACAAAATATACATTAGACCAGGGGTGCCTACACTGGTGTGGTGTGTCAGTTCCACACCTTTTCTGGAGGGGGCGTTGGGGGGGGTGCATTGAGGCTACTGGAGTGCTTTCCCAAGGTGGCATGTGAACTTGTTTCCGTGCACATTTGTCCACAAATACACACTGAGCATTTTACATCGGTTACACGTAGCCGACAAAGTTCTCGACTATTCTATGTTCTCGAGGTTCATGTCATTTGGTTTCATTTCAGACTCTGATGGAAGGGAAGGGGGGAAATGCTACCACACAAGGCATGGAGCTATTGAGAAAAGAGGTGGATAAACTGAAAGAAGAACTGAGGACCTCAGAAGACGGTTAGTATCCACATGCACACTGTAAAGTTTATGTTCATTTTTAAATCGAACCGTGACCTTTAAAACTATTCCCTTCTGAAGCCATGAGGATGCCCTGTCCTGATGTGTGTTTCCTTTCCAGCACTGAAGAACTCCAAGTCAGAGGCTGATGTAATAAAGAAGCAGGCGGACGGCCTCGCCAGGGAGTATGACAGACTGCTGATAGAACATCAGGCGCTCCAGGTGATGCTGAGTCATGTCACTCACTGCCTCAATAATTCCCAAAATTTAGAAGCCTGGTCATTTCTTCATCAACTCAAAGGCTATGTTCTGTTACTGAGATATTAAAAACGAGGGTTGTTTTTCTCAACAATCTCAACTAAAGAAACATGAATGGAATATATTTTGTTTCTGTATTTTTGAACATACTAACTGAAATTTTCCTTCCACTGTTATTTTTTTGTCTTTTCAGAATCAAGATGAAAACAAAAAAGACGACTAGTTTCTTCAAGATATTTAAAGTTTGAAGTGTTTACACAGAAATTTAACCCATTCACGACGAGACACTGCAACACATGCTTCACCTTCATATAACACCTGGTGGCACAGCGCATATCATAAAGCCAGGCGGGAAACGTATGGTACTGGGAGGTGATTCCTATTCAAAGTCAGACTGCCCTTAATAACATTGGTAACATTAGGTGTGTCCCTGTTTTGGCCCCGGTGACTTTGCAGATTAACTGTGGGTGGACGTTGCATTGGGTTTAGTCAGTAATTGATTCAGGTCTGATCACAGAGCCGTTTGTCTGTTAAAAGAAATATGCAACCAGGATGAGTGCTGCTTAAGGTTTGTCGTTAGCGTAGAGTGCAAGATTTGTTAAAAGCTGGAGATGTGACTGCTATGAATGTATTTTGATACTTATTTCTGTACCCAATTTGAGCTCAGCTGTGCTTGTGCTGGCATGGCTGTGCAGATATAGTGGGCATTTACAGTTGCACATCGCATGTTCTTTGTTTTATTCCAGCTATGATCTCTATACATCCGTTCTGTTCCTTCCTTAATATATACATGTTGAAGATGGATATAGTTAATACCGAATATCCACTTATCATTTTTTAATGTCTTAACTCAAAACTGTTCAGGTCCAGTTTGTGGTATATTTGCTGCCCTGCATGTTGTAGAGGTTGTTGTTGTTGTTGTTGGAAAGGGGCTGTAGGGTTTTTATTATATTTCTGTTACCCACACTGAGCCTTGTCACGCAATCACCAGATGCTTAAAGTTTTTTTTATTCATAAATACGTAAATAAATATGTTGTTAGGTTTACCAAAGTCACTCTTCAGATTAAAGCTTTGCAAAAAGTCCTATTCAAGTTGTATTCTGATATTTATGTTTCTGATATTTATGTTTCAGACATCACATAGTGCCTTTTAGATACACTATATACATTTCTCAAAGCCATGGCTTGTTTTGAATAAATAACACCACCAGTTTCAACCAACCAACGGGTTTATTTAGTATTACATTTAAGATCTTTAAAACTTTACAAAAATAATCCCAAGAAAATTATTTACATTCGGATTTCTTTAATGCAAGTAAATGGCTTACATTATTGAGATAATGACTTCCTCCTCTACACCGAGTCTCTGCTTGTGTGCCTGAAACTAAACCTGAATCAAAAATACCATTCAGTCACCTAACAAGCACATTTTAATAAAGTTACAAAACGTCGATATGCTGTACATTTACAAAGATAAAAGAAATACTTATAGTAGCCAACCGATGAATTAAGATGGATTTCAATGATGTGGTTTCCGATTGTTGGATAAAGCTGTTTCAGAATAAAATCAATGGTAAAAACCTGAGAATGGACCATGATCGTTCTGTTTGTAGGTTTATGCACAGGAGTTCAAGCACACTTACAAATACAAACACAGAACAAACCAACAGAGCTTATAAAAATCAATTACATAAATGCACATTCCTTGTGGAGATATCCTCCATCAATGATGCAACAGTACAAATTCAGACCTTTCAAAGGCACAACATCCTGCACAAACAAGAGCAAGCATCTGTTTCAACAAAAATATTGTGTTATATCAGAGCCTGCCGAGGTGTATTCAGATATTTTAAGTAGATTTAGTCAAATTCTAAGATACAATATTTATACCAGATTTATATGCGAGTTCATTTGTCCTGAAGCCGGTTGAAAGTATACAAATATGGAGCAGCCTACACTAGAAAAACCGGTAAGTAAATCTCACCTAAGTACAATTTCCATTTTTAGTGGGATGGAGTACCAAAGGAACACTTTCAGATCCAGAAAGCGCACTCCAGGAACTGCAATACAGTCACACCTGACTTTGGGCTCAAGGTAACGCAGCAAACCTTTAGAGTCCACCTGAAGTTAAATGTTTAGACTTGCATTCATTTAACGGTGAGCGAAAGCAAAATGGAATGACATTCATACATCTGTTCAAAATGTGAGATACATGATATAGAGGTAACAGTTGAGTGAATGAGGCACATACGTCATATCAACATCTGGCATAAAAAGATACTGAAATACAGGTTCACGCATATTTTTTATAATAAGCTGTTCTATCTTTTCTATTTTTAGGAGAAATAATGAATCCTTTCTTTCCGTCTCATTCAATTTCCCTCACCTTAATTATAATTTTTTTTGTCAAAAGTTAGAGCCACACGTCTTGTTGATGGCCACTTTTCCCCTTCTGATTGCAGGAAGAAAAACATTTGAATAAAAAAATCCAAAGAGGCAGCTTGATACTTGTTGTTAGTGGTCTACACAAGCCAAGTATCCAATAGCTTGTGCAAACCATCAAATCTGAAAAATATTTTTACATTGAAAAAAACAAAAGCATGTACGTTCAGGAAATATCAGATTTCTGTTAAACTGACAAAGCCTTCAGTACAAACATAGAATTGATGCTTTATATGAGATGATCCCTGCAAATTGAATTTGAGTCTGTGTGTATCTGTATGTGTGTGGTTGCAATTGTTTACCTGTGTGTATGTGTGTGTGTGTGGGGGGGGGGGGGGGGGGGGGGCGAGGGGCTTCTGTCACAGCCGTGTCTCCCTGTCTGTGCTGCTGTCGGCCGTTTGCTGCGATCGGTCCGCACTGGAAGTCACAAACTCCTCCTTCCGGAGCGCCTCCAGCTCCGCCCCGCCGTTGGCCAGATCCCCGTGGACGGCGCTCCTCTCCTCCATCCTCAGCTGTCGGCCGAGCAGGATGAAGCCCGGGATGCAAACGAGGAAGGAGAGCGTCCGTAGGCTCAGAGTGAGACCCAGGTAGGCTATCCTGAGAGGTGAAGACGTGAACATTAGGTTGCTTCTGACAAGACGGGAGGAGACATGGGATGAGAGTTCTATGGGTGTATGAGAGGACATCCAGGACATTCATACCAGTGAGTGTAAGTCACTCTCAATCTAAATACGCACGTGTCTGAGCGTTTGATTGGGTTATGACCCCGAGAAGGAGGAGGATTTCATGCAAATAGGGATGGTGGCGAAAAAAAGAAGAAAAAAGTTAAATCATTTGTACAATTACACTCTAACATTTCCTTTCCAGACGCACACATTTGCATGGGAAGATAGTGTTGTTTTCTCTTTCAAGGTAACATAAGATGGTCCAAGAAGAAATGCACAAGTTTCTGATTGTTACAGATACCATAATCAAAATATATGGCAGCCAATGTGCAGCAGCAAAGTTTACCGTATATTAACTACCCTTTAACTTTAACTACCCGTTGCGTTGCAACCAAATGTATAAGTTTTATAAAGAAAATAACAGAAAAAGTAAAACATGGTATCTAATGCACACTGGATCCTTTCACTTAACTCAATCTTGAATCTTGAAAATGAAAGCTCCATAAAAGTCTGCCTGCTACCTGTAGGCGGTGGTGTTGTAGATCCTACAGGCTCCTACGCCTCCACACCTTTTCTGACCCCATTTCAGGCACGTGGTGTCAATGATTGCTCCAAAGTAAATGGGTGCCGGGATCCCTGCTGTAAGACCACAAACATGTTTTCACAACCACGTCCCCGAGGAGTGAAACACAATAGATTGTAGTCCACAACGCGGAAAAAAATACAGTCAAGTAAGACTGAAACACTGATATTTGTGCGTAAACCCAAGAAAACGCATTTACAGAGTTCATATCTAACCGTGACCCACTGCAACATGCCTGATAAAGGATGTTTTAAAGGAGACATACCGAGGGTACGCGTAGCCAGAGCATGGAAACCCAACGCCAAAGATTTTAGTTGTGGTTTGATGCACCTTCGGGAAGAGAAATTGCAGATATTTTTTAGGTAACATTGTAAAAACTTGTTCAAAAATGTCATATACTCAAAACAAAACGCTCAGGGCTTTCTTTTAACAGTCTTACTGTCAAATATTGTACCGTTAAACCGATAGACAATGTAAACAAAGCATGTTCAAATATTCCAGGAAGATAGAGTGCATCATGTATCGTACAATAAAACAGCAAAAAACAACACAATTCCAGTTGGGCGACTCCTTTTGAAAAGGACCAGGATCAGCTGATGAGGCTTTAGGAGTAAGTGCCTGATATTTTGATCTTTACGCCCAAATTAAAATAGCTTCAGTCTGTCAAATATGAAATGAAGACAGAAAGGTAACATAAACACACAACATAACCCCTTGTAGCCGTCTGAGTGAACTGAGTGAAGGGTATTCAAGTCAAAGTCCTTTTAAAAAAAAAAAAAAGTAAAACTGACCTGATGAGAAACATGTAGCCCGGTGTTCCCCCGAGGGAGATGATGAAGGAAGTGACGACAGAGAGAGCCAGGAAGTACGGGAACATCCCGTCACAGTCCTCCTTGTGAAGACACTGGCCTGTAGTGGCGGTGAAATTACCAGCCGCACCGACACAGCTACAGTTAGAGAAGACCTGCAGGGACATCCACAGTCACGTGACCATGTACAGCAGGACATCGAAGCCCGTTACACGTATGTTCACAACGAAATTCAAGAATGTTATATAGAAAAGAGGACTTGGCTCCTTTGATAGCACTCACATCATCTACTAAACATCTAATATGGTAAGTGTATGATCTTCTATTCTTTTCGTAAAAATGTTCCATGTGTAATTTTTCTCATAGTTTGAGTACCATGTCAACTTACTGTGTTTTTCCCCGAGCCAGCAGAGGCGGTGCAGCCGGCGAGGCACGGAGAAACATACGTGATGCCGTTCTCTCCACAGACCGGGTCCCAGTCACTCGATGAACAGAAGCAGTCCGAGTTGCAGGACGCGAACACTGAGTGTTTATCATAAGATATCCCATCCATGCTGGGGAGGGTTAGAGCCAGAGGAAATCGTTTAATATCCCATTACATACCTGCATATGACCAATTATGTCAGGACGCTCTTCACGGGATTACAAAGTGGCATAATGCATTAGTAAGATAAACATCGACTAGTGGCGAGCAGAAACTGCCACATGTTTTATTGGTGACTTGTGGTGAACAAAAGAAAATGTATCATTGGGGGGAAATGATTCCTTTTATCCATTGCTTTCTCTTCTAAATGTCACACTTCTGTTATTTCCATCTCTTTGAAGTTATCAGGCTGCTCTTTCATCCCAATGGAAACTTATGGTAGCGTATTATTAGAATATTAACATACAATAAAAACAGAAACCCTGACATGCTATTTGTGATTTTCTTTTTTTCGTAGACTCACGTGTAGGAAAGCGTCACACCGGCTACCTCTGCGTTATCGCAGCTCATTGCGAAGAAGAGCAGCGACAGGATGTAACCGATCAGAGACGTGCCGAAGGCAAACCTGGCCGCTCCCATGATGTTCAGCTTGAGTCTCTTCATCAGAAGCCCTCCAGAAAACATCCCCAGTGCCACAGCTGGGATGTTGATCATACCTAATAAGAGGGACAGCAAATCCATCGTTATCTGGAATAAAATGTTACTTCAAAAGCTTGATTTTGGATTGTAAAATATATTCTGATAGTGTCTCAAAGCACAGCTATTATTCCTTAAACTTGGCAAAATCGAGAAGAATAAAACAAGACAGTCAACTTGATTAGAAAGAGTCTCTTGCTTTTTATATTTTCAGTCTCTTCTCTTATACATGCGTTTAAAATGAAACTAGAGACATGCACTTTTTTTTAATCTACAACCATGTAATCTGCACCGGTCGCTAATACTGCATTCTCTTTCATATGTGGCCAGTATATTCAGGGCAGGCATGTTTTGATGAGACAACAGGAAGAGACTTTCATCTTGTGTTATCAGCTTCGTTAGATGTTTCATTGTATATGCAAAGCACTTTTATATCCACTGAGCTTACTTATCTGCAGCAGATGCAGTTAGTAGGCCGCTAACAGCCCTGACCCAGTTCCCTTTCTTTAATCATACCCTCTCTTCCTCATTTTATTCTTCTGCTTTATTCAGCAAATGCAAAATGACATCAATTAACCGGGAACACAATGTTCTCCGGATGATTTAGGGATTATTTAGAGGGGGGGGAGCCATACCCATGAGGAAGTTGGCCTTTGACGCGGACTGCCTGAAGTGCTGCTCGATGTACTTGGGCTTGTAGGTGACCATGCCAATGAGCGAGTTCAGCTGGATGATTGTCACACACAGGTAGATCAAATACACAGGGTGTCCCAGCAGAGTCCGCAGGGTCGGAATGAAGTCTGTAGGAGGATTGAAATAGGGATTGAAACACACGTGCCCAAAAGTAATGATGCAATATCTCTCTATAAAAGTGAGTATTTGATTACTGCTGTGATTGCTATGTTAGCCTTGCTGTCTACATGAAGTAGTAGGAAGATCAAGGACTATTGTCTGAAAACAATCAGCATTGTGACAACACATTTAAGAAAATACAATTTTGAGCACAGGGAGAAATGTTTTTATGCATGGATCTGCTTTTTCTTTCTATTGTACACTATTCAGGTCCTTCTGCCGATTCCACAATATTCCGCTCATTGACAGTTGGTGGCGGTAACGCTTCAACAAACCTGGTCATGCGCCCACAAAGAGAATGAGCAAGACTTCTAGTCCCATAGCTATAAACAATGCATGATATCAAATATATATTTTTTGAGGCTTTTTATAAACATTTCTCATTTTTAAAGACCCCATGTGAGAATCGTGATGTGCTATATCAAAATGATTTACCTTTAGCCATCTCTATGAAAGTTGTATTTTCGTCTGCAGGATACTTGTGCTTCATAAGAGGAGGTTCTTTAATGAACCTTGTCCGCTCTGCCGTGCATTTGTCTGGGCCCCGGGGCCCAGCCACAGGCAGGGAGCGAGGCAGGAACCAGAATGGTATAGCGGAGAGCAGGGTGATGACCCCAGCTATGAGGTAGCCAAGCCACCAGGCCCCCACCCAGCGAGAATCGGATGGGGTGATGGTGATAGTTTCTGTGTTGGGGGGGGGGGGGGTAGAGATGATGAGATGATGTAATACATTCTCAGTGATACAAATATGCATAAACACAAGTCCTAAATTATTTATTTTATTTGTAACAATTTTATAATATGATATGCAGTTTTTTGTAATATCGTTAAAGGCTTTATAAAGCTTACTGAACTCTTTAGACTTGACACCCAAATGAAAGGTTGCAAAGATGGAACAATGAGGGCAAATGGGAGCATAAGGCAGATCAGAGTTCATCAGAACAACCTTTAAAAACACATATTCATCACCGGTGAATCTGTTTATTGGTGTCATCTGACATGACTTTTTCTGCCATTCTTTCCTCTGATAGACCTTTTTTCTGCGCCTGGTTTGCGTCTCCATTATCTGTGTTTATCTCTTCCTTCCAGCCCTTTGTCCCTTCAGTTTATTTCTTTTTCTATTTGTCCGTCTTCTTCTTCTTCTTCTTCTCCACCTCCTGCACTCTATTTGATTGTAGCGCGTCACTGGGCTTTGACCTTCTTATGCACCACCAGACCTTGTTCATTAGCTAATTGGTGCTAATCCTGTACACCTGTTCGGGGTCTGTGAACATACATATGATGTGATCCACCCGTAATTATGTCTGATAATATCCTGCCTAAGTTAAATAAATGGAAAAAGCTCTTTGTTCAGGGAAAACATTTTGGTTTGGTTTGCTTTAGAAAAGTTAGAAAAGTTGAGCTTTTACTAAAACCATTACTGATAACTCTTTTCTATTCAAGTGTCTCATAAGGTCACGACAGTGAGACAGCATTGAATATACCAGGCCACCATTTGTTTTATTACATACACCATGTGACAAATATATTCTGTGAAAAAGACCTACTTTGCAATTATGGAATGGTATAAAATATTGAATCTGATCTAAGTGACTGAAACCAACCACGATTATGTATTTCATAGGTTATTATGATACATTGACATCGACTGTTTCCAGACTTCACCTTCAAAATATTTAAACTCACCCATTTTTACAAACCCAATGTCCACATAGATTTTGGCACACAGGGAGCCTAACAGGTAGCCAAACACAGGGCCAACCACCGAAATGGTCTGCACACAGCCTAGGATATGGAATGCACCCCCACAAAGCAACACAACACACAAGCTGTTTAGGATTCTGTGTCTATTAAATACATTTGCTCAATTTCCGGACTACCAAGCACTCAAAACGTTACTCTGCCGTTTAAAGCTTTTTAACACGGAAGTAGTTGCAATAATAATAAGCCAATTTGCAGATCATGTGCATGTAATCAACGATACAGTGTGTTTATCTCCATCACTGGGTTGGAATTCCCTTACCGACATAGAGAGCGGCATTCTCTTCACCAGCAAAATCATCTATGTAGGAGATCCCAAGAGGCTGAACAGGCGTCTCCCCAATTCCCCGCAAGACATTTCCCAGGAGGACATAGATCCACATGGACAGGTAGGAGTCACCCTCACAACCTGAAGGGAACAAATTAAAGCAATCTCAGGCTTATTTACTTGTAAACACTATTGCGGAAGTGCAGGAGTGCTCACCTGTGGCTGGCACTTGAGGCCTTTTAGCCTCTCGGGTCAGGTCTGATGGTCGGCCCACCGGACACGGAGAGGGGTTCTGTGTGGAGTTCACTACCCATCGCACCGATGTTTCAAATTCATAACTGTACACAAAATATGAAGGGAACGTTTAAAATACAGGAAATCAAAAATAATAATCATTACATCATTAAGCAAATTTGAGTCTGCTGCGGCTCCTGGGAGCAGCTGTCATTAATGTGTTTTTATTAAATAAAACAACTAGTCCCGTAAGGGTTTTCTAACTTACCGTCCGATGATGAAGTGAGGCAGGGCGATGATGAAGGTGCCGATGGACATCAGGACACAACCCACCGCGATGATCTTTGGCCGATGGAGTTTGGCCCCGAAGTAACTGACGAAAGCTATCACCAGCAGGTTGCCTGTGAGGAACATGTGCAGTCAGCTAGTGGCACGGCGCTTCTCCACATGATGAAGAAAGGTTGAACGAACATAATCGTTTCTTCATTATTTTAGATTTACAGACTTAGTAAAAAAAAAATAATAATAAATGTTTTTCTTTGGAAGTACATCTGAATTTTTCTTTTTCAATAGGCACACAATACGACCTTGGATTAAATTCTAATTTTAATTTCTCTACTCTTTGATGTGGACTATGAGTATGTGCAGGTACAATCCAGGAGTTTTTGGTGCAGCGTATAATAGACTCTTCATCTGTGAATCATCAATTGTTATCATATTTATCATTGAATGCTCTTCATTCTTTTTTCTTCTTCATTCCTCTCCTCTGGACTCCAGCCCCCCCGCGACCCTGAGTGCAGGATAAGCGGTTTGACAATGGATGGATGGATGGATTCCTCTCCTCTTTGTCTTCTATTTTCTCTGCTCTCCTCTCTCGTTTCTCGCACTTTCCGCTCACTTGCTCTTCCTACTTCCTGCTGCTCGGCCTCCATGTTACCCGGACAACGGTCTTATAGACAAAGCGAGTTGCCAAGGCCACGCGAGAAAAGCAGCTTTCCCAGGAGATGGAGAGATACGGAAGAGGAGAGATCGGGGGTGTTGGAGGTGTCTATCACCCTTTCTATCCAGCATGTGCAGTTCATCTCCATCAGAGTAACAGCAGTCTAATGTTACTGAAGACAAAACTTAATTACTACCGTGCCACTATGGGCAGAAACCAACTTCTTGACAACAAATCACAGAAATAGAACGGCTGACAACGGATTGTGACTTTTATCTGTATGTATAAATTTCAGGGTCTCATCTCGTTCCCCAAGCTTTGTGTTATTCATGAGCGGCAAAACACACATTAGTCGAATGGACCGGCCGCACATGAATGACCTAGAAACTGGTCGGGGGACAATCTAGTAACATACTTTGGTGAATGTCATCAATAAGGATCTGTGTTAAGGGGAACCACAGGTCACATCCAGGATGTGCAGATGTTGTGGTTTGTAAACAGCAGTGATGCAGACAGATCGACTCACTAGCAGTGACCCCTGGTACTAACACTACTACTACAGTTATCAGCATGTTATGTTCAATAAGTAGCTAAAAACTAATACCTGATTTCAGATTTAGGTTTCTAATGTGAACAGCAACTGATTGTAAGCCTGCTGTTGGTTTATAAAGCACTGAGTGGTTTATTCTGATATTTCTGATCTGCTGACACCTTATGAACCATCCCGAGCCCTTTGGCTGTCTGTGGCTGGTCTACTTTCTGCTCCCAGACTCACAACTAAACACGGAGAAGCAGCGTTCAGTTTTTCTGCTCCACATATCTGGAACAAAGTCCCAGAAAGCTGCAGGTCTGCTGAGTCCCTCAACTCCTTTAAGTCCAGATTGAAGACTTTTCTGTTTGCTGCTGCCTTTAATTGACCATTTCCACAATTTGCAATTCTTAAAGACATTCTTAAACTACACTGCAAGTTTTTGTCTTTTTTTAGACTTTTAACGTCTCTTTAAAATCTTTTTAATGACTGTTTTCTTTTATGTCAACTGTTTTTAACTGTTTGTAAATCTCCAGTGACATCACTTGGGGACAGTGACATAGTACAATTGTTTCTACAGCCCATTGGGAGCCACAAAAGGCTTTAAACTTCTTTTTCCACATATGAAGTAGTCCTCAGCAAGGACAGTTAACAGACTTAGATGCGTAAAATCAGTTGGGTTCTACTGTAAAAAGCAGCTTCTTCATGCTTTTGCTGTCATCCAGGTGGACTGAGGTTGATATCGCGTCCTAATTACATAACTTTCACATTTGGAACCAGCAATTTCTTGTTATTTCTGAGCAAACATGTAGATGGACAGAGACAAAGTAGCTGGGGTCAGTATTCCTTATACACAACATCCCAACATATCACTAAATAATCTAAGAAATAAATAGAATAAGTAAAATTGCTTTTTGTCAGTTTTTGTTAACTGACCTCTGCCTTTTGTTTTGCATTGAAACATGATTTATCCAAAGATAATTTGTCACTACTGTGAAAAAAAAGGTGAATGTGGTATTTCATAAAAATATATGCAATACGTAATGTTGCACTAATCAAACTAGATATTTGTATACCTGGCAGCTGGATTCCCATGTGTGTAACCATAGTATAGAGACCTCGCTGCCTAACATAACCTTAAACATTCTTCAGTCCGACTGTCCACAGCAGAGAGGGAGCTTGGAGCCTGTCCCTGCTCGACACCATGACTCACTGTGCATACAAACGTACACACTCACACACACACACGCTGATCTGTCCTCTTCTTGGGAGCCTGATGAATCTTTTATCTGCAGTTTGAATACCTCAGTGACCCATTCATACATGAGAGGAGGGAGGGGGGCCCATGAAACGGAGGCTGCAGAACAGAACAACAAAATAACAACAGTGGCTGGAAGCTCTACTCACCGACCTCGAAGCTCCCGTCAATGACGCCTATTAGGTAACTGGGGATGTCAAAGCGCCTCTCCAGCTGAGTTATTGTGCTCTTCATGTAGCTCCCCGACAGTGCCTTCGCAAAATAAGCAAATGACAAAGCCGCCAGAAACATCTGGGGGAAGAGAGAGAGACGAGGAAAAAAAGAGAGGAAGGGAAACATGGAAAGAGTGTTGACATTAATATGCACAGAAGAATAAAAATATTAAAAACACAACATGCAAGTGAAGTGTTTTATCCTTAGTGTCATTAATAATCTACTCGAAGGTCGTGGATTAACAGGTTTACATTTGTACAAGGTACATGCAGCTCAAACTTCCCAATACATAAATGAGACAGAGAAAGAGTACATAGGGAATGATATCGTTTTATCTTGATGGTTTTTAATTGTGCTCTAATGAGCCTGAAAAGCTGTGAGACTCTTCTCACAGTGACTGGGATTCTCACTGGATTCAACAGTCACAATCATTTATAAACTCCAATCCACCTCCAACGCAAAGTAAACCGACTCTAAATAATCAAAAACATAAAAGATATTCTTTGTGACAGTTGTTGTTTTTTAAACGGAAAATAATCAATATTCAAAGACTTAGGATCAACAACATGACAATTCTGTCTGCCAACATTGCTTTATTTCACAATGTTCCAAAAGCTACCATCAAGCTCCTCTTCTTCCACTATCCGTCCGGGGGGGTTAGTGACACATTCAGACCCTCTTTGATATACTACATAGGGCTGGCTCAGCTTTGCCAGCCCTAATTATGCTGCTGTAGGCCTGGACAGGCAGAGGACCTCCTCTGATACACTGAGCTCCTCTCTCTCCTCTTCTCTCTCTCTCTCTCCTTCTGTGGGAAATCAATGTCCCATTAATGCACACTAGTAACTTTGCTTCTTCACTAAAATCTTTGCGCTACCATTTGTCATTGATCGTGGTTGTATGTACTGGGAAATTTGTGGGAACCATTCTTTATTTATAGAACAAAATATAGTGAAGCTACCTGAATAAAGTCATTATTGTCTCTAGCTTTACTTCTTGATTTTTGGTGCATTTTGCAGCTGAAAAAAAAGCCTTTGTGTGGTCTAAAGACTAAGTTTAACCTCGTCCAGTCTCCCTGAATGCTTGTGAATGAGTAACGGGTTGTGGCCTTGGTCATACTTCTTGTACTGCGTCTCAGTGTTCAGTACTGACGTGAGAAAAGCAGCAAAGAGAGTCACATTACACAAACAATCAGGCAAAGACACACCATGGATGCAGACAGGACAACGTGTGGTATTATTCACCAATAACACTATCAAATCACTTAAAAAGTTCAGATAATCATCTTGAGCTTTTCAACACTCAGGGATAAGAGGCAGCTGACTTGCTACCAGCACTTATAAAACAGCATTGTCAGAGATAGAAAGGAAAAAATAAGTATTTGGTTAGAGGTCTATTCAGCATATGCAACAACAGTTGTGTCATAATCACATGTTTTACTGTAATAACTTGTCTTATACATCCTGATACAAAGTGTCTATTTACATAATATGATGAAATTGGTGCAAACAGACTATCTATTGAGATCCTGCAAACCACCAGTTCTGACTAAAGGCCATTAATGAAATTAGCTCATCTCATGTGCATTTCCTGGGGGGACCTGAGAGCGAGAATTCAATTAACTTCTACCTCCAAGCAACAGTAATGCTTTTTCACAGTCTACCACACACTCATTTTGCTGGGGAAATTGTGCACTTGCTGTGAACTGTCAGAAAACCCAGAAGTTGCTTTCCCCCAAAGCCATTCTTACATTCACATTCTTAGATAATCTATTTTAAAACATTTAAAGCTGTTTGAGTCGGGGCAGTTTCTTCTTGCTCTTGTTCGGTTATTTAGAAACCGTTAACTTTTTTTGAACTGTTCTCAGATGAAGCATCTTTTTTTCTCAGTTGACTCATCAACCGCAACCTTTTAGCGTGTCAGCTAAAAGGTTGATTTACAGCACCAGTCAAAAATTCAACCATGAGTAAATCTTACGCAGTGAATTACTTTTTCTTTTTTTTACATCTAGTTCATTTGGGGATTTGCAACAATGGTGTGCATTGTGAGGTATTAGCTTGTGCCGAAGCAGTGGTCACATTGTGATACAAGGTCATTGAAAAGGGATTCACAGCAAGTGTTAATTAAACAAAGCCTCGTCCTAAACTGTGACCCGCTTTTGTTCTTTCTTCATTGATTTCAACTAACAAGCTTGTGATCCTGCTGCATCTGGTACTTTTTTTATTTGAGAAGGTTATTTGAGTGAAGAAAAACATCTTGAGGGTGGTCTAAAAAAACACACATGAAATTCACTGATGTTCTCAGTCCTTTTTTTCTTAGAAAGAAACTTGATATTTTGGTACTGTGGCAACAAGAGGACAAAAGAGTCCTCAATGAATGATTGAATCAGAATGATTCTATTAAATATCCCACGGTCAAAATTATGAAGATTGTGTTAATTGATGAACAGCTTCTAAATTAACCTTGTTGAAGGAAAAATCCTCGGACAGTGCAAAGAAAAGCTGAGCAAACTCCATCTGCTGTTTGAGATCCTCTGGTATGGCCGAAATATGTTCAGAGCACAGAAGGCCCCTCATACTTAGTATGGATGTATGTATGCAAGTGAAACATAAAAAAAACAGACAGATGCATACTACCAGATGTGCAAAGAGCAAAAACATCTTGTGTAATACAGTACAGTTAGTATTATGATCCTCTATCAACCTTTACATTCCTGTACATTATTTAGACAGAGAGAACCCTGATGTTAAAAACGACAGCCTCCCTCCCAGACACACATCGTCCTTGCGGAAACGACTGTTTGAGGTGCGGGTCTACTCGTCCTTTGACACGCTAACTTGTGTACCTTGAGGCTGGTGCAGGGAGAGGAGCGCGGTTGCCCGGCCGCGGCGTCACTGTGTCCGTTCCCCTGCGAGCGCCCTCGCTCAGCTCCCGCCTCCATCATTCAGAACCGTCTCTGTGTCTCATTTGCAGAAGTCCCCCACGTACCGCTGTTTCTTGGCACAGATGCATGCAAATCCTGCGAATGGATAATTCAAGCATGTGACCCACTTCTCGTCCTCTGCCATCAGCCAGCAGGCTGACACACGAACACACGAACAATAGTGCCTGTATGTGTTGGAGAGATCTTAAGACTTAAATCACGACCAAACATTGTAATGGCGCAGCAGATGCGGAGACTTTTTCAAGAACAAAATGTTTCCCCGGTATCAGAACGCTGAAATAACAATTCTACATATCAAGATGCTTTGTTGTATTGTTCTGCCGGTGACTGACAGCATGTGACCCGGGGTTGTGAAGCTGATACAATTCCCCTTACATCTGCTAATAACGCAATATGAAGCCTAAAAGATCTGATGCTGAGCCACAATGGTGCCATTTAACTTGGCTTGTCTATTTTGCAACCTCTGCTAACACATATTCCCTTTAATTGCAAACATGTGTGGAATACATGTGTTAGACTTGTGTGTGTTACATACAGTATACAGTAAATATTGAATGCATAAGGTAGCGATGTGTGCATAAGGGAAAGAGTTAATTTGTTTGCCACATGCTTATATTATAGGCAGTACGTGACGGAAATGCCGGTATGATGTACTTTATTGGTTCCATAATGTATCTGCAGCAGGAAATGCCTGAACCAACCCATGCAGTGCTTGATCATGCTCTCTGCTGAGCTGTATTAAAAGAATCATCATCATCAGAGGGGTTCCAATTAACAAAGTAGGGCATTGCTAAAAGCACTCACATATGTTTTCCATTCAGTTGTTTTATAGCTGCTGTTTAAAATAAGGAGTTTCTGCGGTTTAAGTTCCTATTTATCCTGTTCATCTAATGTCTAGAAAGACACTGTCTTTTTTAATCTGATGCCCTCTTTCGTTACTGCGGTTTCCTCCAGATCACCATTTCTGCCAATCATACTGCATTTGGGACCAAATGTAACACGTTTTGATTTGTCCCTCAATTCATATCTGTCTTAAAGACCATAGCGACAGGTCTGACCTACTTTTAAGGAATTAGACGCAGCAGCTTCAAGTTGGCCAATATGAAGCTGTAATTTCCATCTGCAGCACCAACGATTGTGACGTTCCTTCTCTCCGTCCCACTCGTCACAGTAAAAAACATTTATCACAGTAATCAAAGTCTGAACTTCTATATTCAGCCTCAA